>NC_090312.1:71560894-72185894 GCF_039906515.1 Pseudorca crassidens
CCACAAGCTTATTGGTTTAAACAAGACCCTTTTAACAGATCACTGTCCTATAAGTCAGAGGTCTGGGCATGGTGTGGCTGATGTCCCTGCTCAGGACCTCACTGAGTGAGATCAGAGTGTTGGCTAGACTGCATTCCTATCCTGTAACTCTGGGGAAGAACCTGCTTCCAAGCTCACTGGCTGTTAGCAGAATTCATTTCATTGTGGTTGTAGGACTGAGGTGCCCATTGTCTTGCTAGCTGTCAGCCTGGTACCACTCTCAGCTTCTAGAGGCCACTTTCAGGTCCTTGCCATGGGCCACCTCCCACCTTGGCAACAGAGAAACTCATCTAAAAGGTCTACAAGTGACACCTAAAAGGTCTACAAGTGACACCGGCGTTTCCTAAGGAAAAAAAATGCTTCTCACATTTCAAAATCCATATTTTCTGAGTTAAAACCAAGGGATAACATAATGGCAAGAATATTGAAGAAAATATAGCATGAAAGTCCTGAAAATTTCAAATTCCATAAGTATCATGGGTCAAAATTATTTACAAATGACATGAACACTTCTATCAAACACAAAAACTATTCATTACATATTTTCTTTCCCAAGAGATCAGCCTCACACTACATCTATGTGTGCCAAGTATTCTATATTTTACCTTTTTTAGTTGGAAAAACAATCAGTTTTTATAACTAACACTTTTTATAACTAACCAGGGAGCATTTATGACTTGGAGGTAAATACGCCAAAGGTCTAGGGAGACCTTTTTCTGTCTAAAGGCGAGAGGGTGAAATAAATACCTCTTAGTGGCCCCCAAACCTCGAGTAGAATCAGATCAATTGGAAGATCTAAGTGATTGCAGCCTTCACTCAGCTCTCACAATACTTCAACAGACTCATGCATAACACTCACGAGGCACCTATGAAGGCCCTTATATTTATATTTATGGTTTAAAATATATTTTAGATTATACTATGTTTCTTGCACATTATTCAAGTGACATACGATCATTAATAGCAGGAAACATATTATATAATTCTTTTGTAATCTGCATCAACATCTAACTCAGCACTAAAAACATACTCAGATCTCATTAAACCACTAACTGATTAAAAGTTACAAAGTCCCAGGTTAGAAAAGCAACAACCCTGCTTGCTTTGTATAGCCAGGCCTCCCAGGCCCTCTTAGCTTACATTGGAGCTCCTGTTCTCTGCTAAGGGCTGCCTATCAAAGCTATCCAAATGCACATAAGAACCCCATTATTCCCAGTAAGGTTTTCCATTGCCTAATTAATTCAACCCTACCCTTTCAAGATCTCCCAGTGAGTAGCACTATTGAATCCGAATGACTTAAGACGCTGGCTCTCAGAGCAAGTAGTTTTATGAACTGAGTGTGAACTAGAAGCAGTGATAAAATATTACCTGTCCCTATTGCTCTATTTGTACTAAAGCTGTTATTTTGAAATTGGCTATTCCTGTCTAAATACCATTCACATAGAACTAGGTTTTAAATCAGTCAGATTTTCCAAGAAGCCAGACATGTTAGAAGGAAGAAGGGCAGTGAAATGATGAAGCAGAAACTGGTACTAAAATATTCACAGTGCCTCCCCACCCCCCTCCACGCTAAGGTTTAAAGGCTGAGTCTGTTCAAAATGTTCAGTTCTTATGGTACTTGGTATAAGGTGAATTCCTGAGAGGCAAGCTGATGTTTTTTCATGTAATAAAGATACAAACAAGACTTCTTTTAGCTCATGGTCTAAGTCTGGACCATCTCCAGATTTCCAGAGCCCAGCTCTGCTTGGCCAATGGTGAGTGCTGTATACTTATCAGTCCAATCCTCTGGAGAAGTTTCAAAAGACTTCCCCTGGGACATGACATTAATATCTTGTTTCTCTTAGTCTCCCCTTTATGATATGTTGGTCATTTATCTTCTTTGTCTCCACCATAAAGCATAAGTACTTGGAAAATCACCTGTCTTTCCTGGTGACTTTATGTCTCTCACTGTCAACATTGAAAACAGTAAGCCCAAGACTACAATCATTTACAGATCTGGAACAGTCTGAAGTCCTTCAGGAGTAGGCTGTTATGTAGAAAGTAAATCAGTGAACAAAGGTAGAATAAATAACCTCGATTTGTTTAGGTGTGAGAACAGGACTGTGGGATACAATTACACATAAAGACATTTGACAGGTAAAGAAAGACCTCTGGCTTACATCTGGAAGCTGAGTAGCATTTTCCAAAGCTCAAAACCAAATCCATTTCAATCTTACTTCCTGTTAAATAAGGTCTTTCATTTGAAACCCCACTCAATCACTGAATTTTCTGCTTATGATTGTTTCCCTTTTGTCGTACCTCTAGGTCATTTCTAAAACTAACTTTATTGAAGTATAATTTACAAGCAATAAGTGACATCCATTTAAAATGTATAATCCAAAGCGCTTTGACAGATCCATATGCCACAATCGAAATACAAGATATTTATTTTCCCCTGTCCCTTTGCTATCCATTCCTTTTGCTGACTCTGGCCCTGGGCAAGCACTGATTAGCTTTTGTCACATTAGATTAGTTTGCATTTTCAGTATTTCATATTAATGGAATCATGCAACATGTAATTTTTGTTCTTGACTTCCTTCACTTAAAGATTTTAGATTCACTTAATGTTTTGCATATGTCCACACTTTGCTCTTTTATATGGCTAATTAATAGCCTATTGTGTGAACATACTGCATTTTGTTTATCCATTCCCTTATTGATGAACTTTTGAGTTGTTTCTAGCTTTCGACTCTTAGAAATCTAGTTTTGTGCAGACGTTTCTTCTTCCTGGTTAAATACATAAAGTGGGATTGCTGGTTCATAGGATGAATGGACGTTTTTCTTTTGGAAAATCTGTCGAAGACATTCCCAAAATGGCTGTGTAATCTTACACTTCCATTATCGGTGTGTGAGTTTTCATCTGGTTATAATGTACATTTCCCCAATGACTATATGTAGTTCAGCATCTTTTCATGTTTCCATGTGCTTGTTTGCCATTAGCACATCTTGAGAAGTATTGAAGTCTTTTACTAATCTTTACATTTTGAGAGGTATTTAAATCTTTTACTAATGTTTTCATTGGGTTGTTACTCTTATGACTGAATTCTAAGAGTTCTCCATATATTCTACCTGTCAGTTCTTTATCAGAAATATGTATTGTCAATATTTTGTTTTATGATTCATGCTTCTTACGTACTGCTTCTTAAGCATTTGTGCTGCCTAAGCATTTTGGCTCTCTCTAAGGGCACAAGGATTTTCTCTTGTGTGCATTTATTTATTTCCTAAGTCTTGTTAGAAGTAACCACATTTTGAGAGTGGTCTAGTTTTGGTCATCTAGTATCTCATTTATTCAATTTATGGATTTTGAAATTTGCATCTCATAATTCCAGGAGCGCCTCAGAATTCCCAAGGGTAATAAATGGTACACAGGGGAATGTTGGACAGTAAATTAGATCTTTGGTGTAAAGCTTTTTTTTTTTTTGGTGACTCTAGAAGCAGCTATGTTTCATCCATAGAATTTAAACGCAGAGGGGCCTTAGAAATCTTCTAGTCTGATTGCCCCATTTTGCAACTAAGACAATTGAGTTTCTAAAAGGTTAAGTAATTTTTCCATGATCACCCGATTAGTTCTTTGCTTTTTTCTGAAAATTTTATCTTCCTTCCGTGAACAATAATCTGAACTTTCACATGTAGTTCTAAACTAACAGTCTTATTTCAACTAATCTTGATAAAATCACTGAGAATATGCCTTAGTTTAGATTCTAATATCTAATGTGCCTCAGAATACCTATCTCAAATTTCCTAATTTGAACCAAGACTTTGCCCCCTGTCCCCACCCCCAGGTAGCGTCTTCCTAAATAATAGGATGTCAGAAAAAACTCCACTTACCTAAATATTCCCTACGTACCTGCTGTATTAGTTATCTACTGCTGTGTAACAAATTACCCTGAAACTTAGCAGCAATATGTATTTATTATCCTACAATTCCTTAGGACAGGAATCCAGGCTTAGCTGAGTCTTCTGCTTTATGATCCCTCACGAGGCTGCAGTCAAGGTCTTGGACGGGTCCGTAGTTGATCTCAAGGCTTGACAGGGGAAGGATCAGTTTCCAAGTTCACTCATGAGGCGTTGGTTGGATTCAGTTCCTTGTAAGATGTTGGACTGAGGGGTTGAGTTCCTCACTGACAGTTGGCCAGAGGCAACCTTCATCTCCTTGCCAGGTGGTTCCTTCCATCAAGGCAAGTACACAAGCTGAGGCTGAGAGACAATGCCACAGTTTTTATAAGCTAACTCACAAGTGACAGCCCATCAGTTCTGCTGCATTCTATTTATTAGAAGGAAATCTCTAGGTCCAGTCCACACTCAAGGGGAGAAGATTACACAATGGTGAAAATACCAAAGGCAGGGTTCATTGCGAGCCATTATAGAGGGCTGCCTACCACACCCACATAGGACAATGCCCACACTGCCAGCATCAGAGATTCATTTTCTTAGCTTAACTCTTAACTTTTAAGAATTGGCACTTCAGGGCTTCCCTGGTGGCGCAGTGGTTAAGAATCTGCCTGCTAATGCAGGGGATACGGGTTCGAGCCCTCGTCCAGGAAGATCCCACATGTTGCGGAGCAACTAAGCTCGTGTGCCACAACTACTGAGCCTGCGTGTCACAACTACTGAAGTCTGCGTACCTAGAGCCCGTGCTCCACAATAAGAGTAGCCACTGCAATGAGAAGCCCGCACACCGCAGCGAAGAGTAGCCTCGGCTTGCTGCAACTAGAGAAAGCCCGTGCGCAGCAATGAAGATGTAACGCAGTGAAAAATAAATAAATAAATTTATTTAAAATAAAAAAGAATTGGCACTTCAAAATTGGCGCTATCCAAAATGATTCCGCTATGGGAATGATTACATCTTACTTGATTATTATCTGTCAGATTTTTAACATAGATTTATTTGTTGGGAAGCTAGATCTTGGTACATAGGGAAATACAGACCTTGGCTTACCCAGAAGGGAGTGAAAATCCAGATTATGGGGCTTCCCTGGTGGCGCAGTGGTTGAGAGTCTGCCTGCCGATGCAGGGGACACGGGTTCATACCCTGGTCTGGGAAGATCCCACATGCCGCGGAGCGGCTGGGCCCGTGAGCCATGGCCGCTGAGCCTGCGTGTCCAGAGCCTGTGCTCCGCAATGGGAGAGGCCACAACAGCGAGAGGCCCGCGTACCACAAAACAAAACAAAACAAAACAAAACAAAACAAAAAATCCAGATTATGTATTCCTAACCAGTGGGCAAATTCAAACAGCCGAGCAGCTCCATGAAGGCTTGTAAGACTGGGAAAGAACAGAGAAGGGCAAAACGGGATGGTGGGCCAGCCATTATCTGGGAGCATTTGTCCAGAAGCAGCTTCAACCTCAAGAGATTAAAAAAAAAAAAAAAACCCCTATACTGAAAAAGAAAACAAATGCATTGAATGTGTTCCATTAGTTCAGTCTGTAGGATGATTACATCACCGACCGAAAATGGCTTGTGCTGTCTATCAGCTGCCCCACACCCACCCTCAAAGTTCCCACTCAAATGACACCTCTCTAGAGAGTTCTAACCAGGGTTTATTCTAGTCTATGAAGCTCCCTTGACGAGAAAAAATACAACCCCTTTAAGAAAAAGAAGCCTCTGGGCACATAGCTGGGAGAGCAGAGGGCACATTTTAAGAAGAAATAGTCACCCTTTCCTCTGGTAGATGCAGTCCTCTGTGCCAGTTGGCACCAGGCTTGGACAGGAGAGCACAGGGCACAATTTTAGCCAGATTCCTCTCCTCAGCGGGGGGCCTTTGTGCAGTGCACATACTGTACAACTGGATTCAGCAGCCTGAATTTCTAGTCAGAGTAAAATCAGGATTTTTCTTTTTCTTTGCTGTGAAAAGTTGAATTTGGATTTAGAAGACCTGACTTTGGTTTCAGTTTTGTTACGTATTTAGATAGTGATCTAGGGCAAATGTCTCTTGATGTTTTAGTGTCCTCTTTTTGGAGGAGAGTCGACGTGACAGAGGAAAGTCTACATGACATAATCTGTGTTCATTAAATGAAACTGTATTTGGACATTTTATAAGCTGCAAGTTTTACGTGGCAGAGTTGTTCTGATTGTCTTTTGGATAAGCCAGTGGGATCTGGGTGTAGGGCCATGTTTTCTGTCTTCTCTCCAAAAAGGTTGGAGAAGCTGCGGTTGGGTCGACCCACAGACTAAAATGGTCAGTTAGGAGGTCTTCAAAGCTGTGTGTCCATCGTACCTGGCTGCAGTCCACAGAGATGCTCATTCCCATAAACTTATTGTGACACAACAGCATCCCAGATGTCGCAAAACAGCCTGTTTCTTCCATAGATCAGAAAAGCTCATGTTTAAAAAAAAAAAACTAATAAAGAACTGCAAATGTATTTTAGAAGCATTGCAAAAATCACGGACATTTGATCTCTGTCTGAAAATCCATAAAAATCCTCAACAACAATTGCTACAACCATAAAATGGCTTTTTAAAATTTCTTAAATCCCCCTGGAGAGTAGAGGTGTTTTGAGAGTCTTAAAGGACAGGACTCCTTCTGGTCTCAGTTTTCCCACATAAATAAGTCCATGCCCTCAGTTATCTGAGTTATTTCCTTGTAAACATCTCCTCCCAATCTTATCAATATCTCTATGGTCAAGAAAGGGAGGGCAGGGAGGCAGGCTACAGCGATAATGACAATGACATGAAAAGGAAACCAGACACAGAAGGAAAGACCGGAAAGGAAAAAAATCAGTTTAGATACGAGATTAGATTAAATACTTAAGCATTGACAAACTTGTCTATGGGCCTCAGGAAATCTGTATTCTGGATTGCAGTGGGAAAGGCAGGGCCGCCCAAGGGTTGAACTTTGTGTGAGGCAAGAACCTCAGCTTTGAGGAAGTAGCTGAGGGGGGAAAGGTTCTGGGCTGCGCCCCCCCCTCCCGGTCCCCACAGCCCTGCATGTGGAGGCTTCCCACGCGGGACCTTCCCCCTGAGAGCTTTTGTAAACAAGCCAGCCAGCCATGGGGGAAACTGATCTCCCTACCTACCCCAAAAGAGATGTGAGAAAGTCCATTTTCAACCTACTGCAGCACCGTCAAGATTGCGATTTAAGAAAAAAAAAAAAAAATCTCAGGGAAAACAAAACAGAAAAGCTGGTAAAGTCTTGTCAAACTCACCTCATCGTGGAACAAGTATGAGAGGCAGTGGGTGTGTTTCTAAAACTTGAACGAAGTACAGGCTCATTTTCAGGGAAAATATTTCTCTCCCATCCCTCAGAGTACCCTAGGACATTTTGTCCTCCAGTTGCAGGAAAGAAAATGGGGGCCAGAGAGGATGGTCATGTCCCAGGTTTCAGGCGAGTCCCTGGGACGGGCCACCAGTGTGGGTTCTTGGTCTTGTGCAGTAAAGAATTCAAAAGCGAGTCATAGTAAAGTGAAAGAAGGTTTATTCAGGGAGATGTACACTCCATAGACAGAGTGTGGGCCATCTCAGAAGGTAGAGGCACCACGGTATGAGGCTGTCAGTTTTTCTAAGGTGGGTAATTTCATAGGCTGATGAGTGGGAGGATTATTCCAACTATTTGGGGGAAGGAGCAGGGATTTCCAGGAATTGAGCCACCGCTCACTCTTTGGCCTTTTATGGTCAGCCTCGGAACTGGGAACTGTCGTGGCACCTGTGTGTGTGTCGTTTAGCATATGCTAATATAGTACAATGAGCACACAATGAGGCTTAAGGTCTAGTGGAAGTCGACTCACCCGTCACCTTGGACCTAGCTGGTTCTAACCAGTTTAATGTCGGGTCTTCCATGGCTGTCATTCTTTTAAAGGTTGTGCCCTGCCCCTTCCTGTCTCACTACTATAAGGCTCCTCAGACTTAGTTATAGAACGGTCGACTGAAGAAAAGTGTGCTCCACAAAAATGACTTTCTATTGTGAATTACTGCTGTGGTTGACATTTATAGCTTGGATTCTCAGAATGTGTCTGTGGACTCCCAGGCTTGAAAATAAACATTAAAATGGGAAAAGTACACTTTAGTTATAGCTGGTATTGAATCTCAGCACAAATATTTAATTGAATGTATGATATTTATCAAGTTGCTTAAATGTTCTGAGCCTAGTGGGATTAATACAGGGCCTGGCACATAGTAAGAGCTAAATAAATTTTCCCAACCGAGATTCACAAATGATTTCATATTCCATCTTGTACAATAACCTAAGCAAGAAGTCATCGGCTACCTCAGTTTATAAGATGTTTATTACTTTGTTCTTTTCTCTTCATTTTTTTCTGTTTTTTAGGTTAAAAATTAGATTTCAGGTAAATATACTAAGATTTTTGTCTTAAGATTGGGTGTTATCACTTTCAGATCTGGGAAGATCTCATCTCTTTCATTTATTTCTAGGCACTGTGGAAGGTAGAGATCACACAGTTGGCACCCCTTCCAAACTAATAGAAATGTTGAATAAAAGAGACTAAGAAATTAATTTTAACTATGTAGTCAAGTTCAAAAGAAGGAAAGAAAAAAAAAATTTCTTCAATGCATAAGCGAATATTGAATGCAAACCTAAGGCTATAGCTATGCATCTGGATAAAGGCCTTTGAGGAGTGGGGTTTTAGGACCTAAGCTGAGTCAGGACACACAGTCTGGGGATTGTGGGAGAGGGGACACGATAAATCACAGAGGGCCCTGAATAAACCCAGAAGTCTTGAGGGAAGGCACCTTCCGTGAAACTGGAACTAGAAAATTCTACCTACTATCTAAGGAATTTGATATTTTCAGGGACTGCTGGGAGGCACAGAGGGGAAATTAAAAACCCCAGCCTATTCAATATGTACAGGAGCGAGGTGTGAATTTGTACTATACTGTGGTTTGGGAAACTCACACAGAGGAAGTAACATAATAACTGGTGTAGATCGTGGGCTCAGGAAGTATGTAGAAATGCTTCAGCAACTCAGAATTCACAGCAGTTGCACATAAGTAAATTTCACCAAAGATGGGCTTACATTTAAAATAAATGATTGACCGTATCTCTAATGATTAGTGACGTTGAGCATCCTTTCATGTGTTTGTTGGTCATCTGTATGTCTTCTTTGGAGAAATGTCTATTTAGGTCTTCTGCTCATTTTTTGATTGTGTTGTTTGTTTTTTTGATATTGAGCTGCATGTGCTGTTTATATATTTTGGAGGTTAATCCTTTATCAGTTGTTTCGTTGGCAAATATTGTCTCCCATTCTGAGAGTTGCCTTTTCATCTTGTTTATGGTTTCCTTTGCTGTGCAAAAGCTTTTACGTATCATTAGGTCTCATTTGTTTATTTTTGTTTTTATTCTCATTACTCTAGGAGGCGGGTCAAAAAGATTTTGCTGCAATGTATGTCAAAGAGTGTTCTGCCTATGTCTTCCTCTAAGAGTCTTATATTGTCTGGCCTTCCATTTAGGTCTTTAATCCATTTTGAGTGAATTTTTGTGTATGGTGTGAAGGAGTCACACAGAGTGAAGTAAGTCAGAAAGAGAAAAACAAACATCATATATTAACACATATATGTGGAATCTGAAAAAATTGGTATAGATTTTCTTATTTACAAAGCAGAACTAGAGACACAAATGTAGAGAGCAAACGTATGGATACTAAGGGCGAAAGGAGGCGGGTGGGATGAATTGGGAGATTGGGATTGACATATATACACTATTTTTTTTTTCTTTTTTTTGCGGTATGCGGGCCTCTCACTGTTGTGGCCTCTCCCACTGTGGAGCACAGGCTCCGGACGCACAGGCTCAGCGGCCATGGCTCACAGGCCCAGTCGCTCCGCGGCATGTGGGATCTTCCCGGACCAGGGCACGAACCCGTGTCCCCTGCATTGGCAGGCGGACTCCCAACCACTGCGCCACCGGGGAAGCCTATATACACTATTGATACTATGTATAAAATAGATAACTAATGAGAACCTACTGTATAGCACAGGGAACTCTACTCAGTGCTTGGCGCTGACCTAAATGGGAAGGAAATCCAAAAAGAAGGGGATATGTGTATATGTGTATATGATGCACTTTTCTGTACAGTAGAAACTAACACAACATTGTAAAGCAACTATACTCCAATAAAAATTAAAAAGTAAAATAAAATAAATGATTGACCATAGAAGGAAATGTACCATCATTGAAAAAAGACAACACATGTAACAAATAGGAAAATTTGAACTGTAAAGCTGGGAAAAAGAATGGAGCAGTTGGCACGTTATAACTGTTAAAAAGGAACTTCTGACAAAATATCAGTACCTGAGGCTTCTGAAAAGCCAAGACAAAGGACTACTATCCAGGGTGGGTGTGTGTGTGTGTGCTTGTGAGATTATGATACAGTCTACAGCAGTTTTGGAAGGAGTTACCTGTTATGGCCTGGAGTTAGTGATTTATCATCACTGACTGGCCAATTTGGGAAAGAGAATTGATGCAGGGGATTCTGTGTATAGGCAGAATTCCTCAAAAGGCATGCTTGGTTTTGTTTCAAAAAGAGTTAGGAAAAAATCCAGTCCATACATCAGCCCAGTACAGCAACCAGGGAATCTTGCCATCCACCTGGGACCACCGGTGACAAAAGAAAAGGGCACCAGCATGACATGGAAAGCCAGCCATTTCCATATGGGATAGAGTGGCTCATATATGTTCAGCCTGTGTGGAGCTAGCACCCTAAGGCCAAACATTTACATAGAATCTGTATGAGACACGTGAAACCCAGAGGTACTGGCAGGATCCAAAGCAGAACTGCCTTCTGAAAACACAGTCAGAGCCCAGAGCACACAAACAGCCCCTGCAGAAGATTAATTCGCAATCTTAAATCCACAGCCACGTGAGAAAGCATGAGGTCGAATCAGCACATACAGCAAAGTAGAATTGGCGATCCAAAAACTGGCAGTAAGAACAATCTGATTTATACCGTAAGTATGTTTATAAGTATGACAGACTAAAAGGAAGAAGGGAAAGAAGTGATGATTACTGTCATGTGTTCTCAAATACTTGTACGTTGGAGCAGAGTAGAGACCATTTTAGACTAATGGAGATTTTAAGGGAAACCACTAAAAGCACAGAAATAGAGTGGATAATTTCCAAACTCATGGTTGGTTGGGGAGTAATAAAGAAAACTAGATTAACTTAATAGAGAAAAGGAAAAGAGGATGAAGAGAAGCAAAGGAAAAGTGTGGAAATAAGATGCACGCACACACACACAACAAAACTAGTAAAAAGAAATCCAAGTATATCAGAGTAATCATAACTCCTTAAAAGTATAATATTCCATTGTATATATTTTTGTAACTTACTTTACCAATCTCATACACTTTTTGAATAATTCCAACATTTCCTGACACAGTTAATGTCCTTGTTTATATGTGTGTGTGTATGTGTGTATAATTATATACACACACCATTAGGACATTTTTTTGCTAAACCAATAGGGTATGATAGAAATGGAATTGTAGGATCAAAGTGGTGGTGCATTTTTTATTTTGCTAGTTGCTCTCAAACCAATTTAACTTGCACCAGAAAAGTGAAAGAGTGCCTGCTTCTCTACTCCTTGGTCATAGCCATTTATTGTGTTGGGTTTGTTTTAATCTTTGCCAATTTGATGAAGGACAACGGTTTATTACCATTATTTAAATTTGTATTTCTCTTCATTTGACTTTTAGAGTCATTTGTATTTTTTGTCTCTACATTCGCTTCCCTACTGTCACTTTTAAATCCCACAGCCAGAGCTGAACACCTAAATCCATCGTCCCTTCCACTGAGTTAAGCTGCCTTCCTGCAGTGACTCCCAGATGCCCCCGAAAGGCGCCCACCTGCACCCTTACACCTCTGGCCTCAGCTTCAGCTGCTCCATTCCTTGCTCTCTCCCCCACTGTCCCTCCGGCCCCTTCTCAGCTTGAACCCATGCCAGGAGAGATCACACTTTAGGAAGTTTGCCCTGGCAGCTCTGCCTCTCCTCGCCAGCCATCTGCTTGGCTAACCTCACCCTCCTCAAGTCTTTGCTCAGACTTTACCTCTTCGGTGAAGCCCCCCTGGTTATCTATGTAATACTACAACTTCCCCTCAGATAGTCACGTCTCTCAATCCCCCTCACCTGACTTTCTTTCATTCATAGTGCTATAAATTATATGATATTCGTGATATCATGTCATATACTATACACTATGCTATAAATTATGATATTCATGATATCCTGTCATATACTATACACTATATAATTTGCTATTTAATATGCAGTAAATGTTATCTACTCATCTCCCCATTACCTTCTCTTGTTCTTTATCATTTTTCTTGATTCAGCTGTTAGATTTTAAAATATGGATTTATGTGGGAATTCCTTGGTGGTCCAGGGGTTAGGACTCAGCGCTTTCACTGCCGTGGCCTGGGTTCAATCCCTGGTCGGGGAACTAAGATCCCGCAAGCAGTGTGGGGTGACCCAAAAAATAAATAAATAAAACATGGATTTATGGAGGGCTTTTATACAATGAAAAGTGGTCATTTTGTTATTATATGTGTAGTAGATATTTTTTTCTGAACCCGTTGCTTGTGTTCTTATTTTTCATTTTAGGACCAAATTCATTGGTCTTATGCCTTCTGCTTTTTAGGTCACATGTTTAGAGGTCTTCCCACTCTGTGTGTGTATATGTATGTAAAACAAAGAATGCTGTTCATTGTTTGGTTCTACAAGGATTAAATCATTAGCCACTGTAGTCACTGATGAACAACGCACCCTAAAAGGAATTCAGAACATAAATCACCAAGTAACTCTTAGCAGTTACTTCTCTAACTATAATTTAATATAATATATTTAATCTTTTATTTATTTTGATAGGTATCAAATGACTATCCAGTGTGAGGCCACAAGAAATGAGCATCTCCTACTTGCTTTCTGTCGCCTTCCTTTTCTTTCTTTTGGCCACTGCCTATGTAATAGTTGATCATATTACTTTCTTGGTTCTCACAGTATTTAGCTTTACGACATTAAAAAAACACAGTTTCATTACCTGATTTATCGGCTTTTAAAACAAAGGGTTGACTCTTGGCTGTTAAGTGAGGAATTAATTCTATTTACACTATTTCCCCAACTCTCCACAAACATCTTTAATTTTGTCTATGTTGTGTGTATGTGTGGTTCTCTTGGTGTTAGGAGTAACCTTCAAGAGATATTCAAATGTAGAACTGTCTCTGTGTCGCATTGTCAAAACTGGAAGTCCAACAAGAATTTTATGACTCTCCAAAAACAAATATATTTTAAGAGGAGATTTTCCCATAGTCAATAGAGTTAACCAAGGATTTTAAGTAGGAATTTAGATAGAATAAAAGCCTGTACAAGAGAGAAAAGAATAAGTTGAGTGGTCTAAGCGTAGTATAAAATAACTCAGTACTTACAGACTATTTTTAGGACATAAATTTAAATCGTGTCGTTCAAGTAGTATTAGTATATAATGATGTTGCAAGAAAATATTGCGAGACAAAGATAATATTTGTGAAGTGAAATAAGAATGGTTTGTTTTAGCTTCACCTGCATCGTTCCTTATACAAACACACTTCTGTTTGCTCACTAGGAAGAATTAGTTGAATACACAGTCACTGGATAGCTTGACATCCAGTCTAGAGGTAGAGTCTGTACTACTTGTCTAACTATGCAAACTTTTCATTTTGAGTTAAGTGTTAGAGGCAGTTTCTAATGGGTTTGTCTTTTGCATGAGAACCTCTTCACACTCATGCAACCCCAGGAGAAAATACCCTTGGGTTTACTTGGATTGAAACTAGGACCTCCAGCATTGGACATGAGTTTTATTTGCTGGTCAGGGAAAGCCTAAATGTCTACGGGGTGACTGTTGCTATCTCAGGAGTTCAGTCTCAGTCGCCTAGGAAGTCCCAAATGGGCAGCTCCTGGGATGGACTTTTAAATGCACTTAAGCAGATGAGCCTGCCTCATGGCACACCCTGGAGTCCATAACGTTCATAGACAAGGGTTATCTTCCACTGTCTGAGTGTGCCAATCACAAGTGTATCTTTACTTCATTGCTCTAGTATTCATTCATGCATATCTAGCCATAAATAAGATTCCCAATGACGTGACTGGGAAGTAGACATGCCCTATCCCATTGGATCTCTAACACTGCTCAAAAAGAATTTTAGATGTTTTGGGACATAGACTCAACATGCTTATAACCAGAGAGATAGACATAGTTGCTGTAACTGGCCCAGCAATTCACAAGCTTCAGCTACCTTGCATAAAATGTCATCAGTATTAATTATATTTACCAAATTACCATCCCAAGAAAGCCAGTCTCCTTCCTATGTGTTCTAACTGAACTCAGTGCTTCCAACTCAGAGATGGTTTTCAATCAATATCTCCATTGTGTTAGAGTTCCTCCAGCTTGGCTCTCAGCCAAGGCTATGCCCAAGACATGAGTCCTGTGCTCCCAGAGTGAATTCAGCCTTTCTTATAGGGTGCAGGTATTTAATCACTTCATGTCCACACAATATCACTGTGAGCCCTGGGAAGCATTACCACATTTCTGTTTTTATTTTGTCACTCACTCCCCTGACTTGTTTGTTTTGAAAGGTTAAACTGAGCCTTTAGCCTAGAGGCTGTTTCCTTTACATGTGTTGTACAGCAGTATGTAGGAATTTTGCCAAGAGGCAATATAATGAATGTTGGAAATGGGATGGGTTTTAGGGTCAGATGGACCTGCATTTGCGATCTGGCTGTGTCACCTAGGAAAGTTCACTTAACTTCTCAGAATCTTAGTTTTGCATCTGTAAGGGTGCATACTATCCTCCCAATTAAAAATTTATTCTGAAAATTAGAAATAAAGCCATGTATCTAGTAGATTTTAAAAAATAGATAGCTCTTTTGTTTACGGGTATGTATGTATTTAAAGCAAAAAATTCACAGAAAAATTGTGACATTATCTATACTGTTACAGGAAAAAAAAGGAAAGAAAAAATCTTTATTACTATAAGAGAATAAGATACTCCTGGATTTTTTAGTTCTAACATTTAAGTTAATGCATTTCATATGAAAAAGTCTTTCACAAATTTTAAATTACAGACGACTCAATCCAACAATGACCATCAAGTGTGAGGACTGTGCCTAGAGCCATGGGAAATTTAAGATGCATAGGATAACCCTTGCCTTCAATGGCCATATAACCCAACGTTGTGAGGGGGCAGAATAAGGACACTATAACGTTGACATTATAAACAAAACATCATGAAAACTACCTGCAAGGAACTGAGAGTGCTATGCAGTTTGAAAGGAAGAACTCACATCTGATTGGTTTGGGGGGGTGGGGGGAATTAAGAAGAACTTCAGAAAGGAGGAAATCTCTGAATTGGATATAGCAAGATGGATGGGAAACCTCCCTGTGGGGACGGAGAAAAGGCATTCTAGAGGAAGAAAATAAAAATAAAAGTGGCTCCTGGTGGTTGATATTTTTCTTAGTGCCAGACACTCCAATAAATATCTTACATCATTTAATCTCTAAAGTATTCCTATGACGTAAGCATTATATCCATTTAATAAAATAGAGAGCCAAGGCACAGAGAGGTTAAGTTACTTGAGTAAGGTGAAACAGCTAGTAAATAAATTCAATCTTTCTTATTGAATCAAGATCTATCTGATTCTAAATTCACTCCAGTAAACACTATACTATGTTGCCTGTAGGTAATTATAATGTGTCTGTAAAAATTAAGTAGTCGTTCATTTTCAAGTTAAGGTTGTAACTGTGTGGCAAGGTCAGATAGAAAACTTTGATTGAAGAAATAGGATTTATTTTTGAAAAGCAGAGAGTTTTTGGAAATGTAGCAAAACAATTGAAAATTTGCCTTGAAAATTAATTTGACTGTGGTGTTTATAATAGGGACAGTGGCAAACTGAAAGAGAAATAACTATTTTGGAAGCCACTGCAGTAGTCTAAGCAAGGCATAATAGAGTCTGAAGTAGCTTGGGAATAAGAAACAGTGTCTGAGAATTACTGGATTATTTAATAACCTGTTCAATATGGTAACTAATTGAGTATTGTGTCACAAAATAAGAATAAAGTCAAAGATTGCAGTTGTAAAATAAAGAACCTGAATGGCATTTATCCCTGTTTCCTGGAAGGAAGACTCTGCATCCTTGGAATTTTCCAAGTAATAGGAGTATCTTTACTATTCATGAGCCTGTGGGATCACACCTGAATTTATGCTAAGAAATGAGGTGACTCAGGTTTTGGGCTGATCACCAGAAAGAACAGCACAGCTGAGTAGAAAGCTGGGACTGTAGACTGAGTTCAGTCATGTGGCCAATGATTCAATCAACCATGCCTGCACAGTGAAATCCCAATAAAAACTGGATGCCGAAGCTCCCTGGAGCTTCCTGGTTGGTGAAGCCATTGTTGGAAAGTGATGAATACTAACTCCATAGAGAGAGGGCACAGAGCTCTGCATCAGGAACCCTTCTGGACTTTGCCCGATGTGTCTCTTCACTTGGCTGGTTCTGATTTGAATTATTTATAATAATGCTTTAATCATAACACTTTCCTGAGTTCTCTGAGTCTTTCTAGCAAATTACTGAACCTGAGGGAATCCTAAGAACCCATGAGTTGTATCCAATTGGACAGAAGTTTGGGGAACCTGGAGACCCTAAAGTGTGGCTGGTGTTTGAAGTGAGGATAGCTCTGTTGGGGACCATGCCCTTTAACCTGTGGAATGTGACACGGGTTAAACCAGGTGGTTAGTGTCAGAATTGTATTTCAGGATACCAGTCAGAAGAGGTGCTCGGGAATTTCAAGCCTCATTGGGAAAAAGATAATGTTAAAGACCATACCAAATATGTAGAAATCATCTGGAATTGAACTGGGAGGTGTTGAAGATATTCGGAAGACTTCTAGGAATGTAAAGCTGCAGCTTACTATTAGTATTAGTTTTCTAGAGTTCCGAGGACAAAATACCACAGACTGTGTGGCTTAAACCACAGAAACTTGTGTTTTCACAGTACTAGAGATGAGCAGTACTAGATCAAGGTATCAGCAGGTGTCTTCGTCCCTTCAGGCTGCTATCACTGTAACTACACAGTTCTGGAGGCTGGAAGTCCAAGATCAGGGTGCCAGCACTGTTGGGTTCTGGTGAACCCCCTCTTCTGGGTTGCAGACTGACTTCTTCCTCTGTCCTCACATGGTGCAAGGGGCAAGCAAGTTCTCCGAGTTCTCTTGTTTAAGGACACCAATCCCATTCATCCCTTTCATGACCTAATCACCTCCCAAATGCCCTGCCTCCTAATATTATCACCTTGGGGATTAGGATCTCACGTGGGAATTGTGGGGGGTGGGGACATGTTCAAATGATAGCATAGCATTGGTTTCTTCCAAGGGGTTTTCTTTGACTTGCAGGTGGTCGCCTTCTAGCTGTGTCCTCACGTGGCCTTTTTTCTGTACCGTACACTCTGGTGTTTCCTCCTCTTCTTATAAGGACCAGTCCTACTGGATTAGACCCTGACCCTCACAGCCTTATTTTAACTTAATCACCTCTTTAAAGACCTTATCTCTCAATGTGGTTATATTCTCAGGTTCTGGGATTTGGGAAATCAACACATAAATTTGGGGCGGACACAATTCAGTCCATAACACTGCAGTTTTGAGAACCACCTAAATATAACATATTAATTGAAAACATGAGTTTGGAGGCAGTTCTTAAGGGAAGAGGTATAAAAGGGAACATAGATAAGAGCTGTTAATATAGAACTTGGAAAACTCACATAACAAAATTACACACAGTCAGCAATTAGAAATCTAAGAATACTTGAAAATCAAAGGGGCAAGAAGGGGACAATAAAATGCTCAACTATCCGAATACCACAAATCGTTCATGTAATTAGTCAGTTGGTTACTCACCTAACGAGAACATATCACTGTAACTATTGCAACAATTACCTAAGTGTTGAGAGAAGAGGCTAATCTGGAAGGCAACTTCCCCAAAAAGGGGAAGAAGACGAAGAAAAAGAATAATGGGTCTGGGCCGAAAAAGAACAAAGAATGAATATCCATGAGAATATCTGTTTCATGAGGCCTTTTATTGAAAAGTGTCCTCTGACCCACACTTGGAGGATCAGCCGATTGCCTATCTGAATATCTCTGCTATCCTAGGCATCTAAAAAAAAAAAAGGAACACGCTCCTCACCCTC
Source organism: Pseudorca crassidens (assembly GCF_039906515.1). Classification (NCBI taxonomy): domain Eukaryota; kingdom Metazoa; phylum Chordata; class Mammalia; order Artiodactyla; family Delphinidae; genus Pseudorca; species Pseudorca crassidens. The sequence continues at coordinate 71,579,128 of NC_090312.1, forward strand.
TCCCCAGGCTGAGAAAAATCTCTCACTGATTTTCCTTGAACTCTTCAGGAGAGAGGAGGAAATAGAAATAAAATGTTAATAGGCTGATTAGGTATATAAATAGAAGTACTACTCACTTTTTTCTATTCTTATAAATGCTTAGCAAACTATCTAGGAAGGAGGATCCTTTCATTGGCTCACCAAGTATTAGAAGGCACTGAGGAATAAATAGTATCTAATTCTATATTCTGTCATTGAAAATAGTCCTTGAAATGACCATAGCAATTTAAATCAGAACTCAATAAGTGACCTGACAGATCCTAACTCGATTAAGAAAAATGCATCAAAATTTCAAAATAGGCTTTACTAACATACATGATTTAATAAGCGCTAAAGCTATAGATTTTTCTAAAGACAACTGTAATTGGATCATAGCAGTGAGTACATGAAACCACTTTCAATGGACTATATTACTTCCAAAATGTCTTAAAATGGTGTTTGCTTCCTGGGCATGATTTTTCTGCAAGCAGGGCTGCTGCATTCCCTTGAACTGTTGCTAGTCAGCTCCACAGATACCACGAAGGTTAATTCAAGAACAGAAAATGACATCAAATTGCCATGCTCAGAATGAAGTTCAGTATATATTTATTCATCTTATTTTAGTCAAAGGAAGTAAAAAGTAAGAACACCATATAAATAATGCATAAAGTTAACAATATAGATTTAACAATTATAGCAATATAGATTTAACAATAGTTAAATAGTTAACAATAGTTAAACAATAGTTAAATCTATAACAATATAGATTTAACAATAGTTAACAATTCCTTTCCAACAAAAAGGAATGAATCTTATCTATTCCACTATAACTAAGCATTCTCTTTGAAAATAAGGAGAATGATTAACTAAGCTTTGGGTTACTATCCAATTATACTGGTTAAGAGTCTCCCTAGGATGTTAAATATTCATTTTTATAAACAAGAATATCATGTTGAGGTAATAATAGTGAGCAGAGCCTATATTTCTAAGTTAGCTGGCAGACTTGGCTTTTATCTTCTTCTTCACCAGATAATGTAACTTCCCAGAACAGTATACATAGAATCCCGTCCATTAAAAAAAAATTAATCAATAGGTCTATGAAAGAAATGGAAAATTTTATTCAAGCCAATCTGAGGATTTTTTTTTTTTTTAATTTTTTTGGCTGCGTTGGGTCTTTGTTGCTGCACGTGGGCTTTCTCTAGTTGTGGCGAGAGGGGGCTACTCTTCGTTGCGGTGCGGTGGCTTCTCTTGTTGCGGAGCACAGGCTCTAGGCACGCGGGCTTCAGTAGCTGCGGCACACGGGCTCAGTAGTTGTAGCTCGCGGGCCTCTAGAGCGCAGGCTCAGTAGTTGTGGCGCACGGGCTTAGTTGCTCCACGGCATGTGGGATCTTCCCGGACCAGGGTTCGAACCTGTGTCCCCTGCATTGGCAGGCGGATTCTTAACCACTACACCACCAGGGAAGCCCCAATCTGAGGATTTTCACCCAGGTAACAGTCTTTCAGAAAGCTCTGAGGGCTTCCAGAGACTAGAGGGAGAAGCCAGTATATATGTGATTTTGGTGAAGGGGTGTGTGCAATGAGGCACACATTTTGATAGAAGGTTATTATGAGTCTCGAAGAACAGATATCTTAGTTAATGGCTTTAGTGCTTTTCTAAGTATGGGAAGATAGGAAAAACTGGGCTCATAAAATTTTCTCCTGAAAATATGCATCTATCCGAGGGCCAGTTCTGCCAGTTTTCCTAGAGCACAGAGGGCCTCATCCTGATTTTCAGCCTGAATCCCTTTCAGCATGTGCTATAGGTCAGCGACGGCCATGGCTAATGACTTGATTCTTGTAGAACTGGGTGGTGGGCAACATTCTTTACTTTATAATCCCCTCCCTTTTGGTCTTAATTTCTACCAAGATTTGGGAGGTATTTCATGACCAGTTTGTCCCATGGTGCTAGGAATGCTTATTCCCAGGTCAGGCAAGGATTTCATTGATGGGCCACTCAGTGTGCTGTTATTGGACTTGGCCATGTCAATAGTAGGCAAAAGCCTCTGGGCCGCCTGTCTTACTAGCCTGTAATGGTCCTGGAAAGGGTTCCCCCTTGTTGCTTCTTCCCATATCCAGAGTTACACTATTACCATCATTGATCTTACAGGACCATACATTTGATCAGTCCCTTCAAGTTGCCTAGTTGTCACTACTTTTATTGGAGCTCAGTCACACATTTGGTACTACAAGTGTCAACAAAAGGTTAATCAGTCGATCTAAGAAAGAAATGGAAAACTTTACTTGAGGTAAATTTGAGGATTATAACCTGGGAAGCGCATCTCAGAAAGCACCGAGAATTGTTCCACCTGTTAGAAGTCAAGGCGCAGTTATGTAAGGTTTTGGAGACAGAGGGCAGTACGTTAAAAGACGTATTATTGACATTTTACACCGCCCAGAGCTAAGCTTCATGTGGCCCCTTATAAGAGCAAGAAGGAATGTTGCCTCTTAAGGAGCTGTCTTGTTGATGTTAGGAGAATGTTGTTCTTTATGGCTGAGCAGGTATTTCTGCCAATGGGGGAGGTTTGGTGGATGCCTAATGCAGACACACAGTGCATAGGAGGTGGGGGGAGGGAGGAGGCCAAGGGGCAGAGAAATATTTTTATGTTTCAATGTTTCTTGTCTTGCCATAAAATATGAATTTTATCTCACACAAGAAACAATAATCTTATCAAATAGGCAGAGTACAAGTAATAAAGCTAGTACTATTCGTAAGGTCATATGTAAGTAATGCCGTCTTCTAAGGAGTTACATGGCTGGGCCAGAAGAAGAAAAATGGGTCTTTATGGCTGAGCAGGTATTTCTGCCACTGGGGAGGTCTGGTTAAGACGTAAAGCAGATGCACGATGCACACCCGAGGGGAGAGGGAAGGCCCAAACAGGCAGTGAACACATTTTTATTTCATTTTCTCTTGTCTTGCCTCAAAATATGAATTTCATTTCATCAACTCCTGACATGTTTCTCACAAAAATAAAACATCTTGAGAAGGCAAATGTCCCTGGTTCTTTTTCTAACTGGGTATTTGATTTCTTTCCAAAAGCTGTAGCTCTTTGTATTTTTTTATGGCATCCATATTCTGCATGTATCATCTTTATCCATGTATTTGAATTATAGTTAGTCATTTGTTCTTAAGCAATTGTGGAGGAACTGGCTCAGAACAGGAATATTTAAAAGCTTCTCTGCCATAAACTCAAGAATGTTTGCTGTTATGACTATTATAACACAGTGATTATAAAGTGAGACAGGATCTGCTGTTTTGTTTTGCTGAACTGTTTTTCTTAGCTGAAGCGATAAAACTGAGGCTACGGAGCTCCGACGTGGCTCACTTCACAAAAAGCTTAAACAACTCACAGCGTTTAAAGCTGCTTTTAACAGGCGGGTGGGGCCTGAATGAACTTGGAAATACCATTAAATCACTAAAATTACATGCACTGTGTTGGAGAGGAAAAAATTTCCTTCTTCCCTTCTAAGTTCTTTGGCTGGTCTCATCATCAAACTGACATAAGACAGATGAGCAGGAGAAAACCCAAGTTTAATAACATGTATATCTCCTATACAACATGGGAGAGACCCAGGAAAACAGTAACCTGCCCAAGTGTGCAAAGTCATCATCATAAAACTATCTTCAGGGTTTCCCTGGTGGCGCAGTGGTTGAGAGTCCGCTTGCCGATGCAGGGGACACAGGTTCGTGCCCCGGTCCGGGAAGATCCCACGTGCCGCGGAGCGGCTGGGCCCATGAGCCATGGTCGCTGAGCCTGCGTGTCCGGAGCCTGTGCTCCGCAACGGGAGAGGCCACAACAGTGAGAGGCCCGCGTACCGCAAAAAAAAAAAAAAAAAAAAAAACTATCTTCAGCTGAAGACAAAAGATGTTGAGGGAACAGGAGTCCGTTTCGGCAGGTGACCAGGAAAAGCACAGGAAACTAGGGTGAGGTTGTTAGGCAGATTTAAGTTCTTGCCTTGGCCATTGATAAGAGTTTCTAGAGATAAGGTCATTCTCCTCTTCCTGGTACAGGGAAGGAGACACTCATAAATGGAGGTTTTCCTTGTACTGTAAATGTCTCTTACAAAAGGGTAACTTCTCTTTGATTTTCAGCGCTCCTCCCACGTCTGCTGTTTCTTAAACAATAACCAGCCTAAAATAATCCTCATGCAAAAGACACATATTTTGAGGTGGTAAATTCTGCTCCCCTACAATTGTGCTGTGTTTGTCTACACATAAGTGCACTTTTCTGGTAAGAAGTTTCACACTTTCAACGGATTCTCAAGAGAGGTCTGTACTTTTAAAAATGTGATGAACAACTGAGTTACTCACTCTCCTTATTTCTGGTCACATCCAAAAGCACAAAATGAATGCATTTATTCTTTGCTTTTGCTTAACATGTATTAAGCACTAATCAAGCTTCTAAGAAAATTGCAATTTAGTGGAAGAAATAGCAATTATAATACTAAAGTATATGCATGTTAAAGGATAGTGGGGTTTTTTCCCCCAATTTATTTATTTATTATTGGCTGCATGTGGGCTTTCTCTAGTTGCAGTGAGTGGGGACTACTCTTCCTTGTGGTGTGCAGGCTTCTCATTGCAGTGGCTTCTCTTGTTGCAGAGCACAGGCTCTAGGAGCGTGGGCTTCAGAAGTTGCAGCACGTGGGCTCAGTAGTTGTGGCTTGTGGGCTCTAGAGCACAGGCTCAGTAGTTGTGGCGCTCGGGCTTCATTGCTCCGTGGCATGTGGGATCTTCCCGGACCAGGGCTTGAACCTACGTCCCCTGCATTAGCAGGCAGATTCTTAACCACTGTGCCATCATGGAAGTCCAGGATAGTGTTTTTTAAAAGATAAAAGCATGGCTTTCAAAAATGTAAAATGAGCAAACGTAAAAGATTTTACTAAATTTGTTAATTAACAAGGGAATTGGTAAGGTGTTACAATCAGTTCAGAGCATAATTTTTTAAAAAGCTATACAAATATAGTCAATAAGGAATGTTAAAACACATCTATAGGGCTTCCCTGGTGGTGCAGTGGTTGGGAGTCCGCCTGCCAATGCAGGGGACACGGGTTCATGCCCCAGTCCGGGAAGATCCCACATGCCGTGAAGCGGCTGGGCCCGTGAGCCATGGCCGCTGAGCCTGCGCGTCCGGAGCCTGTGCTCCACCACAGGAGAGACCACAACAGTGAGAGGCCCACGTACCGCAAAAAACAAACAAACAAACAAAAACACATCTATAAGTCCATGTAACACTGGTCTATCCACAGGACAATAGTCAACTATTGAATACACTCCACAAGGACCCAATTTGTTTGTATTTCCTGAAAAGAATCATTTGCACCATTAAAAGTCTTAAACAGCTCAGAGGTGTGAAAAGCACAGACAACCTAGAAGAGTTCACTATAAAGGATATGAGCAAATCTCTGCCCCAACTGCCCTCAGGTCTGTCACAATTCTTCCTGCCAGAAATCTGCAAAAAAATTGTGATCAAGTTTTTTCTGTGAGACAAAAAGCAAGCAACTAATTGGATTGAGGGAATTAAAATAAGTTCCCATGGAAGTGACACGTGAAATGAATATTGAAGAATGAATGTGAGTCTGAACTTTGTGCAAGGCTGTTTTATATCTGTAAAACAGTGGAAAGCTGATAGATGACAATGGAAATGTAATCTGAGTCGATTTTGAAGAACTTTGAGGTCCCAGTGGAGAAACTTGTCTTTATAATTTTCCAAAGTCCTGCTAACAGTAGAGGAAGGGCACTTCCATGCTTGAGGGAGCCTGAGACTGTAGCCTAAGGCTTCCCGGTGAAAAAGTCAAATTTACCTGCAACCATCTGTTTCATCGGCTTTCATTTTTTGTTATGGTTTTTAATTTGATAATATGTGAAATTATAATTTATTGAGGACAATTTACTATGCCTGATGCCCAAGAGGCAGGCAATAGGTTGGTTCTGAATTTTGGCTGAATGGACATTCCAGAAAAGTGTCCCAGGCTCTGAGTCACAAAGTACATCCACTGTGTCTCTGGAGACACACAAGATCCTCAAATTGAGAGGCATGACAGGCATTGATAACAGGTTGCTAAGAGTGTTTCTTAGAGAAGTAACATGGTTAGCTTTTGTTTTTTGTGTAACTGAGCAGGACCCTATGGGGTCTTTCCGGGATGGACCCTTCCCCCTTATCCTCTGCTGTACCTCCTCTCTGAAGTACCTAGATAATATATCTGGTGCACACGTCCTGAGTTGTTTTACAGATGCTGAAACCACCACCAAAAGGGAAGAAATTAACTACTTGATGATCATGAGCCCCCAGACCTACTGGCACCTAAGGAATAATGATGCCCTGTGACCTCAACATAAACCAATCAGAGACTTGTGTATGAGCTGATTACATGCCCTGTGACACCCCCACCCCCACCCCGCCCTTTGAACCTGCCCTTTGAAGATGGTTTGCTGAAAGCCTTCGGGGAGTCTGGGGTTATCTGAGGCATGGCCCACCAGTTCTCCTTGCTTGGCCCTACAGTAAACCTTTCTCTGCTCTAAACTCCAACGTTTTGGCTTGTTTGGCCTCACTGTGCATCAGTCACATGATTGTGTTCAGTAACATTTGTATTTATCTTCTGAGGAAAGTTACTGGCAACTCCATGAAAACAAGACTTGGATCAGCATTGATAGAAGCAGACCATGGAAAAGCCCAGAAAAGAGATGGGAAGGCATGGACTGAGGTGATGGTAGTTTGGATGGAAGGGTAAAACCTACGTTAAAGAGTTAATTTGAACTTTCTGACCAATTGGGTGCAGGGGATAAGAGTCAGGTACTTAGATGTTTCCCTGGTGGAATCAGTTCGCTGCTAAGCTACAAGAGTTGGCAAAAACTCACAGTTGCAGTCATCTGAGAATTTCCAAATTCCAGGCTTCTTGGATTACTGATAGATCTTTTTTCTAATCTGTTTGGGTAGATTTGTAAAAGACCAGGCCAGCAGTAGAATTTGTCTTTTCTTTTAACTTGGGACTCACATAAGCTTTTAAGATGCCAAGGGAGATGAGATGAACTTCTTTGCATGATCAGAAGGCATATTCTGATTCATGTGCATCTGTGAATAAGTCTTCCACGATTAAGTTCTTGTAAAAAAAAAAAAAACTTTCCATTTTCCTACTTGAGATAAAGCTTCTTATAATGTTATTGCTGTGGTGGAAGAAGTGAATGTGAGGGTGCAAAGCCAAGCAATACTTAAATTTATCTGCCTAAAAAGAAATCTCTGATATGGCATTGCAGCAAATGGATGTCACATAAAAGTTTCTTCTAAATCCCCACATAACTGAACTTTTAGAAACACAACATGAGACCTTAAAAAAACGAGCAGGACTCTGCAGGGCACTCCTGAGTACAAAAGCCCCTCCATGCTACCCCTCTCCCCATTTCTTGTTTGTAGAAGAAGGCTTTAGCCTCCTATGTCTTCCCTGAGTTCCAAAGAGCCCCTGTACAAGCAGTTACTAATTAGGGACGTAAGGGAATGCAGAAACAAAGGAAAAGTAGTTAAACAAGAAAAGTAATGACAATAGTTCAGTGACAGAAGAGTCCTAATTCTTCCTCAAGGGACATGCATACAATCTGACACATATCTTTGAGTTGTTCTGCAGAAACTAGACACCCACCCCCCTTCCCTCTGCCCGCCACCAACGAGGAGGATGGTGACTACGTGCTGACCACAAGCACTAGATGCCAGACTGTTGGAACCAGAATGTTGATGATTAAGATTCCTGAAACACCACCCTGTTACCTCACCACCAACCAATCAGAAGAAAGTCATGCCTCCTGCAGCCCTCACCCCCAAATATTGCCTTTAAAAACCCTTCCCTGAAAGCCATCAGGGAGTTTGAGTTTTTTAAGCATGAGCTGCCCATTCTCCTTCCTTGGTTCCCTGCAAATAAATGCTGTACTTTCCTTCACCACAAGCTAATGTCAGTAAATTGGCTTTGCTGTGTGGCAAGCGAGTGGACTCAAGTTCGGTTCAGTATATAACTGAATGACAAGCTATATAATCACAATGATAAGCTATGTAATGATAAGCTATATAATCACAGACAAAACTGTAAATATGTAAAGTTTCATTGGATGACAGCAGGTAGAACCTAAGAGGAAAGGCCCTATGTTGAAGTAATTTTGCTTACTGAAGTACAAGAAACACACACACACACACACACACACACACACACACACACACACTGCCTAGAGTTACAGACATGGCTTTAAGAGGGCTAGGACACAAATCCCATTTCTCTCGTATTCCAGGAGGCTGGCTTGTTTAAAGGGCATCTGAGGAAAATTATCATAATTTCTTTAATACCACCTGGTCCTGAACTTTCCCACAAGCCTGATCATGTAGAGATTTCCCCAGGAGTTCTGCTTTAGGTAGTTATATCCATCTGACTTATAGGAAAAAGCCAAGAAATTGACAGAAACAAAGAATCCCCTAAAGACACTTAGAGATGTACCAGACTGTAATGTTGCACGTTTCTTATGACAACATAATAGATTAGAACACAGTGGGTTTGCTTGGATAAGAATCAGAAATTTGGGGAAACAATGGCTCTGTTAGCATATGCAGCCTTCACCCTACCATGGAGCCTTAGCACACAGTGGATTTAAAGTTATGGCCTGAGTGGATATTCCCAGCTGGGTTGATTTCTCATGAGCACATATATTCACATGCCCCAGACAAGATCATTTCCAGTTTTTAGCATTTGTAATTCTGGGAAGGGAGAACTAAATTATGTGAGAGCACTCCCGGTGGGAGAACACATAGAGATAGTTGTTCTAGAAGCAGTAAAGCTAGAGCAGTAAAGGGAATTGAAGTTTAGACAAGTCTGAAGCTTCAGACATTTTATTCAATTAACTATAAGAGAAGGGCCTTAGCATTGATTCAAGCTCAAGTCTTAAGTATACAGTACTTGGATTAGACTCATTAGTGAAAACAATTATTTCTGGGGCTTCCTATGAAAATTAACCCCATAAGATGCTCTTATTTTCTTAGAAAATATTAACACTTCAAAAACATTATTAAGTATATTCTAGACACTGGAAACACAAAAGTGAGTATAGATGCCCACCCCGCAAAGGGCTCCCAGTTTCTGCACAAATTACTCATGGATTTGACAACAGAAACGAAATTAGAGAAATTTTATACTTATAAGTTAATTCTTTTCTTGGAGAAGAAAGGCAAAAAAATATTAAAAACAATAAGATATTCTCAAAAATAAAATCTTATGCTACTTTCAAACTGCTGCTTGCCCTTAATCAGATACTCTTATTTTGATCATTTGGTTTCCATGACTATGTGAGCGAATTCATAACATTCAATTCGCCATGAAAACAGACTCCTGGATTCTCTTCAATAGCTCCACTTCCAAGTCTGTTCAGGAACCATTTGTAACTTCCTAGTATGTCTCCCCATCTGTAAAATGGATTTCATAATATATGTACCTAATGGGTTTTTAAAAAATAAGTATCAAAGAGGTAAATCTATATAAATCACAGAGAAGAGTGGCTTCCCCATAGTAAGTTATCAATAAGTGTCAGCAGTTATTATTGCTGTCCAGGCAGTTTTGGTTCCCATGAGGTCAGTGTTCCCTAAACGCTCTGGGATCCTTGCCCCACTCTTTCCTGCTGCCCATGGTGTGAAGTGCTGTAACCTAGAAACTGAGCACTAGCCACAGCTATTTCTCACATGGGACAGGCTGATCGAGCAATAATTCCCAGCTTGGGCATTGGGTATCCTTTCCGTTCCTTCCTCACCAGGACCAGCAGGAGGCAGAGAGCTGAGTGAGTTGTCATGTCTTCTTAGGCTTTCTCAGGTTTTCCTTGTTGGTTTTTTTTTTTTTTTTTGCAGTACGCGGGCCTCTCACTGCTGTGGCCTCTCCCGTTGCGGAGCACAGGCTCCGGACGCGCAGGCTCAGCGGCCATGGCTCACGGGCCCAGCCGCTCCGTGGCATGTGGGATCTTCCCAGACCGGGGCACGAACCCGCGTCCCCTGCATCGGCAGGCGGACTCTCAACCACTGCGCCAGCAGGGAAGCCCAGATTTTCCTTGTTTTTGATGACCTTGGAAGTTTTGAGGAGTAGCAGTCAGGCATTTTGAAGAATGCCCCACTGTTGTGATTTGTCTAATGCTTTTCTTATGGCTGGGGTTATGGGTTATTGGGAGGTAAAGTGCCATTTTCATCATATCAAGTGTACGTATTATCAACATCATTTGTGACTATTGTGTTGGCCTTGATCATCTGGCTGAGGTAGTGGTGGTCAGGTTTATTTACTACAAAGTTACCCTGTTTTTTCCGCTTTCTACACTGTACACTTTGAATGGAAGAAACTATGTGCGGCCCACACCTAACGCGTGGGGTGCTATGTCCTTGAGGACAGTGCAGCTACATAAATTATTTGGAATTCTTCTGCATGGGACATTTGTCTCTTCTCCCCCACTTATCATTTGATCCAATTCATTTTATTTGTATTATTATGGACTGATGGATATTTATTTTATACTTTGGGCTATAATCCAACACTGCTTTACTTAATTTTTTGCTCAAATTGTTCCAGTTTGGGCCACTGGGAGCTCTTTTAATTGTCGCCTCAGCTCCTCTGGCCTACCCCATCAATGTGTGAGGGTTTTGTCTGTGGGTTTTCTTTAAAGCATTTCCTTACTCTCTGGCACTACAAGATGCTCTAAGTTCATCATGGATATTTTCTGCCCAGTTCTAGAATCAGTCATTTCTCCATGAAGCGCTTGTTCCTTTTATTAGAGAATGTACTAGAAAACAAGATCTCGGGCTGGATGTGCTTGTTGTCATCCCTTTTAGCCCTTCTCAGCTGACAGAGAAAAAAAGTATGCTCTGCGTTTATATGAATCTGTGTATATACACATATCTATAAATATTTCTATATGTAACGTATCTATATTAAGCTAAATGTAAATTTATACTGATGTCTCCAATTCTAATCCATTGCCACATGGATCATTCAACCTCTTCCTTTCCTAACCTGTAATTTCCCACTCCAACTGGGAGAAACCTGGCTTCTAGCATATATTTATTGTATGTTCCCATTCCCGTACACAAGTATAACAGCATCAAAATTGTCAACCATAGTCCCATAGGAAACAACTTTATCAACAAGAGTGCAGTAATTATTTGTAGTTCCTTTTGCCTTTAGTCTTACAGGCTCTACACACTTCCAGAGATACTGAGATCAGCACCTATTCCATGCATCTACTTCAGCGAGGTTGCTTCATACATTTGTAAAACAGATTTCATTGGCATAGTCTGCATTCCTTCCTCAAATCCTTCAGCCTCCTAAAAGATACTTTTAAATGGCATGTATAAAAATCTAGTACACGTCTATGGGTCTAGAAAAATAAATAATGGACTGTGTCCACCATGATGGTATCATATAAAACAGTATTACAGCCCTAAAAATCTCCTAAGCTTCACTTATTCTTCCTTCCGTCTTCTCCCCAAACTCCTAGCAGCCAATGATCACTTTATTGTTTCTGTAGTTTTGTGTTTTCCAGCATATCACATAATTGGAATCATACAATATGTAGCCTTTTCATCCTGGCTTCTTTCACTTAGCAATATACATTTAAGTTTTCTTCATATCTTTACATGGCTTGATAGCTCATTTCTTTTTATTACTGAATAATATTCTGTTGTATGAAAGCACCACAGTTCATGTATCCATTCATCAATTGAAGAACATCTTGACTGCTTCCCATTTTTGATGATTATGAATAAAGCTGCTATGAACATTTGCATGAAAATTTTTATGTGACCATAGTTTTCATTTATTTATTTATTTTTCCTCACAAATCACATCTCAGAAATTTTATTCAATGCTTCGGAGCTTAAAATATTTTTTGTATTTTTTGCCCTTTTTTGTTTTTTTTAAATCTTTATTTTATTTTGGAGCATAGTTAATTAACAATGTTTTGTTAGTTTCAGGTGTACAGCGAAGTGCTTCAGTTATACATGTATCTATTCTTTTTCAAATTCTTTTCTCATTTAGGTTATTATAGAGTATTGAGCAGAGTTCCCTGTGCTGTACAGTTCGTCCTTGTTGGTTATCTATTTTAAATATAGCAGTGTGTACATGCCAATCTGAAACTCCAAATCTATCCCTTCCCTCTACCCTTCCCCTCTGGTAACCATAAGTTCATTCTTTAAGTCTGTGAGTCTGTTTCTGTTTTGTAAATAAGTTCATTTATATATATATTTTTAAGATTCTGTATGTGATAGCATATGATTTTCGTCTTTCTCTGTCTGACTTACTTCACTTAGTATGATAATCTCCAGTTCCATCCATGTTGCTGCAAATGGCATTATCTCATTGCTTTTAATGGCTGAGTAATATTCCACTGTATATATGTACCACTTCTTTATCCATTCTTCTGTCGATGGACATTTATGTTGCTTCCATGTCTTGGCTATTGTACACAGTGCTGCAGTGAACATTGGGTTGCATGTATTTTTTCAAATTAGAGTTTTCTCCGGATATATGCCCAGAAGTGAGATTGCTGGATCATAAGGCAGTTCTATTTTTAGTTTCTTAAGGAACCTCCATACTGTTCTCCATAGTAGCTTCACCAATTTACATTCCCACCAACAGTGTAGGAGGGTTCCCTTTTCTCCACACCCTCTCCAGCATTTATTGTTTGTAGACTTGTTAACGATGGCCATTCTGACTGGTGTGAGGTGATAGCTCATTGTAGTTTTGATTTGCACATAAAGCTGCTATGAACAGTGTGAAGGTTTTTGTGTGAACATAGTTTTTAAATCAATTAGGTAATATCTAGGAGCAGAATTGCTAAATTATATGCTAAGACTACAGTCTAGCTTTCTAAGATACTGCCAAACTGTCTTCCAAAGTGGTTGTACCATTTTGCATTTCCTCCAGCAACGACTAGCGTTCCCTTTGCTCTTTATCCTCATCAGCATTTGTTATTGTCAGTTTTTTTAAAAAAAATTTTTAACTGTTATAATGGGTAAGTAGTGGTTTGTCATTATTTTAATTTGGAATTTGTGCTTTCATTTTCATACATTCAATTCTATGTACATTATAAACCCCAAAATACATTAAAAAATGTTTTTGCCTTTAACAATTGATTATCTTTTAAAGAGATGTAGGTAAGAAAAATGTACAGTTACCCAGGGATCAAATCAAGATGGTGGAGTAGGGAGATCCTGAGCTCGCCTCCTCTCACGGACACACCAGAACTACAACTACATATAGAACAACTCTCTCTGAGAATAACACGAAGACTAACAGAACAGATTTTCTACAACTAAGGATGTAAAGTAAAGGCCACATCGAGACGGGTAGGAGGGGACAGAGGTGCGGTCTAGGTAGAACCCACGCCCCTGGAGCAGTGACCATAGCAGGAGGGACATCACAGCAATGGAGGTCCTCCCGAGGAGCAGGGAGTCTGAGCCCCATGTCAGGACCCTCAGCCTGGAGGATCCTGCACTGGGAAGATGAGCTCTCATCACGTTTGCCTTTGAAAACCAGCGGGGCTTCTGTCTGGGAGAACCTTAGGGCTATGGAAACTGAGACTCTGGTCTCGAGGGGCTTGAGTGCAAATTCACTCACTCTGATTCCCAGCCCAGAGGCAGCAGCCTGAAAAGCACCTGCCTCTTATGAAATGGAGATACAGTGACTAATTTTAGGGCATGTGCTGGAGGGACAGGGATCTGGTAGATCTTTCTCTGGGGAAGGAGGTGCTGGTGGGCACCATTTGTTTTTTCACTATACTCTGACCTTGCTGGCCTGGCACTGGCAGCCACCATTTCTGTCACTCTCTATCACCTAGCTCACCCCGTGTGCCCCTCCCCAGGGCTCCACTGAGGAATTTCCCTGCCCAATCCACCCAGCCAGCTGGCCCCTCTAAAGCAGTTTCTGCCCTGCCCCACCGGCCAGGCGGCCCCAGCCAGCACTGGAAACCCTTCCAAGTCTCCTGCTCTGGGAAGCGACCCAGCTCAGCAGTGCCTCCACGGCGGTCACAGCGGCCTCATTTGTTTCTTGATTCTACATGAACATTATCTTTCACTGCCTGGTATCTAACAGCTCAAAACCCATGTGTCATGTATTTTGGTGAAGGGGAAGTCTGGCCCCTGTTAGCCACATTAGACAGAAGTGCAAGTCCTATGACTCATTTCTGAATGAGTATAGTTCTGTTTCTCCTATTCATTCAAGAATAATTTACAGAGTAGCAGAAGTCATCCGGGGCCACTGGCAATTTGAAATGAGATGTGTTATCTTACACACAACATCCGTGTATATTTTTCATCCTATGTCTTTGTGGCACATGTCTCCTCAGGTGAACAGATGATCCAGACAGGTCTGTGTAGCTCAAAATTAAGCATCCTGTTCATTGTTTGATAGGTTATTCAATGTATTTAATGTATGTCCCATTGGCTTTAATCAGGAGCTAGTATTTTCTGTTTCTTCTTGAGTTCACTTCACATCCAGATGACTTCTGCCATTTAGGAGCCCAGATTTCAAAGAGACCTACATCCCACAGGGATGTTTATTACTGCAGCCCACCCACGCTCCGTGAGGAGTCTCATGGACTTTTAGAGAACTCTATACCTCATTCAAGATGTGAAGATATTCATTTGTTTTGGCTTTCAGCAACCGTCCTCGATTCATCTGAATTTCAGAATGTTTGGCTGACATTCTTCAAAGACTGTGGTTTAGGGAAGTAGCTGTTTTCCATTTTCACTGCAAATAAAATTTCCTTTTATATTTTTTTCTTCTTTTGTTGTTCTTTTGGTTTGGTTTCAGCAAGGGTCATAGATTTCACAAGTGCATGACCGTCATTCACTGAAAGCCCTACCTCCATGAATGAAGCTGTAAGTCTTCCATTCATTAAAGTCTGAAACCTCACTCACCTTTCTAAATACGGAGAACAGACGAGAAGGGTGAGTTAGTCATTTAACTATCAATTATTTTTAACAATTTCTCTTACATTGATCTCTTTTCCCCACCACTAAAACACTGGCCTAAGCCTCTATCACTGCATGATTAACTTTGTTCTTTTTGTGTATTATTTAATGTTTAAATAATACACAAAAAGAATGAAATGTTCTTTTTGTGTATTATTTAAAACCCTCCTTCTTTAAAAAGAATGTTCATATTGACTTACAATATGAGATGCAGGTACAAGTCTTTGCTTAGAGGTCACCTTTTCGGTAAGGCTTACCCTGACCATCATATTTAAAACTGCCATCTGTTCTCCCCTGACACTATCTAAATTCACTTTTCTTGCTCTAGTTTTTCTTTTTGTTTTCATAGAGGGTATGTAAAAGCTCTTCAGTATATCCTTGAGGTGTATAATAGTTATATACTACATACTATATGACTTCTAATATATATGACTTCCGGTTTATTATGTTTATTGTGTGTCTCTCTTTCTTAGAAGATGTGCTCATAAGAGCAGGGAATCTTCATTCGCCTAGAACAGAACTTGACATTTGGTAGGTTTTGATACATATTTGTTGAATTAATAAATAGAGCTACAGGTATCTTTCACTTTTTGAAGCTTCTTTTTAGCCACTTCACTTTTACGAAAGACCTACATTAGTGCCTGTCTTCGCTAAACAAGAGAAATCTGAAGAGAATCTTTGCTTTTATGAGAAAAGGTGAAAAGTGAAAACCTCTCCGCATTTACTTTGCAGTGGGGCTTTATAGAGGCGGCACCCCGAGCAGTGAGAGGGGCCCCGCCAAGCCCCTTCCCCAGGATACACTCAGCATCTCAGCATCCAGCCGCCAGAAACTGAACTGTGTCTGTGAGCCTCTGTGCTCTATCTTCATTTCTTTTGCGCATTCATTTGCAAGATGCGTCTTAAGGTAATTGCTTATTCACTTCACACCATTTCAGCTTACAAAAATTTCCATAGGAACGCTCTATATTTATTCTGATAGTGGGGAAACATGTATTAAAAAATAGATAATCCATGTAATAAAGTAAGAGAAACAAATAAATGAGAAGATGGAACTAATTGCTGCATTTGCTGAGTTTCTTGGCAGAAATACAGGAATGTGGTGAGTTACCAAGCTCACTTTTGATATAGATTCAAGATGATCTTTTATTTAGCATTAAACTCTAAAAGAATTATTACAACCTTTTGCCTTGTGTATCTGCTCTTCAAAATTCAGCCTTCTTACTCTCACAGGATTATTCTTGCTAAAGTGCTGCTTTACTACCGAGCATATTGTCCGCTCTTAAAATTTGAGGTGTGCTCACATTTGCTACAGGATAAAATGTGAACTTCTTAGTGGCATTCAAAGTCACTTTCAACCTGACCCTGATTTATTCTATGTCTTTTTCAATCTATCGTTTTCCAAACATTAAACTCCAAGGTTATCTACTTACTGGCCAAAATGTTAATTTAAAAAAAAAAAAAAAAAACCAATACAAAAGCAACTTTTAAAGAGTACTGTGTATCCCTTCCTTCCTCTTTTTTTTATTTACACAGTTTCTGTTGTCTTCATCCACTCAGGCTGCCGTAACACAACACCACAGACTGGATAACTTAAACAGCAGACATTTTTTTCTTGTAGTTCTGGACAGTAAAATAGAAAGTCTAAGATGAAGGTTCTGGCAGGGTTCGGTTGTTGGTGAGGGCTCTCTTCTTGACCTGCAGATGGCTGCCTTCTCACTGTGTCCTCCTGACAAAGAGAGGGAGACAGAGAGTGACAAGAGAAAGCCATCTCTGGTATTTCTTCCTCTTTTATAAGGACACCAGTTTTATTGAATCAGGGTGCCACCTTTATGATCTCATTTAACCTCAGTCACCTCCTTAAAGGCCCTAATCTCCAGCATAGTCACATGTAGGGTTAAGGCTTCAACCTACAAATTTTGGGGAAACAAAGATCAGTCCTGTACACCTGTATATTCAATATGCATTCTGGGTTGTCCTTGACTTATCAATTTCTCTCTCTCCCCCTCTCCCTCTCTCTCTCCCTCTGTCAAATTATTCCTCTTCAGGCTTCCCTGGTGGCACAGTGGTTGAGAGTCCGCCTGCCGATGCAGGGGACATGGGTTCATGCCCCGGTCCAGGAAGATCCCACATGCCGCGGAGCGGCTGGGCCCGTGAGCCATGGCCACTAAGCCTGCGCGTCAGGAGCCTGTGCTCCACAGCAGGAGAGGCCACAACAGTGAGAGGCCCGTGTACCGCAAAAAAAAAAAAAAAAAAAAAAAAAAAAATTCCTCTTCCAACACACTTTACATATCACACTCATCAATTGTTTTGTCTTCCCCTAAGCTCCTAGGACAACTGACAGAGGCATTCATTTGGAAATTAATCATGAACTGCTGCATGGCATTTCTAGAGTTTGTATATTATTCATCCCTCGTGTTGTTTAACTTTTTAAGTGTTTGTACCCTTTCTTTGTAACTAAATTGTAAGGTGCTTGGTGTCAGAGACTATGACATATCTCTTCACGTTCTACAGGCACCTAGCATGTATTCAATGCATATATGCCAACTTTCATTTGTTTCATAACTCTCAATAATTTTTCAAGCATTTGCATGTATAATAACTAATTTGAGTCTTATTATAGTACCTTGTTAGGTAATACTAATCACATTTTAAAGATGAAATGAAAACTCAGAGAAGCTATGTAACTTTTCCAAAATAACACAAGTCAGCAACAGCATTAAGTCTACGCTTTAAAGTCGACTCCTTGTTCTGATATTTTTCCATCCACATTTACTAAGTTATGTTCAGTAGAACCAGGGTTTCTCTAGCTACCCCTCAAATAATGCCAACTACAACAGTAAGCCCTTTCCCCCAGTCCAGGTGGACGGATCTCTAGTAAATGGTAGTTGAATAAATGATGTGGCCGAAGTTATCATCGCTTGCCTTTAGATCACGCCATTGAGTTACCACTTGAGGCAGTGTTAGCTCATCAAGATTCAGAGACACAAAAAGAACCTGTGCGGTTCCCCTGGAGCTGAGGACTCGAGGCCTGCCCTTCCCTTCCCATACATGATCACTCATCGTTTCTGAGGCCTGCATCACTACACTTTCAGACGTAGAACCTGACCCCAGATGGAATGTGCAGTATTCTTCTCCTACCACTGACTGTGACAATGGGCCCCAGGCCAGGGAGAATGTCCGTCGCAGGAGCCACCTTCCAGCCCTGGGGGAGAGGTCCTGGAGCTCAGAGCATCCGTAGGCCAGAGCCCCTAGTGAACAGCCTCCACTCCCTCTGTACTCCTTGGAATTCCTCTCCTCTGGACTTGATTATTTTGAAAAAGGCTGGCAGATCCATCGCAAGGACTGGCATTTCTATTCCTGGCTCAGAATTTGGCTTAAAGAAGCACTTTATACAAATCAATATACACAAGAGACAATACCTTCTTAGAAAGAGACGGAAAGGCTTTGACTTCAGAGAGAATGGGCTCTGAATCCCAGCCCTGCTCTAATGATCAGTGTAAACTTTGGCAACTTAATTTCACTGGGTCCAGTTAGTTTCATTTATAAAATGCACAGAATCTTTACCTTACGTGGTTGAAAGAGGTTGAGAGATAACGTCCATTAAAAGTGTGGAACATTGCCTAGCCTAGGAGGTCAGATACAGAACTGATAGTGAGAGACGGGTTGGGGAATTCTTTCTCCTACTCGGAGCTACCTCAGATGGTAGTGAGAAAGGTCGCCGGCTCGTGGTTAATAGGACTGAGATATTAGGTCAGAGCTTAATAAGTTTACCTTATATAATACAGACAAATGCTTCGCTGGGCATGGTTTGGCCTGAATTGGGAGCACATAGCACACTTGTGACCATAGAATTACTTCCTCATCTAAGAGCTAGGGAGCACATGTGAAATCAGTCCCAGTTGAACTTCAAATGCTCAACTCTCACTGCCCCAGATTGGAAACCTCTTCTTAGTTTTTTCAATAGTCATGCAAAGAGAGACACACATCTTGATTTTCCTTTAATTTTCCTGCAGCTACAAGCATTAACCCAGAAAGCACAGAAGGTGTAAGGGATCTCACAGACAATTCCGTAGGTAGGTGGCACGGAGTCATCAGTTTCCCCTTCTCCCAATTTGCCCATCAAGAGGCCCAAGGGCACCAGCGTCTCCATGCAGCAGCTCTCCAGACAAAGCCGGAGAGGCGAGCTGAAGGTGGCTCACGGCACCTGGCGAGAGCTATTCATGCATCTCTTCCCAACTGTGCGGTCAGTGATGACACACTGGTGCTTGAAATGAGCCATAGAGAGAGGACGCTACGTGACAGGCATATACTATAAATCAGAGCCTTTTATTAGGGGAGATCAGGCTGATTATTATTAACCTCCACACCACTGACGATGACCTTCATCAGTCTAAGGGTCTTTCACAAACGAAGAATCTCAAATGCAGACTGGTTATGACTGAACTTTAATGTCTGTTAGAGGGGAAAGTATTAGTCTAATATTTCACACCCTGTAAAGCTAGATCTTGTGGATTATTGGAAGTGTGTTTACTTAATGGCTCTGAAAAAAGAAAGGTTAACCCTCAAAATCAATGTCGCTGACAGATGAGTGAAATAATAAACATAAACCTTGCAAAGGCTCCTAGCGAGGAGGCCCGCACATCACTCGAAACCTCGCTGGTCTGTGTATTTCCACCGTTTCTGGGGTCTGGCTCAGTCAGGGACACCACAAGCTCGGTTCGCTTTCTTCTGTGGTGTTGCCTGACTTCCGATTCCATGAGAGCCATGCGGTCAAAGGATCAGGGAAACAAAACAAAGAGCATGAAAAGGAAAACAGGAAGGGAATTTGACGGGCGACCCCCAGCGAGGATCTGGTTTGATTTTCATGGCGAGTGTTGTCGTGTAGTTCAGACCAACTTAAGCTCCCCTGTTCCTTTTCATCCCCTCACACTCCACTAAACGAGATTCCAATGCAGAGATGCGGAGCCGATGCCACAAATGTGTTGCTTGGCTTCTGCCAGCTCATATGAGGAACGCTGGCAGGCGACAGTGAACCTGCTTTTGGAACCAATCGACTTGGCAGATGAAGACCTTCAACTTGTAGTGAAAGCAAATTTGGTGTGTTTCCCATGCATCTGTGATCAGAACATACAAGGGTTTTTTTTTTTTTTTTTTCTCCCTAAAGATGATCTGTTCTATTGAAATGCAATTTTAGAAAAGAATCAAGGGGCAATTCTAAGAGTTCATTCTGCCTTTGCCAAAGACGCTCAACCAGAGCAGGGGACTAGCGAAATGGCAGGTATCCGCTCTGGAAGTCATTCCCCCTCTCTCCCAGTTAAACGTCCTTTTTAATGCAGCACTAACGTCTACACGGAAACAAAAACTCTTAAGTATTTTACCATGATTTTCAAGGGAAAACAATGAGATGTGATTGGTCAGAGGCAGGCAGGACTGTCAGGGAATGAGGTACCAAGCTGGGAGGTGTGCCAGCACTAGCCGTCCTCTCTTTCTCTAGACTGACCAGAGCTCAAAGCTGCCTGGCTCTGGCTCCACACGGGAAACCCTTTGCTTTCATTGCGCGGCAAAGAGTTTGGCCTGCTGGCTTCCAGGGAGGTACCAACCACACCTTCCATCCACAGCCTGCTTTTGAATACCTGTACAACCTCGGCCTGCCTGGAATGGTACACAAATGTGAAGTCTGTGCAAAAGTCTCAACTAAAGAACTGAAGAGAATTAGAAAATCTCTCTCTAAAGACCAGAGAACAATTGTGAATATTTACTTTGAATCCCATACTACTCAGCCTCATCCAACAAAGGGAAAAGTGGGAGAGGAGGCTCTTCCCAGGGGGGACGGGAAAACCGGGGGCACACCGTGGTCCGCCATACATCCAATCACTTGCTCTTTGTAGCCACGCCGATGCCCTTCCGTGTGCTCAGGAAGAGGAGATAATATAATCGTCACATCAGACAATCGGGGTTCAAATCCTGGCTCCACCACGTCTTGGCTTGAGAGATTACTTAGAGCATTAAGTCTCCAATCCCTCATCCATCAAGTGAGGAAGATATTAACTGATTGATTTGCTTTGAGGAAGTAAGTGGGTCAGTGCATGGAAGACACTCGATACAAAGTTTGTCTCACGGTAAGTACAATATGGGTACTCTTCTTATTACTGAACACATCAAAAAAAACCTTAAGCCCCTCCAACATATGTTACAAAGCAAAATGCCTTCAGCTACAATATTTACAGTCACCAGAAGCCCAGGGTTCAGGGTGCCAGGCTGGCCTGATCTGTTCATGGCCATTGGAGCAGTTTTCTTAACATCACAACCTGCTTCTCTTCTTGGTGCGGCATTTGAGACCTCACCCCATCGACAAACAGCTTTATACCTTGTAGTTACGGCTCTCTGGTTTAATGCTGTTGATTCTGAACTAACAACCAGAGTATTAATCTTATTATGAATATTCTTTTGTTTGCTCTTGTCATCCGTCCTTCCGATACAAGCAGTCAGGGTATGGCCTGGAGGAGCCTTGCTGCTGGGTTTCAAGGTGGGACGATGAGGTGACTTCCTTTCCAGGGAGGTGAAACTCTTTGATTGTTTTCCCAAGGGAGAGCCAAGCTTAGGAAAATACCCAAGGCTCTTTTTCCTGTACATGTATTTAGTTTTTAGGGGGTCTCCTACGTGCAAACACAGGGTTACCCCCGGGGACACAATCATGAGTTAGAATCACCCCTAGAGAAGCTTCTCAGAGCCAAATGGTTGCCGAACCCATGTTCATGTGCCAGGTGCACCGTGAGACCAAACAAACCACAAGGTCGGAGTTCGGAGCAGAGGAAGGTTTATTGCAGGGCCGCGCAGAGAGAACAGGCGGCTCACGCTCGAAAGACCCAAGCTCCCCGATGGGTTCAGGAAATAGTTTTTCCTTTTTTTCTTTTCTTTTCTTTCTTTCTTTTTTTTGAGCACGCCGTGCAACCTGTGGGATCTTAATTCCCCGACCGGGGATTGAACCCGGGCCCTTGGCAATGAAAGAGTGGAGTCTTAACCACTGGACCGCCAGGAAATTCCCAGGAAAGAGTTTTTATAGGTAAAGTATGGGCGGAGGGCTTCAGGGTGTGTGGCCTTCCTCTGATTGTTTGGTAGTGCGGTGACAGGGTGGTGTTCCAGGAGTCTCAATCATCAGCCTCTGCTTCCAGCCCGTCTGGGGTCCACAGGTTCATGCTCAGCCTGAGGTTACCATCCTCCCCCTGGGTGGGGGCCTGAGAACTCTGAGATGTGTGTCAGATCCCCCAGGAGGAGCCAGGCCTGGGCCCCGTCTCTACACTACTCGTTCTCCCTGCCTTCCTTCACTCCCCTAGTTCGTAACTGGTTGAATCTGCCCTTTGGAACTCAGGGAAGGTCTGGGAGGCGGAAACCTTTTTCCTACAAACAAGAAACGGGGGACACAGCGGGGCTTCTGTACTTGGGAAAGCCCCACAGAGTCTTGCTTGGTTTCAATCCCCCCTTTTTGATACTCCTCAATCTTGAGGGCACAGGTGTTGGACAAGAAAGGGAATAACGTTTTGGATAGAGATGTTAATCACAAACTCGGTAGAGGAGGATTTGGTTTCGGGGGGATTCAGTTTCAAGATGGCTGAGAGTGTCTGCTCGTGGCTGTCCGTGATTCAAGGGAGGGGGATGTGCTGGAAATGTTACCCCCGTGAGCAGCATGGCGTATCCTCAGGTTAGTTTTCAGAATCGCCACCATCAATCTTTCCATGACTAAACTTCATTAAGTGGTAACGAAGCCTGGAAGGCTTACACTCCCATCCTGGCGGAGCCCAGTCCCAAGGCTCATAGACCTGCCCTGGAACCTCCCGCGTCATCCCAGATGAGTTAACTCACACTTCCCGGTGGCTCAGTTGTCTTATCTATAAAATGGGGCCAATCACAGTGCAAGAGCTTAGGGATGCTCTGAAGATTAGACGAGATAAACGATAGAATGACAAGCCCTCAACACACCTTCCTAATAAAACTAGTAATTTAACAAGAGATCATCTTAAAATGTGTAACTACAAATCTGTTTCATGAAGATTACAGGTATGGTTAACTTTTGCTTGAAAAGCAAACGGAGTCTTCCACTCTCTTTAATAAGCTACATCACTGCTGACGGCGCTTCTGGTAGTGGTGCTTTTCCAGCCTGGGCGAATCAGCAGAGGAGATTCACAAACACTCGTGCCTGGACTTCACCCCTACATATTCTGGTTAATAGCTTTGGGATTGGATCCCAACCCTGAGTGTTTTAAAAAAAAATCTTTCCAAGTGATTAGCTAGTACAGTTAATTTTGAGAATGACTTGGGTCAGAAGAGTAAGTACAACTTGACCCTTATTGAGTTCAATTGGACATCCAGGCTGCCATCGTAGGGTGTTTCCTTAGTTTAGCTGCTACGGATGACAATGGGGATTCACAGTCAAACAGGTTATTTTGAAAAATGTGG
The DNA here is from genome assembly GCF_039906515.1 of Pseudorca crassidens. NCBI lineage: Eukaryota > Metazoa > Chordata > Mammalia > Artiodactyla > Delphinidae > Pseudorca > Pseudorca crassidens. The sequence goes on from NC_090312.1 coordinate 71,602,608, forward strand.
CACTGAAACTGAATTCTAATTTTCTGATATATGTTAAAATGCTCATGTCCAACTGTTAGACCCTCAGAGGTCTGAAGATCCAGAAACCTGAGGACTACATTTCTATGGTCATTTCTTAAGAAGATGAATAATAGTAATACCATTACTATGAAAAATGGTAATAGCTACTATTTGTTTAGCACGTTCTTAAATGTAGACTGAAATTTTATGTACCCCCCAAATTCATATGTCAGACGAAGCCTTACCTTCCAATGTGATAGTATTTGGAGGTGGGGACTTTGGCAGGTTATTAGATTTTGAAGTGGTCATGAAGGTGGGGTCCCCATGATGGACTTAGTGTCGTTGTAATTAGACAAAGAGAGGAAAGAACTCTCTCTCTCTCTCTTTCACAGGACAGTGAAAAGGTGGTCATCTACAAACCAGGAAAAGAGCCCTCACCAGAATCAGACTAGGCTGGCACACTGCTCTTGGATTTCCAGCCTCTAGAACTGTGAGAAGATACATTTCTGTTGTTTAAGCCACTCAGTCTATGGTATTTTGTATGGCAGCCCTAACTGACAAAGACAGTACCTCTCACTAAATTAGGATATCATCTAGTGATTAATAAGACACACTGGGACTGATCCTCTGTTCCACACTGATGCCATAGCAGAGGTGTGGTCTTAAACTTCTCTAAGCCTCACTGAACTGTGGGGAGGATTAAATGAGATGAGGCACGCAAGGCACAGCAGAGCACCCTGCTTAGCATCGTAGCCACAGCAGCAGCAGAAACAATACTGTTATTGTGCTGACACTCAGAGAGGTTCGTTCCATCAGCTAAATCTACATGGCTTCAGAGAGCGCAGTACCTGTTCAAACATGCATTTCTGAACAACAAACCATATGACCTTATTACTGTAATACACTATCCTTGCCTTTTCCCTTCAACAGATACCTGTTTTGGCATAATAATATTCCTTCTATGATAATATGAAGGCTATGTTTAAATCTGGCTATCATTGGCAAAGATCCCCTACGTAAACTTAATTTTCTGATGACTATTATATCTGTCAGTATCAAAAGCGTTTTTCAAAGCATACAATTCTGTCTTTCAAATACAACAAACCAAAGATAGAACGTAAGGTGTTAAAAACATATCAGTAATACATATGGAATTATGAGATCAGTTCCACCGAACTTGGTGTTCTATGGCTTGGAGCTACCTATGGAAATGTAATATCCTCTTTACTTGAAAAACCTCATAGCCTTGGGATGCCAGCTCCCTTATTTTCCATGTGAAATTTGATCCTATCTTGACATTCTAAAGTCATTTAAACCCCAGATCACAGAAGGGTTTATGAGATATAATCCTAAATGAAATGACATGATTGTCTTGCGAATACGGATATATACAAGTGCTAAATTCTTTGAGATCATTAAAAAAATGTATTAGAATATGTCAAGGTAAGCTTATTCTAGATGGACATTTCAATCTAGATTATGAATGCATCTAGTTACAACCAACTTTTCTCAAAGTACAGCTAACTGGTATAGTTTCTTTAAAAGGGTCATAATCAGTCATACTTGCTCTAAGTTCAGGAATGTCTACCGAGCCTAAGTTAGTATGACCTAGAACTGCATATTTTGAAGCCATCAGCTTCTGCAAGGAGAGAATTTGATCTAGCATTATTCAAAATAAGGCAAACTATGCTGTAGTAACAAATAAATCCCTAACGTCCCTGGCTGGAGAAAGATTTAGTTTTCACTCATATTACCTGTTAATACAGGTCAGCAGGAACTCCGCACATAGTCAGGAACCCAAACACCTTTAGTTCTCTGCTGTTTCAATTTATAACATCCAGACTCACTGAAGCAGAAAAAGAGAGAGAGAGAGAGAGAGAGTGTGTGGCTAACTCACACCTCTACTAAATGCCTTGGGCTGGAAATGCTGCATTCACTTTCACTGCTGGCCCATTGGTCAGAATTAGGCACACTACCCTGCCTAACTGCAGGGGCTGGGAAATCTTTCCACATGCCCAGGGAGGAAAGGAGAGAGCCAGATCGGGTAAGCAATACTAACCTCTATCACAGACCCAAAGAAAGATATCTCACAGCAAGTTCAAACAGTAAGTATGCGGAAGATGCTAAAACCTGGCTCATAATGTACTACAGATACATCCATGTTTGTTTTCCACAATGAACCACACAGCTCCATTTAAGCCACTGATAATACAATCCTGATTACGCTCTAAGGATTTTTTCCTGTACATGCCCACGCTCTTTACCTAAAAAGTTTTGCAAAATAGGGTAACAGAATTTCCACCAGCCCAGTAGTTCCTCTTTCACTCAGGAACCAGGTGGAAAACCTTAGGCCCGTCATTCAGTCAAACGCCTGTGGTTTGTAAAGGGCCCCGAGGCACAGCTGTAATGCTCTGTGCTGGAAACTGCAGGTCCACCAGGCCAGCTGCAAGCTCTTTCAGAGCCTCCATTTTAAGCCATCGCGTGGCCATTTTCCCCAAGAAGCAATATACACTGCAAAGTCATTCACAGCCCTTGCCATGGCGAGGCGGTTTGGGAGAGAAAATTGCTGTTTATCGGCTGGAGTTTTCAGATACTGGGGCACACTACTATTGCTATTTTGCACGGAGCACTCGGGCATCTTCAGACACATCTTAAATGATGAAAATGGTGAGAAGAGTTGTCAAATCATAGCTTCTGCCCACACCCAAATTCACTTAGGCTGGCTTTGTGGAGATCGGTTCTATAAACACCAAAGACTCAAAAGAGACAAGAAGCCATCAAACAGACAAAAAAATAGTGGTAAGAGAGCCAAAAGCAAGTTGAAAAACCAACAAATATTTATACATGATTTATAGCAAAGGAACAACTCTGTCCCTAGGACCGAGGAAAATGATTGAGGCTCTCCTCCACCGCCCCACCCCCAAAGAATGCCCTATAAGACTCCGGGTTCAGCAGCTTCAGGCGATGGTTATTTTCCTTATAACCAATTAAAAACTTACGTTTAATTACTTTGAAGAAAAAAAGGAAGATCAGGCCTACCCTGGTGGCGCAGTGGTTGAGAGTCCGCCTGCCGATGCAGGGGACACGGGTTCGTGCTCCGGTCCGGGAAGATCCCACATGCTGCGGAGCGGCTGGGCCCGTGAGCCATGGCCGCTGGGCATGCGCGTCCGGAGCCTGTGCTCCGCAAGGGGAGAGGCCACTACAGTGAGAGGCCCGCGTACCGCCAAAAAAAAAAAAAAAAAAAGGAAGATCAAAATGTTGTAGCAGGACTCATTCTTAAGTCTTTTCCGAAGGCCTTAGTTGTTAACCAAAGAAGAAGGAATTTGCAAGGTAGATGTCTCCACACCCTAACTAAAAACACCTCAAATTGGTAATGCCTTAGTTTTTCTTCCTAAATAAGGGATACTAGTTTCTTACACACCACCCCCCATACAGCTGCTTTTTATTCCAGCTACCCACAGGAAGTTTCTACAGTCTTAAACGAGACCACTAAAGGTTGTTCCACAAATGAGCCCATGCTTGTCTCTCCCCTGAAATCCAGCTGTGCTTACAGGAACCGGGGGCCTTAAAGTGCATTGCTTTTGACCTTCTCCTTCCTAGAAGCAGTGTGTGGGCCACCCACTCTGTCCAGCGTACATAAAATCCTTACTCTTGAAATCACTTTTTCAGTCCCTTCAGTGCGGGTGTGTATGTTCCTGAGGCCCTGTTCTCGCAGCACACACTCTCACTGGGTGACGCCATCTACTGCCCTGACCTCTGAAACCTCAGATTATCTTTATGTTGATGACACTCAAAGTCTTGGCTACGTCCCCAGTCTGAGTTCGACATGTCCCCAACGGAACTCAACATCTTCCCCTCATTCTAAACATATTTCTAGAAGCCCTTTTTGTGTGGGGTTTTCAAGCCTACCTCTGCCAATAACTCTGGAGTTTGTTAAGAAACACAAAAGGGGGCTTCCCTGGTGGTGCAGTGGTTGAGAGTCCGCCTGCCGATGCAGGGGACACGGGTTCGTGCCCTGGTCCGGGAAGATCCCACATACCGCGGAGCGGCTGGGCCCGTGAGCCATGGCCGCTGAGCCTGTGCTCCGCAACGGGAGAGGCCACAACGGTGAGAGGCCCGCATACTGCAAAAAAAAAAAAAAAAAAAGAAACACAAAAGAGACAAAATGAGTAACGGGAGCCAGGATGAGTGCCAAGAGATTCAGATTTCATGTGTGACATTTGAAAGAGGAGATAGGAAAGCAACCTGGAGAAATTTCCTGTGCTGGGCTCCAGCTGTTTACTGGCCCTTGGCCTCTGAAAATGGTTATTGGAGTTGACAAAGAAGAGAGGGCAGAAAAACAAAAAAAAAAGAGGGCAAAGATTGTGGTGTGTGTGTGTGGGCAAAGATTGTGGTGTGTGTGTGTGGGCAAAGATTGTGGTGTGTGTGTGTGTGTGTGTGTGTGTGTGTGTGTGCGCGCGCGCGCGTGAGAGAGAGACCTGCCGGTTGACATCGATGAAGAGTCTCTCCTTCTGAAAGTGAGCATATATCTAGCCTGGCTCCCCTGAGACCTCTTCTTTATTTTTCTAATTTTTTAAATTGAAGAATAGTTGATTTACAATGTTGTGTTAACTACTGCTGTACAGCAAAATGATTCAGTTATACATATATTCTTTTTTTATATTCTTTCCCATGATGGTTTATCATAGGATATTGTATAGGGTTCCCTGTGCTAGACAGTAGGACCTTGTTGTTTAACCATTCCATATAGAAAAGCTCACATCTGCTCACCCCAGCCTCCCAGTCCATCCCTCCCCCAAATCCCTCCCCCTTGGCAACCACCAGTCTGTTCTCCATGTCAGTGATTCTGTTTCTGTTTCATAGATGGGTTCATTTGTGTCGTATTTTAGATTCCACATATAAGTGATGTCATATGGTGCTTGTCTTAGTATCACATCGTGCTTATCACTTAGTATGATAATCTCTAGTTGCATCCATGTTGCTGCAAATGGCATTATTTCGTTCTCTTTTATTGAGCACTCTTCTTGACCAGGCCTCAACCTTGGCCGATAAAAACTGCAGACTCTCAGTACAACTGATTTGATCCACCTCATCCTACCCCCACATTAAAAGACTTGAACAAACACAAACCTAGTTTCTAAGTCAAGGCAGCATCCAGAGAATGATCTCCTAAATTCCTATCTGGGAAAGCACAAGGTTGTCAAAAGAATTTACTGTTTGTTCCAGCTGACACTTGAAGATCGAGCCCCTGTTGTCCAGTCTCTGAGGGAGGATAGAAGTCAAACTTCCATAAGTGCCAGTTAGCAAACCCAGAGGACTTTCACATGGATCAACCCCCCCTTCCTGCTTTTTACAAATTTCCATTCCCTTGACCTGGCTCAAGTAGTGGCAATCCCTCATACCTACTCCCTCACTCCCTTTAAAACATCCGGTCACCTCTGTACAAATCGAAGTTGAGTTCAGTTCATGCTGAACTCTCTTCTCTATTGCAACAGTTCATCACTGATTAAAATCTGTCCACCTTAATTCGTGTCCAGTGGTAGCATTTTCAGCAAAATACACTCTGACATCCCGGTGGATCTGATTCCCGAGGTCGATGTGGCAGTTAGGAGGGTGACTGTCTCCAAGAAATGGTCTGTGGACAAGAGGAGGACAAAAACTGACCAAGTGATGGTTGGATGTGATGGAGGAAAGTAATGCTCGGATGAAGGCATTGGGGTGACATGTTTTAAAGAAAGACTATTCCCAACAGGGAGAACATTTGGATTCTCAGAACTTTTTTGAAGATATTCTTCATGGTAAGGATGTTTAAATACAGGCGTGTTGTGGTCTCATAAACTTATTCTCATGACTTTTCTCTTTTCTGCTTAAAAATATACTGTTTTCTAAGCCTTTAATTTGTTTCTACCCACAAAAAACAATAACTTTGATGAAAATTAGTCTCATGAGTTCTCATGCACACAAAAATGTTAACTAAGAAAATTTATTATATTACTTGATTTAGGACTATGACTTCATTCATACAATCAGAATTTCTTTGTTTATTCTTTAGCCATGTTCTGGCCTTTAATGTTTGTCTCTTTGACAGTTATACACGCAGTTTTATAATTTAACCATATGCCTTAAAGGTCCAGAAAGTAAACTTAGATTAAGACAAGTAAGATAAAACAGACAGTAAGATACTCAACAAATTTACTTAGTTCCATTCATTTAGCATCAATGCATAACACATTCCAAAAGCGAGCATATATCAAATTTAAAATGGATAACCTTAATTGGGTTCAATAGTCGGATAAATGGTCAAACAGTTTTCATTGCATATGCTTTGGGCCATGCATTTCATTCCTTAAGGATCTGCTTTATTGAATTAACATATCAATTATTTATTTTGATAAGAACAGGGAAGATAGTCAGAGGAAGAAGCAGCAGTGGTGGAGAACACGCCTCTTGCTGCTGCACAGAAACACATATGGCAGGTGACGACACCAACGGCTAACTCCTGGAGAGACCTAAATGGCTTGTCTTGGCACGTGTGGGTAAGTACAATGTTTACTAATCTAAAAAATGAGAAAATATTATAAAAATATAAGAAGTAGAAAACCCTAGACAAGTTAAAATACAGAAAAAATTTAAGCCAAGTTATTTGAATCAGGCAATTTTTAAAGTATCAAATAGTAATCTTAATAACTAGGTATAAAGTAATCTAAACCCAGGACACTAACCATGTCGAAAGGCAGTAGGCAGCCTGCCCTCCCCAGAATGCTTTGCCAGAGTTAGTGTTCTCTGATTACACACTTAGGCACCCCTGGTTACAAGAGTACTTGTTTATTATTGATGTTATAAAAATAACCATTCTCTAAATGATTACACGTAGTAAATAAAATTAGAACTATACATAAGGATTTGAATAATGCCATTTCTTTAAGGACCACTCGCAACTTCTCCTGCCTGCTTCACAGACCTGTAAGGCAGAAAGAAAACAGACGAAGATATGCTTAATGATGGATCTATAGCACAGCATGTTCAAAAGAAAGACTGGGATTTTAATGCTTTCCTATACTCCATCTGAACCTTTACAGTGACACTGATCTTAGCGTACCACCTCTATATACCATATTTTACTGCCATTATATCAACTTCTGGTATCTGTATAAAAGAATTTTTGCATATATAATGCACAAAAATATCTTGGGCTGTTAAAATAGATTGGTTTGTCTCCAAATATGGCCGATGAGAAATACCTGCCAGGTATGTACACAATTACTCCCTGGAAGGAATTATGAAACTGAATTGAGAAAACTAGAGCAGCATAAGGTGGGTCAGGCTGCATGTGTCCTACTTCGGCACTGGAACTACTTGTCCATACAGCTTGATTAGAAAGAATTAATTTTTTCCTAGAAAAATATGACTAGGATGGCAAGGGGATATGTCCACACTTCAAGAATACGTTATGTGGAGCTTCAAGATGGCGGAGGAGTAAGACGCGGAGATCACCTTCCTCCCCACAAATACATCAGAAATACATCTACACGTGGAACAACTCCTACAGAACACCTACTGAACGCTGGCAGAAGACCTCAGAACTCCCAAAAGGCAAGAAACTCCCCACGTACCTGGGTAGGGCAAGAGAAAAAAGAAAAAACAGAGACAAAAGGATAGGGATGGGACCTGCACCAGTGGGAGGGAGCTGTGAAGGAGGAAAGGTTTCCACACACTAGGAAACTTCACTGGCAGAGACGGGAGGGTAGGTGGGGGGGGGGGAAGCTTCGGAGCCGCGGAGGAGAGCACAGCCAACCCTGCCAACTCCTCTCTCTCACTTACTCCTTCAGGTCTTAAATATCACTTTCTCAGGGCCCTGTGCCCAGTAGTCAAGCTAGGATCCCCCTGCTGCATGCACTTATCTCAACCTAATGCTTATATAATGATAATCATCATTATTGCATGTAAGTAATATTTATAGTGTGACTTCATCATCTAGTAGCTTCTGTCACCTGTGACAGCGATGTGTCCTTCTCTGGCATAGTTCCTGACTCACTGGAGGCCTTTATTTAATATAAACCACATGAATGATTTACTCATTTTGATCTCTTAGTCTGAAGAGCAATATGCCTGTATGTCATGCAAAGAACATTTGAAGGACTAAGAAAGAGAATCACATGATCTTTGCGCTCCTGCAATGGTACCGTTATTACGTAGAAGAGAGATACAATTTTTGCTTGTGATACAAAAAAAACAGAACTAGAAAGAAGGAAGCTATGAGGATTCAGATTTTGGAGCAAAATACGAGAGTAATTTCTTTTAAAGTAGCTTTTAAACATTTTGTACAACATCAGAAATTCACGTGTTTTTTGTTTGTTTGTTTTTGGTCACCAGGCTGTACATTACGTCCCCAGGACGTATTTATTTTACAACTGGAAGCTTGTACCTTTTGACCACCTTCATCCATTTTGCCCACCTCCTGCCTCTGGAAACCACCAATCAGTTCTCTGTATCTATGAGCTTGGTGTTTTGTTTAGATTCCATGTATAAATGAGATCATATGGTATTTGTTTTTCTCTGTCTGAGTAGTTTAACTTGGTATAATGCCCTCAAGTTCTGTCCATATTGTTGCAAATGGCAAGATTTCATTATTTTTTTATGGTTAAATAATATTCCACTGTGTGTGTGTGTGTATGTACCACATTTTATTTATTTATTCATCCATTGATGGACACTTAGGTTTTTCTGTATCTTGGCTATTGTAAATAATGCTGCAATGAACATGGGGGTGCAGATAGCTTTTCAAGACATTTTTTTTAGCCATCCAGACAGTATTCTGCAGATGTAAATACAGTTGACCCTTGGACAAGATGGGTTTGAACTGCGCAGGTCCACTTACATGTAGATTTTTCCCCATAAATACACACTACAGTATTACACAATCCATGGTTGATTGACTCCACACATGTGAAACCTCAGATACGGAGGGTTGACTGTGAAGTTATATGCGGATTTTCATGTAGAGAATCGTTGCCCTAACTCCCACGTTGTTCAAGAATCATCTGTATATGATTGTGTATGTGTCTATACATTATATATAACAAAAAGAATTGTATCTAGTATACTGTCTTGTGACTCACTTTTTTATGTAACAATATTGTAAAAACTGTTTCCACATCAAAGTATATATCAATATAGATAGATGGATTCAGTTAATATCAGTACAAATCTATATATATATCGAGTTAATATATATCTCATTCTTTATAACAGATGCACATTATTCCATTATATAGATGCTGTAATTTTTTAAAATCAATCCTCTTTTGTTGGCCATTAGGTTGTTTCCATTTTTTACATTTTCCAAGTTTTATTATAAATCAGTTTCCAAGTTTTATTATAAAACATGTGCAGTGAGCATAATAATATTCTGATAACTACACAGCATTGAGGAAATTATTTCTTTAGGTGATTTCTTAATACAAAATGACTGGGTCACTGAGCAACTAGAGCAGAGCACAGGCGGTGGTGTACTCGCATTACTCAAGGTGCCCATACAGAAGCTAGTGAACTGTTTGGTGGGGATATTGCAGAGAAGAGACGAGCGTGAGATGGGAAGAGACGTAGATGGTTCTCAAATTCTTTCTTATTTTGATATCTTATGGTTCTATGAGTGCTAAGGGCACACTCGACCCTTTACTTCCCTCTGTAACATGCTTGAGAGAAGATATGAGAATTGTTCATCTTTATATATCCAGCCCATAGAGTAACCTCATGTCCACGGATGTGGAATTGTTTTGAGATGCTGTATCTCTAAGACATATTTAACGGTGTCATAGAGTCCATGGTCTGCACAAAGGGGGGTATATGTTCTCATCTCACATGTATCTAAAAGTAATTTTCCTGCTATAGGAAGAAGGGGATTGAAATCCTCTTCCCACTTCCTCAGCACAAAAGACCACAGACTCAGTGAGGGGCCTGAGATCCATGAAAATCACAAAAACAAAGAGAAAACATCATGCAGAGCAGCTGGAGGAAAATCCTTTTCTCATTATAGGTCACGAGGACTATGTATTTAAAAAAAATCTGAACTTCAAGTAGTTGCAAGTGGTGTCCGTCATTACCTGACATTGACATTAAGTGCCCTGAGCAAACGTACCAGAGTAGACGAGTGCAGGACAAGAAGAGCATGGAACACAAAGAAGAAGATCAGCAGAACCTGCACAATGAAAGGAAAAGAGGTCATGTGCTGGACCAGGAAAAAAAGTCCATCAAACGCAATTCCCTTGCGGTTTGACCAATTTCTAATGAGGATTAACTGAAATTAATATCGAAACTACATTCAGAGTATATAGTGACTGCAATGACACACCAGTTAACTGTTTAATAGTGTGTATGTTCTCATTTCATAATTCAGTCATTTCAATTTAAACTTTTTCTGATCTTAAATAAAAACTAGGGCAAAATGCCCCTCCAGATAGTGTTATGAATATATACGTGGATTGCAGGAAGATCCCATCTAAATCACAGTCATAATTTTTACGTCCAGCATGGGTTTGGCAGGAAAGTCATGCTCTACAGACTGCTACCACAACACAGAATATTCAGGATTGGATATATACATGTCACATATTGTGATGCTATAACATTTGTAATTTAACGTAATTCTCACAAAATTATTACGAGATTTGCATGAAGTAGTGCATATTTACATGTATACTATATATATATATATATATATATATATATATATATATTTTTTTTTTTTTGTGGTATGTGGGCCTCTCACTGTTGTGGCCTCTCCCGTCGTGGCGCACAGGCTCCGGACGCGCAGGCTCAGTGGCCATGGCTCACGGGCCCAGCCGCTCCGTGGCATGTGGGATCTTCCCGGACCGGGGCACGAACCCGTGTCCCCTGCATCGGCAGGCGGACTCTCAACCACCGCGCCACCAGGGAAGCCCCTACCCTATATTTTTAATGCTTGGCGCATAATATTAAACACTAAATGTAATTCCTCTGAATGCATCCCTGAGGCAGAAGAGCAGTGCGTAGGAGGACAAGGGGACATGAGTATTCTAGTTAAAAAGAGCGGGGAAATAAAACAGAAGATCAAAGAAAGTGAAATAAGGGCATCGAGGGAGATAAACCTTCACATTTCTTGAAGAGAAAGGAAATAGATTAAGCCCAAGTTTTCCAAAGCAGATCTTGGAACACTAGTCCTACAAGCTGTTAATATAGATGATCCACAAACAAACGGTTCCTTGATCAACAGCAATATACCATCGGCCTATTGGAGGATCAAAATACACACCAGCATATTAAGGGCTCTTAGAAGTCTTATAATAAAGAGACCTTCTTTACCTGATCTTTATCAAAGTTATTTGATAAGAGATTTTTATATAACTCACTTTAAAAAATTCTACAATGGTAAACACTGCTTCAGCTAGAGTGAAGAGGCATGGCAATGCAATGTCTGTTTCACCAAATTTAGAGGCAAGAGATAAAAGCATGGGTTTTGTACTCCAATTGACCTGAGTTCAAATTCTGGCTCAACCCCTTCTCATACACATGACCTTGAGCGAGTTAGCATCGCTCAGCGTCCTCCACAGAGGAGAGTTATAAAGGGAAACACCCTTGGAAGTATCATTAAGCATTTGGTATTTGACAGTTTTAGAAAATTCAAATTTAGATGAATAGGAACTACAAAAACATTTGGGTTCAAGGTGGTGATTTTATATGTAAAGTAGATGCTGAGTAAAGTTGGAGAACTTGGTAACATTTTAGAAATCTTACACATAGAGGGGCTTTGAGTAAAATAATGATGTATTCACATTTGAATGTCCTTTACCACCCAAAGATATTAGAGGTTCTGGCAAGAAAGCAGTTGAATTAATGCTCTATATTAGTGGTTCCCTTAAATTTTAAGTGTATCAGAATCACCTGGAGGGCTTTTAAAACAAATTGTTACTTCCCTGGTGGCACAGTGGTTAAGAATCCGCCTGCCTATGCAGGGGACACGGGTTTGATCCCTGGTCCGGGAAGATCCCACATGCCATGGAGTAACTAAGCCCGTGCACCACAACTACTGAGCCTGTGCTCTAAAGCCAGTAAGCCGCAACTACTGAGCCCATGAGCCACAACTACTGAAGCCCATGCACCTAGAGCCTGTGCTCTGCAACAAGAGAAGCCACCACAATGAGAAGCTCGTGCACCGCAACAAAGAATAGCGCCTGCTCGCCATAACTAGAGAAAGCCCGTGTGCAGCAGGGAAGACCTGACAGAGCAAAAAATAAATAAATTTATGAAAAACAAAAATAAAAAGAATTAGCACAGATTGCTGGAGTCCACTATTAGAGTTTCTGACTGAGTAGATGTCGGATGGGGCCAAGGAAACTGCATTTCTTACAAGTTCCCAAGAGATGAACATCACTGTTCTACGTAGCACGGACTTTAGGTTGAAGCATGAAGCCAGCTGTGGTCTGGCATACTTGAAGAAAAAGGAGTAGTGAAGTGTCTGGGTACCAAAGGAAGACTGAAGTGTGAGTTTAGTGGGAAATAGAGAATCTGAAAGGTAGAAGGTTTGGGTAGATTGTAGATTATAGTAATCTAAGATCTTAGAGTAGGATGCTACTTCACATTTGATGAGAAAAATAATTACACTTCCTTAGAAGAGCACTAGACTTGAGAGGGCCAAGGAATTGTAATGGTAGGACATTGGATAAATAACCCAGATGAAAGTTAAAATTTCCTAATGCTAAGAGTGTGGTAGAGAGGAAACCAATGAACCAAATGTCAGCACCCCACATGAAAAAACAGCAGGGACTGATGAGATTATAGTGACAAGGAAAGACACAGGACAACAGGACAAATGGCATAAGCCTAAAAAGAAGGAGAATTTCAGGTAGAATATTAATGTTATCTCATGGTGCTTGACACGTGGCAACTGAAAAGAGCAGCTTTCCCTGGTGAAGGCTAAAAGGGAAGCAATGTCTTCTAGGAACCATTTCAAATAAGGCAAAAAAGGCATGGAGAGTGTTCTTTGAGTAGCACTGAAGAATGATCAGTTTGCAAATCAAATTCCTGTTCCATAGGCCACAGTGGAAAGATCTGGGAAATATGTCAACAGCGGTTAAGAATACAAATACATGAGAAGATTTTATTTTGATAGAGGCAGTGGGGCAAGGCAGAGTAGCCAAGGACAACAGGAATAAGAGACAGAAGTAACCGATCTCAAGTTTCTGAACTGAACTTTGGCATAACCTTCTTGTATGGCAACTGACTTAGGTGTCCAGCCTTAGTGAAGCAGGACTGCCCGTACAGGGGGTAGCCCATTATTCCCCACAATTGTGGGAATGTAAGAAATGAAGCAGCTTTCGTGGGGGAAAGAACAAGCAACGAGAGAGTAGCCATAAAGTCTAGATAAATAAGATCTTAATAAAGATAAGAGTTTTGTTTACAGATGAGAACCCTCTTCTTTCTTCCTGAGTGGTTTATTCAGTGCAAAACGGCAACACAAATGCCTGAGGCAGTGCATCACACATGCATGTGCAGGGACTGATGTAAATGCTGTGTGAATGCACCATGTTCACTTTAACTCTGATGGAACCATCGTTACTACAGGGGAACAACACACTGAACGTATTCAACGTCGTTGAATGTATCGTGTTTCGCTGTGTGTACCAATAAACCATTTGTTGTACATGTGTTTGAGAGACATTATGGGCTCTGAATAATCAGAAGAGGAGACTGAGGCTTGGCCGCTGCTCAAGTAATCTTCGAGTCACTTACGCAGTTTGAACTACATTCATTCATTCATTCATTCGTTCAATTCATTTAGTAAATATTTATTAAGTAAATACTGAATGTATAAATATTTATTAAGTAAATATGTGTTGAACACTTACAGTGTACAATAAGAATAGTAAGACTAAATTTTCCCTAACAGCTTAATTTTTGGGAATTAAATATGTGGAAGCAATTTATAAATTATAAAGTCTTATATAACTAGCAGAAACTTTCAGAACATCATTTTAAATGTTAACAAGTGGATAAACCTTTATGTACTAACATGAAGGGGAGTCATGTATAATTTATGCTTATGAATATAGAAAAAGCTATGTTTTTGGTCTGAAGATTGTTTAATTATACTAAAGTTGATATACAGTTTCGGGATATTTAGTCAACATTTCAAAACAAGTCATTTTGAAGAAATCTGGCAGCATGCTTTGAACAGTTGTTCTATTTTTAATAGCATACTATGGGATTGAAAACATGCTTAATGTAATTACTAAATGTTATTTATTTTATTCTGTCAAAATTTTAATTTTTCTGTTTATCATATATGCCGCCTTTAATTTTCTGGATGACTTTGCCTCTAGATAATAATTTGGAGAACAGTGTAAAGATAAGTAAATCAAATTGAAGTTTATATTAAAAGCAGATTTCCTACCCAAATGTATTACTGCTTGTTTCCTTATATGTCACTTTTTCTTATTTTCATGTTTTATCGTGTTTTCTTTATGATACAAATTCTTTCAGTGCTCAGTGAAATAATTCCTTTCTTGATACTATATATACACACATTCCCTCCCCCTCCCTCCTTTTTTAAGCTTTTAGAAATGCAATGACATTTCAGAGTAGAACATATGGCTTTGGATTAAGCTAGAATTAAATTGCACTAACTAATTATATATCCTTGGGAAGAGGTTTTTAACAAATCTGAGTTTGTAAAATCAGTAATACCACCTACACATCAAGTTGACACAAGAATTAAAGGAGATACTACATAGCACATAACAACAAAAATGTAATAAATGTCAGTCCTCTTCCATTCTCTCCTTTTTTAGAGATACATATGTTTCTATATAAGCCTTAAAATGTCAATTATTCATAGTAGGCTTTAAGGAGAAACTGAATGCTGTAATTCTAAATATATCCCCCAAATAGACTTTGTAGTTTTATTTATGTTAGGCTATGTGTCAATTTTCCCAATTTATTATTAAATTATATATATATATATATTAGAATATATGCTAATTCTCTCAGTGAAAAAGATTTATTATGCCACATTTTTGAAAGTCTGTGCTTAGAACTCCTAGTCTATCTTCATATACCCTCCTTATTATGCCTACCCAAATAGTTGCTTAAGCTACAGTGTCTATTTTCAGGCTAGGATTTCTTGCCAGATCCTAACAACAAATATTTCACTACCTCCTCAGAAATTATGCCAGTAAACTTTCAGCCTAGCGGAGACAATGGAAATATAGCATCTTCTGGAAGGAATAGTTCATTCATTGGTTTTTTAAAATTTAGTTTGAGAAAAGTAAGCACAAGTCTGAAGTAGCAAGAAAAAGAAGAATGAAATAATAAGGTAGGTTGAGATCAAAGATCATATGGCTGCAGGTATCCCAGTTAGTAGATATGAGGTGACCTCTTACAGCCTGGGGTAATATGTAAGAGCATTGCATAAGACAGTCATACCACCCATGAGCCCACCCAAGGGCGTGGTCACTCTTTTTGCCCCAAATTAGGGTTATAAAACCCTTCTCTCTTCTGCAATGTCAAGGCATATTAAAGGCAACAAGTTGAATGTAAAAGACACAGAATAATTAAGAAAAACAGAAAAATGAGTTCTAGCTTCACAAGTGAAAAGATAAATCATTCCTGGTTAGTAAGTAAAAGGCAAAAAGTATTTGGCAGAGAACCTTGGAGGAGAGCATTCTCCTTTATTCCCATGTAGTTAATGTATCTCTGAGAGTTAAAATCTGAGAATTGAACAATTATAGATGCACCTGAGTGTCAGCCCTTTCTCTGCAATTTACTAGCCTGGGGACCACAGGGAAGAAATAGGACCTTAAATGCATCTCCTGACTCCTAGTTTTTTTCCCACTCCATCACAGCATCTAAAAAGAGGAAATTAGACTCCCACTGAGAATATTAAGTGAATATTAAGTGTGTGTTCACAATAAAAAAAATGAGTCCATTAGTAAATTGAAGTGAGAACCTAGCAAGTGCTAGGAAGAAATTCCGTGCAGGAGTAAGAACAACCTCATCAATAATAACATCAGTAATGGTAAATAGAAATCTAACAGTAAGTGAGAGACAAAAGTCATTGTGGGACAGAAGATACATTAATATTGTCATTAATTTTTAAAAAATAGATAGCAGCCATTTCATATGATATATGCTTAGCCTAAAAGTAAAGACTTAGAATTAACTAATATTTACCAAGCATATACTATGTATCTGGCACTATGTTTATATTAAGTATTAATATAATATTAATATTTTCCCACTCTATGAAAACAAAATGCAATAATCTAAAAATGTTTCATTCTAGTCTGTATTTCTGATGCCACAACCCAATACCATTAAAATCTTGGGAATTCCACGTATAACGTAGCCTGACACTTTGACATCATTGTCTATTAACTCACTTTGGTCCTTCTGTTATCTACAGTCCGCTGCTCCTCTACCCACCTCTTCTACTTCACTTGATAGGGTGTTAGTCCTTATCTTGGGACTGGTAAATAATCAGCTGTGGTACCCTCACACCCCTGCCTCAAGCACTGTGCACATACAAATCTTGGGAGACTGCCTGGAAAGAAATGACCTGATGTTTGGTTAAGGAGAACAAAGGTTTTTCTGCAAGGTGAAAAGCCTGGCCAAATCCTAGGTGGACAGCAGACTCCCACAGCCCCACTTACTGCTCTAAGCACTTTGGTTCTCAAGAGTCACAGCATAAACTGCGTCACCCCCTGGAAAGGGAAATGAAGGGAGGTGTTAGTGAAAGATGAGGCAACGGAGGTAAACATTGCGGATCCAAAGAAGAGCTCTTGGTTCTACTCCCGCCTCTGCTACTAACTGGGTGACATGGCAAGCCCACCATCTCTTAGAGCATCAATTTCTTCTTCACTAAATTGAAAGAGTTGAGGTTGAGAGGATTAGATTAGTTTAGCACTTCCTAAAATCCCAGAATACTTGTCCTTCCAGCAGTTAATAGGCACTCTGCAAATTATAGGCATTGTAGAAAATAGGCATTAATGGGCATTCTGTGAAAAAGACTTAAGTAAATATGAAAAAAATACCTGGGATAAACACAGGTCAAGCAGATCTTGTCGCTGTCGGGCTACCCAGTGACTTTACTATGTAAATATTTGGGAAGAGACTCTATAGTGTTTTTTCAAGTCAACAATGAACAATATTTTCCCCCATTTGAAGCCAGGATGCTGATTACACTTGATCTGTTCACTTAAAATTACAGAGCTGCCTTGTTCCTCTTGCAAAGGGATGTCAATGGTATGTCTTACAGTTGAGAGCCTCTCAAATACAATGATATGTAGAATTTCTCAAAACTTATTTTACCACAAATTTTTTTTTTTTTTTTGCGGTACGCGGGCCTCTCACTGTTGTGGCCTCTCCTGTTGCGGAGCACAGGCTCCGGATGCGCAGGCTCAGTGGCCATGGCTCACGGGCCCAGCCGCTCCGCGGCATGTGGGATCTTCCCGGACTGGGGCACGAACCTATGCCCCCTGCATCGGCAGGCGGACTCTCAACCACTGCGCCACCAGGGAAGCCCCACAAATTTGTTTTTAATAGCTTCTCATGAGACAGGACTTTAAGAAGCAGATATTGTCCAATTTTATAACCTATTATGAAGATAGCATACTCCCGTTCCTCAAACAAAGAGAAAACGAGGCTGATAAAATCAAGAAAAATAGTGGAGGAGAAGCACTTGTGGAATGCAGGTATAGAGATCTCAAAAAACGTGCTCCTCTATAAATGCAATGAGAATACAACATGAGCAAGAATCACTGAAATCAACTTTTTCCGAACTTGGGAAATTTATCGAAGGCTTGCAACAATCCATAGAACGTTTATTAAAGAAAAGCAGTTGAATCTCAATAGAAACAATAACTATGTAGGGTTTTATTTTACCCAGCATTAATATCCTTCTCTCCTGCTCTGTGCGAGCCTTGAAAATCAGCATTCTCACAATGATGGTAGCTGTGAAACAAACAGCCTATGATCCACTAGAGGGGGCAGAACAGGTTTAGAGTTTCCCCGAATATCTAGAGTTGTCACTATTTGACCTATATGGAAGCTGCCTGGAAATGCCTCCCTTGAATGTTTTCTGTTTGTTTGTTTGTTTGACCTGAATTAGAGCTCACTCAGTGAGATACCCTGTCCATATAACATTTGTCAAAAACAATCAGGGACTGTAGTTTTATACAGAAGCTTCCTGAGGCAAACAAAAGGCTTACCAAAAATTTTTTTAAAAAAATACAGTAAGTGATACGTCCATAGGAGGCTTTCAAAAGCTCTGACATAGGCGTGTAGATTTAGAAATGCCATACAGACGTGCAGTGCTTTGCACCTGCTCAGGAAAGACCCGATACGGATCTACCTCTCACCTCTGATTGACTTAGAAGGTCTGTTTAAGCAGAGTTGTAAACTTCTGGAGTGCACATGGCATGCCTCAATACTTCGTCCAGCCATTAGCTAACAACTAAGCTACTGAGCAAAGACTTCAGTATCTGTGTACAACAAATTATATAGACTTTACAGAATTAGTTTAGGAAAGTTAGTAAACAAAAAGTAGCAATAACAATAAGAAAAAACAGCAGCAACAACAAACCCTGGAGGGTGGGGATGGGCCAATCTCCAGAGTGGCCACATTATATTATATTCAACGTACAGTTTGCAACAACAACAACAAAATGACATGATGTATAAATCATGATATCACAATAAACGTGAAAGTATGGCCCATAAATGGGGGGGAAAAGGCAGTCAAAAGAAATTCTCCCTGAGGAAGCCCAGACGATGGAATCTCTAGACAAAGACTTTTAATCAACTACTAGAAATATAGTCAAAGAACTAAAGGAAATCATGTAAAATAGATTAAAGTATAGGAATAAGCTCTCACCAAATGAAGACTACGACAAAGAGATACAAATTATAAAAGTAAAAAAAATAGAAATTCTGGAATTAAAATGAAAAATTCCCTAGAGGGGCTCATCAACAGATTTGAGCTGGCATAAGAAAAAGTCAAAGAGATTAAGATAGGTCAATCCAAATCCAGCCTGAGGAACACACACACACACACACACACACACAACACACACAGAGACAGAAAAGAAAAATGAACAGTTCCTCAGAGGCCCTGTGGGACACCAGCAAGCATACCAAATACAATGTTACTGAATATTACTCAGCCATAAAAAGAAACGAAATTGAGCTATTTGTAATGAGGTGGATAGACCTAGAGTCTGTCATACAGAGTGAAGTAAGTCAGAAAGAGAAAGACAAATACCATATGCTAACACATATATATGGAATTTAAGAAAAAAAAATGTCATGAAGAACCTAGGGGTAAGACAGGAATAAAGACACAGACCTACTAGAGAACGGACTTGAGGATATGGGGAGGGGGAAGGGTGAGCTGTGACAAAGCGAGAGAGAGTCATGGACATATACACACTAACAAACGTAAGGTAGATAGCTAGTGGGAAGCAGCCGCATAGCACAGGGAGATCAGCTCGGTGCTTTGTGACCGCCTGGAGGGGTGGGACAGGGAGGATGGGAGGGAGGGAGACGCAAGAGGGAAGAGATATGGGAACATATGTACATGTATAACTGATTCACTTTGTTATAAAGCAGAAACTAACGCACCATTGTAAAGCAATTAATACTCCAATAAAGATGTTAAAAAAACAAAAACAAAAAAAAACCACACTCCTGACGTGAGTTTTTAAAATTTGTGATGTAGACTTTTATACTAAAATCAGAGTAGACAAAAAGTCTATTTAAGGGTTCTGTTTATCTTAAACAGTTTATCTTAAACAGTTTGTTTATAATAAAACTGTTTAAAGCTTCCCATTGAATTATTCAAGACGTCTTTTCCTAAATGGTGCTTTTATAAAACTTACTTGTACTAAGTTTTATTTTAAAATGAAACAATAAGAAATATGCATAACTACAAAGATCCTAACATTATCTGGAAACTTTCCACCATGATAATTTTGTCTCAGGAGAAATCTGAAAATTCCATAAAATTACCTACATATAATTTATAGAAAGCTGAGTCAACAAACAGGTGTTACCATTGGAATGATGAATCTTGTCCTTTTCCTCACTCATAAATTTCTAATATGTGAGCCTCTACACTATAAATCAGATGCTGGGTTCACATAGACTTATGTCATTTATTTTCTTTCACTGAGAAAATAAAGAGGTAGATGATCTATACATATCTTGCCAGCTGTTCCACAAAACTCATACATTGAATACAAGTATCGGAACCTCAGTGGCTCCATCTTACACTTGTTCTAGTACTTGAATGTTAGATGCCGCTCTTGAAGAGTATTTGCATCTCTGTACTATGAGTCTGGCTGCACTGCCAGCCAGCATTCCATTTCCTGATGGCTCCTATTACCACCTAATTATTTTTAAACCCTGATTTTATTTCAAACAGTTTACCATTGTCAAGGGTCACCTCCAAGTATGACATTACTGAAATCAAATATTTTTGGTTCTAGGTCTATGGTTAGGAGAGTTGAAGAATGACCTTCTTCAGAGTGACTGATAGACCATATGGCAAAATCTATGGCTAAACTATAAATCCAATATTAAAATTTTAATAAAACTATAATTTTCAGGACAATTATTCAGTCACAATTATTATTCATTTTATCTGTTTCATATTTATAACTGTCCTGATAAACAAGTTAGAAAGTACCCAAGAAACCTATACATTCATTCATCTGTTAAATTTTCAGATATTTATTGAGGTCTTATTATGTAGCTAAATAAGATGAAGAAAACAGATTCCTTCCCTCAAAGAATTTGCGCCCTAATAGAAGAGAAGATGATTACAACTTATCAACAAAATCTTGTGAAAGTATATGGCAGAAAGGCAATATGATTACAGGACAAGGGTTGAAGAAAGTTCTGGGGGTTTTCAATCTCCTTTAAATTAGTAAGCTGTTTTCCAGACTTAATACTGATGGAGACATATGGATTTCAGGGAAAGTAAGTAAGTCTGAATTTGGACTTGGATTAAATATACTTCTGATTGATTATTTTCTTGATTTTAGTTTTTAGTTCATTAAAAGTTATAGCACGTTCATAGAATTAATACACTGTGCATCCTGGATGTTGAATCTGAGAGAGTACAGCTAGCCCAATTATATATATTGTCTTTATACAATACACACATGCGTGCACGCACGCACACACATATACACACACATTCGCTTGAAGGATTTATTTAATGCAAAATTTATGAAGACCTCAAAAGAATTTGATGAAAATTATTAAATCCAAACTCTAGAATGAGAGCTTATGTATGTTTAATTGTGTGGGGAGTAGGAGGTATAAATGTGCTTGCGTTTGTTTTCATAAAAGTTCCGGGCCACTCGTAATTCTTTCAGATTTAGGGGATGCTCTTCTTTGTACCCTATGCTGCTCCTTTCCTAGACTATTTTACTTAGGACCACTTGCATTAAAGATCTTCCAAACTACTCTATAATACATGCTTGAAGTACAGTCTACTTTCTGAGTCTTCATCAGTTGTTTTCTATAGAAGGTGTTTCCCTCCATTAGAATCTGTACAATGTCACTAATTTATTCACTGCATTTCGAATGTGTCAGCTGAGTGACACTGGGGCTGTCTCCTCCTCTCACCAGAGCACCTGCCTCTTAGGTCCCTCTCCTGGCTGTGCTCCCTCTGGCCACATAAGCCTGCAGTTATGGAAGTGGGATAAGGATCTTTATAAATGCCTTTTAACCTGGAAAAGTAATTTCCTGGATCTCCCTGGGTACAGAGTCATGATGCTACCTGTGTAATATATCAGGTGTCTCTGATGACTACAGCTCAGGGGAATAGTTAATTAATTGCTTCACTCCAATTATCATGAGTGCTACATCACTACTTACAATTTTTATTTGTCTCTGCAGGCTACCACCGGTAAAGAAAAAAAAGTAAGATTCTGATATCTTATTATTTTAAAAATTGATGTTTTTCCTCTATGATCCAGACACTAACTTCTCACCTTCATGCTGAACCCATCTGTCTGACAATGTCAGTAACCCCTGGAGAGCATGAACTGAGTCATGCCAAATTACAGTAATTCATTCTTGTTATGATTATAATCCAGTGACTTAAATCAGGAGCTGTATATTCTCTTTGTCTTAGCTACTATTATAAAATTAATCTGTTTTGTGAATTTAGAACAGTTCTACATACATAAATGTATCCATATAACCAATAATGATACTTTCAAAAATAATAACGAGCCAATCCTAACATAACTTTGAAACTTTTTAATTATCACAAGTTATCACTGTATATATGATATGATATATGATATAAATATAGATTTATATGATATAAATCTACAGCATTAGTAGACGATTCACATTCCAAATGGATATTTTATGTTGGTCTTCAGAAATAATAATTCCTTCTTTTAACGTACTACACTGCTTTTCAGAAAGTTAAGTCTATGGGCCTCTGCACCACAATTAAGAGATCAGTGAATCAAGATTTTTAGACCAAAAGCATAGCTTATCTTTACATGTTCTCCCTAAATAAGTCTGAATTTTTTGCAGACATCGTTTGATACTGGGAAAGGCATATACCATCATCATGGATGTCCTTTGGTTAAAAGCAATTTGTCAATAAACAGCAGTGTCTACTCACGTTTCTCTTGTTCTGCTTCCACTCCTTCACTTTCTGTGTCACTTGGCAGGATCCACGGTTGATGAACCACCTGCAATTGCTTTAAAGAGTCATCCTGCCAAAGAAAAAGTTTATTTGGATTAACCTCTAGAATGATACTGTGAATACCAATATGGGTGAACACTTCAGTTTCTATGAATTACATGTCAAAAAACCATAACAAGAATTTCCTCACAACAGAGAAGAATTTTAAGCTTAAATTCATTTTCATTTCATGGACATGTCACAAACTCTGAACTCATTTTTTTTACATTCTCCTTTAAATAAGATTTAATGTCTTAATAAGAAGAAATATCTAGACTATGTTCCTTCCTGAATTAATATTTTTATGGAATTCTTAGCACCCATTCTTGGAAATATAATAATGAAATATTCAATATAAAATTGCACAAAATGTGCCTGTTTGCCATCAAGGTTCCAATTCCCTTAAATGAGATTAAAGATTAGTAGGATTTAGAGAACATTCTCAACTTTACCCTTCAGTATTACTTCATTGCCTCCTTCCTCATATTACTTCCTATTTTTATTAATATATTTCTCAAATACTTCCTTGTTGTTCCATGCCTCTGTCATTGCCCTAAAGCAGACTCTCATCATCTCCGATCCTGACTGTAGTTATAATCATCTACAAAGTTTTCTAGGATTAAGATTCATACCCTTCCTAATTCTCTCCACCAGTTCCTTGCCAAGTAGAGCTTTTTAAAATGTCACATGATGTATTCATTACCTTGTTCATAAACCCTTGAGTAGTCTTCTCATAATTTCCAGCATAAAATCTCAACTCAAGGCCCTCCATGAGCTATACTTGTCTAGCCTCTGTTCTACCACCACTTCCATCTCCATCCCACCTCGACTGACACTTCCACTCCAGCTTAATTAACTGGTAGCACCTTAATTTTGTCACTCTCTCTAATCTACCTAGATGTTTTCATATGTTATACTTCCTGCCTAGAATGCAGTATATTTATCTGTCTCAGACATTAACACTCTTCCCAAGGCTCAGGTATCATCTCTGTTGCCTTCCCTGACGCTCCAAGACAGATTTACTCCTTTGTGTGCCTATTGTATCAATATAACAAATACTATATAGTATTTGTCCTTTCATATCTTCTGGCCTCAAAAATAATGTGGAAAGTCCTTTATGCCATGGATAACTTTTTTTACCTATTAATTTCCAGTATCCATTATAATGTCTGGGGAAAAACAGGTACTCACTAACAGGTACACAGTAAACATTTGTGTATGAGGAAGTAGGAAAGAGAAAAACAGGAGAGGATGAAGGGTAGAAAGGAAGGAGGAAGGAAGGATGGGTCCCTTTGACAATAAAATATAAATAACAATTTTAAATTTATTGAGTCATCATTCAATAAAATCTTTTCAAACATAACTTTGAAAATTAAAAACATAAAATCAATATTACCTGTCCATTTACTCTTTTGACCTCTCAATTCATTCATCATCTTCCCCCTCTTTGAAAGAAAGATCTTTTCCTCCAACTTGAGATATTTTGCTTTATTTTGTTCAGAAAAATACTAACAAGATAAAAATAAAGGCTCACGACCCCGATCTCTAAGAAACATGATACACCAAACATTAAATGTCCACTTTGTTTAAAATAAGTGCTGTATAAGAGAAACAACATATCAGCTATCCCTTGACTGTGATGATTACCTCTGGATATGTTTAGTCCCAATCTAGAGTTTCAAAAAAGTACAGTTTTCCAGGAGTTACAAAGGGGATTAAGGAGTTGAATAGGTGAAGCACAGGGGATCTTTTAGGGAAGTGATCTATTCTGTGTGATGTACTAATGGTAAATACAAGACATTAAGCACTTGTCAAAACCTGTAGAACTTCAGGCCACAGAGTAAACCTTAATGTATGCAAATGAAAAAATCAATTAGGAAGGTGGGATGTCCCAGGATGGAAGGCAAGATACTAAAAAAAAGAATCTAAATGAATTACAAATGTAAAAGAACCTCACTGAAGTGGGTTGGGGAATAAGGTGCTGACCTAAATAACTCTGAAAATGCATGGAGCCTGTAAGATCAGAAGCAAAAGCAAATGTACATAAGCACTGCATTATAGTGGATAAAGTTACGGGCTTATAGGTTAAAAATTCTGAATATATGTGTGTGTGTGTGTGTGTGTATATATATATTCTGGAATTGAACAAAGTAAATGGATGGCAGATGTTGGAAGCCAAGTTTTTCACTCTTGGAGAGGAGTTTACAGATAAGCAAGGATAGAATGTTCCATGTATAATGTATTGATATTAGAGTTGGAGACATCAGTGTGAACTCATGTTTAGCTTACTATACATACAGATGGCTATACATATAAATATGTGTGTGTGTGTATATATATATATATATATAAATGGTTACTAATCATACATATATCTTGCTGCTATGGCAGCTTAGAGGATTTAGACACAATGACACCCCAATAGCAATGAAAACAACAACCACCCGCTCCACGTCCCCTGCACCGGCAGGTGGACTCTCAACCACTGCGCCACCAGGGATGCCCTCTAATACCCTTTTCAATGAAAGAATCAAGACTCTTGGACAAAGGACTGACTCTTAGACCAAGGCAAGAAATATACAAGATACAAGATAAGCCTGGAGCATCTTGTGCCAGAAAGTAAAAAAAGTGCTAACACACATACACATACATACACACACACACACACACAAAATGCCGGGGTATATCAAAGGGCTAAAGGAGCCAACTGAAAAATCTCTCTGTGGCCAAAGCTAGAACAATTTAAGCAACGAAATAAAGTAGCATTGGATTACTACCCAACATACAAAACAAATGTCTATCAATCCATTCTGATGAAAACAAATGATTGACTAAATCAACAAGTGGGTGAGAATAGACAAATATGCCATGCAGAAGGATTTCAAATAATTTATGTAAATACTTAAGGAAGGAAGCAGAAAATAACTTCCCACATCTTTAGGGTGGGCTGTGTATAGCGACTTTCTTCCAAAGAGTACAATATGGAAAGAGAAAGCAAAAAGAGTAAATTTACAGTGGGGAAAACTGACAAATACTACCTGAAGCCAGGTGATTAAGGTTAACATCAACAGCAATAATTCCTATTGATAGTATGTAGCCTTGATAGGATGGGATAAAAATGGAATTTTATCTCTATGGTATTCCTCCTCAAAACACATTATTCAAGTCCAACCATGAGAAAAATATCATACAAACCTCAATTGAGGGACAATCAACAAAATATGTGACCAGTACTCTTCAAACACAAGGAAATACATATAGTCATCAAACACACGGAAAGTCCGAGGAATGGTCACAACCCAGAATGGCCTAAGGAGATGTAAGTATGAGACGAAATGTGACATTGTAAAGCAACTAAACTTCAATAAAAAATTAATTTTAAAAAAAGAAATGTAATGTGACATTTTAGGTGGCATCTTGGGACAACAAACTCGAATGAAGCATGGATTTAGTAACTAATAATGTATTAATATTCATTAATTGTGACAAATGTACCATACTAATGTAAAGCAATAATAATAGTTGAAACTGCAGGGGAGGTATATAGGAACGCTCTGTATTACCTTCACAATAATTCTGTAAATCTAAAACTGTTCTAACATAAAGAAGTTTATTTAAAAAATTGAAATAATAAAAAAAAATTTAATGAGATTCATTAAAAACTCTTTTAGCATCAGCAGCTCTTGAAAATAGTCTGTTAATCGAATTAAAATTTAAATTCCTACCAAATGACAGATGGTCTTTGCAATGAAAAGTCCTTGCCCCAGGGGTCAGGAATCACAGCTTTTTATCCCGGTTAATCTAGGGCATGTCAGTTCCCCTCTTGGGATAGAATGAAGCGTGTGAAGGTGCTGGGTTAGATCATCTCTAGGACTTTACAATTAGTAAATTTCTATACCTAGATTCCTTTAGACTCTCAGTAGAATGTGAGAGGAACTAAATGAACTATTGTAGGAAAAGTCAGCAAACGTTAAAGATATTCCATCTTGGAATATACAATTTAGGTATAAATCAGTGTTTATTTTTAGGATTTAACTTTTTTTTTTAAAATTTATCAAGTATTGGATTTGGTCTTATAGGGCTATACTACAGAAGCAGCAGAAACGTGAAAAATCTTAGCTTTAAAATTCCATAACAGTATAAAGAACAGCAGAAGTAAAATTAAAAAAATTTTCATGTAACAGAGAGGGATAATCACATTCCTGCAGTTTTTCAAAAATAGAACATGGAGTCTCTGGTGTTTAAAGAGGAAATATGAAAAATGATCTTTTTGGTTTTATAAGGTAAAATCGAATGGCAAAAATTCTTTGTTTAAAACAGAAAAAAGTTTAAAGTGATCACGAAAAAATGTTTTTAATTGAAAAAGTATTTTGATTATTTAGCTTTTTGGCCCAAATCCTAAAATCTGTTTTCGTAAGAAAAGATATGACTAAGAAGTCAATGGTGTTACTTTTTCCCATAATAGTTCAGAATATTAAGTAATACTACTGATTGGTTTCTGGTCTTAATGGCTTTACTACTGAACAGGCAAGTTATTCTTTGTTTATTGCAACCATTCTTTGTTTATTGCAAATCATATAAAATACAAATGAAACATGAGCTCAGCAAAATATCTAGTTTGGGAAAAACTTTAAAATGTTGAGATGTTGGAATCAGAATCATAGAGACAGTACAAATATTGCTATTAATAGATCATTTGAATGTTTTACTTTGGTTTTCCCTTGAATACAGTTAGTAATATAATGCACCTGTTTGCTTCATCAATACCAGCAGGCAGTACTATGTATGTCCAAAGTTCAGCCCATCAGACTTCTTATAATTATTTTTGATGGGGTCAAGGAGCTAAAATCGTGAACATTTTTAAAAACAAGAGTTGACATGTTCCTCTTTGCCAACTTATTCAAAAAATTTTCTACAGGAATATTAAACTCTGTACGAGCACAGTGCAAACTGTTTCATATTCCCAAGAGCAAGTTCTTTGGATTGCTTTCAGAAGAAATGACATTCATCCTTTTTCTAAAACACTTTCCCCATAAGTATGTAAATGTCCAGGGACCAGGAGTGGTGGGAAATAGTGACATGTATCATATGGAAAACAGTCTCTCGCCCTGTATCAACATATCATTTTATCTGCTAACAGAGTAAGTGCTTTATAAACTTTAGCGGTATTGTTATTCCACGTGGGTAGTTTATTTTTGGATTCTCTAAATGCAATCAATCAGTGATTTATGTCATGTGTGGCCATAGGTTATTCAGGTTATTTAGAGAAAAAAAAATGCTCCTTTGCTCAGACTTTCACCATTGGATAATTTAACTCTGAGGCAACTAAATATTTCTTTCCCTTTGGTTAAGAATGAAAATAACACACCAAACATCAGTTTCCATCTTTCAAAAAGGATTAATCATTTTCATTTCCCTTCTATAACCATGAGATCTATATACAGTAAGTATCCCTGAAGCATGTTGCAAATAAAGCAAAATAAAATTACACCCCACTTTACATACATTTAATAGACTGCAATACCGACAAAGAATTAAGCCTATACTTCTGTTAAAATAAAGTTCTCCATATATAATTTACATTCTTAAATTAATAAAGTTTGGAAATAACTTTGTTAATGAAATGGCTAGTATTATCAGGCTGAACTCTGTAACTTTTTAGTGAATTATACTTCTATAGTTTATTTCTTTTGCATAACATCAAAGGGCAATTAAAACATAAGAACAGGGAAGTAATACATTTGAGAAAATATAAGTTGGAACGAATAGGATCTGGGAAAAGAAAGGGAGCAATAACCAAGTTATCAGTACAGAAATATGGTAGATTGTGGAAAATATTACAAAATAAACACAAGTTGCTAAAAAATTTTACCTGACATATTTGCTACACTACACTACAACTACTTTACACATTGGGATTGCCCTCTGGTAAAAGAAGCTTTCACATATTGAGATATAGGAAAGTCATTCTGGCTTATACATGAGTTAACTTGAATTTTATGCTAACTAAAATAGCCTGTTCGCTATTAAACATACGTTGTACATCTGCTTTAATTCTTAGAGAAAAGGATGCATTGACCAAAAGCAAAGAATGTCCATGTTAAAAATAAAGATTAAATGCGTCTCTTCTTGGGACGCCAATGCTGGTCCTCCTTTGATGATAAGACTCCCCGCCCAGGTGTCAAGGCCAAGCTGACTTGCTGTGTACTTGCTGGACTGTTCTTTTGTTTGAAACCTTGAAGAATATAACCCTGACTTGTTTAAGGTTCTTTGTTCTGACAAGATATAAAACTGTGCTGAAAACTCTGCTCCCCACAAGCAGAGTCTTCTGGGCTAGTCCTCAGTTTGGCTCAAAGAAAACTCTTTTCTAGTCTTTCTTATTGATTGTTTATTGATTATTTTCATGACACCTTCATCTTCTTTCTTTTTATTTTTTTAAATTTTAAAAAAATTTTTTTCATCTTCTTTCTTAATTCATTCTATTTTGTGGTTTTTCTATACAAGGAAATTGTAGGATGAAGTTGTAAAAGACTTTGAAACTAGCAAAAGATTATTGGGTGTAGTCAATGAAAAATAAGTCATTTTTCTAGCAAGCCCTTTTGTTTATCTGATTTTTTTTTTTTTTTTTTTTTTTTTTTTGTGGTACACGGGCCTCTCACTGTTGTGGCCTTTCCCGTTGCGGAGCACAGGCTCTGGACGTGCAGGCTCAACAGCCATGGCTCACGGGCCACGGCTCACGGGCCCAGCCGCTCCGCGGCATGTGGGATACTCCCGGACCGGGGCACGAACCCGTGTCCCCTGAATCGGCAGGCGGACTCTCAACCGCTGCGCCACCAGGGAAGCCCTGTTTATCTGATTTTATAAAGGCTCCGAGTCTTTCACTGACTTTGAGCTATTTTACAACTTTGTAACTTATAGAAATGTATAGTAGTGCAAATAATTCTTGTCCATATAAATGCAAATTGCATCTATTTTAATGTAATTGGTTATTAGCTTATGGATGTTGATCAGTTTGGCCATTTTTTACATCTGTTTATAACTTCAATTCAGCATTCTTTATTTGACTACACGTGAGGGTTAGAATTCTCCTTTGAACTGGCTATAACATCTTACTGGTTTCCTCATTCATTAATGACTTAAACAAACCTTGACATGTGTTCATTTTACATCTGTATGAAAGCCATCATGATAAGTTTTTTAAAAATTGCTATCCTTTAACAACATGTATGAATTCTTAATGAATATCGGTGACCAAATGGGGTTTCCCTGCAAAAACTCTTGTTTTCTAGTTTCCTAAGTGGAATAAAACTATAATGCTGAATAATAGTTATTTCCACTTTTAACAAGTAAATCCCTGTGCATGATAAAAAGCAAATTATCTCTTATTTTTATAGGAGAATAATGTCATGCACTCTCTTTCAAAAGTATAGTTGGAACTTCATTACACTAACAATCACAAAATATACCACAGGAGGAAAAGACAGGCCAAAACTGGCGTGAAGAACGATTCTAAGATATTTTGTTACATAGAATTGATCCCCTTTCCAGTTCAGATGGTACAGCTGGCAAAATCAGCCTCAACAGATTTGGAAAGGCCTGCCTGCTCAATGTGCTTCTTTTCCTGTCTGACACCCTCAGAGATTGTGAAGCTGCCGCTTGACACCTTGAGTTAGTTCACACTCCTCTGTGTGTTGCCTTGGCCTTCAGCTAACTTCCTGAAGTTGTGAGGAATGGCTCTAAACTGCTCTTGAAAAAGTTTTAAAACTCATTAACTTCAGTCTTTAGCTCTTTATAGTTCCTCAATCATTTAAACTGACAATACTTACTTGTTGAATACATATGCAAATTAATACATTTCTCTATTAATTACTGGATTTTTAACCAGTGTACTATGCTATTTCTCCAGTTATTCCTTTGGGAAATGTGATAGTTTAAATGGATTAGCTTCTCTATAAAATGTATAGTAAGCTTTGTAAGTACTTGATTTTGATAAGTTGTTTTTAATTATATATATATTTTTGAGTGAATATTAATATTATAATTCTAACAGCTAAAATTTTTGCGATGTGAAGTTTTTATTCCTACCTTGAGTTAGCAAGTGCCTTACATGTAAAGAACACATAATTTAAAAAAAAATTGTTAGAACCATTTTGAGGATTAACCGAAATAAACTATTATAAAATATCTCATTTTTATTTGGTCAAAAATACAAATCCTATCTGAAGAAAATAATACATTAAATATATAGAAAATATAAATAGAAATTTCATTTTAGCTTTACTTTTTGAGGAGACCATATCATCTCCTTAGTTTTGACTTAGGTCTAAACAGAATTGCCTAACATCATGTGGTTATGATTCTGTCTAATTATAAGACTAAATTTAAAAAAAAAAAACAGGGACTTTGATGTGCAAAGAGCTGTTCAAACTTTAGCAAGAAATGTTAAATATAATAAAAATGTAAACTCTATGGTTTATGTGAGTTTTAGTGTGTACTAAATAAAAGCAAATGTTTGCTAGTTCACTTTTAACTTCTAACTTCAATGCTTCTAACATTTATAAATACTGTTCCCCATTGTTTGCTGATTCTATTAACAAGAAGAAGGAAGGCAAAAGTGAAATAAGAGTATAAATGAGAAAAAATAAAACTATCCTTTTATGGCTCACATTCTTAACATATTTGGACTGCCAGTGGAAAGAGTTAGAACACATATTTCCTAAAGACCAAATGTATTAATGTCTGCAAAAAGAAACCAACTATTGATAAATTAATAGTTCATTAATTAAGATCATGCTTAGTTTTTCTGTAAAGGATAATTGTTTACTGCTTTTAAAAAGAGCTAAAATCTAAATATCAATCAATATTAGAAAAAAAAATACTATGTGATACTGAACCCCTAGAAAGGAAAGGCTTACCTTGGGCAGCTCAAACATAGTCATAAATTCAAACTGAAAGTCAGTAATGAATCTCAGAAGCTGGAGAGATTACATACCCCAATCAACCCAAAATATTATTTTTGAGAATAAATGAATAAATAAAACTCATAAATTTATTAATAAGAATTTCCCTTTTACCCATGTTATATTTATAAAATTGGGGATTTTCCATGAAGTATGCAGTTACTTTCTAGAAATAGCATTGGAAAGAACACTTCAGGGTAGAGCTTCTCAGACCTTAGGGTGTTTATGAATAACACAGGGATTTTGTTAGAAATACAAGTTTTGATTCTTTGGATCTGGTGTGAATGCTGAGGTTTGGCATTTCTTACAAGCCCCCATTTCTTACCTAGTCAGAGGACCACATTGAGGAGAGATGCCCTGCCAGCACTTCCAGTGAAAAGGCACAAATGCCCAACCTTGTCACATTAAGTATTTACAATTGCTTACAACGTGCATGTTTAGATTGCACATGTATAATGATGGAGAAAATAAGGATCTTTTCCTTGGATAAGAACCCAAATTAGAATGACTCATTTTTAGAGTTCTATCACATATGCAGCCCATACCCTGTACCAGCACCTCTTCTTCCAAAGTACTAGACCCATACAGGACACACGACAAAAGGCATTAGGTACCCTTTTTGTGGAGGTGACCTACCACCTCTAGTCCCTAATAGGGAATGCTAGCCAAGGGCTTGGGCAACTACAGAATCCTAAAGGGAGGTTCTATTGGTGTACGTATTGAAAATAGTATCTTTCTCTCCTTGGGCAGCTTTAACTTCTTGACTGTATTTTTCTCAATTTCGGCATCAAATCCATTACACTGAAATTTAAAATTGGTGCACCAACCCTCCAATTTTTTGCCCCATATATTTTGATTTTCTAACTCGAACTGAGACCATCTACGTAGTTATTTCCTTTCTTTCCTTTTGTTACCCTTTCTCCATTGTGCTTTTGGTAAAACTTCAACCATCTCCAAACAAGCCTGCAAACCAGAGATTTGAGACTCTGGTGCTCAAAGGGTGCTATGCACTCTGATTTTCCTCTCCAAGTGATATTTGGAAGCAAGAGTGAGTTTAAGTATGGGTACACTGTTTTGAATAAATGTACGGACTACCTCCTACACTCAGTAGGCCACTCAAAATGGTCTTTTAATGGATTCATGCATGAAAGAATAAGATACTTAGAGAAACAGATTCTGTCTTGCTGAGAAGCAATAGTCAAACCAAATATTTGCTACTTCTATGATATCATCGCCAAACTGTTTTCCGGTTTCCTTCACCCGAAACAGATTCAGATGGCTAATTCAGTGACCATTATGGTTTGGCTTCAGACCAAGTTTTATGGAGTCTGTCCACTGGCTTATCTGAGAGTTCCCAAATGCAGTTTGCAGACAGCCCAAAGACACATCCTGAGACACAGAGCACCCCTGGATATCTCCAAAATAAAACCAGGAGTCTAAATGGTTTTGCAACAAAAATCTGCCAGACATTTTTATTGTCAAGATAGCACTTTGCTTAATGGCTTGTATGAATAACATCCTTGATGAGCATTTATCACATGAATGAATCCCAATTTGGTACAGATTATTCTCTCCATAAGAGCAATGATCATATCTTATTTTTTTGTGCATGGCCAATATAAAACATGTGTTTCTCATTTATTAGGATAGCAACAAATGTTTATGAGTGAAAATATATGATAGCCTTAGGTTTATACAGTTTTACCTTCATTTTCAAGATAAACTAATATTTATAGGATCTCCCAACCAAGGAGGAACAAAACACCATTTTGATAACATATTATTTACCGTCTTGTTTTTGAGGGCATGACTGGAACCCCTACAGGCAGATGGAGAAAGCCCAAGTGAGCGTCTCACCCTATATGATAGACTGATTTCAGACCATGTTACAAGACTACCTTAAAACTCACTTCTTCCATGTAGTTTTTCAATGACTGTCCTCCACTGGAGGCTTCTCCCTAGAGGCAAAGAGGAAGAGAGGTTGAAAAAGTCAAGAGAAGGAAAGAGAAAATAGGAAAGAAGATGAGTCATGAAGAGCAGTGAAACGTGGGAGCAACACCAAATCTTTACTGTCCTCCACCATCTCAGTTCGTACTTAGGGGATTATCAGCTTGGCAAATTCTTACTCTGGAGGAGATAATAATTGCTTCAAGGCAACAATGTATCTTTTAGGCGGATTTTAGGTCACATAAACAAACAACCACCTAGTGGAGCTAGGTGGACAGAATGCTAAACGTGCAGTGTAAGATTTTCTGTTATTAACTTTATAAATATGCACCTAAAACTAGACTAAGAAAACAGTCACAATTCCGTCTTTGATAAATCTGTGTGAAGACCTGGCACAGGGACTTAAAAGTACTAATGGAAAAGAGTACAGCTCATTAGCCTGCCCTTTTCCAAATGTTTATATCCAGTCTTCCTCACCTTACTTGTGTGTTATTAGTAAATTCTCCGTTATTTGTGCCTTTTACCAGCCTTTCATTGAACACTAGTAATCACTGAGATTTTAAATCACTGAAATTTAAAACATCAAATTAAACAGATATTGCAAACTCATCTAAACATTGGTGGTCAAAATTGTCAAACAGCTTGTCAGTTTGGAAAGGTTATATATAAATAAAAGCAAAGTGATTCCGTTAGAAAAAGATATATTTTTATAATTCATGGCCAGAAATGTTTGGAAATAAATTCTGAGATATGAAATGGTAAATTCTAGGACACCATATGTGTTTAAAAGATAACTAAATAAGTGTGAATAAAGCTTACGTTTGTTTCTATAACTTTTCAAAGACCCTCCTTTTTAACTTCTCAAGGCTCTCATAGACATGATCTTATTTGATTGGTTTTTCACTACAATTTGAGGGTAAGGCATCCTCAGGTCAATTCGATCCATAAAGAAATTGAAGGCAGAGCTGCTGATTGAAGTGCTTAAAGCCCAGGAACCAAAAAAGGCATTGCTGGGACTGGATTCAACCCTGACACTCTTCTACCTTGCTGCAATGAAAATTCTAAAACAAAAAATTAAATTTACTTTAGTTTTTTTTAAAAAAATTGTGATGTATACTCCAAAGCACTTTCAGAGGGTTAAAAAAAAAAAAAAAAAGCATGCTTTTTCTTCAAAACAAAAATTAAGCTAGGAATAAAGTTCTGGGATTCCTTAGAAATCACAGATGTGGTCATATTTTTTCACAAATCATGGTTTCCACTAGCAAAAAGATTAATATGCTATAGTTTAAATGTTTCCAAATACTTCCAATCTTGTGGGATTTTTTCAACGGATAAGATAGTGAAAGAGATAGGATAGTTATATTTACTTAAACTGAAACATAAACTATTAGAAAATATCAAATCCATATAAATCCTCCAAACTATGAGGAATTTAACTCAAAGCATGCAGACAGGGCTGGAAACTTACTTCAAATAAACTGCTTTTTATAGTTGAACTAACGACGCTATCAGCCCTCATTTGGACAACTGGTCCACAAAGAATGCTGTGGGTTCTTCCAATTTGGCTCTTCTGTGTGACAGAACTAGTCCATTTGTGCCAATAATCCCCTTCGCCTGGGCTGCTAGGGGCAAGAGAATGAGTGGCAAGCTGCTTGGAGTAACAGATCTGCTTTCTGGAAGGGCCAGCATCTGAGGGCCAATGGTGAGATGCTGCAGACTAGTCCCTGGGTGCTCGCTGAAGACACCTATCTGTTTCCTTCACTCTGGAGTGCAGTGGTTTTCCCAAATTGTCTGCATACTTGTAGTCTTATGCCAAGACCTGGTGACGACTGAGGGTTTTCTTGATGACCAGATATAACTAAAGCACTGTGTGTACTACAGGGCTTCTCGACAGGCTTTCTTTTTCCCACAGTGCCAGGTCCTTTTCAATATCTACACCATAGAAAAGGAGCAACCTACACAACGCTATTTGTTTCAAAGGCCACACAGCTTGGAGTCTGGCTGTGACCACCTTTCATAAATCACTGACATGGGTGGCACTGATGAATGAGGAACACAAAGTAAACGACTCCAGGAGGAAAATACAGAGGAAATGGACCTTTTGCAGAGAGAATTACAAATGTGGCACAGAGCCAAGGGAACAAAGAAAAGAACAAGCCATCAGGATCTCTGAGCCTTGGGGTCAGAAGACATGGCCCCAGCCAAGAGGCTTGATTCAACATGGCTGCCCCAGGTTCCCCATTTCTAACATGGCACTGCTGAAATGCTGATTTTCCCTCCTTCCCCCACTGGTGGTGCTAATGAAATAAAGCCCTTCCAAAGCACAAAGCTATCAACTTCAGTCATCCTTCTGTTAGCTTTAAAGAACTGGCATTTTAAATATCAAGTCATTCTAACAATATAATATTTTGTTAATCATCTGGAAATGAATCAAAAATACCCAAATGCAATTTCCCTTGAAAAACAAAGAGAAGAAAGGGGATAGAAGGGTGGCAGACAGGGGCGTGTGAAGGAGGGAAAGGGCAGAATACATGGAAACTATGCCTTAAAAAAAAAAAAAGAAGAAAAGGAATTTCCTGAAATGTGGTTTCACTTATCATGAATCTTAATATAACCAACAGTTGAGATAAAAATGTTTTGAATGTGAATTACAAAATATAAACTCAGAGAAAGAAAGAAAGAAAAAGAGGCTGATATGATTACTGCTTAACATATGACGTGGGATCACAACTGTCAGAGACGAAGGCTATCGTCACTCCCCTAGTTCTTTTCCAGTTAAGGAAACATTCTCAGTGAGATGGCATGTTCTAGAGACTGAGCTAGGACTAGACCCACACTTTCCTGAATCCATCATTATTTTCCACCATACCAGGCTGCTCTTGTTTCAACCAGTGTTTCCTGTTCATCTCTTACTAATCTTTAGACAAAATGTGTACAGACTTGCACTTGCATATAGGGTACATTTATTCACTAACATTTTATGTCTAAGACCTCTGGTATTCATTTCCTTCAAAGAAAGTTCCATGAGAACCCTACTTCCACCAGAATCTTCTTTCTTCCCACTTTTTTTTCAAATGAAACTAAACAATAATGCTGATACAGACAACACTCTCTTAAGAAGTAACTGTGGTACTTAGAACCCACAGAAGAATGGAAGCTCCATATGAATGGCCAGAGCATTTCTGAACCTAAGGGACCCATAACACTTTACCCCGTTATTTATTCCGCCAGTATTTATTAAGCACCTATTGTGTGCCACATAATTAACTAGGCTTGGGAACAAAGAGGTGAATAAGAACTGATCCCTACCATAAAAAGTTTACCTTGAGAAAACAGATCTACAAGTTATTAGAATATAGAGCAAAAGTTAATTGACACAGGTAAGCCCAAGGTGCCACAGGAAAAAATAGGAGGAAAAGGCACCTACTCTTTCATTTATTTAACAGGCATGTTTTGAGAAATTCTATGTGCTGGGAACTGTTATAAGCATTGGATACAGATGATGAAGGAGTCAAAGTAGAAGGATTAAAACTTGCAGAAATTATTTTTAAGCTTAGTCCTAAAGACAGTCAATTAGCCAGATGAAGGAGCTGAATAAGGAGGAGAACTCATACCAGGTAGAAGGAAAATTCTGTGCAAGGGTCCAGACCCAACAGAGCAAATACATGAAACCACAAGTATTACTATGAAAACCACCAATATACTATGCACTGAAATGTGTATTGCATTTTGAGATATAGAGATATTAACATCGTGTCATTTCCTAATTTTATACTATAATTTCCTGTAATACAGCTGCTAATGTAATGGTTACACATTTTTTGGGTTTTTTGCCATGCCATGAGGCTTGCGGGATCTTAGTTCCCTGACCAAGGATAGAACCCAGGCCCCCTTAAGTAGAAGCGTAGAGTCCTAACCACTGGACCACCAGGGAATTCCTTGTTGTATTTTCTTTTTTTCTATTATTATTAATTTATTTATTTATATACATCTTTATTGGAGTATAATTGCTTCACAATGCTATGTTAGTTTCTGTTGTACAACAAAGTGAATCGGCCGTATACATACACATATCCGCATATCCCAAAGAGAAAAACAAACACTGTTGTGTTTTCTAAGTGCATTATTACACGGGGTTACTGAATTTGTGACAGATGACAGATAGATTGAAGTTCAGCTTTCCAAACTCCAGCAAACTTTATAGGTGGCAACTACTACTGATGTCCAAGAGAATAAGCAGTGATCTATTTCCAATTAGTAAAAAACTGGGTGCTATAGTTTAGAAAATCAAAATTGTTTTGGAAAATTCAGAGGTCTTCTAGATCATTGATGTAGTCAATAAATTAATAGTTACACTTGAGTTTTCACACTTACATATATAAACAGATACTGTTTCTAATTGGCCTCAAAGTCTTTTCACACTGTTGAAAATCTCTTTTCTGAAATTTTGCTCACAATCTCATGAACAATTAGAGCACCAGTGCAGACCTTCTTTCTCTGAAAATGACATCTTTATCCAGTAGACTGCTTTAGCATTGCTAAGGGCTAAAAGACAGCAGCATTTTAAGAGAAGATGTTATGATCTTACTCTACCTTTAAGTTCCACAGCTGCTGTGGGTTACATCTGTACCAGGAATCAGCAACCTAAGGTGTGGTCAAAAGCCAAATTTGCCCTCTCAGAAGGGACAAATAACACTCAATCTCTATGCACATAACCAACTTTTAAATTAAAATGAGAACAATCTACATTTTTCTTCCAATGTTTTCATGTTAAGCTAAATAGTTCCTTTAGTGATAATGCCCTTGCCTTAGAGACTTACCTTAAAACAATTTAAAAAGGCAGGAGCAATTATGGAACTAATGACTATTACTAATAATGTCAAATTTTAAGGCATTTTAGCGTTCCTTGTTATTTTCTGAAAAGTGGCTATTCAGTTGCCAAAAAAAAAAAAAAAAAGTGCATTTTATTCTTTTCTTTTCTTCCCACGTAAAAAATATGGGAGTGCAATGCCAGTGATGACAGGCTCCCTATTTAGGAGAGTGGTAATTTTTATGAATGGATATTGAATAGGAGAAGGGACAAGATGAGAGGGTAGAGCTGTAGGATGGATGGGTAGTGTTAATCATTTTTAATTGCAATGACATAAAATAGACTGAGATATATATTATTGGTCAATTGACTTTTAAAAAATCCATATGACCTTGAACTATTCACTGTACCAATAACAGCAAATTGTCAGCCATAAGATCTTGGAAAGTCACAACGTGTCTTCTGAAGGTGGGTTTCCTCATATATAAGGTTGTTTCAGAACCACAGGGTTGCTTCACATTGGATAGTGAATGTGAAAGAGTGCTGAAAGCTTCAGAGTTATACAACTGTAAAGTGCAGGATTATTATTCTGTAAATGTGTATATCTTCACTGATCCACTCACCTGTTAGTTTTCCTGTCTTCTCCCCTGGCCCCATCACTTAAATCTTCACATGGTCCTTTGTATGCATATCTTTACCAAAACACATATCACACCCCATTACAACCACTGGCTACTTTCTCTGTCTTTCTCATTTAACTCTAAGTTGTTGAAGGGCAAAAATTGTTTTTATTCATTTTTGCTTCCCAAGTCCTGCTACAGGGCTGGGCAATATAGATGAAAACTAAATATTTGAAGAATGAATGAGCAAACAAACAATTTGTAGGTCTTAGCTGGCTCTGTATCTACACAGAGACTATAAAATCATAAAGCTTATAAATAATAAGATAAAACAGAGAACTCACTTTTAAAATCATTAAGTAGATAGTATTATTGAATGTGCAATAAAGACACTGAAGAGAGCTTCCCTGGTGGCGCAGTGGTTGAGAGTCCGCCTGCCGATGCAGGGGACACGGCTTCGTGCCCCGGTCCGGGAGGATCCCACATGCCGCAGAGCGGCTGGGCCCGTGAGCCATGGCTGCTGAGCCTGCGTGTCCAGAGCCTGTGCTCCGCAACGGGAGAGGCCATAACAGTGAGAGGCCCACGTACCGCAAAAAAAAAAAAAAAAAAGTAAAAAATGACACTGAAGAAATTGCTGATTACTTAGGATTTGTAAGTAATTACTGAATAGAACTTTCGCCTTGAAATATGAAAACTATGTATTCATAAGTATACTTTTACTATTTTGTTAAACTAGTGTTATGGATGATTATTTTCATAATACTGAAAAATGGAAATATATAAAATTGGTCTTTTAAAAATCTAATGAGATACAGAGTTTAGGAAAGAGTTTTCTTTAAAAAAACTTTCAGAAATAAAGACTAAAATAGGACAGACAAAAGAATAAACAAACGCAACAGATAATGTCATAAAAGAACTAGAAGGTGAATAAGAGAAATTTTTTAAATCAAAAAGAAATTCAGAAAGATTTTTTTTTAAGGATTTTAGGGAAAGTGATAAATATTGAAGAGAAGCAGAGAAGACGAAATACACAGAAAATAGGAGACCCTAAGGCAGAAAACAAAAGAAAGGGAACAGAATCGATACAAAAAGTTATAATTCAAGAAAACTTCCCTGAAATAATAATAAAAGAAATTACATATTGCACTGCATACCTGGCAATAGTGAGCCAGACTGATACACTCTAGCAAATTCATCGTATTTTTTTTTTTTTTTTTTTTTGCGGTATGCGGGCCTCTCACCGCTGTGGCCTCTGCCGTTGCGGAGCACAGGCTCCGGACGCGCAGGCCCAGCGGCCATGGCTCACAGGCCCAGCCGCTCCACGGCATGTGGGATCCTCCCGGACCGGGGCACGAACCGGCGTCCCCTGCATCGGCAGGCAGACTCTCAACCACTGCGCCACCAGGGAAACCCAAATTCATCGTATTTTAAAGAAAAAACGTCCTTTGGGCATCTAGAAAAACATACTGTATGATTTATACAGGGAAAATATTTATATTATCAGTAGAGTTTAACAGCAGTGATTTAGAACAGTAGAAAAATGAAGTAATATATTTAAAATACTGAAGGAAAGAAAATGTGAGCCCAGTAATCTAATGGAGAACGAACTTCAGAAAACTAAAATGCCGAGATCTAAGAACAGATGGCGAGCATTAACTATGGAGTTACCTGTCCTAAGACCACATGAGAGTTGAAAAGCAGAGAATATGTTATGCGTTGGCTGTATACTCTGACAATGCGGATTTGGCACAACTATTAACAAGTTGGATGAGAATAGAGCAAGCATGTGCATTTTATCAGAATTTGTGTTGGTAGATGGATTGATATTTTTATCCTGAGACCCCTGTATAGAATATGGAATAAGACAAATGAGTTATTATGGAATATTTTAATTCCAACGTTGCCTTTATCATTGAGAATCAGAATTGTCGGTATGGAAAAAAGGAGACAAAGATGTAAGAAAATGGGTTAAATTTAAGTCTTGGTAGTCTCTAATTTGAATTGAAAGTATCAATGTGAACTAACTGTCCACCCAAAGGGGCTGGAAATAATGATCAATCCAGTAGTAATGAGTATCAGTGGTGTCCAGACTGTGGTCTTGAAAGACCATTTCTCACTAAAAGAAACTAGGGCTTTTCAAAAAAAAAAAAACAAAAAAAGGACTGATTCCATATTAGGGACAGGATACACACAACATTAGCTTGGAACATCTTGCGCTACCCAAGAGCAAGCAAGCTATCGGAGACTACCGGGGGCATGACGGAATGACCCATAAACAAACGTGAGGAAGTCCTCATGCCAAAGATGGACCAGTTTGAGCTTTAGCAATGATAATAATTGCCATGCATTGAAACTTACCAAATAAGTTTAAAGAAAGTATTGTTTATCTTCAGAAGATATTAGGTATCCTACACATTACCTTGAAAACTAGCAAATAAAGGAGAGAAATCAAGCACGTATCCTGCCCTTCTTAAGAGAACTGTATTACTGGCCAATCAAATAGTAACTGAGAGAAAGGGTCTCTCAGCAAAAGTATTCCAACAAATAAATACAAAAGAAATGATGAAATTAAAATATCACCGCTTTTCAACTACCAATGTATACATAAATATTGGCATTGAGCATCTATGGCTGCTAAGATGCTAAGATGACAAGCATGGGAAACGACCATATATTATGTGTCTCCTATAGTCATGCCAAAGAGGAGCTTTATCCAGTTTCTGGATACATTTCAGGAGAAAACAGAGAACTGAAGAACATGTTGAACCAAGAATATGAAGTTAGCAAAACTCTGACTGCAGAAAACTTGGCAGGTCAAATGGCCAGGGTTCTTTAACAGATAAATTGTAAGAAAATGCAAGAAGTGGAGTTTAAAAGAAAATGTAAGAAGTGGAGTTTAAAAGAGACTTATAGACATATCTGATTTTTGAAAGTTGGCAAGGTTAACAATAGTGTCAAGAGATGCATATTTAGGTGGTAAAGCTATTTTTAAAGTGCAAGTTGATTATTATAAAAGAATAATTTTTATTTGTGGGGAGAGGCAGAGGTTGTGATTGGGAAAGGGCATACTGAAAGGCCATCTCCGTTGTCTGGCAAAGTTTTATTTCTTGACCTGAGTAATACTCTCATTATAAAAGTAAGCCATACATTTGATTTGGGTGATTTTCTATATTTGTGTTTTGTAATAAAAAGACATTTAAAAATAAACGGATAGCCATTTCTAATATTAAACTGTAGTGTTACAGGCATAACTGTAAGATCCAAATGAAACTTTTAAAAAATTGGAGTGAAATGTTATAATGCTCTATTTATTGTTGGCTATATCTACATGGTCACATATCCAATCCCCCATCGATCTAAATCTTTTGGTCTATGTAAAGAGGTAATTTTTGGTTATATATCTAGAAAAGTAGTTAAAGGACACTCTTACCATTCTGATTCAATCTTTTTTTTTTTTTTTTTTTTTTTGCGGCCATGGCTCACGGACCCAGCCGCTCCGCGGCATGCGGGATCCTCCCAGACCGGGGCACGAACCCGTGTCCCCTGCATCGGCAGGCGGACTGTCAACTACTGCGCCACCAGGGAAGCCCCTAATTCAATCTTAAGCTAATCTAATTATAACACTGACCTAATAAAAATCAGTTGGCAATTTTGATTTTTACCGTTTGAAACAATTAAGTCTTTAAATTCTGTTCCATTAAGCTTTTTAAAAAATCAATAGATGTCACTTGAGAATCTATAAAGTACCTGTATAAATTCTCCAAGGTCGGTGAAAAATGGATGTCAGCCTCATAATTTAAACTAAACATACAATGTATTCTTTTAAAATTAAATTAACCAGTGTCTTTGCAAAATGCCTAAATGGCTAAGGTGACCAACTTCCTGTACTGTGACTCAAAGTTGGGAAAACCGACGGGAGCCTGCAAGAAAACCGATACCCAAGGCTCATGAAATACCAAGACTTTTATGTCTCTCTTGTTCTCCGTCCACGTTTCCTTAATTTAAAAAAAATGCTCAGTGCTTCAGATAAGTAACAATCCTCAGCATTTCTCTACATTGAGGGAAACATGTTTCTCTAACAGATGCATGGACACAAATAATTTTGTGCTGGTTTCTTTTAACATATGTCTCTGATTTTTTAATTCAACAACAAAGAAGACCAGTTTCACATTTCAGACACCTTTGCATTTTTAAATACACATTAGAGGGCTACAGAATAATTTAAACTTTGTAAGAAAAAGTCTTTTTCGCTGACTTGTAAATAAATGCAGGTAGTAATAATGCAGAAGTACATTTAAAAGTGTATTTTTAATCCTTAACACATTTATTTGAAAAGGGCTAATTTTTTAATGGATTCCTTAAGTGGTCCAAAGAGAATGACATCCACAGCATTAAGGTTCAAACCAAATAAATGAAATGCACGAGTTTACATCATCTAGCCTGTCAAAACCCTGGCAGCTCATGTCATAGACAGTGTCACTAGGAGAGTTGTGACAGGCTTGGGGGAAATGTGTACACTCGTAATCAATTTTCCAAGAAACAGAGGTGGCCTCCAAATAAATAGGAGTGACTTGGGGGGGAAGATAAAGGAGGCGGGCAACTGATTCAAAGTAGCACGACACTAATTCTGCAGGTTTACCTATAGTCTCTAGGATAATTTGAAAAGGCAATTCTCACAAGTGTGTCCCAACTCACCACCCGTGTTTAATGTACTACAGTATTTCTTCTGCTTAATATGGGCTTAGTGTGGGCTGGTCACTGGGCTAAGACTTGGCCTTGATTCCATGTGTTTGTCAGAAGTGGCAAACGGTGGCGACATCCTAAAGAGGCGAGAGTGCAGGTTTTGGAGTCAAGCAAATAAGGGTTCATAATTCCGTTCTGCCATTTATGCTCATGTGCATCGGGCAAGTTACATAACTCTCCTGGGTCCCAATTTCTGCATCTGTAAATGGTGATAACACCCTGGGCACCTCATGGGTGATTGTGAGGCTTAAATGAACTAACGTCTGTAAGGCATAGAAGACAAGAATAAAACTCTGGCTGTCATCGTTATTAATGAGGATAATAAGTATTAGTACTAGT
This sequence comes from Pseudorca crassidens, assembly GCF_039906515.1. Classification (NCBI taxonomy): domain Eukaryota; kingdom Metazoa; phylum Chordata; class Mammalia; order Artiodactyla; family Delphinidae; genus Pseudorca; species Pseudorca crassidens. The sequence continues at coordinate 71,646,774 of NC_090312.1, forward strand.
TTTAGGAGGTTTTTAGTAAATGGAAGACAGAGAAAACCAACCTTATACTATGTGAGGTAGGAAAATTAGGAATATGCTTAATTCTTTAAGAATATAGCTGAGAAGGGAACCTGACTATGAGGAAATCAGATGCTACTTTTAATCTATTCCTGTTTTTGTGTCACTTTCATGAAAAGAATCTTGCACTTTCTTTTCACTTGCACTTTGTGCAAGACAGGTAATTATTGAATGGCTTCATGTAGAAATACATTTTCAGCAGTAAATTCAAGGGTAAATGGAAGGTTGACTGACGGTGAGATAAAAGGGACTTTAAAAAACCTTGGACACCAGAAGGAGAAAGAAGCAAGTAACACAAGTCAAGAGAAATGAATTGTTGAGAAAAGGGAGTGAGACAGCATCCTTAATACCACTTTGCTCCCGACCTCCCAATACTGCAGTCATCCTGAAAAACGTCCAGGACCTCCAACAGTCAGTGTCTCTCTCTCTCTGTCTCTCCAGCTCCTTCCCTCCCTTCCTCCTGTCCTTCCTTCCCTCCTCTGCCATCCTTGTGTGCAGCCCTTTGTGCCCTCTTCTTGATGCCACCCAGGAAGATTCTACTCGTGGCAAGTCTAAGTTCAGTGCCACAGTTCCAGGAGGACTCCCCTGACCCGCGTGTTCGTGTTGCCCCCATCCCGGCTGCTGTGTGTTCCCATGACCCCTACAATGAGAGAGTTTGCCACACTGACTGCCTTGGCCTGAAGTAGTCTCTCTTACGTTGTCAGCTCCACAGACCCACCCTTCACATTTTCAGGGCCTGAAGCAAGAGGTCAAACAGGTCCACGCTGCCAACAAACTATTTCATAATTATATTCTGACTTTCAATCAGGCTTGGCAAGCCAGCTTCAAATTCAGAAATCTTGTATTCCTTCAAGTTCTGCACCTTAACTTGGCAAAAAAGGGGAAAGCAGGAAGGCAGCAGTGACCCCGATCCTATACCCTTTGGCCCCTTTTCTCCCCGTTTGCCCCACTGCAACACAAAGGTCTTTGTGAGCACACATGAGGCTACCCCTGCCTGCATCTCCAAGCTTGTTTACACCCTCCCAAAATGTCTGTCTCTCGTCCACTCCTCAGGCCTAGAACTAAGCTCTCGTGAAGGATGAACTAGGGAAAGGGGACCATGCGAGTCCAGGAAGTGGGTTTGGGATACTTTGGGCAGCAGATTCCAGGATCCTGGTACTTAGCACATGGTCAGACTCCAGGTGGACATGTTACCGTGACCCCATAAGCTCCTTACCCCATGCAGAGGGGCACAGCCCTGGGCTTGTCTAAGACAGCACTGAGACTGTCTGACAGTAAACACACCTAACTCTTTACTGTCTGTAATATTTAGTGCAGGGTTTGGCATCTAAAAATCACTCCCAAATATTTATAGAATGAATAAGCATTATTACAAAAGGCATACATTTCTAATTCAAAGTGCTAAATAATCAAAAAATAGTAGAAGATGTGGTAAGAAGCATAGACAGACAAAGACTTTGTGTAAAAGTTTTGAATATTTCAGAAATGACAGAATCAGGGAGATTCTCATAGCAAGAGATGGGGGAAAGGTCACATTTTAGATCTATTTAGGATCCACGGAAAATAAAGTACAAATATGGACTAGAGAAAGACATTTTAAAAATTGACTATGTTGGGGCTTCCCTGGTGGCACAGTGGTTGAGAGTCTGCCTGCGGATGCAGGGGACGCGGGTTCGTGCCCCGGTCCGGGAAGATCCCACATGCCGCAGAGCGGCTGGGCCCATGAGCCATGGCCGCTGAGCCTGCGCGTCCGGAGCCTGTGCTCCGCAACGGGAGAGGCCACAACAGTGAGAGGCACGCATACTGCAAAAAAAAAAAATTGACTGTGTTTGTTTTGAGTTGGATAATGGCCCCAAAACAGAAATAAACAAAAATAAAGATAGAATATAAGAATAATGATAAAGGAGTGAGATTCAATGAAATTGCCTACCAAAAAGAGACCTCAGTCCCATCAGCTACAACTATCTATCTGAGGAGAGATCAATGGCAAAGGTTCTCTCTAGGACAGGGTGTTCTGCAGTGTGATTACCAGGGAAGTTGGATAAAACCTGGAAAGAAAACAAAGTAGGAAAAGATGCGGAAAACCTGTCTACAGAAGGTATCTCTGCAATCGCACTCTGCTAACTACAGGTGTACTACACCCCATCAGCCTAGTCTCCCATTTCTGTAAACTACGGAATGGTACCAGAGTTTGTATGGATCACCTAACATCCAAAACCCTAAGGAACCACAATTCAAATGCTTCATTAGATCTAAGACCAGGCACAGAGTGTGGAGCTCGTGATGCTGTCCCAAGTCTCTTTGATGCAGTACAGTTTTCCCTTTACGGTCTAAAACCGTTGCCCCTTTGGGAACTAGAGCCCCAAGATGTTCTATAGGAAGAAATATCCATGTTCATTCCTAGTCCAAAAAAGTGAATTTAATGTGCCTTACAGAACAAAGCTAACTTTGGGGCCCTGAAAAGGGCCAAACCACATCATAGAGAGTAAGAAGATATCTTCCATTCTCATGAAGGTATGCCCATCTTTAGAACCAAGTTCAAAGCAAACATCTTTTGAAGTCTTACTGAACATGACTGAACATTGAGGTTTTTTACAATGTTTTTGCATGTGTTTGCATTTTATGAAAACAGCTAGGATCAGAAGCAGAGGAGCCAGAAAGATTTCCTGCCAGGTCTGGGAATCTAAAAGCCAGAAATTTCAAGAGAAAAACATAATTCTTATAACATGTGTAGCCTAATTTTATACACTCTCAATGTTAATTGAGATAAACACTTGAAATCCTGGATACGCTTTGACAATGAACTTCAGAGCCAAACTATGTAGCCCTGTCTCAAACCCATAGCAATATTGCAGGTGAGAAGTTAAATGTAACTCATCTTTTGGTCCCTGCCAGTTAGTTAAATATATCAGTTTAATAAAGCCAAGTCACGGAAAAGCAGCCTCAGTATTTTTAAAGATCACATGTCTCCTGGGAAACAGTTCTCTTGACTCTTGTAGAATGTCCTTTGAAGCTCAGAGACGACACAAATCAAGCTAATCAAGGCACCTGCCACACAGAGTTTTGCCTTAGAATACTGGGAGACTCTTTAATCGCCCATCTGGCAGAACACCAGACGCGGGGCTGACCGCCACGTACAATCAAGCAGAATGTGTCCCAGCCAAGGAGGCGAGTGGAAGCAAATGTTGGCCACTTTTGCAGGGGAGAAAGAGCTTTAAGGGCAAACGAGTTAAAACAATGCACGCAATAAATCTTCAAATATTCCAGAAGCTGAAACTAACCCAATGAAAATAATGGTAAAATACTCTACTACAATTTAAAAAACACGTAAATATAGAATTATAGAAACATTGCCAGATAGCAGTTCATATAAAAAAAGATGAGAATTTGAGGTAACAACAACTTTAGCGTGTACCAGCAATTCAGTGGAAGCTACTGGAAAAGCTATTTCAATAGTAAGCATCATTAACGAAAGCACAGTCAACTCTTCCAGGCTGTTAATAGTTGAATTGTACACTGTGATCAACTGAGAGTATTGTGATCAAGTTTGGTGCGTTGGAAGGAAAAGTGATTAGAATGGAGATTGGTCTAGAAAAAAGGTCACGTAAGTCATGGTTGAAGAAGTTGTTTAATTTTCATCAGAAGGATGGAAGACTTAAAGACTGATTGAGATATTTAACTCACTGAAGATTTAAAAGATGGAGAGGAAATTAGAGTTCTTTCCTGTTTCAGAGAGCAAAATTAGGGCATATAGATGAAAGTTTCATGGAGACAGATTTTCTCTCAAAATGAGGAGACCTTCTTCTAGAGCAGTAATGAAATATGGGCTGGAGCAGGGGGTTTCAGGGAAGAGCTGTTGCCTGAAATCTTGGGGGCAAGATCAGGCCGTGGGCTATAGAAGGAATTCCTCAGTGAGGAAAATGTTGCCTTACAGTCTTCTTATATTGAACTTCTGGTGCATTTCCTACCCTTAGGAAACTTGATCACCTCCTAAAGTTGGGCATCTAAACTGAGGCAGATTGGTACTAAGGAGATAGAATTAGAACGACTTTTGTTTCCAACAGTTATAACCATGTCGCATTTAATTCAGGACAATGAGGTAGTAAAGTCTTTAATAGTCAGTTTTGCTTTTGACAGTGTTGTCTGAATAAAGAAAAGGAAGATGGCCTTTATCTAACAGCTGCTATAGACCAAGCACATATATGTCTGTACTCAATCCTCACAATATTCCTGTGAAACAATTATCTTTATTTTACAGATGAAGAAACAGACTAAGAAAATTCCAAAGGAGACCTGGGTCTTGAATCCTATATTCTTGAAGCCTATGACCTTGCTAGAAGACAGAATGAAATCAACCATTGCTTTAGTCAAATTAAATGCTTAAATGTGACAGAGGCTGATTTAAGCTCCCACTTGGATTCCTAATCCAGTTCTCTTTCAATTACGTTATGCCGATATTTTCTACTTCTTGGTTTTGCTAGTCCAGGGCGAGCCCAATAGATGATTTACACTGAGTGTAATTATTAGTGTGGACAGTGAACCCATTCAAATAAATAATATTGCAAAACCTCCATGCCCAGAGAAATTAGTTCATTTCTGCCAGGAGAAGTAGGCAAGGGCAAGTGTTGGAATCATTTAGTGTCTCTTCAAGGCTTTCAGGATATAAACATGCCACTCAACACTCCTGGGAACCAAGCCCCCAAATCAGTAGAAACAGTATTGGCTTTGGAGATAAGATTGGATCTGAATTTTTTTTTTTTTTTGTGAGTCACACACCAGGCACGAGGACTTTGGGTCAAGTCACCTAGAGTCCCCAAGTTTCTCTTTCTTTAGTTGTTAAGAGAGAATAAAAAATTAAAAATGTTTTCAATTGAAAGATTGGGGTAATATCTATAAAGTACAGTGCTAGGCACTCAATAAATCATTCCTACTTTGATTACAACCTGGGACTCCAACATCATGGCTTTCACCCTACCTATACCCCTTCCCTCATCTAATTCTCCAGGTGTGCTGAACTGCATGTGGGCTCCCAAGCCAACTTCTCTCTCCTTTTTCCTAGTGCTAAATTCCCTACATACAAACCTTCAAGTTGTAAACTTTTGAAGATGCGAACATGCATTCACATGTCCAATCACGTAAGTTAGTTCAGCTGTCTGGCATACATTGTCACATGCGTGCATCCTCTGCAAGTGCTTGTGCTTTTGTGTACTTTACTGTACAGTACTGCATAGAGTACAGTATCTTTATTTCAAGCTAGATCTGCAAGAGGACGACTTCATTGCACTCCTTACTGTGCAACATGAGGAGCTTACTAATGAACACCTGATGGAGTTGGAGGCCCAGAGAAAGGACAAAGAGAGGCAAGGGGAAGAAGAAGTAACTGAAGAACTGAAGAGATTCATGACACAGGAAATGGCAAGGGGATTTTCTTTATTTGAGGAGGCACTGTTAGTTTTTGAGGCACAGGACCCTAGTGTAGAACGGTACACGAAGGTTGCAGCAGCTGTGCAGAATGCAATCCAGTGCTACTGAGTCATCTATGATGAGAGAAAAAGAACTACTACCCAGACATCCTTGGATCATTTTTCCAAGAGGGCAGATAGAATTGAATCCAACAAGGAACCAGAACCTGTGCCGTCAACGTCAGGCGTGAGTGAAATTGCTGCTTGACCTCCATCTCCTATTGCTGACGATCCTTCAGCGCTACCATCTCCCACCTCCTCTCCCTCCTCCAGTCAGTAACTCTTCTTGCCTGTTCACTTGATGCCAGCCCCTGGATGCCAGCTGTTGTACTGTACTGCTGTACTTTTCAAGGTATTGTACTGTAAGATTTAAAATATTTTTATTTTTTGTGTTTGCTCATTTTTTACGTATTATTTGTGTGAAAAGTATTATAAACCTATTCCAGTACAGTACTATATAGCCAATTGCGCTAGTTGGGTACCTAGGCTAACTTTGTTGGGCTTATGAACAAATTGGACTTACCAACGTGCTCTCAGAACGGAACTCATTCGTATGTAGGGGACTTACTGTAGTGCAGTTAGCCATCAACCCAGAGGCCGCCTTCTGCTGGAAGCTTGTCATTGATCACTATTCACCCTGCAGGCTACATCAGATACCTCCCCCTCTCACGTGCATGCTGTGTATGCATATGTCAGAGCATTTCTGTGCTCTTACAAACATCTGGTCATCCAACTTCCTTTCCCATCATACTTCAAACTCTCTAATGGCAGGAGGTATATCCTTCATTTCCAGATTCTGAGTACCTCACGGAGAGCTTTTCAATGGAAGATACTTAATAAATGTGTGTTGAATGAATGAATGCACTAATCCTAGAAGGTCAGTATAGCATATTGTTCCAATGCTATACCAAGTCATTTTCTAACGGTTTTTTATCTGTCAATCCTCTCAATATCTTACTTAAGAATTCAACAGTTTAGAACAAATGTGCCCTTATAAGCATCTTGGTTCATTCATGCTGCTACAACAAAATGCCAGAGATTGGGTGTCTTATAAATAACAGATATTCATTTCTCACAGTTCTGGAGGCTAAAGATTAGGGTACCAGCATGTTCAGGTGAGGGCCCTCTTCTTATTGTACCCTTGTGTGGTCCAAGGGGCAACAGAGTTCTTGGGTCTGTTTATAAGGGCATTAATCCCATTCAGGAGGGTCCCACCCTTATAACCTAATCACTCCTAAAGGCCCCACCTCCTAATACTATCACACTGGGTACTAGATTTAAATTTCAACATTTGAGTTCTGGAGGGACACAGATATTCAGACGACACCAACAAGATAACCTGAATGGGATTCAGAACAATAAAAGATAAGTTTCTCTGTATTTTCCAGGAATAGTCAAATAAAGATACCACTCAGGGACTTCCCTGGTGGCACGGTGGTTGAGAGTCCACCTGCCGATGCAGGGGACTCAGGTTCGTGCCCCGGTCCGGGAAGATCCCACATGCCGCGGAGCAGCTGGGCCCGTAAGCCATGGCCGCTGAGCCTGCGCGATCGGAGCCTGTGCTCCGCAACGGGAGAGGCCACAGCAGTGAGAGGCCCGCGTACCGCAAAAAAAAGGAAAAAAAAGATACCACTTATTTATTCCCACATATATATGTATATTCAATAGACACAATACATATGAACAGGTGCTCATCCATACTCTGTAATTCCATGACAACCGAGGAGTCTTTTGAGAGTTTAATGCTGGGGGAGCTCTCACTTCTGGCTGACTAGCTACTAAAGTTCCACACTGCGAGAAGTCAAGACAGTGGGGGTAGTGGTGCACGTGAGGCGAACAAGGAAACTCCAAATTACGTTTTTCTACTTTTCACTCCTTCCATACAAAGGAAGGCTAGACCCTCCTTGGTTGTATTTACCAAAGTGAGGGTGAAGTATTTTCCTGTAAAGTTAGTAGATGTTAATTTTAAATTACTCTAATAATTTAATGTTTTTCCTCCCTTAAGTAAAATGGATGTGTATATAATGGATAAAAAAATATGAATTTGGTTACACATATGCAAATATTTGGTTAGAATGGTTAAGAGGAATACAGTCTGTGTAATATGTACATGTATATACGTGTATGTCTATATAGAATTTTTAAAATCATGCCTTCTTCAAAAGCTCTGGCATTCTTCTTGGAAATGCAAATAGTTAAAGCTAAAATAATTACTTTTTATTTTTACCATTATTGTATGGAGTAACAGCAAAGTGACAGCTGTGCCAGTGTTGCCAGTAATCACAGGAAAAGTAAGTATAAGTTCGATAGCCTTTACTGCTGAGTTTAGAACAACTTTCCACCTTTGAGCAAAGTCATGACCATTTGTTAACGAAGTGCACCTATCAGATATAATCCAATACTTAAGTGGGTGAGCCTATAAGAGCAGTACAAGAAAATAAGCCTAGGCATAATTTGCATGTTCTACATTATCTCTGCTTGGAGTGCAAAGAAGTGTAGCTCTGAAAGGCCCCCAGGTTCCCACGCAGACAGCAAGCTGCCACAATCCCTTATAACTTGGAATAAAGTCAGCAGACTTGAAAAGCTCAATTAAAGATAGATAGTTCTTAATAATGATGCTATACTCCCTGAATTTGCAGAACTATCGTAAATATGTTCATATACCCCTTGTTTCAGGAGAGGATATTCCAGCCTGACAGTCCCAGCATATCAGCTGCTGACTAAGGAGTATGGCTTGAATTCAACATCGTAAAAGAGCCCCCTCTGTGTTACTGTCCTGACTCTAGGTTAGCTCGGGAATTTGCTGCTCTAATACAAAGGTTGGGGTTACCAGAAATTCCTGAGCCAACAGAAGAAAACCAGACAAGTCCACATGGGGGGAAAAAGTGAGCCGGTTTTGTTGTTTATATGAAACCCTTGCCATTGTGACTTTCCCTACTGCCATCACAGCGTGCTGGCCTAAGAGCTCATCATTTTGCGATCTCTGCACACAGACTGGAAGCCCCTGAAGGATAATGGCTGAGACTCATCCCAGATGTCCCTAGTGCTATCACAGTGCTTGGCTTCCAGCAGACACCTTGTAAATATTTGCTGACTGACTCAATGGTACTCTGTTGGACTATTTCAGTCCAAGAACCTAGGGCAATCTGGAGCAACTGTGAACAAGTTCAGTAGCTACCATTTTTAGCACTTGACATATAAATGATCTCAGTTCATCCTTCCTGCATCTGTATAAAGTTGGCTTTATGAGTGAAAATACTGAGTTCAGAGAGACCACATTACTTGCCCAGAATCTTAGCGCTAAAAACCCCTAAAGCCAGATGCGACCTTGGGTCTGTAGAACTCCAGAAGCCGTGTTCTATCCACTGTACATTGTCTTTACTTCTCAGAACAGATATAAGATTTGGTTTGGTCTAAATTTAAATTTTGGGAATGCTCTGCACAGACTCAGCATAATATTGAGTGCAGGCAACACTTTTCTTTTTAACCTAGCAGATTTGTTAACGTGAGCAGGTTAAGTTGCAGCCCTGCCCCACTGCCTCCAGAACTCAACTGTAGACAGAGTGGAGGGAGGGACACCGAAGTTGCAGAACTTTGCTATCAATGGTACAGGGTTTAATCTTCATTTTACCAGCTGTCTTGAAAGACCTTGATTGTAAGAAAACTGCAAACATAGATAATAAATAAGTAATGAAAAATTTTGCTATTTATCAGTTGCACAGCAAGACTAAAATGGCATCAATCACATTTTGACTGTGAAATGCAAGTGCACGGATAAGAGGCCCACGTTTTAAGTTATGGTGGAAGAATTGTTTCATTTCGTGAACGGTATACTTGGTATGCATCTGATCACCCTATGTGTAAATCATCTATTAAGCCTTCTGTCAACTGTGTTTAACAAAGAGTTCTCTTTCATCTATAGGAAGAAATATCCATATGTGAAGTCTCCAGATTTTCACAGAGAAACAAGCTAGTCCTGTTCAAAATTATATCCATCAACACCATTTGAGTTATTCAAGATTTTGATGAGGGTATTTATTTACAGATAGAATGTCTGGAGCACTGTGGTGGGCAGATTCACTCCCAAGTTTAGATGAACATTCCTTAATATCCTTCCAATTAACACATCTGTGAACTTAAAAAACAAACAAACCCCCTCAAAATACACGGTGCTTAAATGAGATGTTACTTAAGTTTTCCTACTTTTAAAAAATTCTTTTGTATGAAGCATAGTTAACTTCTCTTCACCCTTCAAGACTCAATTTAGAATCAAGATTGTCCTCCCATCCACAGCCCTCACCTCAGCACTGCACACTTGGAAGAATGCCAGAAAAAGTGCTTATCAAATATTTGGGGAATATTGCTATAAATATGGATATGAATATATCAACGATTTATGAATGATAATGTGTGAATTAGTGTCAATTGTAATGTTTTAAAAAGAAAACTAAGAGTATATTTTCTACATTTATCATGAACAGCAGGCTAGGAATTTAGTAGAATTACACTTTTCAAAATAGAATAAAGTAGTTCCTAATTGAATTAATTCTGTATAAGTGGTTTACAGCACCTGAGTACTTGTATCTCTTTCAGGCCACAAATGAAGGAAAAATAAAGTCTCCCAGTTTGTCTCATTCCTTCAATCAAGCACGCTCTCTGGTCAGGGTACCGTACCTGACACAGGGGACATCAGATGGTCTGATGGAAAATACAGGGCTGCTGGCAGCTCTCACATGCACTGTCTGTTTACACTGGGGACAGTCACCCTTAGTTTTAAGCCACAAATGTACTTGTGCGTGCAGTGACTTCTTACAAAACCAAGGATATGACTCCCCCTTGGGTACCCAGGTGGCTTGGGCGATTGCAGGTGTTTGGACATACAGAGAAAGGCAGCACTCTACTAGAATGAAGAGTGCAGGCTGCACAGCCACGCAGAGCTGTGTCAAAGCCGCTCTGCTGCTCCACTGTAATCCTGAAAGACTGCTGAGCCTCCTGATAGCAGTTTCTACAGCTGTGAAACTGGTGTGGACAAAGAATGTCACCTGCCTTTTCAGTAAACAAAGGATGTTGTGGTCATAAAGCCATCAGCCACTGCAGCTGTCCCTGACAGTGTGCCCTGAGAGGAATTCAGGACGGAGAAAAACAGGATACTGGCCTTAGATACTTAAGATGCATACCTAAGGCATGATTTCAATAAGCCCAGACTCTTGCATTTTCCCATACACAGAAAAGCACTAACATCATTAACTTGAGATGTCGGGTTTTTGTGATTAGCAGCAATCGTTTGATGTTTGACTACATGGTTTTGTTTGTTTTTAGCAAAAACTCTTATATATCCCGGCTCCTCCCTCACCTCTTTGGAACAGTCCCTCAGAGCTATCTGAGAGGCTGCCATCCCAGGCTACAGTCCTCAGTAAGGCCACAGAATAAAACCGAATTCTCAACTTTTAGGTTGTGCATTTTTTTCAGTCGACACTGGCATAACAATGCCTATCGCGTATGATGATTTTATAAGATAATATCTGTGAAGAACATAGCATAGGACTAGAGAATGATATTTTCAATATGTAAAGGCAACTGTCATTATGACACTGGCTTATTATTCTATTACTGTTATGACTGACACTGCCATTAATGCTGATTCTTTTGTCAACAGTCCATAGGGAGTTACGGAAGATTTAATATTTTCAATGTCAGGAAGACTCAACAGGAGACCTCACTAATCTGGGATACAAATTTCCCTTGACAGTGAAATCATGACCTTCTTCCAGGGTTGAACTCAGGGCTGCTGGCAGCTCTCACATGCACTGTCTGTTTACACTGGGGACAGTCACTCTTAGTTTTAAGCCACAAATGAAGCCAGTGACCCTGACTGATCCTGTTATTTTCTAGAAATATCCCTTACACATGCATGGTGAGGAATATTGGCTGCAAGTTGGAAGGAAGACATTCGAGACAACGTGAATATTTATAATGATATAGCACACATTGTTTCATCAGAATAAGCAACAACAACAAAAGTTCATTCTAGTTGTGCTATAGAGTTTTCCGTTTTACAGGTTCAGGAATTTCTTACAAGCTTAAATATCTCCAAGAAGATTTTGAACACACAAAAACATATTAAGTACTATTTGTTAACTAAAGGTTCAGTAACCATTAAACAGTGTTTTGATGTATCTATCCCACGGCTAGCCAAGTGACATATGTAGCACAGTTGCCCTGAGAAATCTGTTCTACCTTGGCTTTCTTGTAAAAGTAGACATTTTGTGTAAACATTTCAATATATACTTCTTTCATGGTTGGTAGACCATGATATTCATATCTTCTTAAAAGTTTCAAAAGAAGAATTTCAAAGATAGAGCCTATTAGAGTTGTCTTTGCATTTCTGTCTTCTTAAAACTCCCAGAAGTTCTCCATGCAAATAGTACAGTTTCAGTTAACTCAAACATTAATTCTCTGTGACCAGGAGAGACTTAGGTATTCTTTCCCAACCTCTAGACTTATTCAAGTTTCAAGGTAGTTTGGGTGGGTTAAGGTTACTTAATGTCTTCTTTGGCCTCAAGGTTCCAGCCTTCACCTGCTGTTTAACATTCCTTTCCAGATTCTTAAAAAGCCCTGTTTACATCTAACAGGAATTTTTGCCTTAATACAAAATAATCATGACAGAACATACTTGTCAACTCTACTCCCGGTAGCAAGTTTTGGCTTCTTTTCCCCACTTTGAACTAAGGTAGCAATTTAACAGAGCTTTAGTAAAAAAAAAAAGTGAAAGTAACACTTTCAGGATATACTTTTCCCTTTCTAAGGTCAACAGTCTGTGTTATTAGTTTACAGTATGATATCAGTTTGGGTTTTCTCATAGCATAATAAGCTCCAGGTAGCTCTATATTTTTTAATCACTTTGTTTCACCAAATTACTCCTGGCATTTTTTGGTTTTTGGAAGTAATTTTTTTAAAGTTAATACATGCACAGAATTGCTTGAAAGAACATGGTAACCATATGCTAGAAATCAACCACAGACGTGAGAACTTGTACAGACTGTGGAAGGCTTATTGTCAGAGCTTCCTGCTCCTGACTAGAGCATGGCTTGACCCTTCCAGCAGCCACAGGAAGGCTTGGCACCACTGACCGTGACTCTGTTCCTCACCAGGAACAGAATACACACCAAGAAATATCACGTAGGGGCCATGCATGACAGATCAAAGCCATTAGTCAATTTCAACAATACGGAGCATGTTATTCACACATCACAATCCTCTTTATCGTGTTAGAAACCACAGTCCAAAAAACAAACAAAAAAGATTTTGAAAGTATAATTTGTCAGACATGGCCTATCTGAGTCATATGTAAACTACATCCTCAAATTTCTAAAGCAGGGTCATATCTAATGGACCTGAGGCTCCTAGTTTTCTATCGTCTTTATGCTTTTACTTTGCAGGGATAGAAAGAGATACTATGTCAAGTAGTAAAACAAATGATCAAAAATGATTTCTGTGGCACAAAGATCAAGTTCAATTCTCCCTTGAAACCTTATCGAACTCTTCAACCTATGGAAGGCTCTCCTGTCTTTAAACCAAAATTAGGTATACAGTCTGTATCATACAATTTACTTAGCGGTTTTCATCTTGGTATACAGTTAATCTTCCTAAGAGACCAGAATGTCTTTAGGGCTAAAAACCATATCACTTTCCACTTGTCTTCTACGAGGCTTTATTCAAAGAATTCAAAGAATGTGGTGAAAGTTATATTAATAACTTACTAAATAAGTCTCATGCTCTAATAGCATACAAAATTTTATATTCGGTGTTCACAGCACATCTATATGATCCAAGAGTGCTCATTGTTTTTATAAAATAGCGATCACTTGATCTAAGACAACATGTTTTCAATATTCCAGTGTTATGACCAAAAATATGCTATTTGTCATTTTCTTTTAAGCATTCCTTCAAGAACAAAATAATGTGCAGCAGTACAGAACTTTATAAGATACCACTTATCATGTTTTAAAAATCAAAATTCTTGGTGGATTGCTAGGCAATTGAAACCATACTATTCTCAGAAAAAAAAAAAATCTACCTACAAATTTATGGGGAGTTTCCTGATATTAAAAATAACTCCACAATTCAAGAGCTAGCGAAAAAGAAATGCTAGCCTAAACGTACCACATAATGTTAAAATTAAGAAGCATTTTCCCGTCAGCCGGTCAGTCTCTGATCCACAGAATACGGCATCTCACTGATGTTTTATGTAAGAATGGGAGAAAATTCCTCCACCTTCAATTTGGAAAATCCTAATCACACATCATATACAACTCTGTGGATTCTTTATAAGGATACAGGTTCCTGGGTGGCAGACTCAGGAGCCCCAGCTGTACATCCACAATAATGTTTGCCAGTGATCCCCCAAAAGAAGTGACCTGTCAGTTTCTAAAGCATCATCTCTGTATTTCTAGCCTGGATTCTTAATATCAGTGGTGTGCTGGTAAAAGTTTAACAACCAGTTCTCTAGGGGGAAAATTAAGGCTCTTATTATTTGCTGATTTCTGTAGTTTAAATAGTCCCACAGCACTGATTTCAAGTTACCAACGTGATGTCAGCGTACACAGAGTTGGGAAAGATGGCATCACCACCTCCAGGAAGCCACCGTGCGCCAGCTCCAGCACAGCTCAAAACGCTACTTCTGACAATCTGGTCAAAGGAGGAGAACATCCTAGATGATAACGAATGAACTCACAGTTAGACGTCTTGCCAGAGAAATTGTTAAAAAGGTTTCAAGGAGTTGTTCATTCATAGAATTCACAGGGAGGTAAACTGAATTTAATAAGACACCAACACAATCTGTGGAAGGTAAAAGTACCAAATTTTGATCACTTTAAATAAGGAAGAGCTCTCTAACAAGCTTAACAGAGATTTGCTCTTCATCTCGAGGTCCTAGTTTCCTTTAACCTGGAGAAGTTGAGAAAAGTTGGAAGATCTCAAAAGAGATGGTTGAGAATGGAATTACTGTCAGGGTTCTCTATATACTTGGAGCCTGTGAAGCTGAGGCTGCAGTTAAACTCCAACAGAATGAATCTTGTGATTTGACATTGTGGACTATATCTAAATTTATACAAGAGATTTTGAGAAACTGTTTGTAATATGATTAAATTTTAAATTAACAAAATAGAATAAATATTTTATATTTTTTAAATGTCAACCAATGTAAATTTTGCTTATAATTTCTGGAAGTAATGTCATAATAAAATAATTCATACATTCCTTCTAACCCCTATAGTTTATCTTTTCAAGCTTGGAGATGTTTTGTTTGTTTCCTTTAGTCTAGCCAAATATTTCTCAGAGTAATTTCATATTTTTCTAACAACTATTGTTAAACCTTTAAATCCCACAAATCCTAACCCACAGTTTAGGAGACTAATTGTAATTCAGTCTTCTAACCTTTCAGTAAATGTAAAGTGGAAGAGTTTTAACTTTCTTTTGAGACCCTGTATACACCACTTCACAAAACCTACATTTTTCTATTAAGGCTCACCAAGTGCTAAGTCCTTTAGCCTTTGGGATGTTTTCAAGCACAGCAGTAAGCTGGTCCACTTGGTCCTTAAAGTGAACTAAAAATAATAATCCTCTTCTGAACCTTGTTGCTGTCCTGGCAGTTAGCTCTAATCCTTGCAACCAATACTAGGACATGGTTCTACTTGAAATGCCATGTAATTGAAATTACAAGCTCTGTGTTCTTCCTGGAACTAAGCCAGAGTATTTGAACTCAGCTTACAGCATGCATATACTGAGCTAGGAACTGCCATGTTACAATATGGGATAAATTATGGTCATTGTTCCAGTTTACCCAGGGGTCAACTAGCACTAAGCACAATGTGAATTTCCTAAAATACTGAGGTTTCCCATAAAAGAGTCCCTTTTCCAGGTTCTTCTGCCTTCTCCAATAATAATGCTTTGGTCTCCTATTCTTTTGTGCACGGTGCCTGCCAGCTAGTATGTCCTCAAACAATTTTAGAAGAACAAAATATAGTATGGAATCCATAGGCTTTAGAATAAAAGAGAATGTCTCTTGAATTCCCGTTCCAACATATACTAACTCTGCAACTATGGATATACTAACATTTTAGAGCTTCTATTTCTTAATCTCGAAAATTGGGCATAATGATTCCTGCCTAGCTGGAATACTATGAAAATAGAGATAGCGTCTGTGAAGCCCTTAGACCACCGTTAAGAATTGAGTAGACACTGAATTAGTGAGCTATGATGATAATGAGGATGGGTAATTGATTCTAAGAAGAGCTCATTTCCCTGGATGCTCTGACTTTCCAGGAGCAGTGGACCAAAGCAAATCAGTCCACTCTATTCATGTGGATTTTAGAATTTTCAGTCTGTGGATCATACAAAGTTTTAGTGTTTTATTGTGGTAAAATAAACATAACATTTACAATATTAACCATTTCAAAGTATACAAGTCAATGAAATTAAGTGTATTCAAAATGTTTTGAAGCCGTCACCGCTATGTAATTACAGAAAGTTTTCATCTCTCCAAAGGAAAAGCCCAAATGCTTAGACAATGACTTCACTTTCCCCCTCCCTTCAGCCCTTGGCAATCCCTAATCTGCTTTCTGTCTCTATGAATTCGACTACTCTGGATATTTCATATAAACGGAATCATACATTATGTGACCTTTTGTGTCTGGCTTCTTACACTTGGCATAATATTTTCCATGTTCTTCCACGTAGCATGTATCAGAACTTTGCTATTTTATGGCTGAATAATATTCTATTGTATAGAATTTTGTACTACATCTTGTTTATCCATTCATTAGTTGATGGGCATTGGGTCGTTTCCACCTTTTGGCTACTATGAACAGTGCTACCACAAACAGTCATAAAGAAGTTTTTTCTCTCAGCACCTATTTTCAATTATTTTGGGTACATACCTAGAAGTGGAATTTGGGGGCCACGTGGTAGTTCTATGTTTCACAGCTTTAATTTTATGCCATTAAAAATTGATAAGAGAAATCTTAAAAGTTAAATATAGATTTACCATACGACCCAGCAATTCCACTCCTAAGAATCACCCATGAGAAATGAAAACGTGTATCTGCAGAAAGATTTGCATGTGAATCTTCACGGCAGCATTTTTCATAATAGTTCAATATTGGAAACAACCAAATTGTCCATAAACTCATGAACTCATAAACAAAATGTGGTGTATCCAGCAATGAAATATTATATTTACCAACAAAAGAGAATGAACTACTGATCATATTACAACATGGATGAACCTGAAAAACATTATGTTAAGTAAGAAGCCAAACCCAAAAGACCACATGCTATGTAACTGCATATATATTAAATGTCCACAATAGGCAAATCTATAGAGACAGAAAGTAGATTAGTGGTTGTCTGGGACTGGGCATAGTAATAAAGATTAACTGTAAATAGGACATGAGGTAGCTTATTGGGATGATAATAATATCTTAAAACTGGATTATGATGATGGTTGTACACTAATGATATTTACCAAAAATCACTGAATTCGAAATAGGTGAATTTTCTGATACATAAATTATGTCTCAGTAAAGTAAAAACAGTCGCATACAGGAAAATTCAAGGTAAAAAACTTGCTATTCCTCCTTGTCATCCATTGCTACTCTGGCGTAATAAATTTATCACCCTACTAAAGGATCACAAAGACTCCTAATTCGTGTCCTTGCCATTTCTATAATTGTTCTCCATTCAAATCTAACCAGATCAAGTAGCCATCAGGTTATTTCTTCAAATATTCCAAAATTAATAGAACATGCTCAGTGGTATCCAGAGATCTCTATGGCCCTCAACCTAGCATGCAGGATCCACAATCTACCACAATGTTTACAACTCAATAACAAATCATCTGCTACAACACTGCAGGTTTCTATGGCCCTTGCAATAATACCACTTATTCTAAACTCCAAGACTTCCTTACACGTCTCTTTCTCATCTAGTGTGTTTTACTTCTTCTCATAGGATGTAGAAAACTTTCCCAACATTTAAGATTTCCTTCAAGAGTCGTTTATTATGCTTTTAAGCCTACTTCAGTGTTCTGTAGTCATATTTGTCTTAATCCTTCCTTTTTACCCTTAAATAGATGGTATTGGGCTATAGAGAGCTTGGAAACCAGATTTCCTGGGTTGGAATCATCACTGGACAATTTATAAATTGTGTCCTTGAGAAAGTCTAATTAACCTTTAATTAATTTACTCATTAATAAAATGAAGATAATTTGCCATTGATTCACTGTGAAAAGTATATATCATGCATGAGAACACTTAGCACAGCAACTGGATCATTGAAAGAATCAGTAAATGTCAGTTCTTATCACAACTTCTATTATTTTTCTATACTAAATTTTAATCTAATTGATTTCTAGTGAATGCCTTTATTCTTATGACTAGATGATACACTCTGAAAATAGAAATTATACCCAATATGTCTTTGTGTTCTCAACAGCACTTGGCACAATGACTAGCCAACTATTTATTGACTGAACTCTTGATTGATTCATTCATTAATTAACATACTGAAGGGCAAATAGTTTCTGCATCTATGGGTATAATGAAATTGTTGGTTTTTTTCCTGGTTCTGCCTGAATGTCTATCCTCTTGAGCTTGTCTCTACTTAGACACAACAGTCAAAGAGCAACTGCAAAAGGAAGCAACACAATGTGTCACATCACCAGCAAACAGAAAAACAACAAATTTTACTTTCCAGAGGCCCTGGGCTGAATCATTCGTGTGTTCATTCCTTTGTCTGCATAATTTGCCCTGGCGTAAAAATAAATAAGACCAGTTTCTAACCTCAGGGGGTTAGAATCTAATAGGCTGAGATAGACTAGAAACGAAATTCCTTAAAGTATCATAGCACATAAGACTGAGGTGGGCACAGGAATGCAGCAGCAAATGGGGCAAAAAGGAAAGACATAAAGAGAAAGGATTTGGAAAGCTTCACATTAATAGAACATGGGGGCTGTCTTGGTGATTCAAGAAGTGAAAAAGAGGTTAGGAGAGTTTTCCATGAAGTGAAATATCTAAGTACAAAAGCTTGAAACTGACATCTGTGGTTCCAAGGGTGGCAAGCCATTCACAATGGCTACAGGAGCAGGCTACAAGGTGGAGAGATGGTTGGGTCAGATTACTGAGAGTAATGTATGCCAAGCCAACAACTAGTTTGAATCTTATGCTACCAGAAACTGTAACATGATCAGATTTTTATTTTAGAAAAACGTCCTTAGTTTTGAGTAGATGGATTGATAGAGTATAAGACTGAAGGGATAAATAAAATTTTCAAAATAGCTTGGGTCAGACATGGTAAGAATTTTGAATTAAGGCAAAAACAAGGTACATTTGAGGATTTCAGCTTTGACATTTCAAAACTGAAATGCCAATAGGACAGCCAGTGACTAGGTTCTATGTTGTTATTTTTCTTCTTCTTCATGATAGTAGTGATTTTTGGTTTGGTTTGGTTTGGTATATAAAATTCTGAACCTCAGGGAGAGATCCAGAAGAGAGAACTGGACTTAAAGCCAACAGAGGTCATGAGCGTGAATGACACTACCGAGAGGGAGTATACAAGATGAGAAGAAAAAACAAGAGAGACAAGAAGTAGTATCTAAACACCAAAATTTTAGGGGTAGACAGAGGAAGAGACCTAGTAAAGAGGACTAAGGTAGACAGAGAGCTAGATAATCAGAGGAGAATGATTGTCCCTGAAAACAAAAGAAGCAGGAGCTTCAAGAATAAGGAAGTGGTAGTCAACTACGCCAATTTCCACAAAAAGATAAATAAAATGAAGGCTCATGATAATTCATTGGATTAGGATATGAAGAAATAAACATTCACTTTGGCAGTAAATTAGAGAACTAATGAATGGAAAAGAAGCTGAGTCTCTCCAGGATTTTGATGTAAAGGGCCTAACAGGAAGGGGTAGTAATAACTAACAGTGAAACATGAAATAATTCACATATTTGTTTGCTATTGGGAGATGCTTGAGGACGTCCATAGCTTGAAGAAAAAATAAGAAAGGATGGGTTGAAAATAGAATGAAAGAAAGAGAAAACATGTTTTTAGATAGAAGGAACAGAATGATTTTTCTCAAAAGCAGTTCTGAAAGATGATAATCCAAACCTCTTCTTGTGAGACTGGATGAAAAATAAAGGTGAGGGGCTGCTCATATACAAGAGAGAATAGGTTTATGGGATCTTAAGAGACTTCACACTTGATGGACCTAAGTGTTGTTTATTTGTTCAGCTTTGTTTGTTGTTGGTTTTGTTGTCTTGAGAAGTAGGGAGCTAGGAATAGGTTTGGGATAGCTGATACGGAAAATGAGACTGGAAGCTGATTAAGGACAGCTGATTATGGACTGCCAAGGTGAACTGAGAAATAAAATTAGAAGGCGTTACTACTGCATTGCAACAATCTCCATAATCACGTGATTTCTTTGTGTAGGGCTCATCAGCCTCTGTGTAAAAATATAGTGTGACTAGGTTGGATGGACCCAAGGCTGGACGTGAGTAGCAAAGGAAGCCTAAATGGGAAAGGGATTTATGTTGTGCATCACTGAGGTCTCAGCTAAACAAAGCAGCTATAAGGAGCCAATGCCAGGGCTTGGAGTTCTTAAGGAAGTCAAAGAAGGGGAGCAGTGGGACTAACGGAGTGAGAAAACTGAAAGGAAGGTATTATCAGTAGAGACTAATACTCTGGAATTTGAGTCCAGAGATAGAACAGAACTAGCTCTGGTAAGGTCCGGGTGTGACCATAGGTGTGAGATATTGGATGGACGCTACTGAAGAATAGAATGTAAAGACATTTTGAAGATAGCATATTGGATAGATTGGTTATGCCAAGTGTCAAAGTACTCAATGACTAAGTTGACATTGTATCAAATAATAGGAACCTCAGAGGAAGAAGAATTTTTATCTGGAGTTGAAAATGAATGGTCAGTAAGTTGCAATGGAGAACCAGGATAAACACAGTATTGCCTCTTATAACTGATATGAGAAAACAATGAGTATTTGCATGAAAGGATGAGAAGAAATGGTGAAGAAATGTCTGGGAAAGTATTAGGTTTCCACTAAGGACAGAAAGAAGGCAGCAATAGGTAAAGGGGTTGCAAATACAGATCATTTTATTTTTCATAAGAATTCAAAATTAGATAGTTTTTTTTTTTTTTTTTGCGGTACACGGGCCTCTCACTGTTGTGACCTCTCCTGCTGTGGAGCACAGGCTCCGGACACGCAGGCTCAGCGGCCATGGCTCACGGGCCCAGCCGCTCCATGGCATGTGGGATCTTCCCGGACCAGGGCACGAACCCGTGTCCCCTGCATCGGCAGGCGGACTCTCAACCACTGCGCCACCAGGGAAGCCCCCAAATTAGATAGTTTTAAGGGCATTCTGTGTCAGGGAATGCTTTCCAAGCCTGTTTTAGAATAAAGGACATGTCTTGGAGGTATTGGGACCTCCTGGTTTCCATTGCCAACCTGATCACGACTCCATTACTTATATTTATACTGACATAATAGCTACAACAATAGTAATAATAATATCACATCATACTCAAACATCTGATTAGGAAGTATCATTATTTAATTAGATAAAAGGAGAAACTTCAAAAGAGATTAAAGGTCACAAAATGGAAATTATTCAGACCCACATCAGCCAAGGCCATAGGCTCCAGCAAACTGGGAGGTACCCAAGACAGAAGAGCTGCAGCTTTAAGTGCAGTTAAAAGAGTTGTGATGTTATGTTTGAAGTACTCCATGATATTCTATTTAGGATAATAGCCGATTGGAAAAGGTGGCTAATGAATGAAAGCACACCCAAATATTCCAGAGTGATTTTTTTCCTCCTTCAATTCAATCCAACAAGCATTAACTGAGCATCTCCTCCTCTTGGCACTGTGCTAGGTGCTGAATATCTTGAGATGAATATGACTCATTATGATAGAAATTCTATTTTCTCCTTTATTATATTATTGGTAAAAAATATCTCAATGTTGATAATCACAGAAACCATACCATAGAAATCTCCGAACTGATATCAAAACACAGTTAAAATAATTTGGTTGATGATTTTGCAAAGCCACACTGCCATCTATTTGCTAAAATTCTACTGGACATTCAGAACATACCTAAAGAAATTCTAATTCCATGTGATTTGGGGCAACTTATTCTCTCTGAGCTTCTTTTCACATCTTTAAAATGGGGATAACAACAGTACTTACTTCCAGGATTGTTGGAATAATGTAAGAGTGTTTTATAAACTGAAATGCACATATGAATGTTAGCTCTTGATTTCTGAAACCCAGCCACAGAGATGTATAAAGACAAAGTTTGCCTTGTTACAGTCTCTTTCACTGACTGTGTGAAAACACATCAAAAGTTGACTATTTATTTGACATTTGAACATGATGGCTGAGCAAAGACTGAAAAACCACAGATAAAATGAGTAGGTTACACTTGAATTTCCAATATACAAAAGATGATTTATTAAGTTTCTTTGCTTTCCTTTTATGTCAACAGCTGTATGAAAAAAAATCACTCATCTAAGAAATAGAGAACATCAGTCTTCTCTTGTCTAGCAGAAAAACAGTCAACAGTGGAATAAGGAGGTTTTCCTACATGTGAAAGAGGTGTTGTTGAATCAAAGTTCATGAACTAACTTCATTCTGTAGAATCCACCTCCCAGGACAGAATTTAAATAGTTAAGCAGTCTCACAAAAAGAGAGAGAAGTGGAAATTTGGTGTTTTACAAATTTGGATTAGGAGTAATATAGTTAAAATTTAATGTCTGTTAAAAGTGAAAGCGATAAGATTGGCTTGGGTCAGCCCTTGAGTATAAAACACTTCCTCATGAATTTTCAACAATTTTAAGTTATTAATGACATATTGCATTTATGGGGTTTTATTTCTTTTCTCTCAAGTTGAGGAGCAATTCAAAGATGCAGTCAAATATTTAATTAAATCTGTATGGACTGAATTAATCAGATATTCTTGCAAATGATTTAAAGAATAAGAAATTGTAACTGCAGCTTCCTGTCTAATTTTATCAGTCTTGAAAAGGTTAATAGCATTTTGCTTAATATAACTGAATGTGTTTGCTACTTGACCAAACAAAACATGATTTTCTAGGACCTTAAAGGCATTCAAAATCTCTTATAAATTTCCTTGTAAGAAAAACAGCTTTTACAATTCTTTCAATCCTTGAGCCCTAAAAGTGCTTAAGAAAAAAGACAAAACATGATGCAAAAGGAACAGAGAGCTATATGTTAATGTTAGTGCTCTATAAGGAAATAGAGTAAATACTCCAATTTCTGAATAATCTGAACAGTAATTTTCAAAGTTCATTTATAGCAGGGTAATTCTTATTTCTGAAACAATCTTACACCCAAACCTTATGTATTAGGGCGGTCACACTGGAACTGCTCTAGTTGAAGGGGAGCAGAGCCCAGAACAGTGCTCCCTATAGCACAGTACATGCTCCTCAGCCTCCAAAAACAGAGGGAAAAGTGATTACTTGAATCCCCGTAGTGCCACAGAGTGGGTGACTGTGGCTTTGAAGTATGACAGACTTGGGTTCTGTCTTAGGCTGTTCAGGTTGCTTTAACAAAATATCATAGATTGAGTGGCTTATATATAACAGAAATTTATTTCTCACAGTTTGGGAGGCTGGTAAGTCCAAGATCAAGTTGCCTGCAGAGTCTCTTTTATAAGGGTACTAATCCCATTCAAGAGGACCCCACCCTTATGACCTAATCACCTCCCAAAGGCCCCACCTCCAAATACCATCACTTTGGGGGTTAGAGGAATAGGTTTCAACATATGAATTTTGAGGCGACACAAACATTCAGTCTATAGCAGGTTCCAATCACATTTCCACCATTAGTTGTAGTTACTTACTTTAGTAAGGCTTAGTTTCTCCATCTAAAAATGGAGATAAACTTACCTCACAGAGGGCTCATACAATTTTAAATAAGTTAATGTAGGTAAAGCTAAAGCATTTCATATGGTTACAGCCAGAGTCCCTGCTCTCAAGAGGATACAGTCTGAGAGTTGCTAGCCATTCTCATTTCCCCTTCCATATGTTTATTAACATTGATAGTAGTGAATCTCAAGCAGGAAGGCCTGGACCCCTTGAGGATTTGTAGTCCACTATCCTCCAGATGAGAATTCCTGGGTTGGACTTTCATGCGGGCAAAGAAATTCAAGCAGCGTGGTGCAGAGATGTTAAGATAGTGAGTGTGGCTGCCCTGATCCAGGGTTGAAGCAGACAGAGGGATCTAGGATAGTTCCCAGCTTCCTAGATTAGTAGACTGGGAGAAACAGTGGTGGTATTCTGTAGGAAGAAGTTTCTGCTGAGGGTAGGGGTGGTGGCCAGAAGAAAGAGATGAAAAGAGAGGAGATTTTGAGGTGAAAGACACGTTGGGCATGGAAAGGACTACAAGTATTAGAGTCAGGGAGCGTTCTTTCATTCTGTGATCCACCAGGAAGGCAATGCAGTGAGGCTAATCTACCAAAGCATTACTGATTTCCCCCAAGTTGATCACTAATGGTCTCAAGGGGTGGGACCACAGGGAAGAGACAAGTGTAAGGAAATGGTATCCCTGAAAGAGATAAATGATCTGCACATCCAAGATCTGAGTACTGACTGCTCTCATTTTATTGTCCTAGGGCGGCAGGTTCTCCAAGCTGGGATAGTTTTGTCTCTTCTTGAAGAATAGACTCTACATGGATATTTCTCAACTTTTGTGGCCTCCAGGTATAATGTCTGCTAATTTTTAATTATTTTTTTCTTGACATCATTTGAGGTTTGTCTCCTTAAGCAATAAACTCTTTATGTTTCTTCTTTGATTGAGTGATTCTTCTAGAAATTGCCTTTTACAACATGTCTGCTTTCTTACTATTGGAATGCAAATACTTTCTTAATAAACATTAAAAAAAATCAGTGAAACTTAAAAAGGAAATGACAAGTTCCCGAAATTCATATTTAAATAAAATAAACACAGGCATCTGATTTATGATTCTTAAGAAATATGAATAACTTTTTACAGTTGTGACATCATAGAGAGATATTTACTTACAAATTACTCAGCTTCCTTTTTCCCAAGAAGGTTGTGTTATTTCTGAATCAAATGTCCCAATGTACTGAACAAAATAACTGGAAGTGAGGACAGCTATTACGTCTCTAATTTAGAACATTCTCGTGAAAACTATTTAAGCTTTGTTTCAAAAATGCTGCAAAAATCACTAGATAAAATGCTTTTTATATAAGCAAACTAAATAATCTGCAGAGGCTGGTGAGTAGATTCCTGTACTCTGGCAAATGATACACCAAACTTCTCTTGAAAAACCAAATCCTAAACCTATATTAAAAAAAAAAATCACACAAGAAGTCACATTTCAGGACTGTGATAAAGAACAGCTAGTTATTGTATGATGGTTAAATTCTTTGATTTTGCAAAAGAAGAATGAAAAAGAGGGCTTTATCTACTTTGTACTAAAAAGGTAGAGCTACAATAACTAAAACAAAAATAGTGCACATGTCAACAGAAGCTAACTCTCCACTGTCCAGATGATAGAGTGGTTAAGTGGGCAGACCCTGGATTTGGGCCACCTGGCATGGGTGCTGTCTTGGCTCCTTGGCTTACCAACTGAGGTACCCAAGGCAAGTTATCATATCTCCCTAACTCTAAGTCTCCCCATCTATAAGTTGGGTATATAATTAAGACCTGTTGGCAAACAATAAGGAATAACGCGTGTAAAGTAACAGGCAAAAATTTAGTATTAAATAAATATTAGTTATGATATTGTTATACCTAGTAAATTAAGATAAAAAGGAAAAATTCAAAATAAGAAAGGGATGGGTTCTCAAAAACAAATGACACTGCACATGTTATTTGAGAACATATTGTTAGATCCTTGCTTCACAATAACACTAAAATAAATTCAAAATTGATTAAAGAATTTAAGGGGAAAATGTAAAGAACTTTTAGGTAAATACCTAATATTGGGGAGGGAAAGCTATGTCTAAAAAAATGAAAGAAATCAGAAAGAGAAAAGTAATAGTTTAAGTATAATAAAAAAAAACTATCATGGACTTCCCTGGTGGTACAGTGGTTAAGAATCTGCCTGCCAGTGCAGGGGATATGGGTTCAAGCCCTGGTCCAGGAAGATCCCACATGCTGCGGAGCAGCTAAGCCCATGCGCCACAACTACTGAGCCTGTGCTCTAGAGCTCATGAGCCACAACTACTGAGCCCTCGTGCAACAACTACTGAAGCCTGCATGCTAGAGCCCATACTCTGCAACAAGAGAAGCCACTGCAATAAGAAGCACATGCACCACAACAAAGAGTATCCCCTGCTCGCCACAACTGGAGAAAGCCCGCATGCAGCAATGAAGACCCAAAGCAGCCAAAAATAAATAAATAAATAAATAGAAAAACTATCATGAAAAACATTAAAAAGCAAAAGAAAAATTACTAAAAATACTTACTACATCTCTAAAATAGAACAAGTCATTATGCATAACAAATACAAGTCAACAGGAAAACAAACACCCCAAAAGAAATATGGCTGATGGCAAGAAAAAACAATTCATAAAAAATAGAAATACATGAGTCTAATAAGTATACATAAAATTTGTTAATTTGTAATCAAAGAAATTTACTAGTAAACAAAGAAACCAAACTTTATGGGCTAAAAATATTTCATATTACATTTATCAGTATGATAAATTAATTTTGTGAATCTTTTGTTATTCACTTATACATTTTAAGAGAATATTTAATTCTAAGAAGGGTTTAGGAGATTCCTGGTTAAAGGGGCAAATGGACTTTTTCGGGGTATGTGTCAAGAACTTTTAAATGGTTCATATTCTTTGACCCTTTTAGGAATCCAGCCTAAGGAAAACTAATGATGATTTAGTGCACAGTTATCTCCAAGCATTACTTCTAAGCCCCAAATCTCAGTGTTTCCCATACCTTTTCACATAAAAACAAACATACAAAATAATATTTGTACAACACACAGCAGGACCTGGAATCGACTATTTGCACCAGAATGTGACTCAAAGCATTTAAGAGGAGGGCTGGAATGCCTGGATCCCAACACATCTGTCAACAACTCATGACCATCCATTTCACAACCACCATTAGCCTTGGACAAACTAACTGGGAATATCCAACCAAAAACTCTAGCATTAATTCAAATATAACAACTCTGTATTATGGTTTGACACTAAAATAAAAGTCTTAAACTTTAAAAAGGTACGAGGATATTTGGTCTAACAGATACTAAAACAGATAAGGCTGCAAAAATACGTGGGTATTAAAACTAGGTTTATAAAGAATTTTATGTCAGACTATTATAATTATGTAAAGGAAGGAAACGCAGGATGCAAAGTTGCTAACGGACTATTTTCCAAAGTTCAAATTATGATATGAGATATTTACAGATACACATGCATAAAAATACTGGAAAAATAAAACAAAATGTGAAAATTCATCTTTTATGTTGTGGTTTTGGATTTTAAACTACACTCTTTACTGAATTTTCCAAACATTTTATAATATATACTATTATATTTATAATTAAAAAATAAACAAATTTGAAATAAAGAAGACTGTAACATAGATAATAGGAAGTTATACCAAATTTCATTTTTGAAATATTGTGCAGATCTAATGTTGATATTGATATTTTATTAACTTTGGGAAATCTCTCTAGAAATGTACAATACACAGAAAAGAGAAAAAAAGAGTTCAATATCTTAAAAAAGGATGGACATTCAATATGACCCTTTCAAGCACAGTTTCTAAAATAATCTTTTTCCCTAATGTTCTTCTAATATACATCATTATGTCAACATAATAGCAGGAATATATCATATTTTTTCAGTTTGAGTCCGCACACTCCTGAGACTCAGACTTTATATGGGGCCCCTTCTTATCACAGGGCAAAAAAATGATCTTGATTAGATTAATGTGGTTGAGAGGGCAAGGAAGCCCACCAATGTTTAATTTTCTCTAGGAAAGCACGTTGTATCCAATCGTTTTAATGTAATCTATGTAGTTTTTATAGCTGAAGAAGATGAACATGTAAGAGAAAACCTTTCTGTGAGGATCTTAATGTTTTTCCATCCCCACTAAGGGACAGAATGTTAACTTCCTGTGCTCCACACACAAAGAGACCATTTCAGCACGCATGCTGCACAGTTCATAATCAGAGTATGAATAAGGTTTTTACCTCACTACACAAAAATCCATATTGCTTTCCATCTGCTTCAGTATATTTATATACCAAACAAATGAAATTTGCAGTAGCGGGCAATCATTTTAATAAAGAATTAGCAATAACTTGAAAATACTGAAAACGTCAAAATGCATTTTCTTTTTTGCCCATCATGTTTATAAGAATTAATGGATTCGTCCTGAGTTGGAATCCTCAGGACATAAATAGCATGTTGACATACATCTTCTTGGGCATTATTGGCTTATAAATCAATTGTATCTACATTAGTGCATATTAGGCCACTCTTTCTTCCCCAACTATCTTAAAAATAAAATTCAGAATTTAACTGATCCCAAGAAATGATTTCATAATTTTACTAATGGAGAAACAGTGAAATTATGTAGAGAGACTGATTAATTACAAAAGCCATAGTCAATGTTTTACCACTCATTACATCATGCTTTATCATCTCAGGCCATTTTTTGGGTGCAAATGTGACATTTAGAACTTACATTTTTAAAATTCATAGAAGTTTTAAAAAATAATATTTGCATAGGTTTAGGCAAATATTTCCACCATCAGTGTGTTAGAAATCAACAGACCTGAAATGTCAAACGGAAAAATCCCAGTAGATTCCAAAATTTGGTTAGATAACTTGCCGACTATAGTACTTGGTTTTAAGCAATTTATTGGCATCCTAGATCTGTGAGTGACAAAAGCCAAGCAAAATTCTACAGGATAGAAGGAAAATGAAACAGTAAAAACCTTTAGGGTTGAGCAAAATGTGTACCAATTGCTATTCTTTAGCAGATAATCCATTACTACAATTAGCTGCCAGCAATTTGTCAACATTGTATTTCAAGGGATGAAATCCACCATAATTTATTATTTCTACTTGGTGAGATGATAATGAACATTAATTTCTTTCTTTTTTTATTTTGCAAGAGTACAAATTGAAATATGTTTAGTCTTAATTCCATAAATGCTAGCTGTGATCCTATTTTCCATGCTAGGTATATAATGCAAGAAAAAATTGCAGCTTGTTCATTAACCTGTACATTCAACATTTCTTCCACTGGCCAGCTATTTAAATCAATTTACATAGAAGTACAAACTGTATAAAATATGTACAACAATTTACTCATCATAAAATTATACTTGAGTATGAAAAAGAATTTTGAAGATGTTTTACTGAAAACATTTAAAATGTCAAGTTGTGAAGATGATGAAACAGACATAATTTTCATGGCAGGGGTTTTTTGTAGGGAGGAACACTATCAGTAAGAAACAAGGTGGAAAGTAGAAGTATCAAAATTCATAGTTAAAGAAATAGTCTAAAAGTCCACTAAAAATTCATACCCATATTTTATACTGGAAAGCCATGGGGACAATTGTTTTAATGCTTGTCAAGTCTAAGTGATAATTTTGTAATTTTATATCTTATTTTTTTATATCTTATTTTTATTAAAGTATAGTTGATTTACAATATTACCTCAGTTTCAAGTGTACAACACAGTGATTTAATATTTTTACAGGTTATACTCCATTTAAAGTTATGATAAAATATTGACTATATTCCCTGTGCTGTACAATATATCCTTGTACCTTATTTTTTTTATACATAGGTAATTTTAATTTTTTTAAATGTAATCTTTTTATGGCATGCCTTATGAGAGAAGAGGTAACAATCTGGGAAAGAAGAAGTGGTAGAAAATAATGAATCTCCAAGGAAATACAAGGCATTTGTGCAACCTACCTATTGTAAAAGGCATTTGTGCAACCTACATATTGTAAAAGTCATATGATTTCAGCAGATTTCAAAATTTTCCTTTAGTCTCAGCAATAAGTGATCATTGAGTGTAGTGGAATTCTTCTTCTAACACAATTCCCAAGAGCACCCCGGATTTGTTATTAGAGGATTCCACTGTACTAATTAACAATCCGACAGGGAATAGAAATACAGGTGGAACTCTTTGCTGACCTATTTCACTGGCTGAATAAAATTTTTAAATTAGCAAAATCAATTTACCTAATTCGACCCAATAAAAAGAAATTCACTTATAAACAATGCCTTTCTTATCAAAACTCTTTCCTGAATTTCTACATCAGTTGTATATTACTGGAATTATGCACATAAGTGTTTCTTTATCTTCATGTCTTTCAATTACAGTTGTTATCAAAAGAATATTATATCTAACCCAAATTTACTCTTTTTTAAGTTTATATCCATGGGATCTTGAGAAAATGCAGTATGTGTGGGAAATTCCAACTCCAGACAATTAGGTCCACACCTTGCTAATTTGTGAGCAGAAATAGAAAGAATCACTGAAGAGTGGGGAAAAAAAAAAAAAAAAGCTATCACTTGTCCCTAGAACATCAATTTAAAACATGGTTTGTTTATTTACTAATTCAGAAAGCACAATTAATATTGCCAAGTCAAGCTTAAAAGTAATCAAAGTTTACCCCTAATCCAGCTAAGTAGACGTCTACTTTACTAAGATGATTCTGTAATCACCTGAGTCTAACTTTTGCATCAAGTTTGCCGAAGGAATCTTTTCTGAGACATGTATTATTTTCCTGTTTCCTTTCCTTCTGAGTACCCTCTGAATTTTAAGATCCCCTTCTCGTCATGTTGCTCTGGTTTCTCATACTCCTATTGTCAAGGACACAAGCGAGATTAGTAGTCTTTTATGCTCCAGATTTAATGATCACTTGCTCTCATAAAAATTTACCTGTCTCATGATTTAGTCCCTCAAACTTCACTTTTTCACTATCAACTTAATCTAACAAATAATCCTATCTTTAATATTGGCTACTGATAGTGGCCTAACTTTATTCTTTCTACATTACATCTGCTGTTTAATAGTGGCTCCAGTGCCTTAATAATTGTATGGACCCTGACAAGTTCTGTGAGAGTTTGGGCACACTGGGAAATATGAATATATCACAGAAGGGTGGTCAAATCTAAGTGATAAGTCATAGGACTTGCGAAATTCAGAGACGACTGATATTGAGTATGTGAAAATGCTTAACAATTAAAAAGTGCTATACACATATGTGATATCATTATCATTACTACTACCATCATTCTAGTTAGTTTTACCCATCTTCTCAAACAGATAAGACTCTTCAGAAGGAAAATGTACTAAAAATATAACTTTTAGTAACTCCTAGGAATTTTAGGAAATCTTTCCCTACAAGAGTCCTTCTTTTAATTTTCCTTCTGCTTTAACTAAGAAATGATGACCAGTTACATAAAGTCTTATAGGAGTCAGCTTATGATGGGCTGGTCAGTATTGACCAATGAATAAAATAAATAAGACTTACAAAGGAAAAAGAAAAACAGTAAGATATTGAATGCTAAGTATCTTTCTTAATTATCTTTTCATCTTCCCATTACGCTCACATACTTGTTTAATACTTTCAAAACAAAATAGAATTTCCAAGATTAAGAAACTAGAGGAACTGTGAAATTTTAAGAATCATTGATAGTAGGTCTTTATGGATCATTGATCTAAAAAAGTTTATGTACTCTATTTATGAACTAAAAGGTCATAATCAATATCTGCTGCTCTGTATTTTCTTCCTAAGACTTCCTTTTTGTTGTTTCATTTTTAGTGAATAGATTTATCTGACAAATCCAGCTTTAATCTTCACAAGGTGTAGATAATGCTGAGACATTCCAGAACAGAAAAGGAGGAGGGAGAGAGGGAAATTCCAAAAGAATGATTTGCTTATTTGGGGGAGGATAAAAATGTAAATCTAAATATTGCTTTTACCTCACTCAAATATTCACAAAATATTTTAAACACCGCTTAAGCCACTGGGGAAAAAACGTTTCCAAGAGTCTGTTACCCACTTATTAATATCCAATACCCAACATGGAAAGTTAGCAAATAGAGACAGCATGTGTTGAAACTACTCTAAATGGTTTTCAACATTTGTGGCATGTTTATATTTTTGCAGGAAATGACTCAAAATTTGCTTTGAAGTATTTTGTACTTCTTATGGTAATAAAGGAAAAAAAAAGTTCTGCTTTGCTCTAATTCTCCATTAATATTTAGATAAAGCCACAATTTTCTTCTTGATTTACCAAAAATACAATTGTAAGAAATATTATTTAGGGAATTTCCATCTAAAATATCATCAATCTGACATAATTTTTTAAATCCGTGCTTTCTTCATAATAAAAGCAGCTACCATCTAGAAACTATGGTCAAGGTCCTGATATTAATTTATTTATCCACTTATTGTTTATATTCCACATACTTACCCCTAAATTAAATGTTTAAATTTACATTTGACTTTAAATGGAATTACAGAATTTTTAAGAATTCAAAATCTAATGAATGTGATAAATGAAAAGTTAAATTGGCTTAGGACAAATTTCTGCATTAGAAAAACACTATGTGAGCACTGTGAAAAGAAAGCAACTTTCCAAAGGTCAGTTTGAAATCACTCAGGAGTTTGACCAAAAAAACTATTTTCTCTTTGGGTTACTAGGTATTATTAAGTAAGCTAAATACTATGGACAGGATAAATCTTGATTTTAGAACATTATTAGAAAAAGAATTTAACGGTATCTTTTGAGATATGAATAAGGCTTTGGTGGAATTCACAGATGATGAAAAAAATCTTTGCAAAAAGTGATGAATGACAGATTATCCCAAACTGAAGGATGACATGCTTGTATCATCATGAGATTATGAAGACATACTGAAGTTTATAAATGTCAGAAAGTTCCTCAAAAAAAGTGAACAAAGACCCAGATTACAATCCGAATATAATATTCGTATCAATGCACACTCAGTTACACTCTATGATGTGGGAACATTATTTGAAACCCTGCGTTTGGTTGTGGCATAACCCACACTTTACAGGGGACTTGGCAAGCAAGAATCTGTTCAGAGAAAGCATCCAGAGGAAAATGAAATCTTTGAAAACTACACAATGTCAGAATTGGTTGAAAGAACAGATTGTGTTTTGGCTGAGAAAAAGTGTCAGATGGGACATTCTAACAGCTTCTACTATCTGGAGGTCGGTTCAGTGGAAGAAGGACTATTACCTCAGGAGTAGAACTAAGACCAATGGTTACACGTGATTGTGAGAAATATAAGAAAATGTCTAACAAATAGGAATAATCTGTTTATAAAAGAAACAGGAAGGCACTAGAACTGTCAAGAATGTGCAGTAGAAGGGAGACTAGTGCTCAACTCCTGACCTCACTGTTTTATTTATTTATTTAATTAAAAAAAATTTTTTTTTTTTTGCGGTATGCGGGCCTCTCACTGTTGTGGCCTCTCCCGTTGCGGCGCACAGGCTCCGGACGCACAGGCTCAGCGGCCATGGCTCACGGGCCCAGCCGCCTCGCGGCACGTGGGATCCTCCCGGACCGGGGCACGAACCCGTGTCCCCTGCATCGGCAGGCTGACTCTCAACCACTGCGCCACCAGGGAAGCCCGTGACCTCACTGCTTTTTTGAAAAAAAATTAATTTTAATGGGAGTATAGCTGCTTTACAATGTTATATTAGTTTCTGCTGTACAGCAAAGCGAATCAGCTATTTGTATACATATAACCCTTCTCTTTTTAGATTTCCTTTCCATTTAGTTCGTCACAGAGCATTGAGTAGAGTCTGACCTCACTGCTTTTTTTAGCTTTGGGATCTTGGTCCAGTTACTAAACTTCTCTGACTTTCCATTTCCTTATCTATAAAATGGATGTTCTTGCATTGGGTGAAAGTGGCATAGGAGGCCAGAATACTGAGGTAAGGGAGAAGAAATCCCGAACTAGATGACCACCATGCTTCTTCCTATTTCTAAGTTTCTATTATTTTATAATAAGTGAAAGTAAGATATTTTTCATCTCATGGTAAGAAATTATTGCTAAATAATTTCTCTTATTCAACATATAACTATTCTGTTGTATAATAGGTATATAGTGCCTACTATATATAGGCACTCTTCTACGAATACAGAAGCGAAAAAAGTGCACAAAAAATGCTTGTCCTCATAGACCTTATATTATGTGGGAGGAGACAGACAATAAATAAGTAAATCATATAGTATAGTAGAAGCTGAGAAGTGCTACATAGAAAAATAGAGAAATTAGAAATTTTAAATAAGGCCTGGAAGCTTCAATGAGAAGCAGACAAATGAACAAAGATACATTAATTTCATCAGTAATTGTAAAATTAATTTTATTATGAAATCCATTGAAAAATGTGGTACCCTCAACCAAATCCTGTGATCCAAATAATGTTCCAAATAATGTAATCTCATCAGAGAATGTTATGGACTAAATTGTGTTCCCCCAAAATTCATGTTGAAGTTCTAACCTTTAGTACTTCAGAATGTGTACTAAATAGGACTAGTACACGTTCTGCACTTCAGAACGTGTACTAATAGGAAATAGGATTTTTAAGGAGGTAATTAAGTTAAATGAGATCACTGGGATGGGTCCCAATACAAAACGACTGGTGTATTTATAAGGAGAGGAGATTAGGACACAGACGTTTTACAGAGGGAAGAACATGCGAAGACAGAGACACAGAGAGAAGGCGCTGTCTGTAAGCTAAGGAGAAAGGCCTCAGAAGAAACCAACCCTGCTGACACTTGCCTCCAGGACAGTGAGACAATACATTTCTGCTGTCTAAGCCACCCAGTCTGTGTGGTGTTACAGCAGCCCTAACAAATGAATGCAGAGAATATTGTAGTATACTAACCCAGTCTAAATATTAAGTCTAGGATAATGCATGATTGCATAGCCATTTTTAGAGCAACTCAGAATCTTTTACAAACTTTATATTTAGAATTTAAATGTAGATTTCAGTTTTTTCTGTGTTTATCCTTTTAACATTAAATTGCATTGAAAAATCTTAAACCTAATGGTTTCCTCCCAACATACTCTATGGAAGAGATATAGTTTAAGCAAAATATCACAAGGACTTCACAACTAATAATACCATGCTTAAGTTATATGTAAACTTTCAGGATATGCAAGACAGTTATTTTTCTATCAAGCTGTATATACACTTAGTGAAGTTTAAGATGGCAGATCATAATCTTTTAGAATGTTCATGTGCACAAGCAAAAAGTTAATAATACCAGAAATTAGATTTTCCCATCTCCTTCAAATCTTATTCCTCAATTGCTGAAAGAGCTCAGTCCAGTTTTGCTGGGTACCTGTAATCAAGCTGGCCACCTACTCATACAAGGAACTGCATGACTCTGTGGAATATACTGGATGCATGTTTTAAAATACTCTTTAGTTTGAATAATATTGTTTCCTATTCCCTTTAGATGTTCCTATTAGTGATATACATTAGTTTTAGAGATAAAAATAAGTAAATGAATATACTTACAGGTCCTGTTAATCTAGATGCTTTCTCAAATTCTTCACCCTCTTCCATCAGTGCTTCTTCAGTTCCAGCTAAAGAATCTATTTTCACAAAAAGAATGAATAAACTAGAGTCACATATTGCTTACTAACTCTCTGATATACAAACCTATTACGAGAAGGATATTAAAGTGACTGAACCAGTTTTTGAAAAATCATAGTGTTTGCGATTTAAAATAGGGTGTAGAATGTTATTTATTTAGCTTAAAGACAATGTATGAAAAACGTTTTGTATTTCTAATTTAAAAGGGCACAGTGCAGTGAGGAAGGTGCAAGAGCTGCGGTCATCTCAGAGCAACACTCCTTTTGGCATATTAGTTAGCTAATTGTTGGAACGTTAATGTCCTTTTTCTGTCTTGTAATTTTGTATGTGTTTTATCCATCAACTTTTTTTTTGCTACACTATTTAGGTATCAATTTGTGTTCTCTCTTTTAAATGGGATGAAAAATTCTGAAAAGTTTGGAGAAAAGTACATATTATTAAATGGTGGTAGGCTTTTACATTTAATGTATCAAGCAAAAAGTTGTAATTATTCACTTGACTAGATTGATGAGTGGGTGGGTAGCAACTTTCAAATATGTGAATAAAATGATGGCAACACTTTCCATATGTCTGCTGAATTAAATTAATGATAACAAAGATTTCTACAGGCTATAAAGAATTCTTCAATAAAGACAGATACATGGAGCATCTAGAAACAGTCTGCATTTTAATACCTTCCATTCAAATAAAAACATCAGTTAAGAGGAAGGTATTCTAAACCACTGAAAACTTTAAGAATTGATTTCTTATATTTATTAATTTTAAAGAGCCATATGCCTCCCTAAAGAAGACTTTCTTCAGATTCACATACATATGGAGACAGATTTTTTTCCTGTTGCATAAAATGTGTGCTCTGGGAAGAAAATCAGAGCATTAAATCCTCCAAGCCCTTGATGGCCACTCAAGACCAGAGAGACAATGGAAAGCTTAGCACAAATCCATAAGCATAGCTTTTGAATCATGGAGCTCTCTCTATCTCAGATAATTTAGAATTTTATATTCAAAAAGAAAAATAAAATCAGGATAAATGAGAATTATATCAAGTTAAAAATATTAATCTATTAATGAAGGAAGCTTGAACCCCTATCTATTAAAACCCCATTGTAAATATGACACTAGATAGATTCTTTACATTAGAATGTATAAGTTAGCATAATTCAAGTCCTCCAGGACTGAATTATATTCTGCAGAACTGTGAGCAAATATTCCTGTAATTTCAGCATTCACTTAGTATTTTTTCTATTTTATTTCTGTGCTGAAATTTTTATTTGTGTAGAATATTGACATAAGTAATATTAAAATGTTCTATTCTACATTATAAAGCAAATTATTTCATTTACAGAAGAAAACGCACTCTCGTGGATTTGCTAGGTTTTTTATAGTTAGAAATACTATATAATAAGTGAGTTCTCAAGTTCCTCTCGGTGAGCAGTTAATGGTTTCAAAGAGATATTGTCATTGCATTTGTTTTTTATGCATATGTACATTAATCAATTCATTCATCCATTTATTTGTATATTTGTATATTCATTTATTAAAAAAAACTATATGCCAGGCTCTCAGCTAGGTGCTTTCAAAACAAGTTGAGCGAGAAAATTTTCTATGACTCTTTCTCTCTTGGAATTTATTTGAACACCTTTACAGTATTGATTTTTTTAATAAAAATTAACATTTATAAAGGGAAGGTATTGGTAACTTTATATGGTTTTACATTTTGTTCTGTTCTTGTTTTGGTTGGAGTCTTCCTGGTTATTGGTGCCATATCCAGTGAGATCTACAGTGAAAAGGGACAACTGTGAAGTGCACCAGAATATTTGTGAATTTACATACCTGACTGTATTAAAAGTTAAGTTGAAAGGACCCTTAAATAACCCAAATCTAGTGATAGAATATTAATCTAACAAGTTAGTAGGGACAATAAACATCATGAAATAAAACCTTAGTGTTTAAGGCTGGGAGGGGTACACTCCATTTTTTTTAAGTGTTCTGAGTACTTTGCTTATTACCAACTACTGGTGGGTGCATATGCATAAACTATTTTGTCCTGTCCATTCCAGAGCAATTTCTTCTAAGTATAAATGATTTTCAAAATGCAAGCAATGAATTCTTTGAGCTTTCTTTAATAACATGGAGGGGAAAATGAGTCTCTAAATTTGTCAAATGTTAGAGAGTTTATCTCCTCATTTGAGAGAAGAAACTGAAGCATCGAAAGATAAAGTACTTTTGTCAAAATCTAAGTTTCTGGCAGCACTTGGACTAAAAACTTAGCCCCTGTGGTTGATTGGGTGTGCTGTTGAGAACCCGGAGACCTGTAGGGTTTGTCGCTGTTTAACTTCACTTAATGTCTTCCTGTCATTATTTGTACTTTTGCTGTTTGTGTCATAACAGGTTTTTGTTAAGCACAAGATTATACCTGTTCATAGAAATATTTACGTTTATTAAGCCAAGCTCAATGTGGATGCATATTTAACATAAAAATCACATTAGCACTCTTTGGATCTAGTGATTTGACTAACTTCAGTAGAAAAGAATGTACTGAATCAGAAAGCATATTTTGGAATTCGTTGATTAGGTTTCTAATATCTGAATGTGAAGAATGCAGGATATAAGAAGTTCAAGAAAGGAGCTTAAACTTAATGAATACCTTTTCTCCCAGTGAATGCAAGTAAGTATAATCAACACATTACTGATGCCTTGTTTAATTTTCTAAAAATTTAAATCCTAACAATACTCAGTTATTATGTAAACATGATTGTTGAAGGATATATTATCTGTAGATCGGTGGATTGGAGTGGTTTTGATAGAATTAAGAAGTATATATATAATGGGCCAGTAGTTAATACCTGTTTTGTATCTCCTTTTTTTTTGAATTTTATTTTATTTATTTTTTGTATCTAGTTTTATATTGAGCATGGTGGAGAACACAAGAAACCCTCAAGAAGCATATAATCCAACTGAGGTAAGAAGAATAAACACACAAGGAGTAATTCAAAAACAATTAGGGGTTGGGGACTTCCCCAGTGGTCCAGTGGTTAAGACTCTGCCTTCCAATACAGGGGGAGTGGGTTCTATCTCCGGTCGGGGAATTATGACACACTGCTCACCTTTCACTGGCAGGGTTAAAGGTTTGTCCTGAGAGTGTTTCATCTCATCAGTACTATGAGAGATTTGAGTATATTGAAACTATTACCTTTGTTTAGTATTGTGCTACACTGGCACTGGTTTATGTTCCCACAACACTTTATTTTTTAACTTTTATTTATAATGTTCTTAATATTTGATATATAAAAAAGTACATATAAAATATACATGTATAATAAAAAAATAGCACATTTAAGTTACAAAGCACAATGATAAAATAAACACCCCCAAACCCACCACCTAACTTAAGAATTAGAACATTTCCAATAACCTTCATATACCTGTGAGCTCCTTCCTAATCCCATCTCCTTGCTTCCCCTACCCCCTGAGAATAACCACCATTTCAAGTCTTTCATTCCCTTTTTTCAATATAATTGTATCACTTAATGTATGTTTTCCTAAAGAATATACTATTTAGATTTGCTAGTTTTGAGCTTTAAAAAAATGACATTCTATGACTTGCTTTTGTTCAATCAACATTATGCTTTTTTTTATAAAGACATTTTATTTTATTGAGATACATATTTTTACAACTTTTTTTTTTTTTTACAAATATTATGCTTTTAAGACTCATTCAGTTGTGAGCTGCAACCTACTCATACCAGATTGGAAGACCCAACTGCCATTTCGGATCAGTTGCTTGAAATCAGCATTTATATTATGTTATATTTAGATTATGGAAGCCGTCAATCTCTACAAACCAGGGTCTTCTTTTTCAAAGAAACAGTTGTTCACATTTACCAGCACATCACTGATTTCATCCATCCTATGTGTGCAGCTGAAATGCATTCAGCTTCCTACAGTGTAACAATTTTATAATCTATCCATCTTAGTGTCCACCCGCATACTAACAAATTTGCATACATTTCATGGTTCACGAGACTTGCTTCTCTAACATATTTATCCAGAAGTGGAGATTCTGAGCTTTACTCAGATTTTAGGATAATGGAAGACTAGTTCCAAAATTGTTTATGCCCCATCTGTAGAGTATGAGTTTCTTTTTGTCTCTATCTTCACCAGCACTTGATTTTGCCAGATTTCTTAATTAATGTCAAATAAAAGGTTGTAAAAGAGCATCTCTCTGTAGCCTTAACTTGCTTTTCCTTGATTACTAAACATTTTTCATACGCTCATTGGCCATTTGTGTTTCCTCTTCCGTGAAATGTCTATTCATATCTGTTGCTTATTTTTCTATTGGTTTGCTGATCGTTTCTTTATTAAATTATAGATGTAGTTTATATATTCTGAATATTAATCTTTGATCAGTGACAAATATATTCAAATATAGTTTCCTATTTTGTAGCTTGTCAACTCATTTTTTTCTGGCATCTTTTGATGAACAAGAATTCTCAACACTCTATAGTTGAATATTTTTTAATGTTTAGGAATGTTTGCATCTTGTTTAAGATGTCCTTTTCTATCCAGATGTAAGGAAAATGTTTTCCTATGGTTTCTCTTCTAATTATTCCAATTGGATGTACCGACTGCTCCCTGCTAGAACACTGAATGATGAAGCAGTGATATACCTTAGATGTCACTGTAGTGGCATTACATGTACTTATTTATTTATTCTGCAAACATTTTGAAGTGCCCTGGCATGAACTTAATATGCTACGCCAAGGAGTTTGAATTCTGTCCTATAGAAAATGGGAAAGAAATAGCAGCTTTATTTTTATAAAGATAATGAACCCAAACGGGTGAGTTAGTACAAGGAGAATCTATTTACAGAGCTCTTACACTAGCTAGAGAAAGAGGACAAGGGCATAGACTAGGCAGTCTCAGGGAAAATGAAGATGAGACTGGCTTGGTGACAGTGACATGATTTGAGACCAATTTAACAAAGGGCTGAGAGAGAGGAAGGAAAATCAAGTTTGATATTGACATTTCTGCCCCAAAGACTGAAGGGGTCCATGATGTGCGAATGTGAGTAGGCAATGTAAGCTCCAAAACCAAGTTGGAATTGGTGACAAACTTTGGGGGCAGCCAACGTAGCGTTGACATGTTTGTACCTTAAACAGGCACAGGCATTAAGAGGCTGCTCCTCAGGACCCACACTTCTTGCTTCATCTTCTCCTTTGCCCTTAACCTCCTGACACACAGCCTGCAGAAGTGGTGGATGTATGATTGGCAGCTACGGTGATTTGGCACAGGGGAAGATGTTTGGTTTAGTTTTCTTTTGTAAAAAATCTTTAAGTGCCGCTAAAATTACAATATCTATTGTTGGATTTAAAACTTACCCAAAAAATCTGGGATTATTTCATCTGGAGAATGAAGTGTTTGCGAGGTCTCTTCTGTCCTTTCCACCAGGTTGTCTCCTTGAAGCCTAAATGATTAACAGTGGTCATTGAAACTCTAATAAGGTTGAATAGTGAAATGTGAACTACATACTACTGAGAACATGACTATGAACTTCTAAACTCTAAAATCAGACATGCTTCTTCCAAGTAGAAATACAGCCTTACCAAAACCTTTGTAATACAGTGTTTTTGCTTTTCTAACCTTTAAGGAAAAGTCCTTCTTCTTTTCTCCTGTATACATGGGAAGATTAGTCTAGATAGAATCTACTTTTCTTCTTAGCCTCACTGAAGAAGGTTTATAGACAAATGTTTTCACGGAAACTACAATGGGGAAGTGATTGGAAGAAAAGCAAGCATCCAACACAGTGTGCTTGCCTGACTTCTGGGTTGAGGGGCATGACAGGGTTCCCATGGCTGCACAGAGGTTTATCAAATACAATTCTCCAAATCAACCAAACCTGCGCTTAAAGGCCTGCAGGTCAAGATTCGTCTCAACAGGGGGTGTGAAGATTCTCGATACGTGTGGCTGCCCAGGGTTCTCATAGACACTGCGTCTTCTTCAGGAGAGGCAGATTACATGGGAACTTTTAGGACAATAGATTTCTGAGTTTCTATATCCTTACCTCTAGAGAGAGACTAGTCTGGGTTTACATTATACTGTGAAACCACTGTATCAAAGGAGGTAGAGCTCATCAATAAATGTTGGAACTCTGATCTAAGAGCAGCAGAATAAGCTCTGCTAATGTTGGAGGACAGTATATCAAATAATCCAGAGACTGGAAATTTCTACCAGTGCCCTTACTTTTTTCTTTCATTTAACTCCCATGAGGTAAGTGCTCTCATGGGAGTATTAATAAAAACATGACATATGCCATTAATATTTTCAAAAATACAAACTCAAATACAATTCATAACTGTACCAGGGTCAACAGTCAAAATTTTCAACTATATCACTGTAGTGGAATCCAATAACATATACGCATGACTCTCTCTTTACCTTTTGTATAATTATAAATATTGTACATTATATTTTTATTCCTACAATATTAAGTATTGTCCATTTCTGTATATATTATACATTTATACTTACATATTACCTTCTGTACACAAACCATATTTACTGTATTATACAAGCTAATTAAATAATTCTCAAGAGTAGCTTGCTGATAGTCATATAAAACTCTTGGGTCAAAAATCTTACACTTTTAGTTAAGTTTTAAATTTTTACTCTAAAAAAACAGCATCACTTTTAAGAGACTGATTTAGCTACATACTTCCCAAATCTGCCCAACTATTTCTTTTTATTTTGTTTACTTCTAATAATTGGGAAATATTCTTTTTTCATCAAAATTATCAAAGAAAGAAAGTATGTAGGTACACAAGATAGTGAAACATGTAAGTAAAAATTATCATTAAAAATTAACAATGAGCTCCAACACCTTTGGGTATTTAACATTAGGTTAAAAACCTAAACAGAAAATAAATCTCCAACAAAGGCAGAATGAAACAAGAAATCAAAAGTAAGCTGTAATTTTTTTTTTTTGCTCATTGCAAGCTTCCATAAAAAGAGATACTTCCTTGGTATTTATCAGTATGCTCAATAATAACCCAAATGTTGTGGAGATGTGAAGAAATTGCTACTGCCCTTGATTTCACAGAGTTCTCAATTTAGCTGAGTTGAAAAGACAAATGGCCATGAAAACAACCAACAAATTGGGTGGCCCTGAAGCCGGCTCATCTTTGTCCGAACAGTG
Source organism: Pseudorca crassidens (assembly GCF_039906515.1). NCBI lineage: Eukaryota > Metazoa > Chordata > Mammalia > Artiodactyla > Delphinidae > Pseudorca > Pseudorca crassidens. Next base: position 71,689,190 of record NC_090312.1, read on the forward strand.
CCCTCCAGATACCTTAAGAGTTGAATTCACCGTGACTTGGCAGCAACTCCATTGAGGAATGCTTCTCAGCCCTGCTATCCTTGAGCACTCTGCCAATGTTTCCCAAGCTGTAATCCACATAGCATTACTTTTGTAAGAGGTTAATAGGTACTATGTAAACAAGAGTTGTGTGGGCAAGTCTGGGAAATACGGTCTTAATAAAAGTTAAATCTTTTTTTTTTTTTTACACCTCAAGAGTTATACTCATACTTTCAAACATTTTCACTTTGCTTTCTAAAACTCCCCTTCCATATTAAACACTCTCTATATTCTCAGCTGCTAAACACAATGTTTTTTGCTCTTCCTTGTCATAATTGAAGCCCGTTTCTCGTCTAAGAATATGACATCCCTTTTTCCTCTAAGAATATTATAGTACCTCCTCTCCAAAGGAGACTGTCTAAGCCCTCAACCTCAGCTAACACAGGATTATAAATATTAACCTGTTCTCTTTCTGCCTGTGAAGACTTCCATCAGGTTCAATATTTTCTTCTTCAACTCAAGTGTCACTATTATCGTGAATGATCTTTGTGTTCATGTGTATCTACCTGCTAATTTCAAAGTCCCTCCATCTCAAATCTGGAGAGCTTCCCTTCCATTTCACCTTCCCTAACCCAAGGACAGATACCTCAATTGCTCTGTCAGAAATCTTTAAATCCAATATCCTGTTCTCTGACAACAAACTCGCCTCCTGTAGGCTCTTTCACAAACTCACTTTCTCTTTAATCAAACATAGATCTTCATTTTCCCTTGGTTTTCTCCTGGTTTCACACCTCTCCTGATTTCCTTCCTGCCCTCCTCAGCTGGGACTTACTGCCCCCTCAATTCCCATGCACCCATGTCCTTTAAGTCATTACTGCCAACCAGACCCGAACCCTGTGTTAACTCATCATTTTCATTCACATGTGCAGCTGAAAACTACTGGTGAAAATCAGGACACTCTAGGACTGATGAGTATAAATCAATAGTCTCCAACTTTAAACTTTGGCTTCTCAGTTGTTTTTCTTTCTTCCATTCCTTACAAAGTCTTTTCAAAAATATCACCTCTCTCCTGTGTCATCCAGAGAAATTATCTAATCAGGAATAAGGACTTCCCACTCCCCGTCACACAGCACCAACAGAATTATCTTCACCCTGACCTGTGTATTCACCACCTTTCCAATTCACAGAGGATGAGACCCTCTCCCCTGACTAAGGCTTAGACCATCCATCAGGCTGGTGATTTGGGTCCCATCATGTCATCTGCCTCTTGGACCTAATTTCTTTTACTCACCACCACTCATTCTGTTTATCTCTACTGCTCATTTCCCACAGCATAGAAACAAGTTCACTTCTGCTGCAGCCTTAAAAAAACAAAACAAAACAAATGCCTCCCATAATTATCTAAAAGATCTACCTGTTGCTTTTTCTAGTCTATTCTTCTTTGAGCCAAACTCCCTAAACATTCCAAAAATCCCTGAATGCCTTTTTAAAAAATTGAAGTATAACATAAAATATCCTATTAGTTTCAGGTGTGCATCACAGTGATTTATGTATACATTCTGAAATGGTCACCAGAAGTTTAGTTACCATCTGTCACCATGCAAAGTTATTACAATATTATTGACCATATTCCTTATGCTGCACATTACACCCCCATGACTTACTTATTTTATAACTGGAAGTTGGTGCCTCTTAATCTCTTTCACCTATTTCGGCTGCCCCTCACCCCCCCTCCCCTCTAGCAACCACCAGTTTGATCTCTGTATCTATGAGTCTGTTTCTGTTTTGTTTTATTTGTTCCTTTGCTTTGTGTTTTAGATTCCACATATGGACACTTGGGTTGTTTCCATATCTTGGCTATTGTAAATAATGCTGCAATGAACATATGGTTGCATATAGTTTTTTGAGTTAGTCTTTTTGTTTTTGTTTTGTTTTCAGACAAATACTCAGAAGTGGAATTGCTGGATCATATGGTAGCTTTATTTTTAATTTTTTGAGGAACCCCCATACTGTTTTCCATGGTAGCTATACCAACTTAATTCCTACCAACAGTGCATGAGGATTCCCTTTTCTTCACATCCTTGCAAACCCTTGTTATTTTTTGTCTTTCTGATAATAGCCATTCTGACAGGTGTGAAGTAAAGTCTCATTGTGGTTTTGATTTGCATTTCCCTGACAATTAGTGATATTCAGCATCTTTTCATGTGCCTGTTGGCCATCTACATGCCTTCTTTGAAGAAAAAAAAGTCTATTCAGGTCCTCTCCCCACTTTTTAAATCCGGTTGTTTGTTTTTTTGATTTTGAGTTGTACAAGCTCTTTATATGTTTGATACTAACTCTCCACCAATGCCTTTACTTCCACAGTTTTAATTCACCCTTCAACTTATTTAATTTAATTTATTTTATTTTTTACATCTTTATTTGAGTATAATTGCTTTACAATGCTGTTAGTTTCTGCTTTATAATAAAGTGAATCAGCTATACATATACATATATCCCCATACCTCCTCCCTCTTGCATCTCCCTCCCACCCTCCCTATCCCACCCCTCTAGTCAGTCACAATGCACTGAGCTGATCTCCCTGTGCTATGCGGCTGCTTCCCACTAGCTATCTATTTTACATTTGGTAGTGTATACATGTCCATGCCACTCTCTCACTTCGTCCCAGCTTACCCTTCCTCCTCCCCATGTCCTCAAGACCATTCTCTACGTCTGCGTTTTTATTCCTGTCCTGCCCCTAGGTTCTTCAGAACCTTTTTTTTTTTTTCCTAGATTCCATATATATGTGTTAGCATATGGTATTTGTTTTTCTCTTTCTGACTTACTTCACTCTGTATGACAGTCTCTAGGTCCATCCACCTCACTACAAATAACTCAATTTTGTTTCTTTTTATGGCTGAGTAATATCCCATAGTATATATGTGCCACATCTTCTTTATCCATTCATCTGTCGATGGACACTTAAGTTGCTTCCATGTCCTGGCTATTGTAAATAGAGCTGCAATGAACATTGTGGTACATGACTCTTTTTGAATTATGGTTTTCTCAGGGTATGTGTCCAGTAGTGGGATTGCTGGGTCATATGGTAGTTCTATTTTTAGTTTTTTAAGGAACCTCCATACTGTTCTCCATAGTGGCCGTATCAATTTACATTCCCACCAACAGTGCAGGAGGGCTTCCTTTTCTCCACACCCTCTCCAGCATTTATTGTTTGTAGATTTTTTTGATGATGGCCATTCTGACTGGTGTGAGATGATATCTCATTGTAGTTTTGATTTGCATTTCTCTAATGATTAGTGATATTGAGCATCCTTTCATGTGTTTGTTGGCAATCTGTTTATCTTCTTTGGAAAAATGTTTATTTAGGTCTTCTGCCCATTTTTGGATTGGGTTGTTTGTGTTTTTGGTATTGAGCTGCATGAGCTGCTTGTAAATTTTGGAGATTAATCCTTTGTCAGTTGCTTCATTTGCAAATATTTTCTCCCATTCTGAGGCTTGTCTTTTGGTCTTGTTGATGGTTTCCTTTGCTGTGCAAAAGCTTTGAAGTTTCATTAGGTCCCATTTGTTTATTTTTGGTTTTATTTCCATTACTCTAGGAGGTGGGTCAAAAAGGATCTTGCTGTGATTTATGTCATAGAGTGTTCTGCTTATGTTTTCCTCTAAGAGTTTTATAGTGTCTGGCCTTACATTTAGGTCTTTAATCTATTTTGAGTTTATTTTTGTATATGGTGTTAGGGAGTGTTCTAATTTCATTCCCTAAACTTATTTTAATTTGCTTTGTGCTCCTACCATTCTGAGATGACTGGTTATACTAAGACTACCTGACCTTCTAATTGCCACATACGGTTGAAAACTTTCTGATATTGTTTTTATTTTACTTTCAGCTGTACTTTGTATGAACACTCTTTTCCCACTCTGCACCATCTCCCTGAATCAGCTCATCCACTCTTACGGTTTTAACTACATTTACAGTGAGTTTTTTCAAATCTTGAGTTCTCAGCTCAAGATTGGTGTACCCAGATTCTTGCAGGACATTTTAATTGGATTAACCATAAGCATCTCAAAGGGAACTTGTCCAAAGCAAACTCATCTTCATCATACCCTGCCTCATATTACACATAGCTAATCAATCCCAGCCTCGTTAATTATTCTTCCTAAAGAGATTTCCTGACTCTATCACTTCTTCTTTATGCTACTACTATAATTGTGCTGTTCATCTTTACTTGCTTGGATTATTAGTTTCCTTGATGATATTCATACAGAGAAACTTGTCCTTCAAAAATCCATTTTTTCCATATGGCTACCAGAAAGTTCAAAATAAATCCTCATGCTTTATTATTCTCATGCTTTAAATATTTTAGTGCAAGAGATTTTAACATGAGTATGCTTAGACACGCCCACAGACAGGTTTCAGGGGACTCACTGTAATTCACAATAAATGGAATAAAAATTTTTGGTGGATTGCTCTTTTTTGGACAGGGAGACAGTAACTTCAACCAGATTCTCAAAACAATCCTTGCCTCAAAGGAGTTTAACAGCTGCCATTTTTACTGGCTTCTCATCACCTGCAAAATGAGTCACGGTTTCCTTACCAAGTCATTCAAGTCTCTCTGTTGCACAACCCCTACCTGTGTCTGCAACTTCACCTTCTTGGATATTTCCCCATGGAATTTATACTCCATAAACTCCAAACTGCTTTTATTTCTGTGCAGATATTTTATTAAGCCTCTGTGCCATTATATAATTATCTCTGGCAGAATTTACGTTCCCCTCTTTTACTATTCAGCTTAATCCTAGGTTTTAATTACAGATTCTCCTTTTTTGCAGAAGCGTTTCTTCCAGAAGTCTTTGCACCTTTGCAAATCTTTACCATATTTAATTGCTTGTTTTCATGTCTATCAACACAAACCAAGTGTCTTAAAGATAAGAATTTTATTTTTCATATTTTTATGTCCCTAAAGCCTAGCTTAGGTTGAGCTTGGTACACTGTAAGCTCTAAAAGAGATTTCTTAAGGTACTTTTTAGTGAGTAGCTCACCTTGGAGATAAGGAAAGGAAAAGCAGACCCAGCCGATGCATAAGGAATTTTCTACAGAATACTTTAGTGTATTTACAGTTACATTCTCTTGAAAAGGGGTGAAAATTATCCTACATGTATCTAGGCTTATAAATGAGATGCTAAAGGTTGCACCTGCACAAAGCTGGTTGCCACAGCTAGAAACATGTGCCAAAATAGTTGCTAATTAAAGCTGGGGTATTTGAAGTGAGGTGCAAGCAGAGGTGACAAAGATGGCAAATGAGTTTGGGTTTCAAATAAACGAATCAGATTTCATTTAATACTGACCAGTGCGACCTGGCTAGAGGAAATGCTGTTATAAATGTTAGTAAATTATACATCCAAGTTTGTGAGTCAACAGTCACCTTCCATTGACTCAGTCTCAATAGTTAATAAGCCAATGAAAGATAGCATCCTCAGAGACTACTGTAGTGCCTATCACAGCCTATCATAGTACCAGGCACATGTATGTGATCAATAGACATTTGTTAAGTAAATGCTGCTGAAAAGTCCCTACGTCTTAGAAAATAGCCTTCAGGAAGATGGACCAGTAAAGAGAAAAGATGTTGAAGCTCATTCAGGAGTTTTGTGGCCATAGCAGTGGTTCAAATTTTGCTTGCTTGGTAATGTTTTGAGATCCAGCTGGTTCCAATGTCTTGCTCTGTAAGAAGATGCAAGGAAACCAAAACCAGAGCTAAGTAGCAGCCCAGTCCTAGTCCAAAATGGTCAGTAAAACACATCACCACCAGCCGTACGCATTTTCAGGAGGGAGTTTTGAATAGTGTAAGCGGTGGGAGGATAGAGAAAGTTATGAGCGCTACTTCTTTTCTATACTTTTTTAAAAAAAATCCAAGACATTCAGTAAGAAAACATTTTTTTAAAAAACCTCTGGTATTGTCAATTCAGTTGACACATGATGTGATGAGAGAAGACTCAAATAAGTGCATTCTTAACTTTTCACACTGGCCTGGAAGACATTCAGATTCACGAGCAGCCATCTTTCTGTTTTTATGTTATCACACTATATATGACATATTTTAATCTTCCCTGAACACTTTCTGGAAGAAAATAGTATCTAACTAAAGAGTAGACACTCATCAAATGTTTTTTTTTAAACAAATTGAATACATTATGGCATGCATGAAATTAAATGCCAAGCTAACATTTCTAACATATCTAGTTCAGAGGAAATGATGAATAGAATCTGGATTAATTCAACAAATGTTAATGGAGTACGTGGTACTTGCACTGAGCTTTGAAAATGCTAAAGTTTGATTAGATGAAGAAAAAGAGGAAGGGTGTTCCAAGGAAAGAGCAGTGAAATAATAGAGTACATTTACTTTGGAAAAAGAAGCCGTTCGGGGGAAAAAGGTAAAAAAAGAAAAGAAGAAAGAGAGAGAAAGAGAGAGAGAGAGAGGAAAAAGGAACACCAAGTATAACAAAAAACTGACTAAGAGCTTCAGTGAAAGTAGTGTATTGAAAGCCACAAACACATCTAGATTATAAGATGTATTCAGAAGGGAGCTTGCAAACTAAACAAGAATTAGACTTAATGTAGCAGGAAACTTTGAAAGTTTTAAATTATTGTCTAATACAATAAAAGCTGCACCAAGAAAATAATATTCATTGAGGCATCTTGTAAGGCCATTTGGGAAGCTCTCGCAATAAACCAGAAATGGAAGATCAAAAGCATGGAGTGACCAGGTCTAGGCAAGTGCCTACAATGGCCCAAGCATTGTTCCAGTTTGGGGGGTTGCAGTTGGGGGCTGTGGACACGATGAACCAAATTCCCATCCTCAATGGAGCTTTCATCCTACCGACCAAAGATGACGAACAAACGAACAACTAAAATACATAGAATCGGTGTTAATAAGAAAGCTGGTTAAAAATCAAGGATGGAGGGCTTCCCTGGTGGCGCAGTGGTTGAGAGTCTGCCTGCCGATGCAGGGGACACAGGTTCGTACCCTGGTCTGGGAGGATCCCACATGCCGCGGAGCGGCTAGGCCCGTGAGCCATGGCCGCTGGGCCTGCATGTCCAGAGCCTGTGCTCCACAACGGGAGAGGCCACAACAGTGAGAGGCCCGTGTACCGCGAAAAAAAAAAAAAAAAATCAAGGATGGAAAGTAGAGCCAGGAAGGAAGAGCCTATATAGGAAGACTCCAGAGAAAGGGTAGTATGCAATTTTACATAGTGTGTCCAGGGACAGCTTCATCAGTGGACAATATTTGAGCCAAAACTTGAAGCAATGAGGGACTAAGCAAATAGATGCCTGAGAAAGAGCATTACAAGGAGAGGGAAGAGCAAATTGAAGCCAATGACTGGTGTGGAGTGAACGAGGGGTACATAGCAGGATATGCTGTCCGAGAGGAAGCTGAGGCTAGACCAGGTAGGACATTCTACAGTGCTGGGGAGGAAGAAATTTCCCTCCACCCTTCCAGGTTCTTTTGGCTGGTCTAAGAATTAAGCTGACAGGAGACTTCTGTTTCTTAAAAATAACCTGCCCAGCTTAATCCTCACGCCAAAGAGATCTTCTGGGGTGGCAAATTTTGCTCCCCTACAACATCATCTAGAAATTCGATGCTAGAATATGTAGTCTTCTTCCCCAGGAAAATGGGAAGCCTGTTGGTGGTGGGGGGGTTTGACGCAGAGAAGGGACATGATCAGACTTTGCTTTAAGAAGGATCACTCTGCCTGCTGTGTGGAGAATTCACTGTGGGCAGCAAGCGTGGCTGCAGGGAGATTCCTTAGGAGGTTATCCCGCCAACTTTGTTGAGCGGTGAGCATGGCTTGCCCAAGGGCGGCAGTGGTGGAGGTGATAAGAAGCGGACTGATTCTGGGTAAATTCTGCAGCTGGAGCCCACAGTCCATCTGATATGTGAGACTTGGAGGTTGTGAGAGAAAAAGAGGAATAAACAATGTCACCATTTTTCTGTCCTAGGCAACTGAAATGATCATGCTGCCATTTGCTGAGGTAAGGAAAACTGAGGGAAAAGCAAATTTGGTGGGGATAAGTGGACTTTAGCTGGGGACATGGTATGTTTCAAGTGCATTTTAGACGTGCTGGTGGAGAGGTGCAGAGAGGCATTTGGATATCTGTGGGGAGATGCTGAACAGAATGAGTTGTGCACTAGGCTTGGCCTCTCTGGGCTCTAAAATCTCTACAGAGAACTTCAGAATATGATATACTACTGCTTAATTGAGCTATTTTGAAGGATGGGTAATTCTGTTTCACTGGAAAGTAAATAGTATACCATGATAAGTGCCGATTAGACCAGGGGAACCACAATAAACAGTTTAGGTTTTAAGAAATTTTGAACCGTTTTCTTCAAAGGGTTAGAAAATTAACTTATCCTTCCCCTCTAAAGTCTTTTTTTTTTTTGCGGTACGCGGGCCTCCAGGCTCAGCGGCCATGGCTCACGAGCCCAGCCGCTCTGCAGCACGTGGGATCCTCCCGGACCGGGGCACGAACCTGTGTCCCCTGCATCGGCAGGCGGACTCTCAACCACTGCGCCACCAGGGAAGCCCCCCTCTAAAGTCTTTTAATTCACAAATCCTCTTTCATAACATCAGTCAGAGAGTTATTTCTAAGTCTCTTTCTAAATGTTAATTTTCCATTTTAGGATTCCAGTACGTTTCTCCAGAATTATTTTTTGATGGAAATTTTAGCAACTTATTCTCACTCATTTTTTTAAATAAATTTATTTATTTTATTTTATTATTTATTTTTGGCCACATTGGGTCTTTGTTGCTGCGTGTGGGCTTTCTCTAGTTGCGGCGAGCGGGGGCTACTCTTCATTGCGGTGCACAGCTTCTTATTGCGGTGGCTTCTCGTAGTGGAGCACGGGCTCTAGGCGCATGGGCTTCAGTAGTTGTGGTGTGTGGGCTCAGTAGTTGTGGCACGCAGGCTCAGTAGTTGCGGCTCATACGCTCTAGAGCACATGCAGGCTCAGTAGTTGTGGTGCCCGGGGTTAGTTGCCCTGCGGCATGTGGGATCTTCCTGGACCAGGGCTCGAACCCATGTCCCCTGCATTGGCAGGCAGATTCTTAACCACTGCACCACCAAGGAAGCCCATTTACTCCATTTTGAAGTCTTAGAAAAGCCATATTGTCATCAGCATCAAACATTTATCGGGGATCTTCAGAGGCAAAGCCCTCCATTGAGCAACGAGCCTGCAATCTGGCGCGAGACCTACGTGTATTTTCATGATCTCTCTAATTACTCGGCAAGCTTCCTGAAGTCAGAGGCCAAGTCTGATAGCCACCACACCATCAGGGCTTAGCAGAGTAATTTACACTTGTGCCCCCTCACCAGAATAACTACCTAATTTAAATGGCATCTATCTGAAGTCGCTAAACACCTGTAAGAGTTCCTTCTCTACTCTAGAAAAATGGCGCTGCTGTCTTGTGGAACTTTGCCGCCCTCCACCCAAGTCCCAACCAAGTCCCAGTTCTTCAGAGAACTACCTGGATGTTCTTCCTCCCACTCTGTTTTCCAAGCCCACTGACTCCACCTCAGGGGTCTCCTTTACCCATGGCCATTCCAGTTGACCCTTTGGTGGGTGGTCTGGCCCTTTCATACCATCTCTCAGCCCCTCAGCCGTGCTGTCTGTGCCCCAGACGCAGCTCTACTTCCCACCCCGGAACCTCTGACAAATACTTCGGCCCCAGTGAATCCCCCGCCAAAAGAAAATTTCCAACAGTACCTACACTTCCCTCCTTATTCTAGGATATTCACTTAAAAACTCTTCCTTCCAGCATTCACCTGTAGGCACTCTGCCGTTCCTTTTCTCTTGCTATGCCATGTGAGCAATGCATCAAGATGAAGCCCCTTTTTCCTGACAGTGGAATGGAACAGAATAACATTCTCTTTCACCAGAGGGCTTTCTTTATATTCTGCTTTTTAAATTCTCTCCCTTGTTCACAAGAATCTTTGAACATAAAGCTCTAAAGTATAATGATGGATGGTGACATAGAGATAAAAACCATGCTCTTTCCTCTTAAATTTTCCTTTTAATTTCCTACCTCCTGAAAGTAAGATATGGGCCTACAAAATATCGGTAACTCTCTAATCAAATTTGTAGTTCTCTCAGGCATACCTGATTGCGGACGTGTAGCTGCCATTGGGTGGCCTCTTATCTGGGCTGCTAATTACTCTCCTGGCAGAAGTTTTAAGAATTCTAAAACCAAATCTAAGGGAAGCACACATGGAGAATAGATGTCCTTTGTTTTCGGTCTCTTCTGCTTTACCTCAACTCAAACGTAAAAATGTCAACACAAAGTTAGGAAGAGAAGATCCCGCACGGAGCAGGGCTGATTCTTACGCCTTGGGACTACTAAACTCGATTTTCCAGGCAGATGTGACCAATCTGTGGGCCACCGACACACACCTTGGTCAGATTATTACTCGCACAAAGGATGACCCTGGGGACATTCCAACCTTCCTGAAATCCAAGGCAGTCATGAAAAAGGATTACATTCAAATTGCCAGACAGCTCCGGAGCTAAGAAAACTCCTAGAGAAAGCAGCCAAACACGGAATGCTGAGCTAGAGGCAGCTCTGGGCATTGGAATCCTCAAGCCTCCTTCAACACGACCATTCATCCACATTTTAAACTGGATTTCATATCTATAAAATGATCTGGTGAAGTGTGGGTATGCTCTCAGCCTGCCATCATCCCTAGAGAGGACCCTTTTTAAAATCTATCTACATAGAAATAGGCAGTTAAGGTCCTTATTTGACAGTGTAGAGCAATGTTCTCAACTTTTAGGGTGCATTGGAATCACCTAGAGGACTTCTTAAAACACAGCTTGCTGGGCTCCACCCAAAGAGCTCCTGAGTCAGGTCTGGAGGGTGGCCCAGGAATTGTCTTTCTACCAAGTTCTCAGGTGATGCCCACACTGCAGGCTGGGGGACAGCCCTCCATATTGCCTCCTCTTTATAGCTCTGGAAGGGATGGAGTTCCCCAGCCATCCTCACTGTGTAGTCATAGTATACCATGCCTGGGATGCCAAAAATAGAGAAGACTCTACCAGAGGATGTTGGTATTTCTCTTCCTCCAACTAGCTGGGTGTTGACTTTAGCTGAACACTAAATTTTATTCCCAGGTATGTACGATTCCATCTTACTGAAGTTAGAAATCTCAGAGTCAGACTGCACTTGAGCTGAGGATACTGCATACGTAGCCTAAATCAGAGCATCGCTGAGCCAATCTGCCTGGTCAGCAGGCATCTAGCATAGCAGCAGCTGTAAGAAGTCTTCTTAAAGCCCTGATTTCTAACAGGCTGAAAAATGGGATTGTGTGGGGAGCCAAAGCACCCTTTTGAAAAATGGCCCAAACTTTTGTTCCTTCCTTAGCCATTCCTTCCTTTAATCAGAGACCCTTTACTCATGGTACTGAAACTGAAAGCTGCCTCACTTGTGTACCTGATGGAAGACCACCCCCTCTTTCCTATATGCCCTGGAAACATCTGTTAGATTGCTGAGTTCTTATGTATATAGTCAATCCCTCTCCCTCTCTGAAGCAGTTGAAGGCAAACTCAACACTGTCAGATTTTTCCATGCTACAGCCCTGGAAGTGACAATATGTCGTGCTGCCTTAGTCAGATGGTTTATGTTCCTTTCTTTGCGATTTCCATTTCATAACATTTGAAGTAATTGAAAGTACGTTGTGATGACTAGCAGAATTATGAGGCATACTGATTTCCCAAATTACAAGTAATATTACTTTGTACCAGAGAGAGGTAAGATTTTAGCAGAGTTCTATCTGTCTACAGATGGCAATTGAGAGAATGTTGCCAATGATATATATGCATTATCACGAACTCTGAGAAATTGTTACTTGATATGGAACTAGCATGAGGGAATGAACCATGGGCAGCCTCACAGCAATCCTCCTTGAGAAAGTTGTACATTGTTCTGAGGAGTAAATAGAGGAGTCCCAGAAAACCCCACCAAGTTCCATCTAATTAGGAGGGATGGGAGGTAGAGCACAGGGAAAATCTGACACGATTCCCTTAGAAATCCGAAACCACTGTGTTCTGAGGTTGCAGCCTCAGCAAGGTGAGCCAGCTTGCTTCCACATCAAAGAGAAAGGCTCCCGAAGTGGGGATTTTATGACCCTACTTCTCCATAAGAGGAACACTCTCTATATTCCAATAGAACACAGTAGAACGTAAGACGTGTAAGCATACCGACATAATTTGGTCTCCTCTGCTCCATGCTTCACTTATGCGCCCATAACAGGTGACAAACGGTTCCTAATTGAATAAATCTTACATTAGCACTACCCGTAAGCTTGATATACTTCTAGGTTTTAAGTTTGTTCTAGGGCAGGAGCTTGGTTCGTTTAAGTTTGTTTTTAACGTAACCTTGTGTAATAAATACAAATTTGGATAATAAATGGTTTTTGAATGACTCAACGTTAAAGTGCCTTTTTTATTAGGATTTGGACGGCATAGGCTGAAATTTGCTGTAAGCAATTTGATGCCCTGGAAAACAAGATTGGTTTAGAAAATATCGTGTGTGGAGTCCTTGAAGAGATTATAATAGACAAGATAAAGGCCTTCTTTTATTCTTTTAACAATGCTCTGAAAATCCTTAAGAAGGACAACACTGAATACAAATGTCTGCACAACTGGAAAAGCCAATAAGGCGTAAAGATGTTAGGATGATGCATCTTTTGGCTTAATTAACAGTCGGGAAGAAATACATTTAGTGACTTACCAGGGAATATAAACGCTACTTTGTTAAAGTTTAACTACCTTAGTCTAGAATTTATTTTTTCTGATGTATACCTCAATCGATCTCTTAAAATGATCATAGAATTTGTTTATAGTGAAACTTCTTTCTCTCTGCCTTCTGCTTAGGGAAACGAAAAATAGTTTGCATTGGTAACCAGAGTTAGCTTGTAAATAAGACTTTCCAAGGGGTCTTAACTAGTTCTTAATCTAATTTATTGTTATATAATTATCATATTTCAAGTCATAAGGTATTCTTTCCAAGATTTCATTTATTTTTCTGGCTTTTATATGGCATGATTTAGATGTTATAGAATTTCTGGTTTTAAGCGAGAAAATAGATTATTATATTTAAAATTCTGAAAAATTATTAATTTTAAAACTTAAATGCTCTTTCCTGAAAACACAGATTTATTGAAACAATGCATGATGGCACTGATACAAAGTTATTTGCTTTTCTTTTTAGGTATTTCATACTCCGTTTTGAGCACTAACGTTTATAATTGAAAATAAATACATATTCTGTGAATTTTGATTCTTATTCTGAAACGTTATTAAAAAATTCAAAATTTAATGACACTTAGTATTCTTTCTTTTATAGCAGTACTATATCCAGTCTGGTTTGATTCTAAAATATTTATTTTATCTTAGTGAGGCTAATAACTGTTCAGTGATTATGAAGAGAGTTAACAGAAAACATACATAGAAATAAAATAAATATAATTATATGTTGGATTTGGCTTATGCAGGCCATTTAGGAACTGTGATCCAATTATAAGGGTAATTACCATAACGTGTAATTGAAAGTAATTGCGATTTTAATTTTACTACAAAGGGTACCTGGGAGGTCCAGCATGTCAAGCAAGTGAATAATAAGAAGTTTCCAGATATGGATAAAAAAGTGAAATACAAGTTTTCACTATTTGTTCCTATTTCTCACATAAGATACCTCATCTTAATTCCAGTAGGGAAATGAAAATAAAAATGAAAAAAATAGGAAGAGACATTTAAATTAATCTTCATATATTATGACAACAAAATAAAGTCCAATAGTGCTCTTGCTATTACATTATTAGAAAGGGTATTTAAGCAAGAATGAATACTAGAATATTTTCAAAATTATTTTCACATAATGACTGATATTCTATGTTTTTTTAAAGATTTTTTGATATGGACCATTTTTAAAGTCTTTTATTGAATTTGTTACAGTATTGCTTCTGTTTTATGTTTTGGTTCTTTGGCCCTGAGACATGTGGGATCTTAGCTCCCCAACCAGGGATCAAACCCAGAGCCCCTGCATTGGAAGGCAAAGTCTTAACCACTGGACTGTCAGGGAAATCCCTGAGGGAGATTATTAATTTGAACAAAAATACAGCAGTATGTACATTGTAACATTCTTCCACTTCTTGTGGTGCCCCTTCCTGATTTGCATAGGAGCTGCAACATGTCCAGTACTTTTATGTGCCAGTCACTGGGGAATTAAACATCTTGCCCAAGGATGCTCAGCGAAACTGGGATACTGTTAGATGCTGAAATTTAAGGATTTAAACATCATGCTGTACTTGTTTTCATGTGCTCAGCTGGTGAGATGGAAACATCATCTTACTGGATCAACTAACAAATCATAGCAATTCAGTCTGAAAATAAGAGCTCCATCCTCATGATTTAATCACTTCCTAAAGGCCTCCCCACCTCCTAATACCATCACCCTGGGGTTTAGGATCCAACACATGAATTCTGGGGAGACACGAACATTCCATCATAGCAACTAAATATTTTTTGACAAGTTAATGTTTATGTGAAGAAACCTAAATGGAATTTGAACTTTAAGTAAACCCATTAAGAATTACAAACAAGGCTTTCCTCCCCTTATATGAAGCACAGTAATAACCAGAATCAAGATACCTATAAAATTCATAATGCTTGTGTTGTGTTTTCATTTCAAATAACAACAATATAATTTTATCTTAAAGCACAGCTGGAAAAAGGATATTTAAATAATCAAATTCTCACTCTGAAGTTATTCTTTACTACATTGGTTCCAAATTTCTAGTGTAATATCTAAATTACAAAGTTCATAACCTATAAAAATAGGGTAATTTTTTCATCCCAATAATATAGGCAAAAATTTATCTGCTTTCGTTATTTGAATTTTTGTTGCCTAACAGTTTTTTTTTAAATTTCTTTTAAATACCATGCCTGATGCCCCCCCAACAGCCTTTTATCCTAAAATGGATTAGACAGTGCAATAAATTTGAAAAATGTGCCTAATTCCAAAATAGAAGCAACCATTTGCTTTAAAACCAGGAAGCAGCATCATATAGAAGCAAGAATTGGAGCTTCCAAGTCAGATTGAGCAAGGTTCAAATTCTACCTGTGCCACTTACTAGTCTTTTGCCCTTAAGCAGTTTACTTAGTCTCCTTGAACTTCATTTCTCACTTGCAAAATGAATCTTAAATGCATTCACTTGCAAGAGTTGTCTGTATTAGAGATAATGTTTCTAAACACCTAATGTGAAGTTTGGTACACACCTGGTGCTTCTGAACAACGATAGCTTCAAAATGCCACGAAACAAGTGACGCTGTCAATGTACTTTTGAAAGTAATAGCCAAATCCATGCCTCAATGTACATATGAATTTCAATATTACATATAAGGCCATCAAATTGATCAGTTTGGCTGAATTCATTCACTGAGAATTTTAAATGAATTGATCATTGATTTTAACACTTTACAGACATGATTTTTGAGCCTTAGTTGTTCAATAAATGTCAATTCTGGCTCGGAATCACCATTATCTCCCCCTCCCCAACTTTTTTCTGACCATTTCGCTTTGAGAATTTAACAGGCTATAGAATTGAATCTGAACTCTTTATGTGTCTGAACTCTCTGTGTTAACTGATACTAGTGATAATGAAGAGGAGCTCTGGTTTTCAAAAAAAAAAGGGATAAAGAGGAAAGTTTGTGATAATAGGAAGTTCATGCATTAAACATACATTATATTCATTTAAGGATTCTCTTACCACTTCCATTATCAAAGACCATTTTCTTCCAGAAAAGTGTCTACTGTGTTGCTAATATAGTGCCTTAGTTTCGAAGTATTATAATTATTATAATTAATTATTATAATTATAATTATTATAATGATAAAACAACTGGTACAAATTTCTGATTTTTTGAGATTTACTAAAACAGGATAATTGAAATTTGCGTAATGACCATATTCTCATTTTATCTATTGTATATTAATAAAATATAATTAATATATTATATTAATAAATACATGATATAACAAAACTAATTATTCTAAATTATTATCATTTATTTTACTAAATTCAACATAACGCCATTTTCCTTTCATCATACAAAATTTTTTTTTTTTTTTTTTTTTTTTTTTTTTTTGCGGTACTCGGGCCTCTCACTGTTGTGGCCTCTCCCGTTGCGGGGCAACAGGCTCCGGACGCGCAGGCTCAGCGGCCGTAGCTCACGGGCGCAGCTGCTCCGCGGCATGTGGGATCTTCCCGGACCGGGGCACGAACCCGTGTCCCCTGCATTGGCAGGCAGACTCTCAACCACTGCGCCACCAGGGAAGCCCCATACAAAATTTTTAATTTTTTGTTTTTTACAAATGGGCTATAATTTTTTTTCTAAAATTCTTCTAGAAAGCTAAATAACATTAGATGAGCATTTTAAAGAAATAAACTTGATTTACACATCTATTAGCATGATTCTTATCACTATTGGTTTTGAACATTAAAGGCTAAATATTATGTTAATTATTAAATCATTCTCAGAAATCACACATAATGTCAGAGACAAGTTAGACAATCAGTCAGAATCAGTTATATCTGTTCAAATCTAAAATCAGACAAGTTTAGAAAGAGGTAATAACAATTCATGACTTTGGAGGAAGGAGAATGGCTTGCTAAGTTATCTAAATGGCGTAACTGTCTCCTATCCAGAGTAATATGCTCCTCTACAGAATTTATGAATATTTCTTACAACTCAAACTTTTTGCGATCCCAATATCTATGCAAACCGCCTCCTAAATCCTAATACTTTATTTCTGTTAAAGATTTTCTCTCTGTGATGTGTAGCTACTTTACACACAAAGTATTTAGGTCCTTTCCAATTCTCTGTCTCTTCTGGAATGATGATCTTGTATTTTATTTTTGCCATGAAGCAGACATAACCTTGGCCAATGATGACACACACTGATTCTCAGAAGAAGGCCCCATCACACTCTGTAGTTTTTATAAGTTCATTGAATGTTTTAAAATAAACAAGGTTCAGTTGGTCACATGGGACTTCATTCAAACGGTGAAGGAAAAGGGAAGTGGAACAAATGAAATAAAGAAGATGAAAGAAACAGAAGGAGAAATAAGCAAACTTACCCTCCTTTGGATGTTACATATAATGCTTTCTGATTTTATAGGTTTTTTTAATTTTAAAAGTCAATTTGAAAACATTAGCCAGTCTCTAAAACACTTCTGAAGGTAAGCACAGTGCAGCCCTTGTCTGCCTTTACCATCTGGGGCTACAATGAATGCAGATGCAGCCAGCTGAATGCTGGCTTGTACAACGGGGTCTGCCCACTTCTAATTCTTATGTTTACGTCCATAATTTGAATGTGAAAAATTTCCCCAAAGCCAGGTATCAAAAATAATAAATGTAACTTTTTTTTTTTTTTCTGACCACACCACGCGGCTTGCAGGATCTTAGTTCCCCAACCAACGGATGGAACCCTTGCCCCCTGAAGTGGAAGTGTATAGTCCTAACCACTGGACCACCAGGGAATTCCCATGTAACATCTTTTTTATTGTTATCTAACTACCACCTATTTTGTTTCTTATAATTGTTGGAAAGACTACGTATAATTAGATTCTGATTTTTCACTACAATAAATATTTAAAAGCTGTTGGGATATATATTGGGTTGGCCAAAAAGTTTGTTTGGGTTTCCAACCTAACACTTTCTTTCTCAAATTGAGACTTCTTTCCAGGATGATTAAATTTGCCATTTTGATTTCTACTCATGTTTTAAATTTGTACACAGCACAGTTCTTTTCTTGTTTATTTATTTCTCTTTCTTTCTGGTATCAAGAGGGGCAAAGCAAAATAGAGTTACAGCCCTTCATATCACCCTTTCTCTAAGCACTTGAGCAATAGGTAGTAGAGAAACAGATCAGTACTCCCTGCTAGGTCATGATGGGATCTTTGTTCCTTTTCATAAGAATCAATTTTAAGATCCTGACCATCTAATGGAGCCATACTCCATTTCTGAAACTTCAACAGTGAGCGGAACTGATACTCACACATGAATTCCAAGCCATAATTTTGTTTAAATCTTATGAATATCCTGTTAAGTAAAATCTGAGTTCCCCAAACAACATTCCATATGACTTATGCAGCAACATTTGAAAACCATCAACTAAGTGAGCCTGTAGTCCAGGATCTGAGACTCCAGAGTCTCTCACTATTGTCAAAATCAACTATAAGTCATCTTGTTTGTTTCCATTCAATACGATTGTACTGAAAAGCTTCCTTGGGTCCAAAATCAGTGTTAAATCTCAATAGCTATGTTTGGCAGTCAGTCTGCCATGCTGGCACTTGGCTACAATGAGTCTATAAGATGTGGGATTGCTAGGAGTGTCTTTCCAAGTACAGCTGCACAAAATATTTTTTCCTTCTGAAAACTCAATGGAAATATAATGGTTTGCTTTTTAATTTGGAAAAAATAAACAAGATTTAAAAAAGAATTTCATGGAGCTATTATAAAATTTCTTGAGAATTCCCTGGTGGTCCAATGGTTAGCACTCTGCTTCCACTGCAGGGGGCAACAGTTCTATCTCTGGTCAGGGAACTGAGATCCCACGTGTGGCATGGCCAAAAAAAGAAAAAATTTCTTTAGCTAGAAAATACTGTGAATATGTCTATGCTCTGAATTTAATTTTTTTAATTTCCAAATTAATACTTTGGTGCAAATTGATTTAATTCAACAATTGCTTGTTGATGACAAACTGCTACATTATTCCCTTAAACAACCAAGGGGAGACTAAAATTAAAATTAACAAAGCACCTTGACAAATTCTAGTAATATCAGAGCTACACTCTCCACTTTAAACCCCACTCCGTACCTGCAGATGGGATCCTGAAGCATTGGGCAGAAGCCAGTATAAGGTGGAAATTCTGACCAGAATCAGCTCTCCCAACTTTCTCTGTAGCAAATAATTGAGACAGGAAAATAAAATTTCACACTGTCCCTTCCTTTTCAAGTCTGACCCATTGGTTTTTGATACTTCCTCTCCAAGGGATAGCTATTGCCTTCTAATTTGTCTCATTCTGTGTCCTAAGAGTTTGGTTTGGGTTTCTGCCTGCCTGCAACATGTAGGTTCCTTCTTGTGTCTGTCTTTGGGAGTGACTCTGGATTTTGGGAAGGTAGTAACCTTTGCGTCTCTTTGAGGATGCCTCTTAGTCCATGGAGTTATTTAATACTGTCAGAAATATTTACTATTTGTCTAGGCTGAAACCTGACAAGATATTTGAAAGGATTTAATAACTCTATAATCAGAAATTTCGCCAAATTAGAAGCTAACATTCAGAGCCTGATAGAAATTTTCTTTTAGGCCTTCTCCTTTATGCTAAATGTACCCACAGGGAAAGGAAAACATTCCAACATAGGTGGATGGATGTGTCAGTCCTTCACCATCCAGGATACAACTCAGTTCTTTGAGGAATTAAAAGCAAATGACTCTACCTTACAAGTATTTGCAGAGCCAGAAATGCAGCTCTAGAAGTGATTCAAAGTTCCCCTAATCCTACCAATCCCCAAACCAAACCTATTTATCTTAAAAGGCCTGTTACTTGCATTCCTTCCTTGTGCTTTTGAGATGTGAATATTCTACAAGTTTAGGGAGATAATTTTTATCAAAAGGGGCATAAAAGGGGAAAAGGTCATTTGAAATTTAACCAAATAAAAAATCATGTATCGGGCTTCCCTGGTGGTGCAGTGGTTGAGAGTCCGCCTGCCAATGCAGGGGACATGGGTTCGTGCCCAGGTCCTAGAGGATCCCACATGCCGCGGAGCGGCTGGGCCCGTGAGCCACGGCCGCTGAGCCTGCGCGTCCGGAGCGTGTGCTCCACAACGGGAGAGGCCACAACAGTGAGAGGCCCGTGTACCGCAAAAAAAAAAAAAAAAAAATCATGTATCTTCACAAATATTTGTAAAAAAAGAGAAAAACAAAAAGCCTTAGCCATCTGAACAGATAACTTATTCCAACTGTCCTTTTATAATAGTGAGTTTTGTATCATTGGGCCTGATTCATGTTAGACATTTTTAAATGAAACTATAAAGTCTCTGTGTTTGTGTGTGTATGTGTGTCTAGTTATGTGTTAGATGTGTGGTAAATTTTTTTTACCTCTGGATGGTATTACTTATATTAATTTGTAAAAGAGTTCTATTTAATTGGCTTAAAGAAAATCAAGCACTTACATGAATTATTTATAAAATTCCCAGAAATATAATAGAGAATTAACCCAAATGCTTTTCAGGTTCATGTGATCTGGGAAAATATTCAGTATTAAAGCTAGTTTAAGTGTGTTGATTTAATTAAAATAGACATGTCTTTCGAGTTTTCAACAATGAACATAATGCAGATGAATAACTCTTATTTCACCTGGGTTTATTAATCAAATGAGCTCACATTATCTCTTACTAAATTTGTCAGCAAGAAAAATTAGCTTGAGATGACGGCTGACTTTGTTTAATGTCTTACAAAGTTTTTGTGGGTAATCTAAATAGAGTTGTTAAACATAAGTAAATGGAATAGATGTAAGTAGGACAAAAAGTTCTTGGGTGACCTTTTAAAATAGTTTCCCCAAATCTTTTGGTAACCTGGAACTTCAAAATTTTACTAAGTTTAGTTAAATGATGAGTTAAGTTAAATTCATTGAATAGCCAAATAATTTCCAAATAAGATAAAACACTGAAACACTAATTACTAAACACAAGTTTATCCACTTTTGGTTTTCTTTTACAGAACTAAAAATACTTGCATCTATTAGTAAACATCTTTTATGCCATGTTGAGAAATTTTTTATGAGAAAGCACATGTTTCTAGAAGTTATAAAAGGTATTTACAGATTTACCAAGCCACAGAATGCTAATATCAAAAACGGTTTATAATTGTTTAATCCTTTATTTTCATTAAAATGTAAGATTTTATAAATTCATTTATTTATTTTTTTATATTTATTTTTGGCTGCGTTGGGTCTTCCTTGCTGCACGCAGGCTTTCTGTAGTTGTGGTGAGCGGGGGCTACTCTTCATTGTGGTACGTGGGCTTCTCACTGCAGTGGCTTCTCTTGTTGCGGAGCATGGGCTCTAGGCATGTAGGCTTCAGTAGCTGTGGCACACAGGCTCAGTAGTTGTGGTTCGTGGGCTCTAGAGTGCAGGCTCAGTAGTTGTGGCGCACGGGCTTAGTTGCTCCGCGGCATGTGGGATCTTCCTGGACCAGGGCTCGAACCCGTGTCTCCTGCATTGGCAGGCGGATTCTTAACCACTGAGCCACCCGGGAAGTCCCAAAACATAAGATTTTAAAGAGCTAAAATTCTAATGTATGTAATTAAAGCCACTAGAAATAATAAGGAAAATATCTCCAAATGCCAGAAAAAGGTTGTAAAAGGTCTATAAAAAAGAAGTCTTGGGAAAAGAATTTTATGTGTGTTCAAGTTAACTAAGATTAAATAAATTTATTTGAGTTAAAAAATAAGTTTAAATATCAAAAGTAAGCTGGTACAAAATTAGAATTTGGTTTTCCCTCTTTTTAAAGGACAAGTCCTTTTGAACTATTGGTCTGCTCTTCATAATAAACTATGAATCTGCCTAGACAAAACAAAGAGGGTGTGTCTAGTCAAAATAATCACCTATGTTCCATGTTTTTATGGTTTTTTTTTTTTTTTTTTTGCGGTATGCAGGCCTCTCACTGCCGTGGCCTCTCCCATCGCGGAGCAGAGGCTCCGGACGCACAGGCTCAGCAGCCATGGCTCACGGGCCCAGCAGCTCCACGGCATGTGGGATCTTGCCGGACTGGGGCACGAACCCATGTCCCCTGCATCGGCAGGCAGACTCTCAACCACTGCGCCACCAGGGAAGCCCTCCATGTTGTTTTTATCAGGCCTTTGATTACTTATGAAAACTGAGTCTCCTCTATTAAAAAGAGCTAAGTTTGATGTAAAAGTATTACACTTTCTGTATTTATCTGCGGTCTCTAATTGTCACCATGGTTAAGCAGATAACTATTGTTTCATAGTGACCTCTGATCCTATTTGACCAAGTGTTTTATAACCTTTTGATATGTTTGACAAACTTCCCAAAATCAAATTCTAAATGAATTTTTTTTACCTTGAACTAACTTTAAAGTTTTCCAGAGGGCTCCGAGGACATATCAAAAGATTTGTTCTCTCTCCTTCTAAAAAGGGAGATATTAACCTAATTAGACTTATTTGATATATTAACTGACATGGGAAGCATTGTCAAATAAGAATACTAATCCTTCTTTATGTTGTGCCTATAGAGGTATACGTTATATGAAAAAAAATTCTATGAACTTCCCAGAAATATATGTTCCGGTATAATATTATCAGTCATAAATCTATTTATTACCTTAAAATGTAAGTCATAGAAATTAGCAAATTTCCTTGTCAATTGCATTATAATGAACTCTCATCACATCTTTAACCATGGCTATTTTTTTTTTTAACATCTTTATTGGAGTATAATTGCTTTACACTGTTGTGTTAGTTTCTGTTGTATAACAAAGTGAATCAGTTATATGTATACATAGATCCCCATATCCCCTCCCTGTTGCGTCTCCCTCCCACCCTCCCTAGCCCACCCCTCTAGGTGGTCACAAAGCACTGAGCTGATCTCCCTGTGCTATGCAGCTGCTTCCCAATAGCTATCTATTTTACATTGGGTAGTGTATATATGTCAGTGCCACTCTCTTACTTCGTCCCAGCTTACCCTTCCCCCTCCCCATGTCCTCAAGTCCATTCTCTACATCTGCGTCTTTATTCCTGTCTTGCCCCTAGGTCCATCAGAACCACTTTTTTTTTTTAGATACCATATACATGTGTTAGCATACAGCATTTGTTTTTCTCTTTCTGACTTACTTCACTCTGTGTGACAGTCTCTAGGTCCATCCACTTCACTACAAATAACTTAGTTTCATTTCTTTTTATGGCTGAGTAATATTCCACTGTATATATATGCCACATCTTCTTTATCCCTTCATCTGTCAATGGACACTTGGGTTGCTTCCATGGCTATTTTAAGTCTCTTGTCATTTACAGTTATTGTTTCACTGAGATACTTTTGTAAAAGTTTTCCTACAAAAGTGCTTCATCTTCAAGTCATGGAAAGGACTTTTGATAAATACAGGTTTCTGACAACTTTAAGATTATAAAACTGAATGGGCAACAATTTCCAGAACTAATGAAAAAACTGGATTCAAGAAGAACAGGAATTTATAACATAGAACTGAATGAAATGAGGAGGTGATGTTTGTTAGTTCCTTAATGTTTTGAGTTTCCAGACTTAAGGAAATCTTTTCTCTTAACCTATCTATGACTTACAGCAATTTGGTAAAATATACCTTTGTGAACGAAGATGAAACATTTACTTTTTCTCCCTACCTGATCCCTCTAAAATTTGGAAGACAATATAGTTAGTTATTTACATAAGTTCAATAAAAATCTGTTCTCCTTATAACAGGACAATTAGAAACGTTGTCTGTATTACTGAGGCTTTGGCTGGAATATCATATTTGAGACAGAGATGCATAGACCCAGATATGACCAGACAGCTTTAAGAAACTGCTTAGACAGACTTTGGCTTGGCTTCCTGGCCTCAAAAGGCTTTTAGAGGGCTTCCCTGGTGGCGCAGTGGTTGGGAGTCCGCCTGCCGATGCAGGGGACACGGGTTCGTGCCCCAGTCCGGGAAGATCCCACATGCCGCGGAGCGGCTGGGCCCGTGAGCCATGGCCGCTGAGCCTGTGCGTCCGGAGCCTGTGCTCCGCAACGGGAGAGGCTGCAACAGTGAGAGGCCCGTGTACAGAAAAAAAAAAAAAAAGATTTTAGAGCTCAATCTGAGATTCATTATAAAAGGTTCCAGTAAAGCAGTCTTAAAAAGAGTTTATGTGGTCAATCAGTATTCTTGCTGCACTTATGTAAATAAGCAGGCCAAGTTTTAATGCAAATAAATCAGTTTTAGTGTGATTATCTTTGATGAAAATGGAGGCAAGAGTAGAGGAAAAAATTATGTTTGCACCTTTGCCTGTATTATATTCTAATCCTGTTGTTTTTGAGGTTTTGTTATGTATCTGTAAACTGGACTGGATCCTAAATTTTTCTAGTTGCCTCAAATATCTGGCTACAAATCTTCAAACTAACATTTCAGCCTCTAAGAACAAAGACTGCCCTTGAATCTCCTTGGAAGAGACAATACCAGTTCCTGCTCACTACCCAGATTGTAGCCAAACTGCAGGGTCTTGTGCCTTGGATACACATCTCACAGATGAAAAAGTCTCCACTTGACATCTGGTCCTTTGCAAATGCTGGGGACCTCCAAATCAAACAGACTAGGAAGAGAAGTAGTTGTCATCAGAGTAGACTGTTTCTGCCTAAGACGCCAGATCAAGACTTCATACTCAACATGAAACTCTTTCTCCTTTTTCTTTCCTTTACTGTGGCATTGACCTGGAAAGATAATGCCCTCATCTGTATCTCCCAGGCCATTGCTAATGGGGGTAACCTTTCAGGGTGCTGGATTTGTCATCAAAATCTCTGATCTGTCCATGATGCTAGAGACCCCTTGGTCCATTTCCTTGTCTGCAGTTAACATCCCAAACTTAGGGAAATTTGCATTTATGCTCTTTGCAAAGAAAGGGACACAAGGCAAGATTAGCCAGAATAAAACTGCCTGTGTGGTCCACAGACCCTTAGAATTTACTGGCCTCCATAGCTGTCACTTTCCATTTCTGAGCCACAGATTCAAATTTACCAGGAGGCATTCAGGATTCTGGATTCACTTCTTTTTGACAGGGCCCTACTTCCCTGGTTATATTGCAGAATCCATTGCTAAGAAAATAGCTGCCCAACAAAGACCCCTAGACTCTCTGACCAAAGTTGTTCTTGATAACAGGATAGCCCTTGATTATCTTTTAGCTGAGCAAGGAGGTATCTGTAACCAACACCACCTGCTGGACCTGGAGCAACACTTCTAGAGAAGTTGAAACTCAGTTACACAAGATCACTGAGCAAGCCACTTGGCTTGGTGATTCCTTCAGCAGTCTTTCTTTGACTTACTTGATTCTGATGGGTTTGGGTCTTGGGAACCATGTCTCCAAAGTGCATGCCAAACACTGGGAACTATCTTGTGTATTATAATCGTTGAAATCTCCCTGGTGTGTTGTATTCTCTCAAAAGCGTTAAATGCTTGTTCACACCCACTAACCATCACGCAAATGATCTCCCTAAGACTGGAACATCAGAAAAGGAACTAATAGATTGACAGACTTAGACATTGTGAACCTGAAGCTGTAACTTGTGAATACACAGGGACTAAGCAAAAAACATCATGACCTATGAATACCATACAAAAGTTTGACAAAAGTCGAGAGAACTACAGAGCTCAGAGTGGCACTAATGCCCTAAAATTTTAATCACATCTCTTAGTTAAGCTGAGATTTTGATCAAAAGAGGGAAATTATTAAAAAGGAAACAACAAGCTCCAAACAGAGTCTCTTGTGCTAAAGCATAAGACACCAAACCAAAACTTAATACCTAACTTAATTGCAGTTTCAACCTCCCCTAGGAATGTAATCTTAACCAGTCAGTCTGGAATTTTCGGGTTGGCACCAATGAGGTAACCTGCCACATAGGCCCTCCCTGTCCCTTAAAGGAAGAAGAGGTAATCTGCTCTCTCCTCTTCCCTTCCCCCTCCCACCTATAAGAGCCTTCCACTTTGTACTGCTCCTCAAAACTCTTTTCTACTTGATGGATGTTTAATTCGCAAATTGTTCAATAAAGCCGATTAGATCTTTAAAATTTACTCGGTTGAATTTTATTACTTAACACCAGGAAACTGTAGAGACAATACAGAAGGGAGAGCTGCTGACCAGGGAGGACAGCAGTCTGCTCTCCATACAGAAGCTCCATCATCCTGAATGTTGCCAAAGCAGTCAGCTCTAACCCTATATCTGGGAGGCATGGCTGCTGAGTAAACAGTGGTCAGGCAGGTTATTAAGCTCTTGTTACCTGTCCTCAACAATGAAAAGCAGCTTTCTCAATCTTTGGAAAACCAGAAACCCATCCCAGAGTTGAGAAAAGGAGTCCTGAAGTGACAGTGCTCTGAGATGAGAATTTACTCTGACATAATGCTCCATCATTCCAATGAGCTGCCTGCATCTCTGCCTTGGAACTCTAAAAGACCTACTGATATACTAAGGAACCCAACTGTTTGGACTGGAAGAACTGGGCCAGCAAGTGATAGATGTATGAATTCAAGCTCAAGTTCAGAGCTCTTCGTAGCTCAAAAAGATGGATACGACACTGTCTTAGTCCATTCAGGCTGCTATGACAAAATACCTGACTGGGTGGCTTACAAACAACAGGAATTTCTCCCAGTTCTGGAAGATCTGCCTACTAGGTCATCTTGCCCAATTTCTTGCTCTGCACAGACCCTCCATCAGATAGTTATTTAGTATCTGCTTGTATAATTCAAGCAATAGAGCACTCACACTTGCTGGGAGTCAGATTGGTCCATTTTCTCCCACTCCAGTGTCCCACTGTCATTCTTGTGTTGAAGTAAAGCCTGTGTCCTTCAGTTTAATGCCAGTACTGCCTTTTGGAGCCAAAAAAAAAGTATATTTTTTCTTCCATGGGATTGTCCTTCAAAAATGCATAGCCCCATTTATTCTTTTCCAATATAAACTCCCTAAATCCTCTTATTTTCTTGAACCATTGAGCTGAGGAAAATTTTATGTTTCTCCTGTGTTGGACAACTTGGTAGTTAGACCCAAAGACAATTTTTAATGGAGTTTCCAAAAAAAATGTGTCTTTAAGACTAAATATAGTAGCTATATTTTGACATATAGAAAAAATTGATGTCCTTTATATACCTTTATACTTTAAATTAAAAGGATCTTCCTTGATTAAATTAAAAGGATCTTCCTTGATTATCTATTTAATATCTATATTATTGTTTTCTAGAATTTCTGAGCTCTCAATTATTTCTGAATTACTACGGAACTACCACCTAAAATTTCCGCTTTGCATTGCTAAATGTGTCAGAGGGGCATTTTATTTTCTCCACTGATTTTATTTAGCTGAATTAAAGCTGTCATAACGTGATTTGTTTTTATATTTTTGTGAAGTCTCTTTCAAAGTGTGCTGGTTAGTTTTGATAGAGAATTCAGGTTCCTTCATCCTAAGCAGAAACATTTACCTGGACAGTTTTCTTTTTAGTTATCTATTAATCCTCTAGTGACTAGAAAATTGGCTTAAATATAAGCACCTATTCACTTGTTAGGATAATTGACAAAAATATTAGTGTAAAATGTTTTTCATTAATAAAAATGAGTTAAGTGGATCCAGAACACTGATGATTATGTCAATTTTTGAATTATAGTCATTGGAGTATTTATCACATCTAGCCTATGAGACTACAGGCTAGATAAGGCCTTTTGTTTGTTTGTTTGTTTTTGTGGGGGGCTGAGCCCCGTGGTATCCTAGTTCCCTGACCAGGGATCGAACCCATACCCCTTGCAGTGGAAAGACAGAGTCTTAACCACTGGACAACCAGGAAAACCCCTAGATAAGGTCTTATTTTTCCTGTAGTTAGCTCCATGGTTCCTTGCATAAGGTAGACATTCAAAAAATATTGACTGAATTTGATCAATTTGCTGTACAACAACAGCTGCTACTAGACTTAACTCAGCAGGAAAATCTGGTATAGAAAAGAAAAAAATCTCTAACCACTGAGATTAAAAACTGAACTGTTGACATTAATTTTCTGTTTAACAAGTCATTTCCTAAAACTGAAATTAAGGGTTTGGAAATCAGGGAAGAAATGTCTGATTTGCACAGCTTTGGTTCTTGTTTGATTTGATTCATTTTAAAAAGAGAAAGTAACAAATATTTCCATGAAGTTTTTACTTTTAAGGCATAAAGTCATTTGGTAATCATTAAGAAATATTTATATTTTGATGGACCAAAGGGATATAAGTTTTTGAGTTTGTTATTTATTATGTATATACTTAAATAAGCCCACAAGACTTTAAACAAACAGGGAGGTGTGCTTTTGTTTTATTATTTGCAAAGAAAATCAATCATATGTTGGCTCTGAAAGGCTTTTTTTATCCTGTGATAACTATCACTATGAGTTCTGTGAGTTCTCTTCTTTTGCTGTTAAATGATCCTTTCTGCAAGCAAAAACAAATCTTTAAACAAATAAGCAATAAGTTAACGTAATTTACAAGTGATATAGTAAACCATCCCATAAATAATGGATGCATTTTGTTTTAATTTGTTTTAAAAACTTACTAAAACAATTTTTTAGAACAGTTTAAGGTTCACAGCAAAATTGAAAGGAAGGTACAGAGATTTCCCATGACCTCGTTGCCTCCACGAATGTGTAGCCTCCCCCATTGTCAACATCTCCACCAGAGTCGTACATTTGTTACAACTAATGAACCAGCATTGATACATTACAATCACCCAAAGTCCATAGTGTGCATTAGGGTTCGCTCTTGGTGTTGTTCATTCTTTAGGGTTTGGACAGATGAATAATGACATGTATTTATCATATGGCATCACACTGAGTATTGGCAGTGCATTAACATCCTCTGTGCTTTATCTGTTCATCTCTTCCAACCCACCCTACCTCTGGCAACCATTAATCTTTTTTATTGTCTCCATAGTTTTGTGTTTTCCAGAATGTCACATAATTGGAATCATATGGTGTTTAGCCTTTTCAGATTGGCTTCTTTACCTTAGTAATAAGCATTTAAGTTTCCTCTGTGCCTTTTTACGGCTTGATAGCTCATTTCTTTTTTAACACTGAATAATAGTCCATTGTCTGGATGTACCACAGTTTATTTATCCAACACCTACTGAAGAATATATTGGTGGCTTCCAAATTTTAGCAATTATGAATAAAGCTACAATAAACACCCATGTGCAGGTTTACATATGGGTGTAATTTTCAACTCATTTGGGTGGTTACTGGATCCTATGGTAAGAGTCTGTTTAGTTTTGTAAGAAAGTAACAAACTATCTTTAAACTGGCTGTTCCATTTTGCATTCCCAACAGCAATGAATGAGAGTTCTTGTTGCTCCACATTCTCATCAGCACTTGGTGTTCAGAGTTCCAGATTTTGGCCATTTTAATAGGTGTGTAGTGGCATATCATTTTTGTTTTAATTTGCATTTCCCTGATGACACATGATGTGGAGCATCTTTTCATATGCTTAGTTGTCATCTGTATATCTTCTTCCAGTGATGTGTCTGTTCAGGTCTTTGCCCCATTTTTTAATTGAGCTGTTAGTGTTTTTATTGTTAAGATTTAAGAGTTATTTGTGTATTTTGGATAACAGTCCTTTATCAAATACGTCTTGGCAAATATTTTCTCCCAGTTTGTCTTCTCATTTCCTTGACATCTTTCTCAGAGCAGAAGTCTTTAATTTTAATGAAGTTCTGCTTATAAATTATTTTTTTCATGGATCAAGTCTTTGGTGTTGTATCTAAAAAGGCATCACCCTACCCAAGGTCATCTAGGTTTCCTACTATGTTATCTTCTAGGAGTCTTATCATTTTGCATTTTACATTTAGGTCTGTGATCCATTTTGAGTTAATTTTTGTGAAGGGCATACGGTCTATGTCTAGCCTCAGTTTTCTGCATGAAACGTCCAATTGTTCCAGTACCATCTGTTGAAAGAATACTTTTCTCCATTTTATTGTCTTTGATACTTTGTCAAAAATCAGTTAACTATATGTGGGCCTATTTCTAGGCTCCCTATTCTGTCCATTGATCTTTTTGTCTATTCTTTCACCAACACTACACTGTCTTGATTACTTTAGATTCATGGTAAGTCTTGACCTTGGGTACTGTCAGTCCTCCAACTTTGTTCTTCTGCTTCAATATTTTGTGGGCTACTGTGGGTTTTTTTGCCTTTCCATATAAATCTAGAATTAGTTTGTCAATATCCACAAAATAACTTGCTGGGATTTTGACTGGGACTGCACTCAATCTATAGATTAACTTGGGAAGAATTGACATCTTGATAATATTGAGTCTTCCTATCCATGAATATGGAATACCTCTCCATTTATTTAGTTCTTTTGTTTATTTCATTCATCAAGTTTGTAGTTTTCCTCATATAGATGTTGTACACATTTTGTTTAGATTTATACCTAAGTATTTCATTCTGGGGTAGTGCTAATGTACATGGTACTGTGTTTTAATTTCAAATTCCAACTGTACGTTGCTGGTATTTAGGAAAGCAATTCATATTTGTATACTAACCTCTATCTTGCAACCTTGCTATAATTTCTTATTCATTCCAGGAGTTTTTTGTAAATTGTTTTGAATATTGTATATGGACAATCATGTCATCTGTGAACAAAGAAAATTTTAGTTTTTCTTTCCCAATCTATACACTTTTATTTCCTTTCCTTGTCTTATTGCATTAGCTAGAAGTTGAAGTATTGATACAATGTTGAAAAGGACTGGTGATAGAGAACATCCATGCCTTGTACCTTGAAGTGGGAAATCTTCATGTTTCTCACCATTAGGTATGACTTTTTGTAGATATTCTTTCTCAGGTTGAGGAAGTTCCCCTCTATTCCTAGTTTACTAAGAGTTTTTATCATGAATGGGTGTTGGATTCTGTCAAATGCTTTTCTTCATTTATTGAAATAATCATGTAAATTTTCTTTTTTAGTCTGTTGATGTGATGAATTACATTAATTGATTCTTTTTTTTTTTTTTTGGCTGTGTTGGGTCTTCATTGCTGCACACGGGCAGCTTTCTCTAGTTGCAGAGAGTGGGGGCTACTCTTTGTTGCAGTGCATGGGCTTCTCATTGCAGTGGCTTCTCTTGTTGCAGAGCAGGAGCTCTAGGTGTGCGGCCTTCAGTAGTTCTGGCTTGCGGGCTCAGTAGTTGTGGCTCACGGGCTCTAGAGTGCAGGCTCAGTAGTTGTGGCACACTGGCTTAGCTGCCCCACACCATGTGGGATCTTCCTGGACCAGGGCTCGAACCTGTGTCCCCTGCATTGGCAGGTGTATTCTTAACCACTGCATCACCAGGAAGCCCATTAATTGATTTTTAAATGTTGAATCAGCCTTGCATGTTTGGGATAAATCTCATCTGGTCATGGTTTATAATTCTTTTCATATATTGTTGGGTTCGATATGCTAATATTTTGTTGAAGATTTCTGTATCTACATTCATGAGAGATATTGGTCTGTATTTCTCTTTTCTTGTAATATCTTTGTCTGGTTTTGGTACTAGGGTGATGCTGGCCTCATGAAACAAGTTAAAAAGTATTCCCTATGTTTTTATTCTCTGAAAGAGATTGTAGAGAATTGGTATAATTTCTTCCTTAAATGTTTGGTAGAATTCACCAGTGATCCTCTCTGAGTCTGGTGCTTTCTATTTTGGAAGCTTATTAATTATTGATTCAATCTTTAATAAAGACAGGCCTATTCATATTATCCATTCCTTCTTATGAGTTTTGACAAATTGTATCTTTCAAGGAATTGGTCCATTTCATCTAGATTATCAAATGTGTGGGCACAGAATTGTTCATAGCATTTCTTTATTGTTCTTTCAGTGTCCATAAGATCTGTAATAATGTCCCTTCTTTCATTTCTGATATTAGTAATTTGTGTCGACTTTCCTTTTTTCTTAGCCTGGCTAGAGGCTGATTTTATTTTTATCATGGTAAGATGATAAAAATAACATTGAGGATGAAAATGGCATTTTCCTTGACCACAATTTAAGTCACTTTGACAAGGCAACAATCATATTAAAGCCAAAAGAAACACTAATCAATTTATTGTTTCTAAATCTGTTTCTATTTGTATGTAAGTCAAAATATAATTTGGGATACACCTAAACAAGAAGAATATGTGCAAGCAAATTTTATTGCAAATCTACATGTCAAATGCCATTCAGGTCTATTTGTTATGATTTTCTGGTTAACCCATGAGTGGCAGACTCAGTACCTTATAAATCTATGCCACCTACACACTGTCTATCATAGTGAATCTGAAGGTCCAAAAATTTTTTATAGATACACATTCCTTTCTAATGAATTACAGTGAAGTTACTTGGTTGGAAGCATTTCAGACTTTTTGATAATTCTGTGTATCCTTTCATTCTACTTTAAATAGCAATATTGGTTAGATTGTATACCACAAGGGCAGGCATAACAACATCAGTAAATTTATTCTTATTGATTGTTCACCATGCTGATGAGGAAGTGATGACATAACTCATTATTAAAAATCCAACTAATTATGACAGCCACTTGCCACACAGCCATACCGTTCCCTCCTTTCCCTGGCCTCCTCCTAAACCTACATCCCCCCATTATTATTGTTGGCAGCACAGGGGGAAAGAGTGCCTTCTCCGAGCAAACCTGCTGCTTAAATTCCCTACTCTGTTACTTACAGGTTGTGTAACATTTGGTAAATTGCCCAACCTCTGTGATGCTGTCAGGATTAAATGAATTAATACATATAAAGAGCTTAGAAAAATACCTGACATGAAGCACATTCAAAAAGAATTAGCTATTACTCCTAATTTTAATAAGTAATGTGCCTCATGCACTTGCCATTAATTTATTCAACCATTCAATAATTATATGTGTTCCAAGCATTGTTCCTGGTGCTGGAATTATAGCAGTGAACACAACAGACAAGGTTCCTGACCTCATGCAGGAAGAGACAAAGGGAGCATGTAGTGAAATAAACAATAAGTAATGAAACTTTGAGAAAAAAGTCAGGTAAGGAGAGAGAGAGAGAGAGATGAGGTTGGGATCAGGAAAGGCTTCTCTGATTAAGTGACTTTTGAAATGAAGAAGTAAGCCATGCAAAAGTCATCCATCAGGGGAAATAGGAAGTGTCAAAAAAGCAAGCTCGGCATGCACTTGACCTGTTAGAGAAACAGCCAGAAGGCCAGCATGATTGCTGTTCAAGAGCAAGTGGAGAATAGTGCAAATGTTCTGAGAGAAGAAGCCAGGAAGCACTGGTGCTCTGTGGACAGTTCAGAAGGATTTAGTGCTTCTAGCAAATGTAAGAAGAAAAACCTGGATGCAGTACGTATCACCCAGCTGCCTTTATGTAACAATGAAGGAAAGCTGCAGCTGGGGGAAAGGCAGCTGTGTGGAGAGGAATGTTTTACCCTTTTCTGCCTGCTTCTGTGAAAGCTAAAGAACTCTGAATAGAGAGACAAGCAGTTATCTCATAAATTCCTTTTAGGAAAGGTAATCAAATGGGGTGATTGGCTCTAAAGGACAATCCTCCTTCTCCCCCAAAATAGGTACTTTCCTAAAATATCCAAGTAATTGGGCAAACTCACTGCTGCACATTGCCTGCATACACAATTTAAAGTTGCCTTTCTTATTTTCATCTGTATTTTAAATCAAAATTGATCTACTAAGACATACCACAAATATCTCTATATTAACTCACGTGAAGGAGTGGACTATTCATTACACAAATGTGACTGAATGCAGCAGGATATGCCATCTTGTGGATTTCCTGGTGCTCTCTCTGAGAATGGACTAGGGCACTCTAACTCATTCAAGCACAAGAAGAAGGAAGGGGCATCTGATTAATCTTGTTACAAATGAATGGCAGATTACTAACTAGCAATAATGTGATACTTTATTTCTGTTGAATTAAAAAAAGAAGTCTAAACAGTCTAGGATACTAAATTTAAAACTCTAAATTTCTGCTCTGGGCAAGGTACTCATAAGGCTACTGAAACCTAAGTACCCTTGTTTTGTACAAAGTGGCCTTGACGCCCATGGTTCCAGAAGATTATACCAGGGATCCCTCAAAGTTGAGGCACTGATATCAAGATGGTGTAGAATAAGAACTCTGCTCCTCAAGTTCAGACACAATACTGAATAGTAACTGGTGGACTCCATCAGATTCCCTCTCTGGGAATTTGTATATAAAATTTAGTGAAAAATATGATTGTAAAGATAGATGTCATAGCTCAGGCTGCTACAACAAAATATCTTAGATTGAGTGGGTTAAACAACATCTATTTCTCACAGTTTTGGAGGCTATAAAGTCTAAGATCAAGGTGCTGGCAGATTCAGTTCCTGGTGAGGGCTCCCTTCCTGACTTGCAGATGACCACCATCTCATTTGTGCTCACATGACCTCTTTGTGTGCATGCAGACAGACAGCTCTCCTGTCTCTTCCTGCTCCTCTTATAAACGCACAAATCCCATCATGAGGACACCACCCACATGACCTCACCTAAACCTAATTATCTCCCAAAGGCTCCACCTCCAAACGTCATCACATTGGAGGTTTAAGTCTTCAAAATATAAATTGGGGGAGGGGGGACGGACACAAATATTCAATCTATAACAGTAGAACTAGAGAGGCACAAAGAAAAGAGCATAATCAGATTCCATGAGGCATTAAAATCCAGCAGACTGCAAAAAGTTGAAAGCAGTTATTTGTTGACAAAGCATCTTGAGAGAGAAGCAGATATGGAGGAGCTGAGAGAGGACCATGGTGGCCTGTTGGGTCCTAAGCACTGTTTGCTCAACTTCTAGATAAGCTGGGAAGTCCCAAAGTAAATTCCACTAAAGTTTCTGATTCTTATAACATGAAAGTCTATGACTAGCATAGCTCAAAAAATATTTTTCTTAAAAATGTAATAGGAAATTAATTATATATGAGGTCATATTAAAGATACCCTGAGTTGCTTCCCTCCTACTCCTATGACTGCTTCCTCCCAGAAAACCTTAGTTTTAATTCTCAGCATATTCATCTGATGACCCCATTCATCTCTTTTCTACTTTCATACCTGTGTATATGGATACTGAAGTATTTAATCAATGAAATAAATTCATATAAAAATGTGCTGCCTGCACACACACACACACACACACACACACACACACAGAGTGGAAAGAGACAAAATACATTTTAAAACATATTTTAAAAGATAGAACCATGCTCAATACAAGATAAAACACGATAATAGACTGAAATAGAAGCAAAATAGATTGACAAAGAGGAGGCTAAAATCACCACAGCCTACTGAGCTCCCAGCACGAGAAAGAGGTAGAAGGCTGCAAAAGGATGCAAAATACCCTGTGTTGAAAGCAGGCTTGCTGCATGAGATGAGGCTGAATGAGATGCCCCGGTGATGAGCAAAGGCTGGGGATGCGTAAAACCACTGCAGGTCTGTAGACTTGAAGATGGCTCAAGGGTGCAGAAACAGCCATCAGTAAGAAACCCAACCAAGGCATCTGCTGGCTGGGAGCCCTGAGGCTCCCATACAAGATCTAATATTACACCAGACCAGTATTATACTGGACACCACAGAGAGGAGTGGTGAAGGAAACTGAAAAGCCAGAAGACAGACAAGGGTTAAGAAAAGGAAAGAGAGAGGGAGAGAAGGATTCCTCCCTCCAGATGGGTTTACAAAACTTTAAAGTGCGTGACAAAAATATATGCCATGAAAAATCGCCAAACAACTGAAAATAAAATGGTAAGAATACATTCAGCATAAAACAACAACAACCCAAGACTTGAAATGAGTACGTTTAAGCATCTCAAAGAAAGAGAAAAACAAAGATATTTGAAAACATTTACTACAAGGGGAAAAAAGAGTTTACATGATTTAAAAACTTAAGAGATATTTCAGCTAAATTGGACATAAGGAGATAATTTGGCTACTTGAAAGTAAATCAAGAAACTGAAAGAACTGGGTTAAGACAAATAAGAAAATTGAGGGGGGACCAGGAGAAGATGGCAGAAGAGTAAGAAATGGAGAAAACCTTCCTCCCCACAGATACATCAGGAATACATCTACACGTGGAACTGCTCCTATAAAACACCCACTGAACGCTGGCAGAAGACCTCAGACCTCCCAAAAGGCAAGAAACTCCCCCCGTACCTGGGTAGGGTAAAAGAAAAAAGAATAAACAGAGACAAAAGAATAGGGACGGGACCTGCACCAGTGGGAGGGAGTTGTGAAGGAGGAAAGGTTTCCACACATTAGGAAGCCCCTTCGTGGGCAGAGACTGCGGGTGGCGGAGAGAGGAAGCTTCGGAGCCGCGGAGGAGAGCACAGCCACAGGGGTGCAGAGGGCAAAGCGGAGAGATTCCTGCACTCCTGCATTCCTGATCGATGCCGACCAGCACTCACCAGCCCGAGAGGCTAGTCTGCTCATCTGCCGGGGCGGGCGGGTCTGGGAGCTGAGGCTCAGGCTTCGGAGGTCATACCCCAGGGAGAGGACTGGCGGCGTGAACACAGCCTGCAGGGGTTAGTGTGCCACGTCTAGCCAGGAAGGAGTCCGGGAAAAAGTCTGGACCTGCCGAAGAGGCAAGAGACTTCTTGCCTCTTTGTTTTCCGGTGCGCTAGGAGAGGGGATTAAGAACATCGCTTAAAGGAGCTCCAGAGATGGGCACGATCCACGGCTACCAGCGCGGACCCCAGAGACGAGCATGGGACGCTAAGGCTTCTGCTGCTGCCACCAAGAAGCCTATGTATGAGCACAGGTCACTATCCACACCTCCCTTCCGGGGAGCCTGTGCAGCCCGCCACTGCCAGGGTCCCGTGACCCAGGGACAACTTCCCCAGGAGAATACAGGGCACACCTCAGGCTGGTGCAACGTCACGCCGGTCTCTGCAACCTCAGGCTCGCCCCGCACTCCGTGCCCCTCCCTCCCCCCCACCCCCGGCCTGAGTGAGCCAGAGCCCCCAAATCAGCTGCTCCTTTTACCCTGTCCTGTCTGAGCGAAAAACAGACGCCCTCCAGCGACCTACGTGCAGAGGTGGGGCCAAATCCAAAGCTGAACCCCGGGAGCTGTGCAAACAAAGTAGAGAAAGGGAAACTTCCCCCAACAGCCTCAGGAGCAGCGGACTAAATCTACACAGTCAACTTGATGTACCTGCATCTGCGGAATAACTGAACAGACAACGAATCATCCCAAATTGAGGAGGTGGACTTTGAGAGCAAGATATATTATTTTTTCCAATTTTCTTCTTTTTGTGTGTGTGTGTATGCTTCTGTGTGAGATTTTCTCTGTAAAGCTTTGCTTTCACCATTTGTCCTAGGGTTCTTCTGTCCATTTTTTTCTTTACTTTTTAAAGAATTTTATTTCTTAATAATTATTTTTATTTTAATAACTTTATTATATTTTATCCTACTTTATTTGATTTTATTCTACTTTATCCTCTTTCTTTCTTGCTTTCTATTTTTTCTCACTTTTATTCTGAGCCGTGTGTCTGACAGAGTCTTGGTGCTCCAGCCAGGAGTCGGTGCTGTGCCTCTGAAAAGGGAGAGCCAACTTCAGGACACTGGTCCACAAGAGACCTCCCAGCTCCACGTAATATCAAATGGCAAAAATCTCCCAGAGATCTCCATCTCAACACCAAGACCCAGCTTCACTCAACGATCAGCAAGCTACAGTGCTGGACAACCTATGCCAAAAAACTAGCAAGACAGGAACACAAGCCCACCCATTAGCAGAGAGGCTGCC
Organism: Pseudorca crassidens; assembly: GCF_039906515.1. Classification (NCBI taxonomy): domain Eukaryota; kingdom Metazoa; phylum Chordata; class Mammalia; order Artiodactyla; family Delphinidae; genus Pseudorca; species Pseudorca crassidens. The sequence goes on from NC_090312.1 coordinate 71,726,799, forward strand.
TAAAATCATAATAAGGCCAAAGACACCCCAAAACACACCACCAGATGTGGACCTGCCCACCAGAAAGACAAGATCCAGCCTCACCCACAAGAACACAGGCACTAGTCCCCTCCACCAGGAAACCTACACAACCCACTGAACCAACCCTAGCCACTGGGGACAGACACCAAAAACAACAGGAACTATGAACCTGCAGCCTGTGAAAATGAGACCCCAAACACAGTAAGATAAGCAAAATGAGAAGACAGAAATACACACAGCAGATGAAGGAGCAAGATAAAAACCCACCAGACCTAACAAATGAAGAGGAGATAGGCAGCCTACCTTAAAAATTCAGAGTAATGATAGCAAACATGATACAAAACCTTGGAAATAGAATAGAGAAAATGCAAGAAACATTTAACAAGGAACTAGAAGAATTAAAGAGGAAACAAGCAATGATGAACAACACAATAAATGAAATTAAGTATACTCTAGAAGGGATCAATAGCAGAATAACTGAGTCAGAAGAACGGATAAGTGACCTGGAAGATAAAATAGTGGAAATAACTACTGCATAGCAGAATAAAGAAAAAAGGATGAAAAGAACTGAGACAGTCTCAGAGACCTCTGGGACAATATTAAACGCACCAACATTATAGGGGTCCCAGAAGAAGAAGAGAAAAAGAAAGGGACTGAGAAAATATTTGAAGAGATAATAGTTGAAAACTTCCCTAATATGGGAAAGGAAATAGTTAATCAAGTCCAGGAAGCACAGAGAGTCCCATACAGGATAAATCCAAGGAGAAACATGCCAAGACTCATATTAATCAAACTATCAAAAATTAAATACAAAGAAAACATATTAAAAGCAGCAAGGGAAAAACAACAAATAACACACAAGGGAATCCCCATAAGGCTAACAGCTCATCTTTCAGCAGAAACTCTGCAAGCCAGAAGGGAGTGGCAGGACATATTTAAAGTGATGAAGGAGAAGAACCTACAACCAAGATTACTCTACCCAGCAAGGATCTCATTCAGATTTGACGGAGAAATTAAAATCTTTACAGACAAGTAAAAGCTGAGAGAGTTCAGCACCACCAAACCAGCTTTACAACAAATGCTAAAGGAACTTCTTTAGGCAAGAAACACAAGAGAAGGAAAAGACCTACAATAATAAACCCCAAACAATTAAGAAAATTGTAATAGGAACATACATATCGATAATTACCTTAAATGTAAATGGAATAAATGCTCCCACCAAAAGACAGACTGGCTGAATGGATACAAAAACAAGACCTGTATATATGCTGTCTACAAGAGACCCACTACAAGAGACCCACTTCAGACGTAGGGACACATACAGACTGAAAGTGAGGGGATGGAAAAAGATATTCCATGCAAATGGAAATCAAAAGAAAGCTGGAGTAGCAATTCTCATATCAGACAAAATAGACTTTAAAATAAAGGCTATTACAAGAGACAAAGAAGGACACTACATAATGATCAAGGGATCAATCCAAGAAGAAGATATAACAATTGTAAATATTTATGCACCCAACATAGGAGCACCTCAATACATAAGGCAAATACTAACAGCCATAAAAGGGGAAATTGACAGTAACACAATCATAGTAGGGGACTTTAACATCCCACTTTCACCAATGGACAGATCATCCAAAATGAAAATAAATAAGGAAACACAAGCTTTAAATGACACATTAAACAAGATGGACTTAATTGATATTTATAGGACATTCTATCCAAAAACAACAGAATACACATTTTTCTCAAGTACTCATGGAACACTCTCCAGGATAGATCATATCTTGGGTCACAAATCAAGCCTTGGTAAATTGAAGAAAATTGAAATCGTATCAAGTATCTTTTCTGACCACAATGCTATAAGACTAGATATCAATTACAGGAAAAGATCTATAAAAAATACAAACACATGGAGGCTAAACAATACACTACTTAATAACCAAGAGATCACTGAAGAAATCAAAAAATACCTAGAAACAAATGACAATGAAAACACAATGACCCAAAACCTATAGGATGCAGCAAAAGCAGTTCTAAGGGGAAAGTTTATAGCAATACAATCCTACCTTAAGAAACAGGAAACATCTCAAACAACCTAACCTTGCACCTAAAGCAATTAGAGAAAGAAGAACAAAAAAACCCCAAAGTTAGCAGAAGGAAAGAAATCATAAAGATCAGATCAGAAATAAATGAAAGAGTAATGAAGGAAATGATAGCAAAGATCAATAAAATTAAAAGCTGGTTCTCTGAGAAGATAAACAAAATTGATAAACCATTAGCCAGACTCATCAAGAAAAAAAGGGAAAAGACTCAAATCAATAGAATTAGAAATGAAAAAGTAGGGCTTCCCTGGTGGCGCAGTGGTTGAGAGTCCACCTGCCAATGCAGGGGACATGGGTTCGTGCCCCGGTCCAGAAGGATCCCACGTGCCGCGGAGCAGCTGGGCCCATAAGCCATGGCCGCTGAGCCTGCATGTCCAGAGCCTGTGCTGCGCAACGGGAGAGGCCAAAACAGTGAGAGGCCCGTGTACCACAAAAAAAAAAAAAAAAAAAAAGAAAAAGGAGAAGTAACAACCGACACTGCAGAAATACAAAGGATCATGAGAGATTACTACAAGCAACTCTATGCCAATAAAATGGACAATCTGGAAGAAATGGAAAAATTCTTAGAAATGCACAACCTGCCGAGACTGAACCAGGAAGAAATAGAAAATATGAACAGACCAATCATAAGCACTGATATTGAAACTGTGATTAAAAATCTTCCAACAAACAAAAGCCCAGGACCTGATGGCGTCACAGACGAACTCCATCAAACATTTAGAGAACAGCTAACATCTATCCCTCTCAAGCTCTTCCAAAATATAGCAGAGGGAGGAACACTCCCCAACTCATTCTACAAAGCCACCATCACCCTGATACCAAAACCAGACAAAGATGTAACCAAAAAAGAAAACTACAGGCCAATATCACTGATGAACACAAATGCAAAAATCTGCAACAAAATACTAGCAAACAGAATCCAACAGCACATTAAAAGGATCATACACCATGATCTAGTGGGGTTTATTCCAGGAATGCAAGGATTCTTCAATATACGCAAATCAATCAACGTGATACACCATATTAACAAATTGAAGGAGAAAAACCATATGATCATCTCAATAGATGCAGAGAAAGCTGTTGACAAAATTCAACACCCATTTATGATAAAACCCTGCAGAAAGTAGGCATAGAGGGAAATTTCCTCAACATAATAAAGGCCATATATGACAAACCCACAGCCAACATCATCCTCAATGGTGAAAAACTGAAACCATTTCCACTAGGATCAGGAACAAGACAAGGTTGCTCACTCTCACCACTCTTATTCAACATAGTTTTGGAAGTTTTAGCCACAGCAATCAGAGAAGAAAAAGAAATAAAAGGAATCCAAATTGGAAAAGAAGAAGTAAAGCTGTCACTGTTTGCAGATGATAGGATACTATACACAGAGAATCCTTAAGATGCTACCAGAAACCTACTAGAGCTAATCAATGAATTTGGTAAAGTAGCAGGATACAAAATTAATGCACAGAAATCTCTGGCATTCCTATGCACTAATGATGAAAAATCTGAAAGTGAAATCAAGAAAACACTCCCATTTACCATTGCAACAAAAAGAATAAAATACTTAGGAATAAACCTACCTAAGGAGACAAAAGACCTGTATGCAGAAAATTATGACAGTGATGAAAGACATTAAAGATGATACAAATAGATGGAGAGATATACCATGTTCTTGGATTGGAAGAATCAACATTGTGACAATGACTATACTACCCAAAGCAATCTACAGATTCAATGCAATCCCTATCAAACTACAAATGGCATTTTTCACAGAACTAGAAGAAAAAATTTCACAATTTGTATGGAAACACAAAAGACCCCGAGTAGCCAAAGCAATCTTGAGAACGAAAAATGGAGCTGGAGGAATAAGGCTCCCTGACTTCAGACTATACTACAAAGCTATAGTAATCAAGACGGTATGGTACTGGCACAAAAACAGAAATACAGATCAATGGAACAGGATAGAAAGCCCAGAGATAAACCCCCACACATATGGACACCTTATCTTTGATAAAGGAGGCAAGAATATACAGTGGAGAAAAGACAGCCTCTTCAATAAGTGGTGCTGGGAAAACTGGACAAGTACTTGTAAAAGTATGAAATTAGAACACTCACTAACACTATACACAAAAATAAAGTCAAAATGGATTAAAGCCCTAAATGCAATGCCAGACACTATAAAACTCTTAGAGGAAAACATAGGCAGAACACTCTATGACATAAATCACAGCAAGATCCTTTTTGACCCACCTCCTAGAGAAATGGAAATAAAAACAAAAATAAACAAATGGGACCTAATGAAACTTCAAAGCTTTTGCACCGCAAAGGAAACCATAAACAAGACCAAAAGACAACACTCAGAATGGAAGAAAATATTTGCAAATGAAGCAAGTGACAAAGGATTAATCTCCAAAATTTACAAGCAGCTTATGCAACTCAATAACAAAAAAACAAACAACCCAATCCAAAAATGGGCAGAAGACCTAAATAGACATTTGTCCAAAGAAGATATACAGATTGCCAACAAACACATGCATGAAAGCATGCTCTACATCATTAGTCATTAGTGAAATGCAAATCAAAACTACAATGAGATATCATCTCACACCAGTTAGAATGGCCATCATCAAAAAATCTAGAAACAATCAATGCTGGAGAGGGTGTGGAGAAAAGGGAACACTCTTGCACTGCTGGTGGGAATGAAAATTGATACAGCCACTATGGAGAATAGTATGGAGGTTCCTTAAAAAACTAAAAATAGAATTACCATACGACCCAGCAATCCCACTACTGGGCATATACCCTGAAAAAACCATAATTCAAAAAGAGTCATGTACTACAATGTTCATTGCAGCTCCATTTACAATAGCCAGGACACGGAAGCAACCTAAGTGTCCATCAACAGATGAATGGATAAAGAAGATGTGGCACATATATACTATGGGATATTACTCAGCCATAAAAAGAAACGAAATTGAGTTATTTGTAGTGAGGTGGATGGACCTAGAGTCTGTCATACAGAGTGAAGTAAGTCAGAAAGAGAAAAACAAATACTGTATGCTAACACATATATATGGAATCTAAGGAAAAAAAAAAGGTCATTAGGAACCTAGGGGTAAGACAGGCATAAAGACACAGACCTACTAGAGAATGGACTTGAGGATACGGGGAGGGGGAAGGGTAAGCTGTGACAAAGCGAGAGAGAGGCATGGACATATATACACTACCAAACGTAAAAAGATAGCTAGTGGGAAGCAGCCGCATAGCACAGGGAGATCAGCTTGGTGGTCTGTGACCACCTAGAAGGGTGGGATAGGGAGGGTGGGAGGGAGGGAGACGAAAGAGGGAAGAGATATGGGAACATATGTATATGTATAACTGATTCACTTTGTTATAAAGCAGAAACTAACACACCATTGTAAAGCAATTATACTCCAATAAAGATGCTAAAAAAAAAAAAAGAAAATTGAAAAATTTCAAAGAGAAGGTGTGGAGAATAGACTGAGAAGCTCTAACATTTAACTAGGTGGGTGCCTGAAGGAGAGAAAAGAAGGAATAGAGGAGAATAACTATTCAAAGGGAGAGAGTCTGAGAATCTGACTAGAGTAGGGGAGCCATGAATCTCAGGTGGAGAATGCTCATTTTGCTAGTCTTACCCAAAGTGGAAGTTTAAGAGTTGAATTTTATGCAAAAAGAGAGGAACTTAAGAGTTTCCACAGAGAAAAGAAAGATCACCTACAAAGGAATGACAGTTATATAGACATTAGAGATCTCATCAGCAACACTGATAGAAAAAACAATGGCATAACATCTACAAGTGCACTGGAACACTAATCACTGTCTAGTGGTAGTGACTAGATTCACTATCACTCACAGGGGAGCCTGCGACTCACAGGGGAGAGAGAATTCCAGACATTTTCAGACACACAAAAACTAAAAGTGTTTGGTACTCTCTACTACCTAGAGAGCACCTGAAAAAAAAGGTGTTAAATGGCTTATGACAGCAAGAAGAAAAGTAAATTTTAAGAAAAACGTGGGTATTAAGTAGTGATTTTTTTGTAATGGTAAAATTCCTAACTTACTGAGATCCAATGAAAAGTGCTTTGATCCTGTTATTATGGAAAAAAATGTATATGAGTGGGGTGGGAAGGATGGGGTCAGTTAAAAAACATGGTCAAAATGCCAGGACTGCTCACGAGGGAGAAAATTGCTGGAAACAGGTGAATAAAATCAACAAATAAAATCTTGGAACCCTATAAAGATAATTTCAAACCATCAGACTACAAATGTGTACTTCCTAGGCCACGCAGCAAGGAAAAGTGTCCAACTTTCAGACTTCATCACAAATTTAAAAAAAAAAATGGCTCTTAATCTTGGCACTAACCCTCTCCCCTTCATTAAACATGTAGGCAATGTGACGGGAATGACAGCCATTCCAGTCAGATTTCAAACATATTCCCTGTAAACTGTTGGAGCTCTGAATTGGATACAAAATGAATCAATACATATGTAGCTTCCTTTTTCTCTAGAAGAGGAGAGAAAGTCAGTATGTAACAATTAGTGAGAAATTCAAGAGGGGCAGATTTTTTTTTTTTTCTGCTGCGGCACATGGCTTACAGGATGGAACCCGTGCCCCCTACAGTGGAAGTGAGGAATCCTAACCACTGAACCTCCAGGGAATTCCCAAGGGGGCAGATTTTTTAAATGAACCAGGAGGACAAAAGACGTACAAAGTCCAGGGACACCGAAATCTGTGGATGTCCAAGTCCCTGATATGAAATGGCCTAGACAGTCAGCTCTCCTTATCTGTGTGTTCCACACCCACGGATACTGAGGGACACCTTTAATGGCTTTCAGTTTAGAAGCACTGAGAGAACCTTAGAGGAAAGGAAGCAAATCTGAGCTGTGCTTGGAGAAGAACGAGTATTTGAATGTGTCCATAGGTTGTAGGGCAGGAACAAGTCCTTCCACGCAGACTGAGGTCCGCTCACCTGGGAAGGGAGAATATGGGGCAGATGGGGGACACTCACAGAATCTTTATGGGGAAAAGAGAGAAGCCCAGTTTAGTTGGGGCTCAAGCAATAAAATGAAAAATAAAAAGATGTAAAGACAAAAATATACGCATGTTCTCAAGCTGTTCTCCCATACCCACTTTTTACCCTTATCATCAAAAGTAAGAAGAAGATACCACTTTTCAGGACTTAACTCCTAACCATGTTACCATGCTGACTTAGTACTAAAAGAATCTAGAGTCACACTATATGAATTCCTACACTGTAAAATGAGAAAACTACTTAGAGTGGAAACTGGATCTAGGAAAGGAAAAGAACCGGGGTAAAATAGAGAGACAGGGCATTGAAAGAGGGAGAAGGAAAGTGTCCCCAAGGTAGCTGTGGAGAGCAACTGAAGCGTTTGTTGGATGCGAGACTGGAACCTGTCACCAGGCTTAAAGGTGACACAGTGTTAGTGGAAAGGACATCATACAGGACTTTTAATCTCAAGTTAGAAAATGGAAGGTTAGGAGTGGCACTGAGTTTCAGAATGACTTACAGAAGCCGTGTACTATAGCTGAAGGAATACCAGGTTTTGATTCAGAAGCCCTGGGTTTATGCCCACCAAAGACTTTATTAGCTGTGTGTAGAAGTTATTTCAACTTTCTGGGTCAAGTTTTACCATCTGTACAGTTGATGTAAAAATTAGGAGGACTGGTTTTAAATGAATTAGTATTTGTTAAAGTACTTCATACAATTTTAAGCTCTCTGTGAATTGAGTATCTTATTAATTTTATTTTGTTGGGATGGTCATGCCATTATTCTGTCTGCACTGAATCTCTTTCTTTTGATAAATGCTTCTGCTCAATTTCTGATGAAATTTCCAACCAATGGGTGCCTCTTCCCCTAACATAGGGGTAAGCCTATATGACTAAAGATAAATTAGAGATCTTGTCATCCCTATGCAGTGCTTGATCTCTGGTAGCAAATACTTGAGGAGAGGTTAGCAGAGTCTTTTTAAAGATTATCACATGAACTCTGGATGAGAAAAGGGCCCAAGTTCTAAGGATACTTATAATGCTGGAGCACCCAGGTGCCAGGGCCATCTTTCCTACTACATGGAGCAGCCCAACAGAAAGGAGAATCTGGAGGTAAAAATAGAGATGTAGATAGACAGAAAGAAAGTTGAGTTTGGAGACAGAGATGGAGACGCAAATGGAGAGAAAGGGAGACAGAAAGAGAGGAAGAAAGAAACTCCAGTTGCTACTCCTCCAATCTTTCATTCATCCAAGTATTCAGTGACTACTTCATGTGGGTCAGGGGTTATTTAAGGTACTGAGGATGTATCAGCAATCCAAGACAGACTTGGTGTCAGTTCTCATAGAGTTAATATTTTAATGAGAGTGAAGGAATGATAAACAATTTATAAAAGAAATTCAAGTCAAGCAGATTATGGTAGATCGTGAGCCAAGCATGCCGGGAGTGGTGAAGAGTTACGAGGTGTGAGGTGACTTCTGATACATGTAGCCTATTAACCCCAATGCCGGTGACAGTCAGTCACAAAGCCTGTTCTGGAAAGACATGACGAAGCCTTTCCCTTCTTTCACACTGTTGCTAGAAGAGAATACAACCTCTCACTCTATGAACTGTCAGTTCTGTTGCTGAGGGAGAGATTTTGACCACATACATCTAACGGGCAACCCGAATTTAATATGCAAACACCCCTGATTCCTCAACAAGTTTCTCCCTATCTTCTCTATCACCAAATGCTATCCCATATTCTAGTTACTCTGGCCAATACCTTGAAATCTTCTGTGATCCTCTTTATCTCATATATGACACTGAAGTCTATCAGCAAATCCTGTCAGCTCTACCTTCGAAGATTTCTAAATCTGACAATTTCTCGCCATCTCTACTGTTAGCACCTTGGTCTAAGACTAGACATAAATTTTGTTGTTTCTCAAGATCTTCACACCAGAAGCTGGGTGAATACCTCACTTCAATTCTTCCTGTGGGCAGATCTTGATGAAATGACATAAACCGTATTTCAAGATACTGAGTCCATGCTCTCTTTTCTACAACAAAGGTGGCAAACCCCAGGTAGGATTCAAGCAATGCAGACCCTGAGGATAGCAGACGCAGCCTACAGGACACGGACAAGTTCTTATTTTTATGTTTTCTTCCTTATTTTCCTCCACTTCCAGGGAAGGGTTGCCTATGATTCATACCTGAGCAGTTTTCATATCCAAAAGACTTCCTTCTTTCAGGTAGGCATCATAAACTGAACCTGTGGGCATCGGTGGCTGTCTATTACCTGTGCTATTTCTCTTACCAGGGAAAAACAAGCAAACAACCAAAAACAAACAAACAAACAAAAAACAAACAAGCAAACAAAAAACCATGGATTTACTTTTTTTTTGGTCCCTAAACTACATCAGGTTTCTAAGTGCATTTCTCAATTCTCGTGTCAGGAGAGCATCCCAGCCCTCCTCTTTCTTTATGCATCCCTAATCTACTAGATTCCATTGGTTTAATTCAGGACCAAGATGTCCTGAAATATCCACCTTCCATCTCAGACAGATGAAGCCATGCTATCTGTAGGAAGAGAAACCTTTCAAAAGAAAAACAAAACTCTTTACTTGCCTCCCTCACCAATACCCAGTAGAAGTCACAGAAACTCATTAAGGACTTCAAAAGAGAAGCAATAGAAAACTTTGAGTACAATCCTTCTCAGGAAAATTAAAAGGCCACAGAGTAGAAGACCACCCCCTCATATCTTAGAGGAACTAATGCCTACATCACAGATTAATCATAAGGCTGTTTTATTAAAAACAACTTCAGGGATCTCAGGGTTTCAAGGATTATCTGTTTGGAAAGGTGACCTCAAACATCCAAAATATGTATGGTAATAACCAGGAAATCTGATGAGTTTGAATTTTAAAAGCGTGTTTGAAGACAGATGTTGATCTTTTTTTGGACATGGACAGGGTGAGTACCTGTGTTTGTGAATAAAATGATGTGAATTCACTTTTTCCACAAGTTTTTAGTGATTAAATTCAAAATACAATAATTGATTACAATCTACAGTACAGGTCTAGTAATGACAATAAATTTTGGGGGGGAGAAGATATTTCTCAAAATTGAGGTTCCCTTTCATCAAAAATGATAGCAAATTTTCATCTGTTAATGCTGATTCTGTAATGAGACCTTACATAGTTCATCTTTGAAATGTATTTTCACACGACTAGGTACTATCAAATGCTAATATTAATTCACAAGCATATAAAATAGCTTGGCATGATGTGATTCAAACTACATTAGTTGTCATCAAAAAGACTTCACACAATATAAGATTTTCGTATAAGTGCTGTTTTGCCTTTTAATTTTAGGTTGAATTCATTAGGTAACATTATCAAGTCGGAAGCAGAAGCTAATTTCCAAAGCCACTCAGTGTTCAATAGTAACGGTTGAGGATGATTCTTCTCATTCAGAAAAATTTCAATCTCAGCCCTTAGCTCAAAAAATTGCAAGAAAACTTTACCACTGATAAGCCATCAAACTGCTACGTAGCAGGGAAAGTCAGAATACTCAGCTTTTATTTCTGACAAAAATTCACATAATTGATGATGGTTAAGTCCAAAAAAGCAAGTGAAATTCATCGCTGATGCTGCTGGTTCAATAACGTGATAGATTCAAATATTTTCCTTAAAGTACCTGTAGTTGGTCCAAGCAGACTATTCACAGAGGCTAATTCTGCAGTCACTTTATTTTTTTAAACATCTTTATTGGGGTGTAATTGCTTTACAGTGGTGTGCTAGTTTCTGCTGTATAACAAAGTGACTCAGCTATATGTATACATACATCCCCATATCTCCTTTAAACCTGGCATTGACTCCATGAATAAACAACTGAACAGCCACAGTGACATCTGTAAATGCATCAAGAGCTAGGGAAAACCGGGTGAAATCATTTGACTTATTTAATTGACTATGGAGTTGATCCCAATGTGTCAACATTTTGAGGAACTGTTCTTGCCAAAAGGCTAACGGTCTTAAATTTATATTTTTTAGACACAGTTCTTTTTTTTTAAACATCTTTATTAGAGGAGAATTGCTTCACAATGGTGTGTTAGTTTCTGCTGTATAACAAAGTGAATCAGCCCTACATATACGCAAATCAAAACTACAGTGAGGTACCACCTCACACCAGTCAGAATGGCCATCGTAGACACAGTTCTTCATGACATTTTTTGTCACTTCAACACTTTCCATCTTCTCCTCCTTATCAGCTCTTGATACCACTGGTCAAATTCTACACACTTCAGGCATTGGGATGTTGAGAGTAGGAAGAAGTAGGTCCAGGAGAGTATTTAGTTTTTGTGCACTTATCTTGGGTGCTCTTTCCAGAGAAGGAGCTCCATTGTGGAGTGTGCCCAACATGGATCTCTCTAAGTTGCTCTCACAGTTGTCCAGAAGCCCTTACCAATGGGTCCCAGTCTTTGCAGATTTCTAAACATGCATGTGGGTTGTGAGAGGCCCTCTTTAGGATCTAATACAGGTGTAGTTCTGCGGTTTCTCAGGCGTGATCTGCAGTGCCTGAGCAGCGGTGCCTGGGGCATCTGATCCTATCTGAGTTAAATTTTTCAAGCAATAATTATATTTTTCCCTTAGCAGTTTTAAACTCCAAGAGACCAATTTAATTTCAGGTTAACAAGGAAAAAGTCACAGGCAAAGGAATTAAAAAGTGGCTTGGGTCTCAAGCGTAGGGGTCTAATCTGCCAAAGCAGAGATTCTATAAAACGGAGGTAGGATAAAAAACGTTCTCCCTCTTATCAGATAAAAACTGAGTTGTAAATTTTGTTGCTGTTGTTGCTGTAGAGTTCCCTCCCTCCTCCATATTGTCAAAATCAAGAAAATTGTATTAAAATGCCTTTTAATTGGCAACAGGAAAAAAACTATCTTGTAATGAAACTGGGTGATGTATGGGCTTATTTAATTTCAAAGGCTGAATCCATGGACGCGGAATCTGCAGATATGGAGGGCCGGCTGTACTACGCCATTTTACATACGGGACTTAAGCACCTGCAAATTTTGGTACCTTGCTGAGGTCCTGGTACAAACCTTCCGGGATACTAAGGGATGGCTCTATGTGTCTTACTTTGTTGTAATTGGTATGGTCATTGCTGAATATAATACTGGGAATTTGGAGAATGTCATTTGATTTCATATAAGAGTTTAAATTTCTACACTGAAATTGAATATAAAGCTAAAGCTTTATGTAAATATAAAATATGAGATTTCAATGAAACATATTGTAATTGAAATGTGTAATAAATGCAAACACCATTTGCATCTAAATGCTTCTAGAAAATCCAGATAACCTGGAAGTTGATTATTTAGAAAATTTTCCATGGAAACTTTTGAGGTAGACTCCACAGGCATCATAGCTGACACACTTTCCAATTATCTTTTAAATATCAGTTGGATTCTAGTTTATATACTCTGGCTACATACATTTACATTACAGGGCTTCCCTGGTGGCGCAGTGGTTGAGAGTCCGCCTGCCGATGCAGGGGACACGGGTTTGTGCCCTGGTCCAGGAAGATCCCACATGCTGCGGAGCAGCTGGGCCGGTGAGCCATGGTGGCTGGGCCAGTGAGCCATAGCCACTGAGCCTGTGCATCCGGAGCCTGTGCTCCGCAACGGGAGAGGCCACAACAGTGAGAGGCCCGCATACCGCAAAAAAAAAAAAAAAAAAATTTATATTACTAACATTCTTAATTAGCATTAAGATGCTTGAAATTTTATTTACTTTACAAAGTAAATTGTGATTTCTAACCCATGAATCAAAAGAATTTTAGGCAAAACTTGAAGTGCATCAACACGTTTATCTGCACTGTTGTTTGCTACTCATATAAAACTACAGAAATCATATAGAAATCATGGTATTTCCTCATATTCCTGTGGAAAAATAGGAGCCTTTGATGTGCACTGAGAAAAAAAATTGGAAGAATCATTTGGATTTTTATATTATATGTATATATAAATTGATATGTTTGATTATAATAAAAGATGTATTTGTGGATCAGAAAAAGAAGTAAAATTATAAATTTTGTATAATACATCAGGATTTAGTAAAGTTAAAAAGTACTGAATGAATGAAGGTATAGTAATTCTAAATTGCTCAACATTAAATTATTATTTCTAAATTCCTAGAAGTTTAATAATATGAAACAGAATTGTTTTATTCAGGCAAAAATAATATATATGAATCTTGAATGTATAGTTATGTATTAAAACATTGTGGATGGACCTGATGGTGGCCAAATAAAACCATGTTACACAATTTTAGAGTATTTTTCCAATTCTCTATTTAAAGCTGGACCCTTCCTCCTCATAGTGGTTGACAATCCATCAAGAAAAGATTAGTAGCTAAAAGCAGAAGTCTTTTAGGGTATTAGAACTGAAACAATGGAACCAACTATTCACTGACTATTGATTATTATCGTGCCACACAGAATAAGGCATAATTAGTGACATTGTAATCTCTAAAACAAGTAACTTTACTGCAAATCTTTGGTGTAATCAATATAATCTAAAAGAAGAAGAAACCACATAGAATTTCCAAAACTAATTCAGTAGTTTTATTGTTTGCATAACTCTGTACAGGTTATTCCAAAGGTCTTAGTGCAGTTTTAAGCTGTAACAATTTAGAACTGCACTAAGAATTTTGGCACACCCTATATTTTATCTGTGATCTATTTTCTTGAGTTGTTAGTACAGCAAATAAATTATTGCATAGTTTGTTGTAAGTAAAGATTTTCAATAAAAGAAGTTTCAATTTTAGAATCAAGAATTTAAGTAGGAACACTATACTGCTATAATTGGATTGGAAATATCAATGTGAATTCCTGTCTTATAGACATTTTTATTTAATAAAGTACATTTCTGTCCTAATCTTTTTCAGTAAAATGGCCAAAAAGCAATGCCACTCCCATAATGCACCCTAGTGAGCAGAATCTATTCTCTACTACAAATTTTCTGCTGAAAGGAAACAAGGATCCTTGGAGAAATGGCTGATCCCAAGTCTGATGCTAGAAGGCATAAGATAAACCTGAAGATATTACATCCGAAAGCAAGGAAGTTTTTACAGTTAACTTGGCTTTGAAAAGGGTGTCACAATAATTCAATGTGGAAGAAATAGTCTTTTCAACAAATGGTGCTGGGATAACGACATCCACATGCAAAAGAATGAAATTAGATTTATACCATATATAAAAATTAACTCAAAATGCATGATAAATCTAACTATAAGAGCTAAAATTATAAATCTCTTAGAAGAGGGACTTCCCTGGTGATCCAGTGGGTAAGACTCCATGCTCCCAAAATGCAGGGGGCCTGGGTTCGATCCCTGGTCAGGGAACTAGATCCCGCAAGCATGCTGCAACTAAAAGTTCACATGCTGCAACTAAAAAAGATCCCGCATGGTGCAAAGAAGATCCCACGTGCAGCAACTAAGACCCAGCGTGGCCAAAATGAATAAATAAATTAATTAAATTCTTTTAAAAAGGTACTTTATGGATGCATAAAGTATCCATACATTATATAAATAAATAAATCTCTTAGAAGAAAACAGGTATAAATCTTCATAACCTTAAATTAGGCAACTGTTTCTTAGATATGACACTAAATGCATACATGACAATAGAAAAAATAGATAAGTTGGACTTGATCAAAATTGAAAACATTTGTGCTTCAAAGTATACCATTAAAAAAGTGAAAATACATCCCTCAGAATGGGAGAAATTATTTGCAAACTATGTATCTGATAAGGGTCTAGTATCCAGAACATATAAATAACTCCTACAACTAAATGATAGAAAGACAAATAATCCGATTAAAAATGAATAAGGAATTGAAATAAACATTTCTCCAAAGAAGATATACACATGGCCAATAAGCACATGAAAAGTCTCTCCACATCACATCATTAGGGAAATGAAAGTCAAAATCACAATGGAATAATACTTTACTCCCAGTAGGATCACTAATATTTAAAAAAACAAAACAAAACAAAATGAAAAGAAACAGTAACAAAGGTTGGTGAGGATGCTGAAAAATTGGAACTCTCATACATTACTGGTGGGATTGTGAAACAGTGCAACCACTTCAGAAATCAGTTTGGCAGTTCCTTTAAAGTAGATACAGAATTACCATATGCCACAATAATTCCACTCCTAGATATATACTCAAGAGAAATGAAAAAGTATGTTCACACTAAAACTTGTACTGAAATATTCATAGCAACACTGTTCATAATAGTCCAGAAGTGGAAACAACCCAATGTCCATCTGCTGATAAAAGAACAGGAATGAAGTGTGCTGGTCCACCTCCTTCAGCTGGTTCAGGCACCCTTTTCAGGGACACACTGGGTAAAGGAGGCAGGGTGAATCGACAAGAACAAATATTGATACTTTATTTGTTCCTAGATTTTCTAACACAGTTACTTCTTACTATGTGTGCTGCCCTACTGTACCTGTTAGGATGTGGGGAAGCCAGTCCATGAGTACTACTTAACGTCCCATTGGAAAGTTAGGAATCTTCTCCCACCTGCAAACTGACAACATTGACTTTCTCCAGGCAATATGCTGTTCCCATTCCCTAATGCTAAGATGCTTATTCTCTGGGCGGCTTTCCCCAAAAGGACTCTTCTATAAAGCACAGATGATATGAAAGGCCCAAAAAGTCTATAAAGGAAAAAGAGGTTACCCTGATTGAAGACCACAGCAGGCTTGACAAACTAAATGGAGATGCCGAAAAAATAACCTCAGGTGTTCTGGTATGAACTTGAAAACCAGTGTACTAATACAGACTGTGGGGTTCACAGTTTTTGGCTGTCATTCAAGGCTGCTGCTGCTTAGCAAAGATGACTAGAAGATCATCTTTCCCTGCCTCTCCTGCTATCCATTTCCTTCAAGTGTCTCTTACATCATGGTCTTGGAAAGGGTTTATAGGATGGATGAATAGATAGATAAAATAAATATGTAGACTGGTACAGGCACAGAGAGAGGAATTATGAGGAAAATGATGAGAAAAAGTCTCTATAATCAAAACACTTCTATGTATTTAGTGCAAAATCAACCAATATTACCCGTAATATTTTACTCCCTAAACCGTTGAACATTTTTATAGACCTTGAACTTGATGCTCCTTTTGTTTTTCTCAGCACATAATGTGACTTCCTTGAATTTCAAATGCATATTTAACTTTTTTGAAATGTATATAATTATTTTTATCTTGAAATACTTTTTTCCCAGAGTAGACTCTATGCTTCAAACTGAGCTAACCACTCTAGTCTGCTATGATCCCACAGGCAGAAATTATTACCCCCATGTTATAAATGAGAAATTGAGGTTTAGAGATGTTAAGTGATTTCCCAAAGTTGTTCAGTGGGCAAGCTGAGATTCCAATCCTAGTCTCTATTGCTTTAAAGCTGCAGCTCTTTGTCACATAACAAGAAAATGGCTTTTTAGATTACGTGTGTGTTTGTGTGCATATGCACCCAAGTGCTTGCATCCAAGGCCCTCCCTCCCCTACGAATCACAAAGCAACAACTACAAGAAGTGAAGATGGGGAGGATCTTGTATCAATTTATAAATAAAAGAAAAACTGTGACGTTAATGTGTTTAGAACTGAGATGAAGTGGTCCCCAGTTTCTGGCTGGTGTGTGTTGGTCTCATTTCTTCTCTCACACAGAATGAACAATGAAAACCATATATCAATCTCTCCAAGGGTATTGATTTTCCCAAAGCAAAAGCCCCTATAAAATAACAATCAATCACAGCTGCATAGCTGAGCCATTTTCCCATGATTTATTTTTTCTATAGCACTATCACTGTCTGACATTTTGGGTTGCACTTATTTTTTCCAAGTCTGTTTCCAGCCAGAATATAAGTTCCTAGTGGTCAGCGGTACTAATTTTTATTTCCAGAGTTTATCACAGCACTTGACACAGAGTGAGTCTTCCATAAATTCATTTCGGTTCCAATTAAACATTTTTGTCACTTAAAACATGGCAGTAGGTGGTGCACTGTATTCATCACTCAAATGGGACCTTTAACCCTCTAGGTGTAGAAGTCAATTTTATGGAAAACTTTTAACCTTAAACAAATGATAGCAGTACTTTTTGTCCTTATCCGTTTTCGTTTATGTCAGTTTTGCTCACCCTTTTTTCCAATGGGAACTTGCTGAAAATAAACCTTATAAAAATAGTTGAAAAAAAAAAGAAAAAATGCATAGGGAAGTGAAACAAAATATAATGTATGATTAATTACATAGGTTTTCTCAAGTCAACTAGTAATCCTAAACGTATAGTTTGAAATTCGTTCACATTTACAAGCTCTGACATTCTTCTTTTCTTCAGCATCCTATCACCAATTCTACTGAGTTTAGTTTTATGTTTATTTGATAAAGCAGAAGCAGATGGTGTTTAGGAGAAATGACGAACAATTTTTGGTACAATGACATGAAGCAAATCGGTGAAAAATCAGCAGGCTGTCTGGAAACAAGTTTCTCCTAACAGTCTCCTGCTGTAGTTTCTGAGCCAGTATCACTGTATGTTCTCTATAATCCAATTTCTTTTAAAATGGCTTTCCGTTCCTTTTTTGTGCACTATTGATATTAGGCATGAATGAATGCAAACACTTGCACAATCAAAAACAAATAGCATCTTACCACCCGGAATGCCCTGGCAGGAGTCCACAAAAACAAGATTTAACTCCTCAGAATGGCAGTGCGTAGACAGAATTAATGGGTGGTCTTTCCAGAAAAATGGCTTAAAAACTTCACTGAAATAGTAATTCGGTGCCTTGGTATCAGCATTTGTCTGCTTGTTATTGGTATCTTAACTGTTATCTTAAAAAGGAAAATTCAGGATATTTAATAGAGAAATTCAATTTGAAACTCACAGTTTTGCAAACCACTAGTTTTTAAAACCACAAAAGTTCTTCTGATAATTACTGATAATTTGCATTAGTGACCTACTGACATTTTACTTTTCAGTTGATATGACTTAGTGTGACCCCTAGGCAACAAATTAAACTTATCTTGTCCATGCTATTCAAGGATTTGTAGCCATAGGAATAGAAGCTTCTAAAAGTCAAGCCAAGACACTTGCTGAATATATTAAAAATCTACCTTGTAATGTAAAAAATCAACAATTAGAAGGACACTACTATATCCTACAGAGAAAATTCTTTGTTTACTTAAAATTGTTGTTTTGTAATGGCTTCTTTCCCTTATGATCTGAAGGGAGAATTGAGATATTCTGGGTTAGAATCTTCATACATCTTGGGGGTCAGACATCTATTAACTATGCATATCTCCACTTGCCAAATGATGTCATCTCTTTGTTTAAATCACACAGATTGCAGCAATGTCCACATCAGATTAAGGTCGCTAAGAGGTATGGGAGTAATATTACCCTGGAATAATTTTCCAGCTTGAAAACAAGCTTTCTTCCATCTGCACTTTTCTAACCATGTGTGAAATACTTATGAAAAAAAAAATTGTAATCTTTTTATTTCTTGTAACCATGCTAATCAATAAACTTTTTGACATTCTTGATATTTTAGTCACTTTGTTGCACATAAAACTTTACACAGCAATTTAATGTGGGCTGAATTCCTCTTTTTCTGATCTCTTGGAAAGCGGAAGTCCTTCCAATGGTCATGTATATCTTACATCCCTCAATCGTTCCCAGCAGAATGTATTAGTCTCATTACAGATCATTGTATTCCAGTCAGGTTCTGAATGAGAAGGGCTCTGTGGCCTTTGGCTGTACGCCCTCAGCTGGATAAGAGCAATAATGTTCTGGAAATATATGCAAACTCACTTCTGGATACTGTGACCCTGTAAGTAGCTCACGAGCGGTGCAGTATTTGAAAAAAAGAGATTGAGGAAAATGACAATTTAAAGAGTAGACTGCACCTCTTTTCACTAACTTGATCATTGATGGGTTCTTTGCAGAAACTCTGAACATCACTTGAGTCTCAGTGACTCCTGGGTATCTTGGGGCTACGGTAGTATTTCAAGATCACAACACATCTATTAAACTTACTTATATTTTACTCCTCCAGTTCTATGGGAAAAATGATTTCTTGACCATGAAACTCTAAGAAACAAACCAACAAAAACACTGCCACCCTACACTGTCTTATTGTCCTCGACAATGGACAACAGTTTTCTCCCCGGGTCAGTCACAAGCCTAACACAGGAGAAAATTCCTGAATGTCAGGAAAATGAGGCTTTTTCTTTCAATACCTGAGTACTTTAATGTGGGCCTTTCTAAAAGATGGGGAAAAAACTTGAAGTATTTTAAACTGCTTAAGTATTTACATGGTAATTATCCCAATGCGTGGGGAGAAAGAGATGAGAAACCCCCAGTTCCTTGAGAGCCATGCACCGGAACACTTCGCTGGCTGCCTTTGCATTCATTATCCTGCTCAGTACTCTCAGTCATCCCTAGAGGTTATCTCCGGGAACAGGCGAACTCTAGTTCACAGACAAGGGGTCAGATTTTCTTCATCTTTGCATAATTATCCCCAAGATGACATACTAGATAATTTAGAGTATGAATGTTAGATCCCTTTGTCAGACTTGAAAGTAGGTGGTCTTTCTATTCTACCTTTGTTGTAGATTCTTGAAAGGTGTTGGTAAGTATCTGACACAACTTAACATTAATTATCCGGTTTATCCATTAGCACCATACTGTCTCCAATCTAGGGAGATCTGGACTTAAATCTTGGTCCAAGGCCCCAAATCCAATGTCTGGGCTCCCTCTATGAATCCCATATAATCTCTCATTATCTTCCAGGCTGGGTACCAGTGCCCACAAAGAGAGCAGTGGGAATGGGCACAGTTCTCTAAATGAAGCAATCATTTTCTCCATGTTGGTCTAGTCCGCAGTGCTAGGCTTCTGACCAGCTCACTCCATCTGACTTCTGAAGGATTACCTGGTCACTGTAAGACTACAGCCTGACTACCCCATAACCTGATACCCTACCCCTTAACCTGAAACCCTGACAGACTACGATCTGCCCCTTCTACGCTCCAGATTCCTCTCCCAGTGGCCTGGCCATGTACCTCAACCTGCACCCTCCAGTACTGATTCCCTGCTTATCTTTGGAGTTCTAGGGTTTCTACAAATCAGAGGTTACAAAGAAAGACCTACAGACTTCAGATAGGTGGAGTAAATGAGGGAAGCGGGAAAGATAACCAGAGGTGAACTAAAGCACAACTGGGGTTAAGGGACTCGAGAGGGAAGCTGCAGCTGGAAAACCATTAGAGAATGTGGGCCCAGTGTTGTCACGTGTGTGCATTCTGAAGAGAAGACAGAAACCCCAATTTTCATGTAAATGTGTAATTAATCCAGTGGTATTTTTATTTATTTATTTTTAAACAACTTTATTGAAGTATAATTGCTGTACAATGTTGTGTTAGTTTCTGCTGTATAACAAAGTGAATCAGCTATACGTATACTTTTATCCCCATATCCCCTCCCTCTTGCGTCTCCCTCCCACCCTCCCTATCCCACCCCTCTAGGTGGTCACAAAGCACCGAGCTGATCTCCCTGTGCTATGTGACTGCTTCCCACTAGCTATCTATTTTACATTTGGTAGAGTATATATGTCCATACCATTCTCTCACTTTATCCCAGTTTACCCTTCCCCCTCCCCGTGTCCTTAAGTCCATTCTCTTTGTCTGCATCTTTACTCCTCTCCTGCCCCTAGGTTTTTCAGAACGATTTTTTTGTTGTTTTTTTTTAGATTCCATATATATGAGTTAACAAACGGTATTTGTTTTGCTGACTTCTTCAATCTGTATGACAGTCTCTAGGTCCATCCACCTCACTATAAATAACTCAATTTCGTTTCTTTTTATGGCTGAGTAATATTCCATTGTGTATATGTGCCACATCTTCTTTATCCATTCATCTGTCGATGGACACTTAGGTTGCTTCCATGTCCTGGCTATTGTAAATAGAGCTGCAATGAACATTGTGGTACATAACTTTGAATTATGGTTTTTTCAGGGTATATGCCCAGTAGTGGGATTGCTGGATCATATGGTAGTTCTATTGTTTCTTGGTTATTTAGTACTGTATTGCTTAACCTCCGTGTGTTTGTATTTTTTACAGTTGTTTTCCTGTAATTGATATCTAGTCTCATAGCGTTGTGGTCAGAAAAGATACTTGATACGATTTCAGTTTTCTTAAGTTTACCAAGGCTTGATTTGTGACCCAAGATATGATCTATCCTGGAGAATGTTCCATGAGTACTTGAGAAGAAAATGTATTCTGTTGTTTTTGGATGGAGTGTCCTATAAATATCAATTAAGTCCATCTTCTTTAATGTATCATTTAAAGCTTGCATTTCCTTATTTATTTTTATTTTGGATGATCTGTCCATTGGTGAAAGTGGGGTGTTAAAGTCCCATACTATGAATGTGTTACTATCGATTTCCCCTTTTATGGCTGTTAGTATTTGCCTTATGAATTGAGGTGCTCCTATGTTGGGTGCATAAATATTTACAATTGTTACATCTTCTTCTTGGACTGATTCCTTGATCATTATGTAGTGTCCTTCTTTGTCTCTTGTAATAGCCTTTATTTTAAAGTCTATTTTGTCTGATATGAGAATTGCTACGCCAGCTTTCTTTTGATTTCCATTTGCATGGAATATCTTTTTCCAATCCCCTCACTTTCAGTCTGTATGTGTCCCTAGGTCTGAAGTGGGTCTCTTGTAGACAGTATATATTCAGGCCTTGCTTTTGTATTCATTCAACCAGTCCGTGTCTTTTGGTTGGAGCATTTAATCTATTTACATTTAAGGTAATTATCGATATGTATGTTCCTATTACCATTTTCTTAATTGTTTTGGGTTTGTTATTGTACGTCTTTTCATTCTCTTGTGTTTCCTGTCTAGAGAAGTTCTTTTAGCATTTGTTATAAAGCTGGTTTGGTGATGCTGAATTCTCTCAGCTTTTGCTTGCCTGTTAAGGTTTTAATTTCTCTGTCGAGTCTGAATGAGACCCTTGCTGGGTAGAGTAATCTTGGTTGTAGGTTTTTCCCTTGCATGACCTTAAATATGTCCTGCCACTCCCTTCTTGTTTGCAGAGCTTCTGCTGAAAGATCAGCGTTTAACCTTATGGGGATTCCCTTGTATGTTATTTGTTGCTTTTCCCTTGCTGGTTTTAATATTTTTTCTTTCTATTTAAATTTTATAGTTTGATTAATATGTGTCTTGGCACGTTTCTCCTTGGATTTATCCTGTATGGGACTCTGTGCTTCCTGGACTTGATTGACTATTTCCTTTCCCATATTAGGGAAGTTTTCAACTATAATCTCTTGAAATATTTTCTCAGTCCCTTTCTTTTTCTCTTCTTCTTCTGGGACCCCTATAATTCAAATGTTGGTGCATTTAATGTTGTCCCAGAGGTCTCTGAGACTGTCCTCAATTCTTTTCATTCTTTTTTCTTTATTCTGCTCTGTGGTAGTTATTTCCACTATTTTATCTTCCAGGTCACTTATCCATTCTTCTGCCTCAGTTATTCTGCTATTGATTCCTTCTTGAGAATTTTTAATTTCATTTATTGTGTTGTTCATCATTGTTTGTTTCCTCTTTAGTTCTTCTAGGTCCTTGTTAAACATTTCTTGTATTTTCTCCATTCTATTTCCAAGATTTTGGATCATCTTTACTATCATTACTTTGAATTCTTTTCCAGGTAGACTGCCTCTTTCCTCTTCATTTGTTTGGTCTGGTGGGTTTTTACCTTGCTCCTTCATCTGCTGTGTATCTTCTCATTTTGCTTAACTGTGTTTGGGGTCTCCTTTTTGCAGGCTGCAGGTTCATAGTCCCCGTTGTTTTTGGTGTCTGCCCCCATTGGGTAAGGTTGTTTCAGTGGGTTGTGTAGGCTTCCTGGTGGAAGGGACCGGTACCTCTGTTCTGGTGGAGGAGTTTGGATCTTGTCTTTCTGGTGGGTAGGATCGCGTCTGGTGGTGTGTTTTGGGGTGTCTGTGAACTTAATATGATTTTAGGCAGCCTTTCTGCTAATGGGTGTGGTTGTGTTCCTGTCTTGCTAGTTGTTTGGCATAGGGTATCCAGCACTGTAGCTAGCTGGTGGTTGAGTGGAGCTGGGTCTTAGTGTTGAGATGGAGATCTCTGGGAGAGCTCTCACCGATTGATGTTACATTGCTCGGGAGGTCTCTAGTGGAGCAATGTCCTGAACTCGGCTCTCCCACCTCAGAGGCTCAGGCCTGATACCCGGCCAAAGCACACAGACCATGTCAGCCACATGGCTCACAAGAAAAGGGAGGAATAAAAAAGAAATAAAAAAATAAAATAAAATAAAATTTATTAAAATAAAAATAATTAAAATAAAAAAGTAATAAAAAAAGAAGAGAGCCACCAAACCAATAAACGAATCACCCAATGAATACAAGTGCTAAAAACTATACTAAAAAAAAAAACAAAAAAACGGACAGACAGAACCCTAGGAGAAATGGTAAAATCAAACCTATACAGACAAAATCACACAAAGAAGCATACACATACACACTCACAAAGAGAAAAAGGAAATAAGAAAAAAAATATATATATATATAAAGGAAGACAGCAACCAAATCAATAAACAAATCTGCCAATGATAATTAGCCCTAAATACTAAACTAAGATAAACATAAAACCAGAAACAAATTAGATGCAGAAAGCAAACCCCAAGTCCACAGTTGCTCCCAAAGTCCACCACCTGAATTTTGGGATGATTCGTTGTCTATTCAGGTATTACACAGATGCAGGTACATCAAGTTGACCGTGGAGGTTTAATCTGCTGCTCCTGAGGCTGCTGGGAGGGATTTCCCTTTCTCTTTATTCGCACAGCTCCCGGGGTTCAGCTTTGGATTTGGCCCCGCCACTGCATGTAGGTCACCTGCTGGTGTTTGTTCTTGGCCCAGACAAGATGGGGTTAAAGGAGCAGCTGATTGGGGGGAGGGAGGGGCACGGAGTGCGGGGCGGGCCTGCGGCGGCAGAGGACAGCATGACGTTGCACCAGCCTGATGTGCCCTGCGTTCTCCCGGAGAAGTTGTCCCTGGATCACGGGACCCTGGCAGTGGCGGGCTGCACAGGCTCCCAGGAGGGGAGGTGTGGAGAGTGACCTGTGCTCGCACACAGGCTTCTTGGTGGCGGCAGCAGCAGCCTTAGCGTCTCATGCCCGTCTCTGGGGTCTGCACTTTTAGCCGCGGCTCGCGCCCATCTCTGGAGCTCCTTTAAGCAGCGCTCTTAATCCCCTCTCCTCGTGCACCAGGAAACAAAGAGGGAAGAAAAAGTCTCTTGCCTCCTCGGCAGCTCCAGACCTTTTTCCCGGACTCCCTCCCGGCCAGCCGTGGCGCACTAACCCCCTGCAGCCTGTGTTCTCGCCGCCAACCCCAGTCGTCTCCCGGCGCTCCGACCAAAGCCCGAGCCTCAGCTCCCAGCCCCGCCCGCCCCGGCGGGTGAGCAGACAAGTCTCTCGGGCTGGTGAGTGCCGGTCGGCACCGATCCTCTGTGCGGGAATCTCTCCGCTTTGCCCTCCGCACCCTTGTTGCTGTGCTCTCCTCCACGGCTCTGAAGCTTTCCCCCTCCGACACCCGCAGGCTCCGCCGCGAAGGGGCTTCTAGTGTGTGGAAACCTTTCCTCCTTCACAGCTCCCTCCCACTGGTGCAGGTCCCGTCCCTATTCCTTTGTCTCTGTTTTTTCTTTTGTCTTTTGCCCTACCCAGGTATGTGGGGAGTTTCTTGCCTTTTGGGAAGTCTGAGGTCTTCTGCCTGCGTTCAGTAAGTAGGTGTTCTGTAGGAGTTGTTCCACATGTCGATGTATTTCTGATGTATTTGTGGGGAGGAAGGTGATCTCCACATCTTACTCCTCCGCCATCTTGAAGGTTCCCTCCAGTGGTATTTTTAAAATATTATGTGGATACAAAACTGGACACTACCCACAGTCCTCCAGTTTCTGACTTCTGCCTCAGATAACAGCTCAGCCCTGGCTTAAAAAGTCTAATTCTCACAGTCCTAAAAGCCTTACTTGTAACTAGAAGAGGTGAGCCAGCAACACAAATTGATGTTTGACAACTAACTGCAGAAAACTCTGATAACTACATCAGTGCATCACAGAGGCAGTCCACTCTAAATAGTACTGGGAGACAATTCTCTGTGAATCTGTCACGTGTCAGCATATCTTATGAGCAGAGACACTGACAGCCTTTCTTTCCAACCATCTGTTTGGGGATGTTTGTATAGCAGACAGCCTTGGAAGACAGATATGGGGTCTCTCTCTAGAGCAGTGCTAACTTCATATAAAATATTCAGGTTTCCTAAACTCAGTGTTCCTCTCATATACTGTAACCTGCTGTCCTCTGTGTGTCATCCCATGAGATTTGTGGCTCAGGGAGCCAATGAAAATGCTAATACTCTGACAGTTGTTACTGTCATGAGTAGTAAGTCCTTGGTCTCTGACCCAGGAGTTTCATGTCTTTTGCCAGCATCATAAAACAGTATTAGGTTGCAAATAGAGTAAATTTTCAGGTTCCTCATAGTTTTTGACAACTGATCTTAGTTTTTCTTCCACTCTAAACTCTGGCTACAGCAGCTACTCTAAACTCAACAGCCTAGTGTCTTCCACCATACTTCTCCCATTGATTTCCCTGAATCAATCTTGCTTTTGAAAGTACGGTATTGCTTTATTCTCCATCAAGGCAATCATGAACTCAAAGCATTTCAGACACCTAAACCTCTTTGTAGCTCATCATTTCTATCTATTTTAGGCTTCCTTCTTCAACTTCACACAATAGCTTGGTGTTTAGCAAAAAAATAAAACGACTAAGCAGGCAGACTGTCAAGCTATATTGCTTGGGTTTGAAACTATGTTTGCCACTCACTAGCTGTGTACTTGGGTCACATAGAAAGAATACAATAAATGTAATTGATTATTATTCAGTTGAATATTCAAAACTTTCAGTAGGAGTTTACCTTAAATGCAGGTGGCCTGTAATTTATAATCTAACTTATCACTGGGAAACTAAATGTAAATAATTTAGGGCTATGAATGGGTTTGGCCCTTTGCCAATTCAAGTCCTCAATACTTCATTAAAACATACCGATTGCATAGGATTTCCTTTCAAAAAGAAAACACCTCATATCCCAGTCTTCTACCAATAATATGAAGGACCAAGGACCAAGCACCAACCCCTCTCCAGTCAAACTGTAAATGTACAAATATACTACAAAGTTCCTTTAAACTGCCAAACAACTCTTCCATAGATGACCTTGCACACTCACGATGCCTAAATATCATCACATAAATGTTAGCCGGTTTGGTCACAGCCCTCATCGAAAAATCAATCCACGCAAATATTACTTGTCTGAAGCAACGTTTCCATTGGTGTTTTCACTGTGCTATGCCATTTCCCTTAATGGTCTCAAATAATATCCCCTGATTTTCTATTTATTTTTATTTCTATTTCTTTTTATTCTTCTAAGCCTATGACAATTAAAATTAAAATTCCAAAGGGGTAAAGGCAAGGAAAAGCTACAAAAATCTGATTTGATTTTCCTACACTTCCCCCCACCCAGTTCCAAGCCACTAATCCCCTCTCAAACTGTACAATAGAACAGCAGCGACATAAAGAAAAGGAGATAAAACTGGCCAGCCAGTGCATTGTTCTTGCTAATCTGCGCCATTTACCTAGGGTTAGAAGGCTTGCTTTATCGTTTAAACAGGCTTAAAAGCCTCTTTGCAAATGAGATTTTGTTCCTACAAAAGAATGAATTCTAGCTATTTGGTGAGTTTCTGCTAGACCAGCACTGGGAGCTGACTTGGCAGTAACTTAAGCTACTTCTTTGGCCACATACAGTGTATGCAAGGATTGTTTTCAGCTGCCCAAACTGAAAGGCATCAAGCTGATTAAATTCTTTCCGGGACGTGAATAGGATGTGGGGCATGTTAAGAGGCCAATAATATCAGATCTAAAATTGTACCTGGGCAAACTGGCCTTTATGCAGGTGCTTTAGAGTGGCTTTGAACTTTCAGAGCCCCTTGAATCTTCTTTTGAAAAGGAACAGAAGGGCAGACAGCAAATGAAATTCAGAGACAGAAAGTCTTAAAATAGTCTCCGGCTGTGAAGTAAAGACAATCTAAACTCTTTGATTCATTGTCGGTCTGAGTGGCATTGGGCACAGGGATAAACTGTACAACCTACTCCCTTGTCAATGTCAGCACAGAAGAGTACACGCATTGCATCAAAAGCTTAGATTTAAAAAATTCAACATCATGTTTATACAAAGATATACCTATTATTTGCTTTACCTGGCACACCTTGAACAGATGTTCAGTGTGACTTTGGCCTGAGGTTCAGCAGAGTGAGTAGCTCGACCTTGGTTAAATTTGTTCCCAGAAGGTACCAGGGTAGTTACTCCCTCCATTCTTAAATCATCAAGATCCTCTGTAACAACATAAACAATTGCAGAGAAAAAAATTAACTCTAATAGAATGAAGAAGAAAAGTCCAGGTTTTCAGATATCTGCCAGTAGTTGGTTAGCAAAACATTACATTTCCACTTTGCAAAAATCTTCCCTCATGCATCAATTCGTTTTCCAATTATTTCTAGATGTAGTTGGAGAAAATTATATGAGAAGATTTACAGGAGCAAAATGGTGAGAGATGAATCTGTCTGCACGATGGGCAGACCATACATGACTGTGGGACAACTTCTGCTGTAACCACCCACAGAAGTCAACCATAATCTCTACAGTAATTGGCCCCAAATGGTCAGGAGTTAGTCAGTGACTGCCCCCTTCCAACTAAGAACAATCCAGAGGAAGACAAATTATGCTCCCAAACCAATTACACAAGGTCATTCATTTCTAATGTGCCTGCCTTGAGCCTCCCCATCCAACACCCTCCAATCAGAATATACCTGAAGCCTTCTCTTTTTCCATTCTAAACCATTCCTTTTTGTCTGCACCTTGGGAGGACAGTAGTATACCGGGAGAGTCACACCCCAGGTGTTCACTGAAGCCTCCTATTTCTTCCAGGCCCTCAATCAACACTTAAAACGTCTATTTCTCTTGTAATTTAGTCCTGATACAATTTGTACACGATCTCCTGCTTTATTCAGAGGATAGGGAGTCTTGTAAAAAGGATTCTATTTACTTGCTCTCAGCCTTAGCGAAAGAGGGACATAAAGTTTCAAAAGATCAATTATAATTTTGCCAAGACATAATCCACGATTGAGGTTACTACCTATATAAGAAGGGAAATCCCTCTTTCCTGATAAGGCTGTAGACTATCCAAACATCTTAGGCCTCTCACAAAACAATCGAGAGGATTTCTAACTGTTAAAAATAGGACAGCAGGCCCATAACGAAGTTGCTTATGCTAAGCCCACGTTACCAAACGGATACTTAATTTAATCACAGTTTAAGCTTTCTCAGCAACGGAATCCTAAACAATCAGGCATCACCTGGTCAGCACTAGTGAGTTAACTTGCCTGATAGACCCCTGCTGTCCCCTAAAGGAAAGTGACCTTGCCACGACCAACCTGTTGTTTGCTAGTATAGCATCCTGCATCCACTGCCTTCTGTCTATAAAAGTCTTCAGTTTTGTACAGCTCCTTGGAGCTCCTTTCTTCCTGCTAGATTGGAGGCTGCCTGATTCATGAATCATCTACTCAGCTGAATTTTGTTTCTAACAACCGAATATGGCAAACAAGTGCCAAATTTTCCTGAGATTGTGACTAGTCTAAGTCATAAACAGACCTTCTGTTATCTGAAGAAGATTAGTCAACACACTACCTCCACAGGCAACCCCAAATGAAATCCTTTCATCTACTTGCATATGAGCAATCTGGGTGTGTCCTTAGAGGTTCAACTTAAACTTTATGAGAGTCAAAAACAACTCATCACCTTGACCTGGTTGTAAACGTATAGTCCCCTTGTTGTGGGGTAGCCCCTTCAAAACGCGCTGCTTCTGCTTAACTAGTTATAAGCGCCCCTCTCTTCTCATGGTTCCTCATGTCATGCGGCACAGACAGTACTACTGCCTGAGAACACACACTTTTCAGGTAGCTAATTGGCCTCCCATGAGATTCTGTTAGACTCTCCCCATCACACTACTATTCACCACTGAGACACCTTGGCTTGCCCACCCTCCTCCCTGCACCAGGGGAAGGGAACCTTAACGTTTTCTTAGCTCGGTTAGGAACTTGCTATACCTCATTCAGTGTTTTTAAGGACTCCCATTGAAAACTCTGACCTAATGTTGTTTGTTGACAGATCATACCTCAAAACTTGAAACTGGAGCAGAACACGCTAACACCAATTTAAGCTTGCCTGCAGAATGCAGTCCTCTACCCGAGGGAAAAATCAGCCCAAAGGGCAAAGCCACTGCACTTCCTTGAGCTTGTCTGCTATAGCCAAAGACCACAGAGTAAATATATATCAGGCATGTTCTTTTAGAAAAACCATGACTTTGGGATGCTTTGGAAAGAAAGGGTCATCTCTGCTGGAACCTCCATCAAAAATGGAAAAGATGTTTAACACACTTTTAGATGCCCTCTTACTTCATAAAGAGGTAGCTGCTGTGAAAAAGAAATAACATGGAAGCTAAAAGAAATACTCCAGCAGATCATTTTGCCAAACAAGCAGCCTTACCAACGGTTTTGATCCTATCTAAACTCTTAAAGGATGAATCCTTAAAGGAATTCAAAGAAACCATTATAAAATATCAATATTTAGCCCCTCATTTTGAAAAGAAAAATGGAAAAAAAAAGTGGTTCTAGCTTCACTCAGATCATCTCTGGTGCTCCCAAGACAGCTGCGTAGTGGCACTAGATGGTTTCAAATAGATATTAGCTAAATTTCTCCATGAAACTACTCATCATGGTACAGTTAAATTGGTTACTATCTTAAATCAACACGGCTGGGGAAACTTTAAAAAGACAGCTGAGGTCAATTTTAAGTCACATGGACTTGTCAACAGCATAACTCTAGAGAACCTGTGAATGTGGGAAATGACCAGGAACCAAAGCTTCGAAGGCCCTTTGAACACCTGATGTATTTTATATAGCTTCCACTTTTCATGAGATTTGAATATATTTTAGTTATCGAATGTCTATATAATTTCAGAGTGAGTTTAAACATCTCTTTGCCAAAAAGCTATAATCTTTACAGTTGCTAAAAAGCTGGTCGATTTTGTGATTCCAATCTTGGGAATATAAACTTTCATATCAAGTGACCAAGACACACACTTCACAAGAAATATTATAAAAAAAAAAAAAAAACTCTGTAAAGTATTACCCTTTACTCAGAAACCACACTGCTGTTATCACCTACAAACTTCTGAAAGGTGAAAAGAATCAATGACATCTTGAAATGAAATTAACAAAACTTTCAGAAGTCCTTGAGCTCCCTTGGTCAAAGGTACTCCCACCCACCCTTATGCCAATATGGTCCACTCCTAGAGAACACATTGTTTATTTCCCTGTGAACTAGTTACTGGAAGGCCCAAGTGCATCAGGATTTTACCTACAATACTATACTCTGCCCTGATGCATGTAGACATCGCAAAATGTTGCAAGAGACTCACGGACTACACTCAGTCCTATCACTAACAGGTTAATGTTGCATTCAAACATCTTAAACAGCCTCTTCATGACATTCAACTATAAGATTTCATCTGTTGGGAGATACAACAGAGAAAAGTTGCTCTTGAACCTCACTGGAAGGGATTCTATCAGATATTGTTAACAACAAATACAGAAGGAAACTCCCTGGAGTGAATCCTTGGGCTCACATTTCATAACTAAAGAAACAATCCAGAACCAACAAAACTGGAAGCCTGCTCTAATAGGGGACCTCAAAATGAAGATTCTCTAGAAGCAGCTGATCTTCAAAGTAGACAGATGACCCAAGATCCTCAGAACAACCTGATGACCTCAGATAGTGGACAGCTTCTGCACAAGATAGTGGACCAAAACCCTTGCCTAATTACTATTTTGTTTTTTATCTGCTTATTTACATTCTTCTTCTAATTTCTATAGACCCCTGGTTATCACTCACCCATAATGGCCCTTCTCCTTTTATTCCCTTCTTACTAAAATTGTTAGATCAGAGCATAATTATTCTAACACCAATCTTAGATTTCCCAAATAGTACCCTTCAAGCTTACTGATTGCTGGATATGCCATTCCTCACCAGACCTCCATGGTAAAAACCTAGGGCTATTTCCAGTCTCAACAAATGAGATCAAAGAGAATTACAGCCAATGGCATTTCACTTGCACTTATGTGGACAAATGACCTTAAACAAGGTCATTTGCTACTTTCCTAGCAATGCCCTCTCACAGAAAAAGAAAAAATTATTACGATCTATCAATTAGACCCTAGGTAATTCTAAATTTGAATTCAGAATTTCCTAAAATGATGGGCCAATTACTTAGTATCTGGAAGAGACTAATATAGATACAAATGTGCAAACAGGCCAATGTAAGGTCTTGGTTTCAACTTCATGCCATGAATAACTTCTTTTTTCCTGGATATCCATGTATTCCTACCAGATACTACTTCCTCTGCAACCAGGATGGCTAGTTTTGCTTGTCTCAAATTAATATTGCATGCACTTTAGAAACAGTATTCCAAAACTTATCTGCGCACAGACACCTTAATTCTTAAAGTCACGAAAGCAGGAAATTCAGATGTGTGCTCCAAAATGAGGTTACCCTCAATTATTTAGGCACTTTACCTGGGGGTGTTACTGATTCATTGTTTATGCAAACAATGAAAGCAGTGCTTCCAATAATAAGAATCATACAAACAAAAGGCTATGAGACATAGATCATTTTAATTCTGGCAGAAGTTAAAAATAATATCACCTCTACCTTAGACGGAATACAGATCAGTCTCAATTCCTTGGCAAGAGCAGTGATGGACAATCTAGATTTCCTGTTCACTAGTCACGACAGTACCTGTGCAATTGCTAACAGTTCTTGCTATACTTGGCTCAATGAAACAGGTAAGGTAGAAAAGGCCACCTATCACTTGAAGGAAAAAGCTACTTGGCTCACCAAGGCTGATCTTTATGACTTGTGGGATTGTTCTCTTAGCCTTGGTTGGATAATTTGGGTTCTTGGTTCTGAAGCATCTTAAACACGCTTTTCATTACTCTTGTTTTTGTCATAGTGGTCATGATGCCCGTCCACTGAACTCTATCCAGAGTCTTATATGCTTTTATGCAGCCCCTCTCTCATCAGATGATCACCATTTTAATACAACACCAAAAAGATTAAGAAGCTCTTGTGATAAAACTGACTATGGAGACAAGTCGACAGTCATGAAGCAGTGAAGATTTGAATCTTGAGTCTTGTCTTTTGGCCAACTTCCTGCCAGGAAGAGAATGACTAAAAGAGAAGAGAGACTGAACGTACAAAAAGACAATGGAAAGATCATATATGACATTAGAACAGAGACCCACAACCTCTGATGGAAACGATCAGTGAAGCCAAATCACAACATCTGCAGCAGTTGGCCCAAAGCACTCAGGTCCTGGTTCATAGAGGCCACGTCCCCTCCTTTTGCCCAACTCAGAACCAAGCAGAGAAAGCCAATTACGCTCCCCAAGCTAAATGCATATCTCCACAAATGGCCAACTTCAAATATCTAAAGGTCTGTCACACGGAAGGGATATCAGAGTTCCCAAAGTCAGCAATATTAAGGAGAGACTCTAGCCAACTAGAAATTTCTTTGAAGCAAGCAGTAATACTTTTTTCATCAAGGAATCTCATGATTCTTAAGGTAACAGTGGTAGAGAAAGATTATGTAAAAATAACCTCATGGGAATTTTTTAAAATATACTTGTTCTATTTCGATACTTTGAAGTCAAACTCTGTAGTGACTGTTAATGTCTAGTTAAGAAGTTAGATGTAACTATAAGGTAATGTGATCAGCTCTATCCCAGAAAAAAAACAAAAATAAATGTTTTGTATGTTATGGAAAACATATGAAAAATCAACTAACTGAAGTTAAAAACAAACCCATGAAACGGCCAAGTATTATCTGTCAGCACTTGACAATATTCTATTTTAATCATGTAGGTTAGTTTCAGTTTCCTAACTGAAACCTAAATGATAAAGGAATTATTAGGAAGGAATAATTAGGTAACAGTTGAGTAAAAGTATACAAGCCAGACCAGGTGGTAAAGGACTCTTCAGAGGGATGTAGGAACTTGAAAAAGCAGAGATTTGAAGGGACATAGTATATCAGGGAAAGTTATACAGCTATATGACCGTAACTTGAGATGTATAGGGATAGAAGAATGTAATACTGGAAAAGGGTTTAGTCTCAGATGATGAAGGGAGATAGAGTCATTGAATCTGTGTTTTATAGAGATCACTGTAGATGTACTTATTGAAATAAACAATTTTCTAAATTTACAAAATTGCTTTTCTGATAACTAGAGATAGGAAATAAGTTTTTCTCACTTATACTATTGTAATCTCACTGTCTTAGAAATGTGTCTAGCACAGGGTAGGCATTCACTGATATTTGCTGACTACAAGACTTTTTTTTCTGCAAATGATAGGCCTGAGCTCCCCTGAGATGTCACTCGGAGCACTTATCAGACACCTGTCTCAAGAGAAGATTTTTGTATAATTTGATAAACTTGGTTAATTAACTATTTGACAAGTTGATCTTTATGTGGAATTGGCTTTTGGAAAATTGGTTTTTGAAGGAATACATGTGTTGCACTTGCCTACAGCCATTTGGCAAAGTGAAAACCGGAAACAAGGAGTTGAGGCGGGAAGAAGCCTGTATCCTCCATAATGGATGTACCAGCTGCTGAGGGCCTGGGGTAAGGAAGTAACAGTAGCAAGAGAGAGAAATGCATCAGAAGGTAATTTCAGAGGAAGATTCAACAGGTTGTCGTGAATGACTGCATGTGAAATCCTTGCAGGTTTCTCCATATTACCACGTCCAGGAAATATAGGAAGAGATAACATCTTTGGTTTCACACATGCTTAGATGGAGCTATCGTCAAGATATCCATATGGATATTTGGTAGGCAGTTAGAAGGGCAAGTCTGGAGTAATGGAGTGTGGAATGAAGCTATAGACCATATGGCTGAGAAAAGCTGATAGAATTATCAGCCCAGCAGTTAAAAGCAAGCAGTGACACTTCTTAGGTCTAACTTTCTTTACAAGTGACATGTGTGCATCATATGAATATTATATTTAAAAGAAGAGTACCATATTTATTCTTTTTCACAATAGAAAGCCCAAAGCAGTAATTTATTTTTAAAGGTAGCCGATAAACTTGTGATGCACCTTTTGAATCACAGGGTTACTACAGAGAAAAATGAACTAATTTATGACTAAAGACATGAGCACTTCACGCAATCCAAATAACCAAGAATTAATCAAGCAAAGAACTGTTTTCATTTAATTTAAGGAAATAACTGCTGCCTAGATGAAATAATCCCAGGACTTTCATTTCATTCAAGTGTAATCCATGAAATAATTTACAGCTGCTTGAACTAGACAATGTGGGATATGAGTGAATTTTCACATCTGTTTCTAGGAACAAAAATTAAAAGCTTTCCAAACATAAGTCCCTTCACAGTGATTCAGTGATGGGTTACACAAGAATTATACGGCAGTTTTTCCCTGTATTGCAACTGTTTGGTTGATTTACGTCGATAGAGCTGATTTGGTCAAATATTTTAAACAGATGTTATATATGCTGAGTGAATTATTAAAAAAATAAAACAAATGTTAAGAAAACATATAAGAAATGAGACAGGTTTTAATAAAATATTTATGAATACTTTTTTGTTATGTGAGACAGCTAAACTATTTCCTTAAAAAAGGGAAAGAAAGAATTGAGAGCAAAACATAATTCACTTTGCTGGGATAAATTCTGGTTGAAAGGTGGAAGAAGGATGTCGAGGCCATGCTTCTATTGCTTCTCTATTTCTACAATCATGCCTCCAATATGAGTTCGGTTTTCTTTCTCAGTATATCAGTGTAGTATGGCTTAACTAGATTCATAATTGATAAGAACAAAATGGTAGACATGAGAAATTACAGGCTGGAATTTTTTAGAATAAACTTAGTTTAAAAAATTTAAGTTAGCATTGCATTTTAAAAAGTTTGGTGGAATTTAAAAGCTGAGTTGAAGTTTCCCTTTTTAATGAGAGAGAGTAGGTTACAGAATATTTACTTTCCTTGACCACATGAGATCAATAAACAAAGAAAGTGATTTGGCCAGTGGGTTAGGGGAAATGTTTATGTAAACTTAAATTTACATTCGTTCTCTGTCTTCTAGTGTTAACTGAAAAGAGCAAAAAACTTTCTGAGATATTTTTTGTTAGCTACCAGTTCCTGTTTAATTTCTTTGACCATCAACAGCCAAATACATGATGATCACAAACATTTGTAAAAACTTATGGGCTGGAACTTGTTTGCTTAGATTGCAAATGAATCCCAAGACTTGTGTTCATTGAACCCATCATTACATAAATTGTGAAGCCTTCTCTGTTAGTCAGAAAAATTAAGACATCTGGGAGTGGTTTTCTCCTTCCATTCCGTAAGAAAATACTAGTGCTTCTAACAAATTTCAACCCAAACATTACTCAAAGTCTGATTTCTGCATCAGAGTACATCTATATTTTCCTCAATTTGCACCTACCACAAATTCAAAAGATTATATTGTATACACAAAAAAACTGACTTCCTCCTGAAACTTGTGTCACCCCCTAAAGGTTTGACAGACATACGTTGTGAACAA
Source organism: Pseudorca crassidens (assembly GCF_039906515.1). Taxonomy (NCBI): domain Eukaryota; kingdom Metazoa; phylum Chordata; class Mammalia; order Artiodactyla; family Delphinidae; genus Pseudorca; species Pseudorca crassidens. The sequence goes on from NC_090312.1 coordinate 71,762,790, forward strand.
GTCTCTTTATTTTAAAAATAACTGAAATTCCAGGCATGTGGACTCATTTCAGGTGGAGTTCGATAAGCAGACTGTCTGGTATGACTGAAAGCTTGGTTATAGCCCTAATTGAAGTGAGGACACCTCGCGACCAACACAGAAATCTAGAGACAGCCAGAGGAGGTGCACCAAGGACCAGACTTGAGGGGTAGGAGGGGGAGGCCACAGATGGGAGGTTGGCAGAGCTAAGTAGAGGTGTTCAGGAATAGAACTGGGAAACAGAAAGGAGGCAAACCAAGCACAGGGTTCACAGTGTAGACAAGAGCAAGGCAAGGAAGGCTGGTTAATCTAAAAGGCTGGGATTAGACAGATTATTAATATTTGTAGCATGATGGGTAAAATATTTCATTTTTTAATGAGAATCATACAAAATCTTGCAGAGCTCATCATTTTAACCACCATTTAAAAGTGTATTTAATTTTAATTCCCCTGGGACATGTCTCTGGCTAAAGCACTCCTATCATTTATCTCTCTCAATAGTGAGAAAGCATTTCTCATCCCAATGGTTTAGTTATGGGATGATTACTTACCCTATTAGGTACCATTATGTTACAGTAAGCATTATTTCAGCCATTACAGGCGATACATCACACTAACACTTATTTTTTTGTTTGTTTCTAAACGACTTATGAAGGCTATTTAATATAATTTTTATGTTCCCACAGGCTCTGTATTAAATAAGTAAGGTCTTATGTTGGGAAGTTCCTATGTGCACTGTATCAATTTGTTGCTTGCTAATGAACTTTTGACCATAAACCTAATAATTACACCCTATACCATACTGGATAATATTTTCAAGCATTTTTTTTTTTTTTTTTTTTGCAGTACGCGGGCCTCTCACTGTTGTGGCCTCTCCCGTTGCGGAGCACAGGCTCCGGACGCGCAGGCTCAGCGGCCATGGCTCACGGGCCCAGCCGCTCCGCGGCATGTGGGATCTTCCCGGACCGGGGCACGAACCCGTGTCCCCTGCATCAGTAGGCGGACTCCCAACCACTGCACCACCAGGGAAGCCCTGGATGATATTTTTATTCTTGATCCAGACCACAAGTATCAACTGAGTTCATTTTGATAAGTGTTTCTGCATTATTTACATAATTTGCTAACTCGAAATAAGCCCTTTGGAGAGAGTATGATCCATTCATACCCTAATTGCTATAGTCCCAATACTATACAGTTCAGTATCCATGCTCTAAACTTGTCTTTGGTAAAGGTGATTCTGCCTGAAGTCAGTTGACCTCACATACCTGACACAAACACATAAAACTAGATTGCTACGAGGTTAGTGATTAAACTCAGAATTTGTTGTTAGTTTACCTTTTTCTTGGATTTCAAGTGTAACAGGTCTTGGTGGTGAACACCTCCCGCCATCACCCTCCTTTCCTCTTTCTTCTCTTGTATTCTGAAGTTCTTTTTGCTTAAGTCTCCAGTTTTGATAGTACCCTTCCTTCACTAAAGCCTCAGCCGAGTAGACTTCCTTCACTCCAACCGTCCTCCGTTTTATTTCCTTTGTACTTGGCGACCCTCCTCTGAACTTTGCGCTTGTCGATACTGAGAGTTTCAACCCACCATGCAATATTCTCAATGAAGCAAATTTTAACCAACTACACGCATGTTAAAAAGTAAAAATAAAATATAAAAAAGTATTTTAGTATGCTTGTCACATGTGTTGGGACCCTAAATCCAATATGGTTAGTCTAAAAAAGATGTTAAGTCTCATAACTGCCTCCTATCCTCTCTCCTTCAATCTTCCTTCATTTCTGTTTTATGTAGAGCCCTTTGGGATAAGTAAAAAAAGAATCACATTTTAGGAAAAATAAAAAAAGAAGATCGTGGCTGGTCATATGCTAAACTTGCTGCTGATGTATTTTGGGTACGGCTGCCAACTCCTTCTCCCTTGTGGTGTGCCACAGGCGAGAAGCAGTCACAGGACATACCTTTCCCATCACCGAGATACGAGCCACATGCCACAAGATGTTGCCACCCTGTCTGACACATTGTAAATCCACTTTCCATTCTGTGATGCTTTCTTGGAATTCACATGCTGTTCTCATCCCTTACACTTCAAGCCACAAAACGTTGCCACCACACATTAAATTCTACAAGATTATTTTCATCTTGTTCCATTTTCTTGGACAGTTGCCTCCATGGAACTGTTCTTTAATAGCATGTCATGCAGGATGATACCACCTAAGAACCTCATCTCACTTCCTACATTATATAAATTTTTGAGTTTCCTAAAGAAGAGTATTTGGTGATAAGAAAAAAAAAACATAAAAATCTAAAAGTGAATGAACTGACTATGCAATATACTCCCTATAGCAACCCTAGCCTCTTCCTGTGCCATGAACAATCTAAGATCATTAATATCTTCAGGTCTCTGCACTTGCTGTGTTTTCTCCCTCGGGTGCCCTTGCCCCAGATATGACCATACTGCCTTTCTCTCCCTTCATTCAAGTCTCTGCTCAAATACTGCCTTATAAGAGGGGATTTCCTTGACTACTCTGTCTAAGAGAGCATCTTCTATTATTCTTTATCCTTGTTATCTCTGTTTATCTTCAGAACAACTGTTACATCCTGGAATTATTACATTTTTAATTTATTTGTTCATCATTTGATTCCTCACTAACGAATTCTCAACATGGCAGAGACTATCTCTGAATGACTATTCAGACTATATAGTCTGAGTGACTATTCAGTCACTCATTCATTCAATGTATACATTGAATGAATGAGTGACTGAATCATCCAACACCATGATATCCATGTCACTGTTACTCCATTTTATTAATAAGGTATTTTACAGATAAAGTCCCTCAGGAAGTGTGAAGGACTTCCCCAGAGCACACAGTATTAATTGGAACAGACAGCAATTGAAGTCTGATTGGTCTGGCTTTAGAGGTGAGGGTCACCTTTTATGTATACACACAAATACCTGTAACAAATGATTTCTCAAATTAGTAGCTACATAAATTATTATTAACACAGGACTATTTGCCTTCCATGTTTCAGCAGACTTACACTGAGTTAACTCCATGTATAAGATACTATTCTCCAATGCCAAATTTTAGAGGAAAACCATCATTTGTTGAGTCCCTATTACACTTTAAGTACCCTTTTAGGTGCTTTGAGATGTCACACTTCATTTTGCTCCACAAAACAACCCTCTAAGGCAGTGGTTCTCAATCATGGGTGATTTATTCCTCCCTCCAGTACAAGCAGACACAGGACACCACCTGAAGACATTTTTGGTTGTCATAACTTAAAGGAGGGTGGGGGGGTTGATGCCACTGGAACCTAGTGGGTACAGAACAGTCCTTCACAACAAAGAATTATCCAGCCCCAAATGGCAATAGTGCTGGGGGAACTTCAAGATGGCGGACGAGTAAGACATGGAGATCACCTTCTTCCACAAAAATACATCAAAAATACATCTACATGTGGAATAACTCCTACAAAACACCTACTGAACACTGGTAAAAGACCTCAGACTTCCCAAAAGGCAAGAAACTCCCCATGTACGTGGGTAGGGCAAAACAAAAAAGAAAAAACAGAGACAAAAGAATAGGGATGGGACCAGCCCCTCTGGGAGGGAGCTGTGAAGGAGGAAAAGTTTCCACACACTAGGAAGCCCCTTCTCTGGTGGAGACTGGGCGGGGGGCGGGGGGGAGGCTTTGGAGCCACGGAGGAGAGCGCAGCAACAGGGCTGCAGAGGGCAAAGTGGAGATATTCCCACACAGAGGATCAGTGCCGACCAGCACTCACCAGCCCGAGAGGCTTGCCTGCTCCCCCACCGGGGTGGGCGGGGGCTGGGAGCTGAGGCTTGGGCTTTGGAGGGAAGACCCCAGGGAGAGGACTGGGGTTGGCTGTGTGAACACAGCCTGAAGGGGGCTAGTGCACCACAGCTAGCCGGGAGGGAGTCCGGGAAAAACTCTAGACCTGCCGAAGAGGCCGGAGACCATTGTTTCGGGGTGCACAAGGAGAGGGGATTCAGAGCGCCGCCTAAACGAGCTCCAGAGATGGGTGTGAGCCGTGGATATCAGCACGGACACAAGAGACGGGCATGAGACGCTAAGACTGCTGCTGCCGCTACCAAGAGGCCTGTGTGCGAGCACAGGTCACTCTCCACACACCCCCCCTTCCGGGGAGCCTGTGCAGCCCGCCACTGCCAGGGTCCCGTGACCCAGGGACAAGTTCCCCAGGAGAACGCACGGTGCGCCTCAGGCTGGTGCAATGTCATGTTGGCATCTGCTGCCACAGGCTCGTCCCACGTTCCATACCCCTCTCTCCCCCCACCCCCGCCTGAGTGAGCCAGAGCCCCAGAATCAGCGGCTCCTTTATCCCCATCCTGTCTCAGCGGGAACAGACGCCCTCCGGCGACCTACACGCAGAGGCGGGACCAAATCCAAAGCTGAGCCCCGGGAGCTGTGAGAACAAGGAAGAGAAAGGGAAATCTCTCCCAGCAGCCTCAGAAGCAGCGGATTAAACCTCCACAGTCAATTTGATGTACCTGCATCTGTGGAACACCAGAATAGACAACAAATCATACCAAATTCAGGTGGTGGATTTTGGGAGCAACTACAGACTTGGGGTTTGCTTTCTGCATCTAATTTGTTTCTGGTTTTATGTTTATCTTAGTTTAGTATTTACAGCTTATTATCATTGGCAGATTTGTTTATTGATTTGGTTGCTGTCTTTTTAATTTTGTATATATATATATTTTTCCTTTTTCTCTTTTTGTGAGTGTGTATGTGTATGCTTCTTTTTGCGATTGTGTCTGTATAGGTTTGCTTTTACCATTTGTCCTAGGGTTCTGTCTGTCAGTTTTCGGTTTTTTTTTTTAAGTTTTTAGCACTTGTTATTAGTGGTGGTTTTGTGTTTTGGTTTGGTTGCTCTCTTCTCTTTTTCTTTCATTTGTTTTTTTTTACTTTTTAATTTTAATAATTTTTTTATAATAACTTTATTTTCTTTCTTTCTTTCTTTCTTTTTCTCACATTTCTTCGGAGTCATGTGGCTGACAGGGTCTTGGTGCTCCAGCCAGGTGTCAGGCCTGAGCCTCTGAGGTGGGAGAGCCGAGTTCAGGACGTTGCTCCACCAGAGACCTCCCAGCCCCACATAATATCAAACACCGAAAGACCCCCCAGAGATCTCCATCTCAATGCTAAGCCCAAGCTCCACTCGACGACCAGCAAGCTACAGTGCTGGACACCCTATGCTAAACAACTAGCAAGACAGGAACACAAGCCCACCCATTAGCAGAGAGGCTGCCTAAAATCACAGTAAGTTCACAGACATCCCAAAACACACCACTGGACTCGGTCCTGCCCACCAGAAAGAAAAGATCCAGCTTCATCCACCAGAAGACAGGCACCAGTCCCCTCCACCAGAAATCCTACATTACCCACTAAAACAATCTTACCCACTGGGGGCAGACACCAAAAACAACGGGGACTATCAACCTGCAGCCTGCAAAAAGGAGACCCCAAACACAGTAAGTTAAGCAAAATGAGAAGACAGAGAAATACATAACAGATGAAGGAGCAAGGTAAAAATCCACCAGACCAAACAAATGAAGAGGAAATAGGCAGTCTACTTGAAAAAGAATTCAGAGTAATGATAGTAAAATGATGCAAAACCTTGGAAATAGAATGGAGGAAATACAAGAAACATTTAACAAGGATCTAGAGGAACTAAAGAGCAAACAAACAATGATGAACAACACAATAAATGAAATTAAAAATTCTCTAGAAGGAATCAGTAGCAGAATAACTGGGGCAGAAGAACAGATAAGTGACCTGGAAGATAAAATAGTGGAAATAACTACTGCAGAGAAGAATAAAGAAAAAAGAATGAGAAGAATTGAGGACAGTTTCAGAGACCTCTGGGACAACATTAAATGCACCAACATTTGAATTACAGAGGTTCGAGAAGAAGAGAAAAAAAAAGGGACTGAGAAAATAGTTGAAGAGATTATAGTTGAAACTTACCTAATATGGGAAAGGAAATAGTCAATCAAGTCCAGAAAGCACAGAGAGTCCCATACAGGAAAAATCCAAGGAGAAACATGCCAAGACACATAATAATCAAATTATCAAAAATCAAATACAAAGAAAAAATATTAAAAGCAGCAAGGGAAAAGCAACAAATAACATACAAGGGAATCCCCATAAGGTTAACCATTGATCTTTCAGCAGAAACTCTGCAAGCCAGAAGGGAGTGGCAGGGCATATTTAAAGTCATGAAAGGGAAAAAACCTACAACCAAGATTACTCTACCCAGCAAGGATCACATTCAGAATCGACAGAGAAATTAAAACCATACAGACAAGCAAAAGGTAAGAGAATTCCGCACCACCAAACCAGCTTTACAACAAATGCTAAAGGAACTTCTCTAGACAGGAAACACAAGAGAAGGAAAAGACCTACAATAAAAAACCCAAAACAATTAAAAAAATGATAATAGGAACATACATATCAATAACTACCTTAAATGTAAATACATTAAATACCCCAACCAAAAGACATGGACTGGCGGAAAGGACACAAAAATAAAACCTGTATATATGCTGTCTACAAGAGACCCACTTCAGACGTAGGGACACATACAGACTGAAAGTGAGGGGATGGAAAAAGATATTCCATGCAAATGGAAATCAAAAGAAAGCTGGCATAGCAATTCTCATATCAGACAAAATAGACTTTAAACTAAAGGCTATTACAAGAGACAAAGAAGGACACTACATAATGATCAAGGGATCAATCCAAGAAGAAGATATAACAACTGTAAATATTTATGCACCCAACATAGGAGCACTGCAATTCATAAGGCAAATGCTAACAGCCCTAAAAGGGGAAATACACAGTAACACAATCATAGTAGGGGACTTTAACACCCCACTTTCACCAATGGACAGGCCATCCAAAATGTAAATAAATAAGGAAACACAAGCCTTAAACGATACATTAAACAAGATGGACTTAATTGATATTTAGAGGACATTCCATCCAAAAACAACAGAATACACTTTCTTCTCAAGTGCTCATGGAACATTCTCCAGGATAGATCATATCTTGGGTCACAAATCAAGCCTTGGTAAATTTAAGAAAATTGAAATCGTATCAAGTATATTTTCTGACAACAATGCTATGAGACTAGATATCAATAACAGGAAAAAAATCGGTAAAAAATAAAAACATATGGAGGCTAAACAATACACTACTAAATAACCAAGAGCTCATTGAAGAAATCAAAGAGGAAATCAAAAAATACCTAGAAACAAATGACAATGAAATCACAACGACCTAAAACCTATGGGATGCAGCAAAAGCAGTTCTAAGAGGAAAGATTATACCAATACAATCTTACTTCAAGAAATAAGAAAAATCCCAAATAAACAACCTAACCTTACACCTAAAGCAATTAGAGAAAGAAGAACAAAAAAAATCCAAAGTTAGCAGAAGGAAAGAAATCATAAAGATCAGATCAGAAATAAATGAAAAAGAAATGAAAGAAACAATAGCAAAGATCAAGAAAACTAAAAGCTGGTTCTTTGAGAAGATAAACAAAATTGATAAACCATTAGCCAGACTCATCAAAAAAAAAGGGAGAAGACTCAAATAAATAGAATTAGAAATGCAAAAAGAGAAGTGACAACTGACACTGCAGAAATACAAAGGATCATGAGACATTACTACAAGCAACTATTTGCCAATAAAATGGACAACCTGGAAGAAATGGACAAATTCTTAGAAAAGCACAACCTTTTGAGACTGAACCAGGAAGAAATAGAAAATATAAAAAGACCAATCACAAGCACTGCAATTGAAACTGATCAAAAATCTTCCAACAAATCCAAGCCCAGGACCAGATGGCTTCACAGGTGAATTCTATCAAACAATTTAGAGAAGAGCTAACACCTATCCTTCTCAAACTCTTCCTACAGGAGGGAGGAACACTCCCAAACTCAGAGAGAGGAAAACTCTCAAACTCATTCTATGAGGCTACCATCACCCTGATACCAAAACCAGACAAAGATGTCACAAAGAAAGAAAACTACAGGCCAATATCACTAATGAACATAAATGCAAAAATCCTCAACATAATACTAGCAAGCAGAATCCAATAGCACACTAAAAGGATCAAACACCATGATCTAGTGGGGTTTACCCCAGGAATGCAACAATTCTTCAGTATATGCAAATCAATCAATGTGATACACCATATTAACAAACTGAAGGATAAAAACCATATGATCATCTCAACAGATGCAGAAAAAGCTTTCAACAAAATTCAACACGATTTATGATAAAAACCCTTCAGAAATTAGGCATAGAGGGAACTTACCTCAACATAATAAAGGCCATATATGACAAACCCACAGCCAACATCATCCTCAATGGTGAGAAACTGAAACCATTTCCACTAAGATCAGGAACAAGACAAGGTTGCCCATTCTCACCACTATTATTCAACATAGTTTTGGAAGTTTTAGCCGTAGCAATCAGAGTAGAAAAAGAAATAAACAGAATCCAGATTGGAACAAAAAACTAAAACTGACGCTGTTTGCAGATGACATGATACTATACATAAAGAATCCTAAAGATGCTACCAGAAAACTACTAGAGCTAATCAATGAATTTGGTAGAGCAGCAGGACACAAAATTAATGCACAGAAATCTCTTGCATTCCTATACACTAATGATGAAAAATCTGAAAGAGAAATTAAGGAAACACTCCCATTTACCACTGCAACAAAAAGAATAAAATACCTAGGAATAAACCTACCTAAGGAAACAGAAGACCTATAGGCAGAAAGCTATAAGATACTGATGAAAGAAATTAAAGATGATACAAACAGATGGCCAGATATACCATGTTCTTGGATTGGAAGAATCAACATTGTGAAAATGACTCTACTACCCAAAGCAATCTACAGATTCAATGCAATCCCTATCAAACTACAAATGGCATTTTTCACAGAACTGGAACCAAAAAGTTCACAATTTGTATGGAAATACAAAAGACCCCGAATCATCAAAGAATCTTGAGGGGAAAAAAATGGAGCTGGAGGAATCAGGCTCCCTGACTTCAAACTATACTACAAAGCTACAGTAATCAAGACAGTATGGTACTGGCACAAAAACAGAAATATAGATCAAGGGAACAGGATAGAAAGCCCAGAGATAAACCCATGCACATATGGTCATCTTATCATTGATAAAGAAGGCAAGAATATACAATGTAGAGAGGACAGCCTCTTCAATAAGTGGTGCTGGGAAAACTGGACAGCTACATGTAAAAGAATGAAATTAGATCACTCCCTAACACCGTACACAAAAATAAAGTCAAAATGGATTAAAGGCCTAAATGTAAGGCCAGATACTATAAAACTCTTAGAGGAAAACATAGGTAGAATGCTCTATGACATAAACACAGCAAGATCCCTTTTGACCCATCTCGTAGAGAAAGGGAAATAAAAACAAAAATAAACAAATGGGACTTAATGAAACTTAAAAGCTTTTGCACCGCAAAGGAAACCATAAGTAAGACGAAAAGACAACCCTCAGAATGGGATAAGATATTTGCAAACGAAGCAACTGACAAAGGATTAATCTCCAAAATTTACAAGCAGCTCATGCAGCTCAATACCAAAAAAGGAAACAACCCAATCTAAAAACGGGCAGAAGACCTAAGTCGACATTTCTCCAAAGAAGATATACAGATTGCCAACAAACACATGAAAGGATGCTCAACATCACTAATCATTAGAGAAATGCAAATCAAAAGTACAATGAGGTATCATCTCACACCAGTCAGAATGGCCATCATCTAAAAATCTACAAACAGTAAATGCTGGAGAGGGTGTGGAGAAAAGGGAACCATCTTGCATTGTTGGTGGCAATGTAAATTGATACAGCCACTATGGAGAACAGTACGGAGATTCCTTAAAAAACTAAAAATAGAACTACCATACAAGCCAGCAATCCCATTACTTGGGCACATACCCTGAGAAAACCATAATCCAAAGGCTCATGTACCACAATGTTCATTGCAGCTCTACAATAGTTACAATAGCCAGGACACGGAAGCAACCTAAGTGTCCATCGACAGATGAATGGATAAAGAAGATGTGGCACATATATACAATGGAATATTACTCCACCATAAAAAGAAATGAAATTGAGTTATCTGTAGTGAGTTGGATGGACCTAGAGACTGTCATACAGAGTGAATTAAGTCAGAAAGAGAAAAACAGATACCATATGCTAACACTTATATATGGAATCTAAAACAAAAAACAAAAGTGGTTCTGAAGAACCTAGGGGCAGGACAGGAATAAAGATGCAGATGCAGAGAATGGACTTGAGGATACGGGGAGGGGGAAGGGTAAGCTGGGACGAAGTGAGAGAGTGGCATTGACATATATACACTACCAAATGTAAAACAGATAGCTAGTGGGAAGCAGCCGCATAGCACAGGGAAATCAGCTTGGTGGTTTGTGACCACCTAGGGGGGTGGGATAGGGATGGAGGGAGGGAGACACAAGAGGGAGGAGATATGGGATATATGTATACGTATAGCTGATTCACTTTGTTATACAGCAGAAACTAACACACCATTGTAAAGCAATTATACTCCAATAAGGATATTTAAAAAAAAAAAATGTCCACAGTGCTGAGGTTGAGAATCGCTGCACTAAGGCTTATTTTATTTACCTGCATTACAGGCAGGTGCCATATAGGAATAAAAGAGGTAGGTATGAAAAATAGAGTATTGGCTGGAGATTGGGCAGTTTTGAAGGCATTTAAAGTATAAGCCAAACAATGTAAGCCACGTTCAGCCTATGGGTTCTGACATTTGAGTGAGAGTTTAGTTCGATTAGGTCACACAGCTAGTATGTGGTACAGCCTGGACTTGAACACTAAGGCCGTGTTTTCGCAACCACAGCATAATACCCTGTTCACACTATATTCCCAATTAAGTCTATGTTACAGAACTCTAGTCAGCAAGGCTGCTCTGCCTTTGCCTTAACACCAATCTCAGTATCTCATCGCTCACTCACTGCATTTCAAATGATGTCTAACTGATGGAGATTTTTACTGGAAATTTCATGAGTCTACAGAAGAGAGAGTTAAACTGAACTTTGCACAGCAAAACCCTCCCCAAATCACCTTTAAACATCTTAGACATCTCATCAGTTTTTGCTCTCTCCAGTTGTTCCATACATAAAATATGTTCTTTTTTGATTCCCCCACCTTTCTTAACTATAGTTTCATCTGCAGTCCTTCTGAAGTAACAACTGAACTCACTGTTCAGTTTGCATCCCCACTCAACGCCATGATTAGTAAAACAAAGATACTGCCTTGAGATTCATCTTCCCTAGGAAATACCTTCTGCCATGACCATTTATTACAATGCCTCTTAGTATCATGAAAGCATCAAGGTTATAACCATACCATCAACCTACCACTTTGCTCTATAAGCAATACAAAAAGCACATATGTTCTGGTCCCTTTTCCACTCACGATACTGTGAGTTTTTTCCCTTCAAGAGCACTGTACATGAGAAAGAAAACAAGAAAAAGAGATAAGTAAAGATCAACATGCTGAACACATCCGTGTCAGGATGACTCTAAGATGGTCTTGATCCCTGCTTTCTGGTACCCAAGCCCTTATATAATCCTCTCGCATCGAAAATTGGCTAAACATAGCATCTCGGCTTCTAACCAGTAGAATGCCGCTAAGTTGATTGCACATCACTTCCGTGGTTGGGTTATGAAAAACTGTGGCTTCCATCTTGTTAGCACACTTTATTGCTTTTTTGGCTTGCCCACTTTGATGAAACAAGTTGCTACGTTGTGGAGGCCCATACAACAAAAAACTCAGGATGGCCTCTGGCCAATTGCCAATTAGGAACTGAGGCCCTCAGTCCAACACCCCTGAGGAACTGAGTTCTATCAACAAGCAGTAGGAGGGAGATTCTTCCCCAGTTGAGCTTCAGAAGAGACCCCAGGAGCCCTGACTGACACCTTGATTATAGCCTTATGAGAAACCCTGAAGTAGAGGACACAGTTGAGCTGTGCCTAGATTCCCGACCCAAAGAAACTGAGGTGATAAATGTGTATTGTTTCAATGTGTTAAGTGTATGGTAACCTGTTATAAAGCTCTAGACAACAAATGCAACATGCAAACAATTTTTCTTTTCTCTAAATTATTTAGAATAAAGTTCTTAATGAAGTCTTAAAGAATTATTTTCGTAGGTAGTTTTACATTAAATAACCCTAGTTGAAGATCAGTTGAGACTTATCAAAATATACAAAAGACAGTTAAAATTTCAGACCACCTTATTTTAAAAGACCTGGTCATATAAATTATTCCTTAAAGTGTTTTCCCAGTTTCAAAATGGCAAGTAAAATTATGAATTAAAGATTAATAGTTATAATTTACCATTTGACCAAATATATGATAAAGCTAAGTTGTCTGTAGAGTACATTATATACAGTTTATTGTATATTGGAGTCCCACCTATAATCATTTTATATAATACTTATATCCACAGTTCATAACTTTATGATATAATTTATAAAGGCTGTAGTAACTGAATTTTTCCCTTTGTAGTTATAGTTTTGATTACAGCTATGATTTATTTGATGCTGTGTCTTAAATTCAAACCAAAATTACAACATCATTTGGGTAGGAAAAATATGATCCACTTTGTGAGTCTCAGATCCAGTATGTGGTTTTCACGAACACATTCTGACCAAAAAACGGAAGTCAGCCTGTAGCAGCTTTCCACAGAAGACATGCACAAATACACACTTATGCACACACGGACACACACACACACACATACATGCATACAGGCACACTTACACACACATACTGCTGGAGTAACTAAAGCACCACATGACCTATTATGTTCCACACGGTCCTAGCTCAGAATCTCCCAGATGGACTATACCCATGGCTTAGATAAAGCAAGAGCCAGAGAAAAACTCATCCAATATTTCTTCTGGGGTTCATCTTCTGGAACTTTTGAAATTAGAGCACTTTTTCATATAAAACATACTGAACATATTTTCAGATCCAACTTCAATATATTGGTGTTCCCACATCCAGATAACTACTTATATTTTTCTAACTCTATGGATCACTATTTCCTAACACAAACACTCCACCTTAGGAGGCTTGGTTTATTCATAGCCTCCAAAACACAAGCAGACTGGCTCCAAAACCAATTACAATTAAGATGGCTAAAAAATGGAACATCTTCATTTTCTATAAGTGATCTGAACTTCCATCCTTTTGAGTAATAGGGAAAGCAAAACAAAACTAAACAAATAATAATAATAACCTTAAATTTGCCTTTTAAAGGTATCTTAATCTCTTCTAGCTTAAATTTTTGCTTTCAATAAGCTTAGTCTCTTTTTAACGTAGAAACAGTCAAATTTAGGTTCAAAATACCCAAACAGTGCCTTCCATATAATAATTTGAATTTCCATGGTGTTTTTCTGCCTTTATTTCCAATGCAAATTTTAATTTTGTAGTTTTACTTTTTAGTTTAAAATTTTTTTTCCTAATCTTATTTCATTTTTTCCCTTATGACTGGATTTCTCATCTGAAACCATGGACACCAGAAGAAAGTGACACAACATTTTCAAGTGATGAAAGTAAAAAACTATCAACTGAAAATCTTCATCTGTCAAAATATACTTTGGGAATAAATGAGAAATAATGTCATTCTCAGATGAAGAAATATTAAGAGACTGTGTTGCTATCCTTAAAGAATGGTTACAAGAAGCTCTCTAAACAGAAAGGAAATGATAATAAAAGAAGAATTCGAACTTCAGAAAGGAAAGAAGAACATTAGGATATTTAAATATAATAGGCTATCTTTGCCATGAGTTTTAAAAATCATATTTGATAGTTGAAACAAAAATTGTAATACCACCTAATTACATCGACCATATTTTCATGTCCTTACTGGCCATCAATGTATCTTGTAAAATGTCTGCGTTTTCCTCATTTTTGTGGGTTATGTTTTTGTTATTAAAGTTCTTTAGATATATAAAAGTTCTTTTGACATATATGTATGTGTGTATATATATATATTCCCCTTTGGCCTTTTCATTTTCTTAAAGATGACTTTTGATAACAGAGCTTTTAAATTTTGATGATGTTCAATTTATCACTGTTTTATTATTTTATTTTTTTTTTGCGGTATGCGGGCCTCTCACTGTTGTGGCCTCTCCCGTTGTGGAGCACAGGCTCCGGACCCGCAGGCTCAGCGGCCATGGCTCACAGGCCCAGCTGCTCTGCGGCATGTGGGATCTTCCCAGACCGGGGCATGAACCCGTGTCCCCTGCATCGGCAGGCGGACTCTCAACAACTGCGCTGCCAGGGAAGCCCCTATCACTTTTCTTTTAGTGACTGGTGTGTTCCATGTCCTTTCTAAGAAATCTCTGTTTCCCACAAGGCCGTGAATATATTATCCTAGAATTTTTATAGTTTTAGCTTTTATGTTTAGTGCTATAATACGCTTGAATTCATTTTTGTATATTGTGTGAAAAAGGAGTCAATCTTCATTTTTACCAAGAATAATTCATTTAAAAAACTCCTTTCAGACTATATTCACAAAGCTCCATTTCCAGACTCTATTTCCTTTTCCACTGACCTATTTCTCTATATTATTCTAGTACCACACTATTTATTGCTGCAGTTTGTAAATATTAAATCAGGTAGTAAGAGTTCTCCACTTTGTTCTTCTTTTACAAGATTGTTTTCTGACTCTCTAGGACTTTTCAAATTTTACAAATTCAAATTTTACAAATCACTTGTCAATTTCTACAAAAAAAGCCTGTTGGGATTTTCATTGGGATTTCATTAAAACTATGATGACATCTTAACAAGACTGACTCATCAAATCCACGAACATAATGTAACTTCCATTTATGTGGGTCCTCTTTAATATTTCCCAGAAATGCATGCTTAGCATTTAGTGTATACTCTTACAATTTTGTTTAATTTATTTCTAAGTATTTTATGTTAGTAATGCTATTTTTATGTGGATTTTGTTTTTTGATTATCTTTATTTTTCTGCTGCTAGTATGTAAAAATAAGGTTGATTTTTGTGTATTGACCTAACCTCATTTCATTTTCATTTTAGTTTTCCTTTCTCTCCTCCAGCTCCATTTAAATTTCACCATGTTGTCTTTTAATATTCTTTTATCTCTTGTTTCATAAACTCCATATTTTCTCAATGTTAAGAGTACAAAACAAATGTCTGAATTTTACCTATCTCTCTCTTATATAGCAAATCTTGTCAGCTTATCAACAGAAAATCCTCTTCACCTGTATACTAGATTCTTCTGTTTATTTTATGATCTAGAACATTTTCACTTTTCTTTTAGTTAATTTTATGAGGCTTTCTATTCGGATCTGATATTTTCCCTGAATGAGAATTATAGGTTCTCATTGGATTCTTTCATTCTCCACTTAATTACTATTAGAATCTTCTTTTCACATCTGAAAAGAAAAACCTGACAGATAAAAATTTCTATAATATAGTCAATGAACCAACAAGCTTAAAATTGGGAGGAAACGGGAGCCATAGGTAGTCATAAGAGAGGAATGCCTTCATCTGGTTTCTAGTTTCTGTTTTGTTTGTTGATACCCTAAGGCCATGCTCCAGATTTCTATACCCATGCCAGCATGGTTAGCTGTGCCATAGGTTCTTCCATTTTTGTTTTTGGTTTTTTTTTTTTTTTGCTATTTAAGGAGTTAACCTCACCACACCAGGGATAACTCCAATAAACCTTGGACCCCAAGAAGCACTGGTACCCATTGTTTCTGACCTCCTGTAGCAAAAGTAATCCCAAATGGTATTTGGGGGATTTAATGGAACAGTGTATTAACTGTCTAGGGAGGGGCATTGAAGCTGTTCTGTGGAGTCTTTATTTTGATCTCTGCTGCATTATTTCTAGGAGAAACACTTCAAGGATTACGGAAATAGGTGGCCCTTTTCCTTGGTTGTCAGTAGTAACGCACTGTTTATTTTGATTGATATGGGAGAGAATGAGAAAAGCGGGAGTAGCTTAAATTTGTTCAAGTGGTCACCTTAGCTTAACATTACTTTCGAATTTGTAAAAACAATGAATAACATTATTTTGAATTTGTAAATTACCTTATCACAATTGTGTCAAAATGTTAATTTTCTTGAATGTAGGTAAGGAAAAAAGGGAAGGTCATAATTCAAAAGGGCTTAAATCTAACTAGTTGTGGGAAGAAAAAAACTTTCTGGTTTTAAAATAAAGTATTCACCACCTTCAGTTTTTTGATCAGTATAAACAAAGTTAGAACTAAGACATATGCGCTACTGGCTGTCAGAGTGTGACAAGAAACAGGAATAAAGTTACTCTTTCCTAGTAGTTATATTACTTTAAGGTTTAAAGTGGGTTTAAAGGTATTATCTGAAACATGAGAAAAATTGCTCTTACCATATCAATTTTCTAGCAAAGAGAGTCCCTTTGGGGTTCTTCCTTGGATGCCAAAATAATGAGGGAAAGAATCCATTTAAATTTCCTTTACCAGTACACACACATACGCACATACACACACACTAATTTGACATATGTATTATCTGAACTTCTGAACTGCAAGTTGAATCTATTAAAGTTCCTCTGATTTCCCAAGATTTGTACTTAGAAAAATAGACAGAGGAGTTTTCAATGCAAAGTTCATGCCCTTATAATTCAACCATTCTTCCAAAGCACATGGATCCTTTGTTTAAAAGATAAAGGCATTCCCTGTAAAATCATTTTAAAATAAATATCCTCTTATTTCATACATATATAAAAATAATAAAAAAACTCTAGTCATTAGAATAGAGTCAGAAAGCCAATCTGTAGGCCACATGAATGTGCATGTGACCCCCTCACGTTTGAGACACCGGATGCCTGCCACTGGGCTGACACAATGCTTCTCTTTGTGTCACCCTCCCTCACCCCTTGTTCCATGGGGGTATCTGACCTCAGCAGCATGCTCATGAGAGTAGGTTCACCGAAGATTCTGTCAGGAAAATCTTCTCATATCTCTGATGCTCTGAGATCAGAATTCTAATTTGAGAGCTTCCCTCTGAGTTTCATTTGTATTTTTGCACTTTTGGAAAAGCAAAATCCTGTTTGAAATGATTCAGATTTCCTTCATCTTTGGCTTTTAAAACGACGACTTACTTTTTCAGAGTTTTACTCTATAGGCATATAGTTTGTTTTTGAGGAGGATGGTGGTCTAGTTAAGAATTCTTAGCAAAACCATAAACTTTCCACCTCCTTGTGAAATGTGGTTTTGAAAGTTTGCATGTTTCCAGGGGGCAACATGACGGCAAAACGTTATTTTAATTAAAGATAAATAAATCAGATTTCAACACTCAGCTCTAAAGTAGAAAGTATTTCAAAGGCTTAAATGATTCATAGCAACTATATGTACTATTCATAGCAACTATATATACATTGAGGATCCATTACTATACATAATTTGGGAAATTCTCTGAATTGATTATTAGAATAGTTTACCCACCTATGTTCAGAAACAACTGTGTTTCTACATGCCTTGACTGCCTTTTGTTCTGTACTATCTTTTCAAGAATGTTTTATAGTGAACAGGCTTGGAACACAGAGAATATATCGCTAAGGTGCAGAAGAAAGAATTGTTTAGAGATGATATCTCCCTCCAGGATAAAAGTTAGGCAGGTTTGCTTGCAGCCCATTGTAGAAGACAAGAGTTGCCTAAGTTTGGGGTTAATTTCCTGTACACGATGCATAGGTGTCACCTGGCCTTGTTATGTCACCTGTGGATACTGAATGAGCAGCAGGAGTAAAATCGATCTATCCTATTGAAGTTATGAAAGATGAAAAAAATCATGATGAACAATAAATTTAAAACAAGATGGTAGAACTATTCCCTGACAGAAGAATAATTCCCATGAAGGTACATGTGTTAAGTTCTCTGATCAAAAGCCCAAGACTCTCAGGTTGAATTTTTAAAAGATTCAGAATTATAATGGCCAAAAACTATAAATATAAAACAAAAAAGTGCAGGAAGGTAGAACATAAAGATATAAAACCAATGAACCATGAAGACATAAACAACGGATTCTAGAGTACCCATTTTGATACCTTTAGATAAAAGAGAATTTAACGTAGAGAAACATCTTAACAGGAAAAGGGAAATCATATTTAAGTGAAGAGAACAATAGATCAAGAAGACATAATCATCATCTCCATATGTTGGTCTAACATTATCTTTAAAGATGTAAAGCAACTCTTTGACAGAATGTAAGAAAAGACAAATGCGTATACAGAAGGATCAAGAGGACAGAAAAAGCAGAATATTTGAGAGCATATTCACTAGAATCAACATACAGATGCAGAGGACATCACACTCCCAAGCAGAGAATAAGCACATTTTAAACATTCTGAAAAGTCCTTCATGGCACATGACATTCAATAAATACCAATGAACGAATTTTGAAACTATGCCCCCAAAAAGAATACCTAAAGGAACAAAAAAACCTCTTGTCTGTAATTCAAATGAATCACCATTAAATAACCCTTAGCTTAGAAAGAACATTTTGAGGAAATTAAACAATAGTTAAGTCTAAATTAAAATGAAGACATTATATGTCAAAATTTGTGAGACACAACTAAATCAGCACTTAAGGAATATGAGAGAGTTGAACATGTTTATTAGAAAACAGAAAGAATTGAAACTCATAACACTACAAAATAATAAACCTGAGGACACTAGAAGGATAAAATGATAGAGATTAGATACGAAATCAACAAAACAGAAAACAAATAAACAACAAAAAGGAGATGAGTAATAAGCTAAAACATACTTCTTTGAAAAGACTATTAAGATAGAGAAATCTTTGGCAAGATGGAAGAAGAAAAAAATGAGAGAAAAGTTGCAAACGAACAAAATTCAAAAGGTAAACAGGACAGTATAGAAATAACTGAGATTTTATAAGTGAAACATTTCTAAAAACAAAACGGTTAGAAGAAAAATACTTCTACTAGGCTAATAAGAAATACTAAAGAAAATTATAAAAGACTAAAGAAATTTTTAAAATAATATTTAAAAAATCTCTCTTCACCCAAGTGAAAACAAAGATAATTTCACAGGTGGTTCAACCAAACTTCAATGGAACCAACAGAGTTTCTATGTTACAGAATCGTCCCAGAAAACTGCAAAATTAAAAAAAAACACAGTCTAGATTTTATCTGCTTTTGGTGACTTGAAAGGTATACCATTTATATCTGGCCTGATTATTAATAGATTTTATTATCCAGTTTTAACTAATTAGCCCTCACAAAATAGATAGCTTAAAAGCTTTCTGAAGAGAAGCTACCTATTAAAGATAACACCAATAATGAGAACATAAGCAATTTACAAGAAAATTGTAGCACTGCCTCTTCTCCTTCATATAGTACAAGATCTTTGTCAGACACATTGGAGGTAAAAAAATAATCATCTAATCACATCTGACAACAAGTGCAGATTTTCTACGTAAGTGCATAGTTTTCACTGAAATATTACTGATGATAGAGGACCTGTAGACAATTTGTAAATAATTATATATACATGCACTGATGCTCTTTTTCCCCCCCCTTTAATATAGAGAGGGGCATCATCAAAAGCAGCTGGAAACCATTGCTCTACTAGAATCTAATGGTGCTTCAGGGCAGGGACCACAGTTACACACCCAGTGCCTAGCACGGTGCCTGGAACAGAGTATGCACTTCATAATGTATACTGAATGCTGAAATTAATGCAACAATACCACCTGAGCCCAATAATTTCCATTCTCTAATCCTAAATTAGAGAATGGCAAAGAGACAAGCAACAGAGGATTACTTATATAGTAAGAAATTACTCCTGGGAATATCGAGACCACTATGCAAAATCATGGGAGTCCACTCACTTCAAGGTGGATAGGGACATCTTACATTTGTTGTTCATATAGAAACCTAAACTACATTGCAGTTAAGCCCTATATATCATCATTAAAGCTTTTGGAAATAAAAATATACAAGTTCCTTAGGGTAGCAGATGTGTTACAACAACCTAGATTCTATGATAGCAAACATTAATGTAAGATAGTAGA
Organism: Pseudorca crassidens; assembly: GCF_039906515.1. NCBI lineage: Eukaryota > Metazoa > Chordata > Mammalia > Artiodactyla > Delphinidae > Pseudorca > Pseudorca crassidens. The sequence goes on from NC_090312.1 coordinate 71,782,989, forward strand.
AAGACAGAAACTTTAAGGCTTCTTGGTCAGAAAGACTTCTATGGTATTTGAGAAATATTTTATATCTTTCAGTGTTTAAAGCACTTAATTTTCAGATCCATGCACAAACCAGTAAAAATACATAGTATATCTGAGTAGGTAGTCCATTTCAATGATCTGTTTAAGATTTATTCTTTATCAATCAGCTTGACTTGGTAATATTTTGCATTCTTCTCAGCAAATAATAAAAGTCACAATGAAGGACGTGTGAAATAATCTTCCTCTGTAAAATCTTTCCTCTCCTTTTTATGTATACTATATACTTAGAATCAAAATCTCATCTGTCTTCAGTACTTAGTATGGTATTTTGTTTTAGTATTTGTGGCAGCCAGTCCCCAAAATGCTCCCCAGTGATCCCATCTCCTAGTATCACACTCCATCCCCTGTCACACTGCATCAGGGTTGAACTGGGTGACTAATATCATATGGCAGAAGAGATGGTGTGATCCTTCTGAGGCTAGCTCATAAAAGACATGTGTTTTCTCTTCTGTCTGTCTGTCTGCCTCTCTTTCTCATCTTCCTTTCTCTCCCTTCCTAGACTGCTCTCTCTGGGAGTAGTTATCTACCATATCATGAGGAAACTTCAGCAGTTTTATGAAGTGGTCCATGTAGCGAGGAACTGAGGCCCCCTGCCAACAGCCATGTAAGTGAGCCTTCTTAGCGCAGCCTCCATCAAACCTGGCTGACATCCTGACTATAACCTCGTAGGAGACCCTGAGCAAATCGGATCCCAAGTTCTTGACCCATTGAAAGTGTGAGATAATAAATATTTGCTGTTTCAAGCCATCAGGTTTTAGGATAATTTGTTATGCAGTGATAGATTACTAATATAGTATTCTAACATGGCAAAATGAAACACAAACTACTATATAATTTCTTAATATTTTACCTAATATACCTTTTATCCAACATGAGAATCCAGTTTTTTTGTTTGAAAATGTCTTTTACCCATTCTTGATCAAACTAAATCCATAAATTACCCCATACATTTCCTTTCTACCTTTTTAAGCCTTTTTCACTGTTCCATGACTTCTAAGAAGCTACACTAAACATTAGGTTTTTTTTTTCTCTCTGTTCTACAGATCTACTCACCACACTGCTATTTTCTCCCCATTTTGCTCATTACATTGAATTGTAAGCATCCTAAGGGTAATCTCAGTTTACATCTTAAGCTTTTAAGTTTCTGCCTATAGCCCAATGCTGAGCATCAGGCTCAAAGACAGAACTTTATAATTAAAATGAGTACAGAAGTCTTAATATTTGAGGTCTAGAGAGAATAAACAACCTCCTCAACAGTACATAATGACAGGTCTGCATTAGATTCAGGAATTCTATTGATATTTCTCCATCTAGTCCTATTTCCACATCACCACTTTAAAACAAAAAATGATGTTGGTATGACAGTTAATAAACTGCAGAAACAGAGCAAAAGTGATTCTACCTACTTCTCTGCTCTTTGTGGAATCCTTTAAGTCCCATCACAACTGAATTCATGTTTATTATTTTTATCATGCCAAATATTCCACTTTCAAGCAGTAAGAACCAGGTTTAAAAAAAAAAGAAAAGAAAGAAAATCAAGACTGACAGAAGTTACAGTTATGATTTATTTTAAAACCTGTGTTTTAAACAAAGTTTCTCTCTCAAGATGACTACTTTGTCAGTGGGAACACTCCACCTGCAGGGTTTTTTACCTTGATCCTGGCTATGCTTGTGCCTAATGATTCCCAGCTGTTCTCTTTGTGTTGCATGTGTTCTTTCTGTCCATTTGGTGCCTAAGAGATCGGACATTGAAGATACGGACATGTATATTTATATGCATATAAGTAGATTTCCATAGAAAGATATATACGTCTCAGTTGGTGGGACAAAAAGGTTCCCCTACTGAGGAAAATGGATACCCATATGAATACTCTGTTTTGCTAATCTCTTGTTTGCATTTATTATTTGATCAGGTTCCATCCAACTTCTTTTTCTTCTAGAGAATTCTACCAGGATGGAGGGCTTTTTGCAACAATCTCAAGTGGGTTTTAGGGGCTAAATGGAGAGATCTTATCTGCCTGAAGGTACCACTTTAGAATTAGGAGCAGATTTCTAACTCTTCCTATGCAATGCATTACAAACAGTAGGCACATGATAAATATTTGTTGAATAATAAAAAGAATTAATGCACCAAGTGATTACCTATGAATCCACAGCTAGAGAAAAGTCATTCTCAATATTCTACATCAGCAATTTTCAACTATTTTTTCTTCCACGATAAAAATATCACCTTTACATGACTGACCATATTCACACAGATGACATACTCCTATAGATATACACAATTTTAAAACAAATTTTGTGATTAAGTAAAATAATTTAAGATTCATCACCATCAATAAAATCACTTACAGTGAATGTGGGATTTATTTAAAAATAATGTGTTATAGAGCAGGATGTCCATTTCACCTTTACCTCCCAAGAATGCAAACTGAAATGGAAGTGACAGAAGTGAAAATCTGAAAACCTGAAACCCTGCCTTTCGCTTCTCCATCTATCCCAATAATTTTGTTAGCACCTAACCCCTGTACTAAATCACTCATCACTTGAAATAGCTAGAGGGTTTTCTGCACTGAGCCTTGACTAGGTTCTGTGGTGCTCCAAGGACAAAGGACAACCTTGCCTGAAAAAGTGTCAGCGTTACACCCCCTACCGGGCGGACTCGTAATCACCCTCCGCACCATGTTGCTATGGTCATGAAATTCCTGAGCCCACCTGGGCGAAGGGAACTGTCGCAAATAAGGAAAAGCATCCGCCCTGTCCCACTCCCACCCTAGAGAAGGAAGGTATATGTGCCTTGACCAATCAGTAAACGAAATTTTCACCTCGGACCATTCCTTTGTTTTCTGGCTATAAAAACTGATCAATAGCACATGTTTGGGCTCTACTCTCCCAACTACTAGGAAGTCGGCCCGCTGTTCTGGCAGCGACCCTTCCCTCTAATAAATTCTATCTTCTTTACATTCTGCCTTGTGTCTAGAAATTCTTTTCCAACCCACGTTCGGACCACAACATTTGGTGTCGTTCGGACCACAACAGGTTCTAAGCATGTTCTAGACACTGGAAATATAGAGTGGAAAAAGATTTTCTTTCAAATCTCGACAACGTCAAAGTCTGTGGAGGAGGCAACTCCATCATCAGAAAAATCAATATCTTTTCATTATTCACAAGAGAATGCCTGGAAAATATTATATTTTATATAAAATTAATAACTTTGGTACACATTCTTTAATTTCTCATTTTCTGAGATGTAATTAAGCCTATCTTCTTATGATTTATTAGTATTAGGCACTGATTATACTGGTAGACATAAGTTAGTAACTCAAATTTTCTACCCATAACCTCTGTCCTCTTCTGCAATCTAATTGTTAAAGTCAGAACACACCTTGAATTTGAATCAACCTGATTGGAGCCATAAGTACATTGTTATACTTGTATTGACAGCATTTACTGTAAAATTGCCTGGGTTTTTAAACTTCTAATTAAATAAGTAAAAATCTCAAGTCAAATATTATACATTAATGTAATATAATATAAATGAATATATTAGCAAGTCAAATAAGCACTTTAGATCTCCTTCCTCCTATCCTTTTCTCTCCTTTTCCTCTTTCTCTTCCTCTTCTTTATTTTTTATAAATTTAAAAGGGAGGGCTTGGGTGATTTCTCATATCCCTTAATGCTCTGATATTCTCTTTCTCTATTTAGGAAAAAAAAAAAAGGTCTTGGTTTACAGAGATTTTTGTCCAAGATATTCTTTACAGTCTGGGAATGAATAATCCTCTCTCACTTACTATGTTTATGTCAACCCTTGTTACGCATTCATAATATATATTTTTCTAGATTCTTTACTTACTATGAATTTATATTGTAATACTCTTATAAGCAGCTGTTTATAAAGTAAATTCTATGTCTTAGATTTCTCTAAGGGTGAATAAAGTTGACAATCTGAGTGAGACCTGAAGGCTTAGATAAAGTATAATGAATAGAGTTTATGTGAATCTATCCTAGGGGCTACTTGGAGTGCTAGGCTGAGAATTTATCTCAGGCAAAGTCTGGGATCACGGGAAAAGAGTGGCATGTTCTTTTAGTGATGACTGTTATTACCATCAGTTGGTGTAGAAGAAAGTCATAGCACAGGTGCCACACATTTGCCACCCTTCAACTAAAATTCATTAGTTCAGTCATCTCTGCCCTTAGGATAAGCTCTCAGCTAGGCATAACCTTCAGATCACAAATGGTAAGGGGACACAGGTGTGCCTTCCTAACAAGCTCCCAGGGGACACTGATGCTGCTCACCTACAGACACTTGGAATAGCAAGGTAGAAGAAGCTTCATTTAATAAAAAAAGAAAGTTTACTTCACAATTTTCCTTTAGAACAGTAAGATAAACCATCAGACTAGTTCTTGAAGGCAATAAAGAACAAGATAGTAGTCAGAGTTTACCTGGCTGAGAAGTAGGTACTGTCTGAGAAGGAGAATGAATTTAAAGAAGTACTAGGTCCTTTGGAACTAACGTGTCTTTATATCATGATACGAAGAATTAATCAATACCTGTTCAGTATTTCCATTTACATTTTTAAGAATAGAGATGCTTTGGAAAAGTGAAAATTTTAAATTGTGTTTTCATCAATTATTTCTATTTTGTGTTCACACAGAATTTGCTAAAACTGATTTAGGAATTCTCTCACTCATGTCAAGATGAACCAAGGCAAAGCAGTTTCTGTAAATGGGAGCAGTGGGTCAATGTACACAGTTGTGATTATAAGAAGTAAAGTCTCAGAGCCTGAAGGCGACAAGAACTCAGAGGGGCAGAGTCTGGAACGTGAACCATCTATATAGGTGTTACTCCTTAATTCTCATTCGGACATTAAAAAATATACATTTTCTTCACAGTTTTGGAAGACTTGTGCTGTGTTCTTTTAATGAGGGAGACTTATGCTTTATGAGCATCTAAAGAGCTCTACTGCTTCACAAAGAAATAGGTTTGATTACTTTACAAGTTAAATAACTGGCAAATACTCCACACAGGAAAGTAAAAGTAGCATGTTTAGTAATTTTGATCAGGTGTTTGCTTTTAACTTTTAAACAATATAGTATTTTTTTTCTTCTAAGTAAGATCTTCTGCCAAAATTAGAAAAGCAATAGATAAACTTTTGATTAGAAATGCAACAGCATGAAATGCAAATACATTAGTGACAATCAATTGTTTTATATACTAATGACAAAATAACAGCGAACCAAGATAAAACCTGCTAACCAGTTAAATTCTTCTTCAGGCTGTAGGTCAGTATCGGAGAATATATATATATATTTGCATATCATATTTAATCTACAATGAACTACAAATATCTTTCACTAAATATTTTACCATACTTCTTTCTCCTGGGCCTAAATTACTTATCAGCACATTAATGAAGCCTCTTAAGTAACGTGCCTCTTTTGGCCACCAAGTCCGTTCTAGATTTCATAGGAACCACATCAGTGGTACCCTCCTGATTTAAAAGAATTAGTATATCCTGCCAGAGGAACACATTAGTACTAGTTTAAGCTTAGTCTCACTCAGTAAGAAGTTTCCATTGAAAGACTGTGTAATGTTGCACTAATTTATGCAGGAACTAAAAATGAAGCTGTGTTACTTTCCTCTGTAACCTCCATATGGACCACATGAAGACAAGAAATTTCAGGCCCATCCTGGTATCGTACATATTATGGAATCATATTCATAAGATTTCAGTTGCTTTGTTTTTTGTGTCCTAAATATGTTTAAATAATTTGCAAATCTCAAGCAAAATTTGAGTTTTAACCATCAGATATCTTTGCAAATGAGTGCTAAATGAATTTCTCTCTTTCTTTCTTTCCTCTTAATCTCCTACCTTCTCTCCTTCAATTTTTTTTTTTCATTTTTTTTGCTGGTTATAAATGTAATCTCCCATGACCATGTAGAAAATGAAATGGAAAATACTCTCCTATAATGCCTGTCTCATGAGGTAGCCACTATTCACCTTTTAGCATATTTTCTTCAATGTTTTTATGTTAAATATTTTTCTTTAAACTTTGCAGAAAGTTCAAAAAGGTAGAAATATAAAGGAAGTTTTAAAAATTATTTTTACCTAAAAGAATCTTGTACAACACATGTAATTTACAACGCAGGTTTCCATTTAAAATGGAAACAAATGGTTTCTACACATTTTGTCCTGTGTGAGTTTTACTTATATACTACATACATTCATTCTTTTTTTGTGTGAAAATAATTTCATGCGCATGTAAATCTTTGAAATTGCAAATCAAAGGCATTAGCGCCCCCTTGTGGTATAACAAATTTTAAGTGCAAAGGAGTGGTATCTTCAAACTTGCTTCAACTGTCCTCTCATTTATCTTGTTTTTAATAATGCATAAAATATTTTACAATCTCTTACATGTAACTTGTAATTTTAAATACATTCTGGTCATTTCAAAGTGCAAATGCCCAGCATAAATCAATCAAAAATGTTAAAAGTAGTATTACTGACTTAAAGAGAAATTTAATACTTTGTTACATATTTATATTAATACTCTGTGATATTTTTTTCTCTGACCTTATGATAATGACAGAATATTTTTAAAGCACTTAAATTTATTTTTAGAAAGTAGATATAACATCAAATGTGTGTATGAATCAGCTGAGGTTTTGATAAAACGTAAATTTTGATTCCATAGGTTTGTGTGGAAACTGTATTTCTAACAAGCTCCCTGAAGACACTGAGGCTGCTGGTCCAAGCCGCACACTTTGAGTGGTAATTAGGCAGGAAAAATATTTAAACTTTTTGTATAAAGCCATTTAAAAATATTTATATATATTTTACATGTCTGGCTAAGTAATAAAGATACAATTCTTTGGGAGATAACTGCACTTTAGAAAGAGGAATACTTTTATGAACTAATTGATTTGTGTGCATTTTAATATGCTATCTTATATTAATAAATTCACAGAAAATTCCCAAGTTGCATTTATAGTTTTCTTCTATGCTTTTTGATGTGCAAATGTGCAAAACAAAAGGCTGTTTTGATATATATTTTCCTTTTAAATGTTCTTACCTATCAGACTTTCACAGAAATATTTGCTTAAGCCAAAACTCACTTAGAAGAATGAATTTGACCCTGGAACTTTTATCAGCACCAAATATCAAAGGAACAATGCAGTTGTTTGGCACATAATAAGAACTCTTTACATTTTAGCTATTATTATTTCGTTCCATCAATTACAATAATGATTTTGTAGACAATTATATTGAAAAGATTGTGGCTAGGAAAAAGTAACTAATTAGTTGTGCTTCCTTCTGCTAAGGGACACTGCCTATCACCTATAACAGTAAACAGCTATTTTAAAGACTCTTGGTTTCACTAACTTTCCATCCCTAATTTAGTGCCGTATTTAGAAGATCGAAAATACTACTTGAATGTTAGCTGAACACTTTACTGTTTGTGTTTTACCCTTTACCACAAAGCATTTGAGGCTTTAAATCCTCAGGGAAAGGTTATTATTTTTTTTAATATTTCCATATACTTAAAATATTATTCTAATCATCTTTATTTCTAGAAAGGCAGATAGATAACATACAGAATGACGTGTGTGTGTGTGCATGTGTAATAAAAGAACATTTAACTGGTGATAAGCAAATGACCTAATACCTTGAATCTTCGGATAGGGGAAAAAAGTTATTGTTCAGGTCCTAGGAAACTTTGGGAATGACAGTCAGTTTTGATATGCAAATAACGTAATTTTATTAAAAAATAAATAGAAAAGGGGAAAAACCCTCAAAGCATATATAAGCATGTAAATAAGCATATATTATCATCCAACTTGTCCAAATTAGGAAATCAAAGTTTAGAACGGTAAATAACTTACCTTGTCTCTGGGAGCCATTGATAACACTTAAGTCCCAGTAAAAATGATATGCTCCTGAAGACAGTAACTACAGCTCTCTAATGTATGTAGGCCCTTTAGGACACAGAGTATATGGAAGACTCATCATATTGCCTCTGTTCACTCTTAACATAGGCCTCCATTAAAAGAGCACCCATTGTTGGGTGGTCAGTGCCCATGGTAGCGGCTGGGTACTTCAGTCTCGAGACAGATTTAGAATGTTCTCACTGTGTGTGAGCTCCAGAGATGATACACCTCTCTTCTGACAAAGTATCTTTTTTCATACTTCAATTATTTCATGAGATGAAAAAGGAGTATTGATCTCTAATGCCAGTTCAAACTCTCGTCCAGTGTACCACTGCAGAGCGTAACATACAAGGGATTGAAAATATCAGTAAGCAGTAATATAATACAAGGACTTTAGGAAGTGACAGTATGAAGGATTGGGAAACAGCACTGTTTATAATGGCAAAAGTAGCAATATAAACTGAAAGACAAAAGTGATTAGGAAGTAGCTGTTATAAATTACTTTTAGCTTTATACATTTAATTTACACTGACTTAGATGTACAGCCATTTTATTAGCATTTTAATATAATTCACCAAGAATGTGATGCATCACAGCTAAGTACAAGGCATATTTACAAGTGAAAAATTATAAACTTATGATACTCTTGTGCCTTTCTCCTAATGACATTTCCAACTTTCAATGGTTTGTATTTCTTTCTTTGCAGACACAGTATAATTAACATAGGAATGTCACTTACTGTTTAAATTTTATTAAAACTTATTGTTTTACTTAGAAAAGCTTCAAGCTGTGAGGTTAATATTTATTTAAATTTATATATGAAAATAAGGAATTCCTTATTAAAATAAGATCTATTTCTTTTTTTTTTTTTTTAAGTAGAAGAAGAAGAAATATTTCACTGTGGAAGTCCTAGCAAGCACAGAAAATCTTCCAATATGGACGGATTTGGACTATCTTCTACTTCTGAAGAAATTACCACTGCTGTCAGATTTTTGACAAATAAACTATAAAACTAGTAGAATTTCAAATAAGATCTTACATCAGGTAGAATAGTAGCTCCTTATGCATGCATTTTGAGTTTATATGAAATGAGACAAATGCGTGCAGTACATTATTACACGTAAGACAAAAATATAACCAGTTCTCTGTTACTCTGGTCTCTATTTTAGGTTAGATCCTGCATAATTGATTCTATATGATCTATAAGAAGTACTGTCTATTCTGCAGTTCCAAAAACTTTAAAGCACAAAGAGGTAAAACAGAGATAACCTTTGCTATACGTTAATTTTTTTTTTTTAAAAACTGGAGAAATAACCTGATTTTAAGACACTGGATAATATTCCTTTTCTAATTTTGTGAACAAGAAGAAGTAGTGCAGGATAGAATGGTATCTCAAGTAGATGAATAATTTCTACTTGAACAATGATGTTCAAAGAATATCACGTAATCAGGGGACAGATAATAAGCTTAGATAAAATCTCTATTAACTTGTCATAACATTAAGTTTTCACCATTTTTCTCAGGATCTTGGATGAAGATAAATATCACACCTATCAAATGCTTACATTTTTATACAGATATTGAAATAGCAGCTAATGTTATTGGAAAAACAAATCAAAATTAAACAGATACAATGGACTAAGTTAACAATTCACAAAGTATATTAAGCAGAAAAACTGGCTTTATAGTATGTCATTAGTATTACTTGAAAAACAATTCAGTGGTCAAATAAATTTGTAAAACACTGGGTAAATAAAGTTTAAGTTATTTATATAACTGTAGAAATTCTCAGAACTTTTGATTATCTAATGGTCATTGAAAATCTGAAAGACAGGAATATAGTATAAATAATTTTTACAATTTTACTTGACCATAGGTTTTTTTCCTTAAGGAATTCTTTTTAATTTAATTTTTTTATACAGCAGGTTCTTGTTAGTTATCTATTTTATACATATTAGTGTATACATGTCAATCCCAGTCTCCCAGTTCATCACTAATTTTATTAAATTTAATAAAAATGAACATTATTAAATATTATTAATTATTAAATTCAATAATAATATTATTATTAAATTTAATAAATTTCCCCCCTTTGGTGTCCATACGTTTGTTCTCTACATCTGTGCATAGGACTAATATTTCACGAGATGCACTTTTGATGGTCTAATACAAATGGCCAAATGACTAAACTGAAATTTAAGAGGGATCAATATAAAATTAGGTATTTAGATTACATTAAAAAAGGTCAACTAAATGAGTAAAAGACAAGGAGATCTATCATAGCCAAGAATGAGCCAAGAATAGGTTTGCAATATGAGAACAGGAAAAGCCAAATGCAACACTAAACCACCTTTAACTAGAGAAGATCATGAAGAGCAGCCTAGAGTGGAAAAATCCCTAAAAGCGAGTATATTATGGAGAAGCTGAAGAAAACAAGATGGTCAGCAGAAGAAAAGATGAGCTGGCACATCCATGATGCCTCTACTCAGCTAACAGCTGAGCACGAAAGAATTATTCAGGGTTGCATCAGGAGACCGAAATAATAGAAAGGCGAATTCCAGCCCTATATAAAAAACAGGTCATGCACTATCATTATCCATGCTGTTTTGAAACACATAACATCTGTCAGATTCAAAGCAATGATCATCACAGCACAATCCTGCTAATAAGCTTAGCACTTTCAAGAACAGACAGCAGCCATAAAACCCCAACGTGCTGTTTATGGTGCACTAAAGTGTAATAACCAAATCTGGGAAAATAGGAGTAAAATACATTTAAGAGTACCCCTAAGTATAGTTTCAAGCAGAGCAATATTTCTATAACCTGATAAGGAACAAAAACACCATACATACCAATTAAAGATGTAGATAAACGAACTGGATTTCTTTTTCTGGATCATCAGTGTTTCATACATACGTATTTACATACACGAATATGTACACATACACACGTATATATGCACATATACTATTTAAAAATCATATATATACCAGAAATTATATTATAAACTATATTAAATATATATTCTGGAAATATATTTATACATATTCTTGAAATTGTGATTATAATAATACCGCAACACCATTCCAAAATTCTTTATGTATTTATAGTGGGAAAGCGTCAGATGGGTAGTGCAAGATACATAGCAAGTATAGCGTTTTAATGATATCTTCAAGTAGAAAACAGTAAAGCAGACAAATAATCTCATTTGGGAAGACCAATGACCAAATCATTGAAAAGTATTATTTAACAAATATATCTATGTACATATATATATAATTTTATATTTACCATTATTGTTAGTATTAAAAAATCTACATGTTTGCTTTTCATAGCAGATAGAAGACTCAGTCAATATGTTCGTATACTGAAATCCATGTGAGTGATATAAGTGAACACCTAGCTCTCCTTGGCATTAAAATATAAAAAGAAGGCTAGTTTGCAATTTCTCTATGCTTTTCCCTACTGTGATATAAGGGCTATTTATCAGCCATAAGAGATTAAGCCTGCACACAGAAAGCGGTTTTCCTTATCTCTTTTTTATACTATTCACAGGCACACACTATTTGCCTACACTAAGCTCGACCACCAGCACAATAAGCACAGTAGGATTAAGAATAACTTTTAAACTATCTACAGGCTATGGGCGCTCCATACCTTTTTTTAGATGATAGTTCCTGATGGACTGCCATTGTGTCCACTGCCACTGTATCCACTGTCTTCAAGTTCAGGGCTAGAAGACTGACTACTGTCTACCCTAATTACAAAGGTCCCAAAGGGTAATTCCCTTCTGGAGATTTACTTATGAAAAAATAAGCAGAATTTTTAATAAATGCCTCATTATGTGGGAAGGAGACACAACAACAAATTAATGTGGTCTTGTGACTAAACGAATCTTGGTCTAGCCAGAGGCTCAGAGCACTCCCTCTGCAGGGAGGAGGGGTCTCACTGGAATGGCTTTCTTGAGATCACAGAGCTCGACCACATACATATTCTCAGTGCTTAATTCCCAAGGGTGGGCAAGTTCCTTCCTGCAAGGCCCTGCTCTCCTCTGCGGCATAGTGCCATTTCCCAACAATTCCCTTACAGTCAATGCCTCTTCTATCAGTTTTCATGATCAGTCAGAGACTAACAAAAGTACCCATTCCCTTCTCTTCCGTAGAGGAAGCTCCTTTTGTCCCAGGCTTCTGTGCCAGACACTCAGCATTAAAGCATCTCATATAATCCTTTTGACCACTTGTGTATTATATTATGATTTCTAATTGAATGAGAAGACTCCAAGAGTTAAGTCAGTGCATCTCATACCTTAAGTTGTATGTATATGACAAGGGATCTTGTTAAAACGTAGATTACAATAGAGCAGCTCTGGGTTTGGGACTGAGATTCCACAGGCTTGCAAATTCTCAGGCGACACCTACGCTGCTGGTTCAGAGCATCTGTTGGGTAGCAAGGGGTGAATGATTGATTTCACAGGGCTTATGTTCAGCAGGTGAAAATCTGGGCCCCTGACAGTAGTCAAAGGTATATTTCAAGCTGTGTATTAAAATTAGGTAGGGGAACTGCAATCAATATTGGATGCTTTAAAATTAGGCAGGGGAACTGCAATCAATATTGGATGCTCCACAGACATTCACAGTGAGGTTGGCTTGCATTTCTTCATCAGCATGCGGATTGCCCTCCTCACCACAGGAGCATATTAAGACTGTTGCCGAATACTGACTTCTCTGCATTGCTCTGTGCAGGTGGGAGATGGGTCTCCTATTATTGTTCCCATGAGTTTGGACACTGACTAGATTCATGACAACACAGGAAACATGCATGAGATGGGAAGGTTTCTAAAGATGAGCAGGAGACAGTAAATGCAGAAAAAATATAAATAAAACCAAGGAAAATCAAGAAGATCGTTCCAGAATTTGTTTAAATGTTCTTAAGCCAGATTCAGCTGCACCGTGACTCTATGCTCAAGACATGCTCAGGTCTGCCCTCTGGTAATGGTTATGACACTTTGAAGAGATAAAATGGTCTTCAATACAGAAAAACGTGGGCTTCCAGCCAGGTATTTTGAGGATAATAGAAAATACTGTATAAGAGAACAGAACAGGAGGGAATGAGCAATGAGAAGAGACTCAGTCTAGGGCAGACTGAAATTCAAGGGCACCCTGTACAGAAGCTTTGGTGCCGGTAGCTTAATTGATGACCTGAAGTTTATTAAATTATTCAGATAGATAGGCTCTAAGCATGGAGGGAATGTAGGTGCTCTTCAGAGGCAGTTTCTAAAATGCCAAAGTCAGCAGTATTTGCCCGCAAGACTATTTTAAAAGCAGAAGCAAGGGTAGCATGTTTAAACTTTAATGACACTGACTGACCTCCTCTGAGTTCCTGGCAGATGATACTCAAATTAGGTTGCAGGGTCTGTCGTACCCTGTCCTGCAGAGCTCAGGGCTAAGAACTCTGCAGGGGAGGTGGAAAGAGGAAGTGAAGACGTAACCATGTTGAGGCTAGGAAGGTCAGGCAGACTTTGGCTAGGTTGTCTGGGGTGCAGCAGGGGGCCTGCAGCCACTCCAGCTCCAGCTGGATGTCTACCTTGGGGGTCTGTGACCTCCAGGCCAGAAGCATGTGCTACTTCTGCTGGGAGTCACCTCCATCAGTGAAGTTGGAGGCCAAGAGGCAGGGTGGGGTTGCCGTGGGCCCCAGCTGGTCCTTGTGGGTTCTGGTTTGTCTCTGCTCTCTGCTACTTCATGCCCGTCTTTTCTCTTTCACATGCTGCTCAGCTGACTTGAGCCCAACACCAGACACAGAAGCAACATCTTCACATAGATATGTAACCCACTCCCACCACGCATGTGGTCAAATCTTACAGTAAATCCCTTACTCTGTATCTTAGCATTTTTGTTCCTCTGAGCACACTCTAAGTGATGCAGGGTTAGTTCCAAATTATCTTTTCTTAGTCAGGAACAGCAGGTGAAGACTGAAATTCTAGGCATAGAAATCTGTACCCTATTTCTAAAAGTCAATAAACCAAGTGGTTATTCTTGGGGGAAAGATAAGTGGGTGGAGGGAAGGGAAAGAAGACAAACTACAACAGGGGTGGACGAATGAAAGGCCACAGGCCAAATCTGACCCAATGCCTGTTTTTGTAAATAAAGTTTTACTGGGTCACAACCATGCCCATTTGTTTACTGACTACTTATGACTGATTTCGCCATATGACAGCAGAGTTGTACAGTGTGAGAGAGACTTCCTGGCCTAAGAAGCCTAAAAGATTTATTATGTGGCCCTTTACAGAAAAAGTTTTCTAATACTTATTCTCAACCTTAGAGACAAAATCCTGTTTATCAGGTTCCATATTAAAGTATTATCAGTTTCTATTTTATGAAGCTTTATACTGTTAGAATTTTTCATATAAAGATCTTCCAACAAAGGATTATGAAAAATGTGGGCCTTCATAAAATCTACTGATCTAGTTATTGTGTAAATTACCATACATTAGTCGTCTACTTTGTAAACACTGTGAAATATAAATACATTGTTTCAGTTGCTCCGTATAGTAATACATTTTACAGATTAATAATCAATAGCTTAAAGAGCCTATAAAATTTCTTAGTATCACATAACTAGAGTGACGGCGTCAACATTAAAACTCAAATCCTATTCTAATCCTTGACCTTTAAGTCTCTCTAGCAATATTTATATTAAATATTCAGTAGATTCTTACTGCTAAAGTTCAGTAAACTACTACTTCACAAAACAGAAATAAATAGTATTTTGATATAATTATATGCAAACTTAAAAAAATTACAAATAAGTAACCACAGATATGAAATTATAAATGTCTTTGAAATGCTTAACAGATAAAATAAAAATATAATTAATACAGATTAAAAAACGATGCTATAATGTTTAACAACAACATTTGGAATAAAACTCTTATTAGCCAATTTCTCCTTAGCTGTTCATGTATAATATGTACCTTCTTCCTCTTCCTTACATGATTGTTCAATTTGGATACACTAACAATTTTTTAAAAATCCTTGACAGCTATATAGCTATGCTTCATTAAAAAAAATCATCTCATAACAAACTCCCTAAATCCTATTTAAACATTCTGTTTAAAGGTAAGATAAAACCTGAGCAAATCTTAGTCTATGCTGCCACATAACGTAAGAGTTTAAGCATGTTATGAGAAATTTTGTACAGTCTATCACTGCTCTTCAATGAAGTTACAGAGCCCTCGGCTTTGTTATACAAAAGATAGACCCATTCTGCAATGAGCGTTATTTTAGCTTTTGAAATGTACCCTGTGTTTCTATGTATTCCTTTAAAGGCTCACTCCCTCTCTCTCTTCTTTTCCCTCACCACTCTCTGCTTTCTCCTTTCCTCTCACCCTTGGAAAGAGAGCTGAAGAAAGTCCTGCTTTGCAGGGGATGTTCAGAGGCTATTTGGGGAATGACGGCACTAATTTGTTTTGGCTTCACCCGACCTCAAACCATTGGCTAACAGCTTTATATTTGGGGGGATTGATTTGCTTCCTAAAATGTAGGGAGAATAAGTTAACCAAGTTGGATCTAAGAAAGATCTATATCATAAAAAGCCCATTCTTTAAGAAAGCAAAGATCCAATTCTGAAAACACTGTAACTACAGTGCTAAAGGTAACCAAAAAGGATAGAAGCAATGAGGCCAACACGGACTGACAAGGACAAGACAAAAAGGGGTTAGACATCATATAAAGCAGCCCTGGAACTGACTTCCACCTACAAAGCTCTCTGTTTTCTTTTGCTTTGCTTCACCTAATATTGCCTTTCTCCCACCCTCTCTGCTGTTTGTCCTGCGGCCACAGATCATAGACCAGCAGTGTAGACCAATGAGAGATACAGAGCTCAGGAGGACGGGCAAGTGAGGGGGCTGGAAGGAGCTGCCACCCTGGACCTGTGCCTGCTTTTAAAGATATTCTGAAAAGCAGCAGCCTGGTCCAGGATAAGGCTCCTGCACCTATAGCCATACAAAGACCAGGATCAAAGTAAGGCCATAGAAGAAGGACGCACTCTCCAGCTCTCATTACACCAGTCCCCCCATCTCAGGACTGAAGAGAGAAACAAATACTAAGTCACTAAAAATACTTGTCAATGAAGTTAACTACGCACACAAATCAACCGTCACTCTCAAACCCCTCTTAGCCTTATTCTCCACTCTTTAACCATAGGCATTCTTGCTGGAACCTGGCAATACAGTGAAAAAACGCAAACTGAAAACCTTGAAACAGATAAAAGGATAAAAAGAAGTGCTGAGAACATGAACATGAAAGCAGACTAGAGACCACTTGGAGTTCTGTGCTTAGCTATTGAGAAATGGGGGTTGGGTTGAGTTTGGAGCAGTTAACAACAAAAAGAAAAGACAGCAATGAGGAGATCACAGGGGCTTCAGAAGAGGAGTATTTGCATATCAAGGGCTTGAGAGAGAACCCTGGAAACATTATTGAAGCCTTCAAATAATTTTGAAAACTGGCCATTTCTAGGAAACTGCTGAAAAATTAAATGTGGATAAAGGCTGTGATACTAGGCTACAGTGACTATTATCATCCTACACTGACCATGCCGAAAAAGTCCACACAACACGTTCATTATTTTTAAGAGTGAGTACATAGTAGAACAGCAACCTAAACTTTATAAGTAAACTATAATTAAAAAAATAACTGTTAATTTTTTAGGAAACATTCTAGTCATACTTTTCTCCAGTATTAAGTATGAAATTGTGCACACCATTTTAAGTGATCTTTTTCTGGTACCAATTTTTCTCAGACAACAATATCCTCATCTATGACGGAAGAACCTTAGGGGCCCCTACTCCCATTCCCTCACTTTACAGAGTAAGAAACCAGAGCCCACAGGATGAGATGACTAGTCCAAGGTCAAGGAGACCCAAGACAAGGGCAGAGCTGTCAATCAGCCCAATGGCTCCAGGCTTAGGTATCCCTGCCCAAATACTCTATTTTCAGTCTAGGCTCATTTCCACAACTGGGACTAACCTGTAAAATACGTAAAAGCAGAAGGTTTTTTACTTTATAACCATGTGACACTTCCCAGGGGGAATCCTCAGTCAGCAGGTTCTAAGTCTCCTTTTGGAACCTCTTCTAATTCAAATGTAGCATTCCAAAGAGAAAAGATGACAAAATATGTAATCAAAATATCATCTTTTCAAGAGAATGATGTAACAATGGTCAACTATACTTTATTTCATTTTTGTTCTTTTAAAATAACATAGTCTCTTTTTAAAGAGAAATATATTGTCTGCAAGTGCCAGTTTGCAAAGTTCATGAAAACTGCAGTTTTTGTTCATTTGTAAAATAGAAAACTTCAGAAATAAAAATATACATACATGGCCTTTTTATCACACTAACAAAATGTAGGGCATAAAGGTATTTCCTTACTAAGAAATAAACAGCAAACTCATCTAGTTAAGGATAATGTAGACTCTGCAGTTACATATCATAACTTTTATTTTGAAATTTAAATAAGATACAGGCATTTACTTTTCAGATATCCTATCATGTTATCTAGTCTTTACTAAATATTATGCGATAGCTCCTGGCAGTTTTCTGACGCTAAATCGCGTTCAGTAATTCCCCTTTCCTCTATATGTCTGTTTGATTTTGTTTTAGACAATGTAATTTGCTCCATTCTGAATTCCCCCTAGAAATTTGCACACGAATCTGTTACATCACTTACCAGGCAATGTAAATTATTCAATTACATATCCATTTCCTCACTAATCTGCACAAGTTTTAAGGATAGAAACTTTATACTGACTTAAGTATCAAGGCAATATAACATGACACACGTATTGAGTGTTGATGGAGTTAATATGCCCCCCACCCATTTTTTTTAAAAATGTAGCTCTCTCAAGCAGATAATCCCAAACCGGAAACACAAGCCCCCCCCAAATCTCCTAGCTGGCTTTCATTTGAGATCTCCTTCTCTCTTTGTGGCACTGGGATCTGCAGGTCACCCGATGTGACAAAAAAGAAAACATTTTATAAGAACCCTTTAAAAGTTGTGTTTTTATTTTAAACTTCCCCAGACTTTTGTTAAGGTCACGGATAGGACTGCTTCTTATTATGGCTCCAACACACATAGCATTTTTAAAATACTTAAAAAAAACACTTTTATTTTCTTGACTCAATTTCAACCCCTCGTCTCTAAATAGAGCTGGGAATACTTAGAGATGCCACAAGTGTAAGAGCTGAGGGAACAGCTTTTCAAAATACAGGAAGCTACGGCCTTAGAACTCTGTTCATGTGTGTTTACATGCCTCTTCACCTTGAAGAGAAAATCGGTATTCTAATTAAGTTTCCTGTTTTTTAACCATTTTCCTAGCTGTCTAACTAGGTTAGACAATTTCTCTGAACCCCTGTTAATTAGTAGCAGTACTGAGGATGTGGCAATGTTAGTAGCATTGGGCGGGGGGGTTTAATGGTGTTATAATGGGTCAGACAGTCCAGGTAGACTGAGACATGTTGTATAGGCTAATGGCTCCCCCAAACAACAGTTTTACACACCTTTGAAAGGCATCACTTTGTTAATATAGTAACCTGAAACCAAAATGAACTGTGCCATTCAGGAAATTATTTTCTAAAAATTACAGTGATATGCTATAAAATGTAGTTTTGGGATACAAGTCCAGCAATTATGCCTAACTATCAAGGTTAGGATATAAATATAAATTTATATCCTAGGATATAAATATTTCCTTAAGGAAATATTAATGTGTCAACTTTTGACAGGTATTAGGAAAACCAACAACGTTTTAGATGGCATGCTAAATTACTGGGTATAAAAACAGCAAAGATCAAGTATTCACTCTAAGTGTTAATTCTCAATCTGATGGGAGACACATACTGATACACATGAATAAATAAGTTACACAATATAGTTATGCATCAAAATAGTTTGCCTGTGCTTTCCCTCCTCCTTCCCCCACCTCCATGCAACAAAGCCTTTTAAAAGACACTGGACACAATGTATCCCTAGTAGCTTTAGGATAAATCATGCTATTTTTCCCTCACAGTCTCCCCTGTTCTCCCACTACTGCTTTAAATAACTATGAGTGTTGCAACTGCATACATTTTCCTTCCAACTTCCACATAATCAGAGAGGCAGAGGTTGATAAATGGTGCCTAGCACAGTATCTGCCATAGAGCTAAGAATGCAGAAATGATTTACTGAATGTTGAATGAAAATAAATCCCTCTATTGACTTAAAAGAGCAGCTAAACATGATGAAAAGTCACAAAAGAAAATGGGTTTCCCAAGTATCAGATTCATTTTAGTATCATGCTCTCACCCTACCAAATACTTAGATGAAGGTACATCTGTTGTTGTTAATTTAGGTCCTGGTTTCAGGGCAGACTGGGAAACAGCATAAGGCAGTGAAAGGCAAATCCTTAGAAGTAAAATGTTCAGAAGGTGTGACTATACAATTTAATACTATTTTTAATATTAAACTAATAAGCAAACACAAGGGCAGAAATGAAAGTTTCTGTTTCTTTCCCATACTGTTATGTGCGGTTCTGTACACATATATGTACGTGTTTCTCCCTACATGTGGCCATAATGCTTTCCAATACATATTCCAGGCTGTCACTAGGGCAATGTTTCATGAAAAAAAATACATACATATATATATAATATATATATTATATTTATATAGTATATATATATAGTATATGTATATATAATCACGTGACTCTATTACTTATACCCGTCCATAATTTTCCACTCACTTCAGGAGAAAACCCAAAACATTTAATGTGAAACACAAAGCCCTCCATTATCTGACCTCAGCCAATTTGCCTGCTTCATCACTTTCAATGATTGCCTCCTGCCTGTGACCCACCAAGGATGAGTATTTCCATGTTCTCTGTTGCCCTCATCTAAAACCTAATTTCCCTCCCTGTACCTACTTGACTTTCAGGGATTCTGTGCCATCATCAGTTTCCCTTCAATCTCCACCTTCTTCCATTCGTGTGGAGCCCATCCATATGTTCCCACAGTATCACATTCTTGCTATTCTTAGCATGTATCTCTTGGTATTTAACTGTTCACCTAACCTACTACTTTCTTAAATCTGAAGTTCTTGGCTATATGTTTAATTTCATACCTAAATCATGTTGGGTTTTAATTTTTAAGGTGAGGTAGTTGAGGACATGTATGAATAAAAACAAATCCAGATGATCTTTTCATTCTTCTGTATTAAGACAGGCACTTATAAAACCCAAAGAAAAATGACTCTTTGCCATGACTGTTGCCATTTCTCAAGTCCTCGTTAGTGTCCCTTCTATCTTTACTTTAACATTCTGTCGAAGCAGTTTTAATCTGCAAAACTAAACTCTCTATCCTATCTCCTTCATCAACCCCACTCCCAACTTACAGACTTACCCACACGCCTTATAATTTATAGAATATATCAAAAACACCTTTAAGACTAAAAATTAACAACTTTTCCTGCATTCCTTCTCTAGGTTGGTGACACCAACATGTACCCAGGCCAGACACGTGGAAATGACTTTATACTCTGCTGTATCTCCCTAACCTCCCTAGTGTAATTATCATCTCTCACCTGGATTCTTGAAATGATTTCCCTGATTCTCCCACTAAAAGAGTCAATCATCCACTCCCGTGAATCGCACCTTATCTTGTACATACCTCTGATAGTGTATATATATCACATGGGTTTGTAGCTACTCTTTTGTTTTGCTTTGTATTTTTCTTGTCTGTTGCATCTGGGTAGAGACTGTACTTCATTTGACTCTGTATTTTCAGTACCTAGCACAGGGCACGGCATAATCAGTGACCTGAACAGCTAATTATACATAGAAAAATAAAACTCTACTGGTCTTGTTATCCAGCTACAATCACAAAGAAAATTAGCCTATTTTTATGTCTAACCTTTTTTTTTTGCTGGAAGACAAAAAATGATTTCCTGTGTCCCTATGATATATCCCTCTCCCTCCCCTTCCTCCTACCGGCATATTCCTAAAAATTATGAACATTTTTCAAAGAGTTAAATTCTCCATATTATTACATTCTATGAGGAGGAAAAAAAGAAACTACATGGTCAGGAATCTTCTCTTCTGTTTGTTGAAAACAGTTTAATTTATTGTAAGAGAGGCACATTTTATTAATTAAAAAACCTAACAGCAACAAACATTTGCTTTCCAAATGTTTTTAACTGGCAATTTTTAAAAATTCTTGTATTTCAGGTTAGTCATCAAAATTAGTCTCAAAGCCCAAAATGAAGTGACAGAAATGTAGTTTTTAACTTTCCTCTTAAATTAGGTGTCTACACAGCTATGTTTGTTGAACAATGGACAGCTTTATTTTGCTGTTGATTCAGAAAGAAAATGCTTAGAGTATCATGTATGATCTTCATCTAGTCTAACTTTCACCATTATAAAAATTTTAGAATTAAGAAATGAATACCAGTAGATGAGAACCAGATTCATAAAGAAGCACCTTCTGAACAACAGGCTTTTTAGCATCTGTTCACATTTTAAGTGCAAAATGTCCACTTTTCCTTTCTCCAGTTATAAGGGCATCTCATTCAAGCGGCCAAAAAATCAAGGCAGAGAACATTCTAAAACATTTCATTACTAACTCACATCTGTTCATTCTTCGCCTCTCATTTCTGACTGCCAGCAGCCACGCTGCCCATTGTTCTGATGTTTATGCTATGCGCACCTGGTGTGCAAAGGCTCCACCACTCATGTCTGTTAGAATAAAACTGCACATAGGAAAACATCGCTGTTATTACAAATTGAATATTAAGTAGGAGCCATAATGAAAGTCACAATATTCCCTGAATAACAATGCTTCTCAATCACTCTTTTGGAAGCATATTTGTTGCTTGCTGATGTAGGAAGCTGATTTAATAAAGCCACACGTTTTGTTACAGGCTGTTCTATGGCAAGGCAGTTTGTAAGGAAAGCGAAGCACACTCTGAGAGCCCACACGCGAGGTGAGGGTTTTCTATGCACTTGCAAGATCTAGGTGGGCATACAGCAAATAAATACCAGCTAAATATAATAACAGTTTTATCCTGAGTCACTTAATTCCTAGGATAAGTGGCCTCATTGCTGGTCTAAGAGTAATTTAAATCTGCTATCTTTATGAAGTAGTGTGTAAGTAGCTTATTTTCAAAGGGGAAACATTTTGGTTAAGCTTTTGGGGATCAAGCCTAGAATCAGTTTCCAAAGGATCAGCTAATTAGGCAAATTTAATTTACAAGAAAATGATTCTCCCACAGAGGTGGTTAATGGATTTTTCAGTGTAAGATTATTTGCCTAGAACTAAGTGCAGAGGAAGATGCCAAATATAAATGTGTAATGAGTTAATTACAAAACACAGAAGCTAACAAACTTTATTTTACCCTGCAGGGACATAATGTAGTCTGAAGTACTGTCCGATCAGTATGTAGAGAGAGCAACAGTTTTTCCCTGGTTCTACTAATGTACTGAAATTCAATAAAACACACATTTTGTCTTTGTTGATATGAATAACATAGGTTGTATGTATGGTAGAAGGGATCTATAAGTCGAATCAAAATTAAGAAACTTGAGTTCGAGAAAATTTATTGTAAGCATTCTTATCTTATGATGAATCAAATGTGGCTTTGTGGAAGGTTGAATAAGAATGAAAAATTTTAAAAGGTGGTATATGGCTATCAGAATTGAAGTCAGTGTGGGACATGACAGGGAAATTCAATTGACCTTTAAATGCCATTTGTGGATAGTATCTATCACGTCTACAACCTACATTACTAGAAATGTTTTCAAATCCACAAGAACTCTGTGGCCCTCTCTAACAAACTCAAAATGCCATAAGGCTGACACAACAGGAAGGACACAGGCCGGTTACTGACTTCCACTGTGGGTGGTAACTGTCATGGTCTGATCCGCACCATCCCCCTCTCCAGCAGGTGTCCAAGACTGGGCCTACTCTCGGTCATTTCCCCCACCTGCTCCAGCACTCGGATCCTGGGGTCCACTGTGAGGCTGACTGCGCCTCCCAACTTAGCCATTGACACCTCAGCCTATGAAACAAATTCCCAATCTGCCTTTTAGGTGTATAGGGTTTTCACTGTTGGTAACTATCAAAATATTAATCAGGGAAATTACAGATCACTTCACCTTAAAATAATTAGCTGTTTTAGCATCTTTTTCTTATTTAAAATGCCTATGTACAAAATCAAACAATAAGGAAATATATAAGCTAGAAAAATTAAAGATCTCTAGCACATTAATTCTACTCCCCTAAGCTAACCATGGATACTAGTTTGGTTTAATATAGAGAGAGATAAAAATAGATACTTAAATATTTACATATTTATAGCTCATATAAATTTATACAGTTTTTGACCACATTTTTTTCAATAACTAGATGAAATACATATTTGCTACTTGTTTTTAAAAGCTAATTATTTCTTGTGTATTTCCCTGTATATTTGTTTCTTTTTTTTTTACTATTATTTGGATTTCATTCAAATTAGACAATGTAAGTTTCCACCAATATGACTAACTGAATGTCACAAAAGGCTCTCTGCCATTCCAAATACAGAAATGCTTGATAAAGTATAACAAAATAAGAAAGACAGATATGGCCAGGATGTTGGAACTATCACACTGGAAAATTAAAGCAACCATGATTAGTATGCTAAGGGCTCTAAAGGATAAAGAAGACAGCAAGCAAGAGCAGAGGGGCAATTTAAGCAGAGATGAAATTCTAAGAAAGAATCCAAAAGAAGTGCTAGAGATCAAAAACTGTAACAAAAACGAACAGTGTCTGATGGGCTCATTAGTAGACTAGACATGGCTGAGGAAACAATCTCTGAGCTTGAGAATACGTCAATAGACACTTCCAAAACAGAAAAGCAAAGAGGAAAAAAACTCCAGAACAGAATACCCAAGAACTGTGGGACAACCACAAAAGGTATAACGTATACATAAAAGAAGGAGAAGAAAGAGAGGAAGAAACAGAAGAAATATCTGAAGCAGTAGTAACTGAGAATTTCCGCCGAATAAATGTCAGCCAACAAACCACGGATCCAGGAAGCTCAGAGAACATCCAGGAAGCAGGATAAATAACCAAAAAACCCTACACTTAAGCATATCATATACAAACTGCACAAAATCAAAGATTAAAGAAAAAAAGCCTAACCTACATAGAAGAGCAAAGGTATAAATTACCTCTGACTTCTCAGAGACCACACAAGCAAGAAAAAAGTGAAACATTCAGCATCAAGAGAAAAATCTCACAGACCTAGAATACTGAACCCTGTGAAGTTATCCTTCAAAAGTAAAGTAAAAATGAAGACTTTCTTGAACAAACAAAAACTGGAATTTATGGCCAGTAGATCTGTTTTGTAAGAAAGATTAAAAGAAGTTCTTCAGAGAGAAAGAAAATTATGTAGTTAAGAAACCTGGATCTGCATAAAGGAAGAGCATCAGAGAAGGAATAAGTGAAGGTAAATAAAACATTTTATTTTCTTTTCTCTTAATTGACCTAACAGGTAACAGTTTGTTCAAAGTAATAATAGCAACAATGCACTTGATTATGTATATACAAATACATAGTATTATATATATAGGCTTATGTATGCCTATGTATAAGTAAAATGAATGACAGCAATGATACAAGGGAGGGAACAAAGGAATTATGATTATTTTGTTATTATAATGTACTTGAACTACCTGTGAAAAGGTGAACTGTTATTTGAAAGTGGACTTAGATAAGTCATAAATGTATACTGCTGATTCTATGGCAACCACCAAAAAGATTTAAAAAAAATATATAACTGACTATAAAGCAGAAACTAACACACCATTGTAAAGCAATTATACTCTAATAAAGATGTTAAAATATATTATATATATTAACTGACATGCTAAGGAGAGAATATAGAATAACATGAAATGCTCAATTAAAACTGAAAAGGGCAGAAAAAAAGTGGAAGACAAATACAGAAACAAAGAACAGGCAATGAATAAAAAACAATAGCAAATATGGTAGATATTAATCTGACTATATCAATCACACTTTAAACATCAATGGTCTAAATACACCAATTAGAAGACAAATATTGTCAGAGTGAACTAAAAAACAAGATTTAGATATATTTGTCTATAAGAAACATACTTTAAATACAAAGATACATATAGACCAAAAGTAAATGGATGGAGAAATATACCAGGATAACAATAATCAAAAGAAACTGGGAGTAGCTAAATTCATTTTTGATAGAGTAGACTTCAGAGCAAGGAAAGTTATCAGGGATAAAGAAGAGCATTACAGCATGATAAAAGGGTCAATTCTCCTAGGACATAATAATTCCTAATATGTATATGCCTAATGTACATATACAGGTATGCCTCAAAACACATGAGGCAAAACCAGAAAGAACTGCAAGGAGAAATAGATGGATTCATTGTTATAGTTGGAGACTTCACCACCCCTCTATCAGAAATGGACAGATCCAGCAGACAAAAAATCAGTAAGGACATAGTTGAACTCAACAGCACCATCCGTGAGCTGTATATAATTGACATCTACTGACTACTATATCCAACAACAGCAGAATACACATTCTTATCAAGCTCATATGGAACATGCTTCAAGATATACAATATTCAGAGCCATAAAACACAACTTAATAAATTTAAAAGAATAAAAATCATGAAATGTCTACTTTCAGACCACAATAAGACTAAATCAGTAACAGAAAGAAAATGGAAAACCACAAAATAATTGGAGATTAAACAACACATTTCAAAATGAGTCAAAGAAGAAATCTCAAGAAAATTTTAAAAAATATGTTGAACTAAATGAAAATGAAAGCAAACCAAATCTTACCAAAATCTGTGGATACAGTAAAGCAGTACTTAGAGGAAAATGTATAGCACTGACTATGTACATTCGAAAAGAAGAAAGATCTAAAATCAATAATCTAAGCTTCCACCTTAAGAAACTAGAAAAAGAAGAGCAAACTAAATTCAAAGTAAGAAGAAGAAAAGAAATAATAATCAGAGCAGAAATCAATGAAGTTGATTCAGGAAATTAATAAAGAAAATAAAAAGAAAAGCTGGATATTTGAAAAGCTGAATAAAATTGATAAGCCTCTAACCAATCTAAATAAAAAACAGAGAAGACACAAATTGCTAAAATCAGAAATGAAAGAGGGGACATCAATTCCTTGAAATATGCATATTTCCAAAACTCACATAAGAAAAAATAAGAAATAGACAATCTGAATAAGCCTGTATCTATTAAAGAAATTGAATCAATAATTAATAATCTTCTAAAAACAAGCACGAGGCCCACCTGAGTCCACCTGTGAACTCTACCAAACATTTAAGGCAGAAATTATACCAGTTCTCTACAATCTCTTCCAGAAGATAGAAGCAGAGAGAATATTTCCTAACTCATTTTTAAAGGCCAGTATTACCCTAATAAAAAGACAAAGACAATACAAGAAAAGAAAACTACAGACCAACAGCTCTCATGACCACAGATGCAAAAATCCTCAACAAAATATTAGTATATCGAATCCAACACTGTATAAAAAATTATAAACCATAACCAGGGGAGATTTATCTCAGGCATGCAAGGTTGGTTCAACATTTAAAAATCAATTAATGTGGGCTTCCCTGGTGGCGCAGTGGTTGAGAGTCTGCCTGCCGATGCAGGGGACACGGGTTCGTGTCCCGGTCCAGGAAGATCCCACATGCCACGGAGTGGCTGGGGCCGTGAGCCATGGCCGCTGAGCCTGCGCATCCGGAGCCTGTGCTCCGCAACGGGAGAGGCCACAACAGTGAGAGGCCCGTGTACCACAAAAAAAAAAATCAATTAATGTAATTCATCACACCAACAGACTAAAAAAGAAAAATCACATGATCGTATCAATGGATTCAGAAAAGCATATGACAAAATCTAACACCCATTCATGATAAAAACTCTCATGATAAACTAAGAATGAGGGGAACATACTCAAATTGAGAAAAAATACCTACAAAAACCTACAGCTAAAATCATATTTAAAAGTGAGAAATTCAAAGCTTTTCCACTAAGGTCAAGTACAAGGCAAGGATGTTTTTTCTATCATCAGTCCTTTTCAACACTGCATTTCAACTTCTTACTTTGTTGTAGTAAGACAAGAAAAAGAGGTAAAAGGTATATAGATTAAGAAAGAAGAAATAAATTGTGTTTGCAGATGACATGATTGTCCACGTACAATATTCAAAACAACTGAAAAAAACTCCTGGAACTAATAAGCAATTGTTGCAAGGTTGCAGGATAGAGGTTAGTATACAAATGTCAATTGCTTTCCTAAATACCAACAATGAACAAGTGAAATTTGAAATTTAAAACATAGTACCATTTGTATTAGCAACTCCCAAAATGAAATAGTTAGGTATAAATCTAACAAAATATGTACAAGATCTACAAGACAAAAACTATAAAACTCTGATGAAATAAAAAAGAACTAAGTAAGTGGAGAGATATTCTATGTTCATGGATAGAAAGACTCAATATCATCAAGATGTAGTTCCTCCCATCTTGATCTATGGATTGAGCACAGTTCCAATAAAAATCCCAGCAAGCTATTTTGTGGATATCAACAAACTGATTTTAAAGTTTATATGGAGAGGCAAAAAATCCAGAGTAGCTCACACAGTACTGAAGCAGAAGAGCCAAGGTGGAGGACTGATATACCTGACTTCAAGTCTTCCCATAAATCTGAAGTAATCAAGATGGTGTCACTGGTGAAAGAAACAGATCAATGAACAGAATAGAAAGCCTAGAAATAGACCCACATAAATATAGTTAACTGATTTGACAAGTGATCAAAGGCAATACAATGAAGAAAAGACAGTTCGGTACTGGAACAACTAGACATCCACATGCAGAAGAAATGAATCTAGACACACACCTTACACCCTCCACAAAAATTAACTCAGAATGGATCAAAGACTTAAGTATAAATTGCAAAAGTATAAAACTCCTAGAAGATAAGAAGAAAACCTAGATGTCGCTGGGTAAGGAGATGTCTTTTTGGATATGACACAAAGTCACAATCCATGAAGAAGTAATTGACAAGCTGGACTTCACTAAAATTAAAAACTTGCTCTGTGAAAAACAATGTCAAGAGAATGAGAAGACAACCACAGACTGGGAGAAAATATTTCCAAATGATACACCCAATAAAGAACTATTTTCCAAAATACATAGAACATATACAAACAGGGTGAAGTGGTCAAAAGAAAAAAAAAACAGCTCTTAATATTTAACAATAAGAAAACAAACAAGCCAATTAAAAAATGGGCCAAAGATATGAGCAGGCACCTCACCAAAGAAGATATATAGATGGTAAATAAGCATATGAAAAGGTTGCTCAACATCAACATCATATTAGGAAATTGCAAATAAAATGAGATACCACTGCACACCTATTAGAACTGCTAAAATCCTAAAACCTTGCAACACCAAATGCTGTGTAAGGATGTGGAGTAACAGAAACTCTCATTCCTTGGTGGTGGGAATGCAAAATAGTACAGCCACTTTGGAAAAGAGTTTGTCAGTTTCTTACAAAACTAAATATATTCTTACTAAACAACCCAGCAATCATGTTGCATGGTATTTATCCAAATGAATTGAAAACTTAAGTCCACAGAAACACCTGCACACAGATGTTTTTAGCAGCATTATTCATGACTGCCAAAACTTGGAAGCAACCAAGATGTAATTCTTCAGTAGAAGAATGGAAAAGAAACTGTGGTACATGGAGACAATGAAATATTATTTGGTGTTAAACAGAAATGAGCTATCAAACCATAAGAAGACCTCGAGGAAACTTAAACGCACATTACTAAGTGAAAGAAGCCAGTCTCAAAAGTCTACATACAGTATGATCTCAACTTTTCAATACTCTGGAGAAGAAAGAACTATGGAGACAGTTAAAAAGGGTCAATGACAGTTAGGGGCTGTTAGAGGCATGAATGGATACAGCACAGAGGATTTATGGGCAGTGAAACTACTCTGTATGAAACTATAATGATGGATACAAGTCATTAAACATTTTTCATTTCCAAAAGGATGAACAACACCGAAAATGAACAATGGTTAAAGTATGAACTTTGGGTGATAATAATGTGTCAATGTATGTTCATTTATTATACCATTTCACTCTGGTGTGCGGTGTTGACAGTAGGAAAGGTTGTACCAATGTGGGACAGGATAGTATGTGGGAAACAACCGTACCTTCAGCTCAGTTTTCCGGTGAACCTAAAAATGCTGTAAAACCTAAATTTTTTAGAAAAGGAATAAAGAATGAATACATGCTATAACATTGATAAACCTTGTAAACATCATGCTAAGCAAAAGAAGCCCTTCACCAAAGACCACATATATTACATGTATGATTTAATTTACGTAGAATGCTCAAAACAGGCAAAACTGTAAGCCTGAAAAAATTACTGATTGCCTAGAGGTGTGGGAGTGGGTGGTGCTAGGGACAAGAAGTGACTGCTAATTGGGTTTCTTTGGAGTGATGAGACTGCTCTGAATTAGATTCTGGGATGGTTGCACAACTCTGTGAATATAGTAAAAGCCCACTGAACCGTACACTTTAAATGGGTGAGTTTCATGTCATGTGTATATGTCAGTAAAGATGTTTAGAAAAAGAATATGAGCAGATTCCCGTTTTAATACTACACATTTGCAGTTAATAGTAAGGACATTTTCAGGTCAAATTTCCACATATTTAGCTCTTTATATCACAGACAAATTGATGAGAAAGGAACTGTTAGTATATCAAATAAAAGATAGTGTGACCATATTGGAAGAGTATATATATTCAGAACTAGGAAATTCATCAACAAAGATCAAATTCTGCTTTTCGATGTGCTACTATGAAATCAAAATGACAATTTCTGTTTCTGCTCAGGATTATTCAAACATCACGCTTACAATAAGCACAGACTTTTTGAAAACTTATCAGAGGTCACGGTTATGAGATATTTCCATAGCAAGTGCCCATGAGTGTCTTGAATTACTTTTCATACCTCATGTGTCTTTTACATAAATTTAATCATTTCATTTCAGAAACAATAACAAATGTCAAGTGTAATTTTGACTCCTTGAGTATTCTATGATGCAACATTATGTAGCCATGATTTTTATATATTAAAATTGTTGTTTTATTTTTTAATTCAAATTTACAATGAAATGCAAATGAGTTTTGATAAATGTAGTGAGTTCTGATAAATGTATACACCTATATAATGAACACCCCAGTGAAGGTATAAAATATTTCTATCACCCTAGGAAGTTTCCTCATGCCAATCCCTCACTGCCCCTGCTACGTTCTGATTTCTATCACCATAAATTAGTTTTGCCTGTTGTTCAATTTCTTGTGATTAAATTAGTATGGTATGTAATCATTTCTGTCTCGTTTCGTTTGTTCAATACGATG
Organism: Pseudorca crassidens; assembly: GCF_039906515.1. Lineage (NCBI taxonomy): Eukaryota > Metazoa > Chordata > Mammalia > Artiodactyla > Delphinidae > Pseudorca > Pseudorca crassidens. The sequence goes on from NC_090312.1 coordinate 71,813,515, forward strand.
TTTATGAGTTTCTTATTCAGCTTAGGCTGCCATAATAAAGTATGTTAGCCTGGGTAACTTCAACAACAGAAATTTACTCTTTCACAGTCATGGAGGCTGGAAAGTCCAAGATCAAGATGCCAGCAGGTCTGACAGGTGAGAGCTCTCTCCTTGGGTTGCAGATGGCCACCTTCTCACTGTGTCCTCACATGGCCTTTCTTCAGTTCATGCATGTGGGGAGAGGGAGAGGGGGGCAGAGAGAGCTCTTCCTCTTCATACAAGGCCACCAGTCCTACTGGATTAGGAACCCACCCTTATGTCATGTAGCCTTAAGTACCTCATAAAAGCCCTATCTCCAAATACAATCTATCACATTGGGAGTTATAGTATCAACATATGACTTTGGTGGGAGAGGGGGAAACGATTCAGTCCATAGCAGTGAGATTCATCATATTGTTACATGTATCAGTACTTAGTTCATTTTTATTGAATAGTATTCCATTGTGTGAATATACAATTTGCAGTGAATGTAATTTTGATTGTTTTCTGTGTGGGTTACTTTGAATAAAACTGCTTTCATGTACAAATATTTGTGAATACATGTTTTATTTCCCTTGGGAAAACATCTAGGAACTGCTAGACCACAGGATAGGTACATATTTAACTTTATAAGAAACTGCCAGACATTTTCTCCAGAGTGATTATAAAATTTTATTCCCAAGAGCAACTGTTTGAGAATTCCAGCTACTCCACATTCTTGACAACATTTGGTGTTTAAAGTCTTTCATTTTAGTCATTCTAGTTGGTGCGAAGAGATATTTCAATGTTGTTTTAATTTACATTTCTTTGATGGCTAACAATGTTAAAAGCTTTTCATGTGCTTATTTACCATTTGTTTACCTCCTTTTGTGAACTGTATATTGAAATCTTTTGCCTATCTTTATTAGGTTATTTGTGCTGTTGAAAAACTGATTCGCAGGGGCTCTGTATACATTGTAGATAAGAGTCCTTTGTCAGATATACTGCATCTATTTTCTCCCGGTCAGTGGCATGCCTTTACATTTTGTTTATTTTCCTCTTACTTTCATTTTCTATGAAGAAATTTGTAATTTTAATGAGGTCCAGTTTATCAAATTTTTCTTTTACCCTTAGTGATTTTTTTTTTATCTCTAGAAAAATCTTTGCCTGCCCCAAGGTTGTGAATATATTCTACATTTCCTTCTAGAAGTTTCAGAATCTATGCTCTTATGTTTGTGCTTGTAATTCATTTCAAAATAATTTCTGTCATGGTATGAAGTAGAAGGTCAAAGTTCATTCTTTTTCTGTATATATATCCAATTGTTCCAGCACTAATACTTGAAAATATTTTCCTTTCTATATCAAATTGCCTTGAAGCTTTTGTTGAAAACTAACTGACCAGATATATTTCTGGACTTTAATCCATTCCATTGATCTGTTTGTCTAGTCATGTCAATACCGCACTGTCTTACTATAGCCTTATGGTAAATCTTGAAATCAGATACTGTAATTCCACAGATACTGTTCTTTTCCCAGATGGCTTTGGCCACTCAAGGTCATGATTTCCATATAAATTTTAGAATCAGTTCATCAATTTCTTCTTTTTAAAGCCCATTAGGAGTTTAATTCAATTGTACTGGATCATACAGATCTAATTTAATAATATTTTGTTAAGAACACATGTATCTATGTTCATAAGGGAGATGCATCTGTAATTTTTTTTCTTTTAAAGTCTTTGTTAAGTTTTGATATCAGAACAATGCTGTCTCAAAACAATCTGAGAAATTTTCCCTCTTCTCTATTTTGTGAAAGAGTTTGTTACATTTGGCATTATTTCTTCCCTAAATTGTTGATAGAGTTCATCACTGAAAACTTGAACCTGAAGTTTTCTTTTGGGGAAGGATTTTGCTTGCAAATTCAATTTCTTTAACATATGTAGAACTATTCAGATGCACTGCTTCTTCTTGTTTTATCTCTGGTATGATGTGTTTTGCTGGGATTTTTTCCCATTGTATCTAAGTTGTCAACTATGTTGGCATAAAGTTACTTGCAATATTCTTTTGTTATCTTTTGTGTCTATATAAAATCTAGTAGTGAAATTTGGCCGTGTCTCTCCTTTGTAATATTGGTAATTTGTGTTTCTCTACCTTTTTGTCAGTATTACTAGGAATTTATTAGTTTCAACATTGCTAATATTGTGTTAGCCTTTTTTTCTATTTCATCGATTCCTATCCTTATCTGTATTATTTCCTTCTTTCAACTTACCTGGATTCAATCTGTATTTATTTTCTGGATTTTCGAGGGAGAAATTTATATCAATAATTTAAAATTCTTTTGTTTAGGGTTCTGAGTTTCCTTTAAGCAGTGCTTCAGCTACATCCCCCCAAATATTGTATGCTGTATTTTCATTCTCTTAGTTTGAATTATTTTCTAAGTTCCCTTTTGGTTTTTCTTTCATCTACGTGTTATGAAGAATTAATTTCCATATTTTGGAATCTTCCTACTTGTCTTATGTTGATATCTAATTTAATCCTGTTGTGATCAGAGTACAGAAAGTTGGCTCAGCATACAGTCTTTTTTTTTTTTAATTTAAATTTATTTTTTTATATTTGGCTGCGTTGGGTCTTGGTTGCTGTGTGAGGACTTTCTCTAGTTGTGGTGAGCGGGGGCTACTCTTCGTTGTGGTGTGCAGGCTTTTCTCATTGCGGTGGTCTCTCTTGTTGCAGAGCACAGGCTCTAGGCATGTGGGTTCAGTAGTTGTGGCTCACGGGCTCTAGAGCACAGGCTCAGCTGTGGCACATGGGCTTAGTTGCTCCACAGCATGTGAGATCTTCCCGCACCAGGGCTCGAACCCGTGTTCCCCTGCATTGGCAGGCGGATTCTTAACCACTGCACCACCAGGGAAGTCCCCATACAGTCTATTTTGATGAATATTCCATCTGCACTTGAAAATAATGTGTTTTCTGCATTGTTGGGTATACTGTAAATTTCAACCTACAATAAATGTTGATAGTATTGTTCAAGTCTTCCATATCCCTATAGATTTTTGTCTACATTTTCTATCAATTATTGAGAGAAATGTATTAAATATCCTACTGTGACTAGACATCTCTCTAATTTTTCTAATTTTACTTCACATATTTTGAAAATATTTTTAAGTGCATATACATTTACAACTGCTATGTCTTCCTGATGAATGTACTTTTCATCACTGTGCTACAGCGACATTCTTGTGCCTGCTTTTGGCATGTAATGTCTTTTCTACCCTTTTAATTTCACCTACCTGATCTTTAAACTATGAATCTTATAGTCAGCATATGAGTCTTGTTTATTTATCCAGGCTAACAATCTCTGCCTTTTAATTGGTGAGTGTAGTCCATTTATACTTAATGTAATTATTAATATGTTTAGGTTTAAGTTGAACATCACACTATTTGTATTCTATTTGCCCCAACTGCCTTGGAGTCCATTGTTCCTCCTTAGTCAAATGTATTTTAGTATTTGATGCTATGTTTTCTGTTAGCTTTTTAGCTAAAGCTCTCTATTTATTTATTTTTAGTGATTGCCTTTGGGATTAAAGCCATGCCTCCCTAGCTTATTATAGTCTATTTACAATTAGTATTGTATCACTTCTTATAAAAAGTGATTCCATTTACTCTCATCCTTTGTGCTATTTTTCCTATGATTTTAATTCTTTGTATGTTATAAACCCTACACTACATTGTTTGTATTTTTGCTTCAAACAGTCAGCTGTCTTTCTAAAAATTAACAAAAGGAAGATAGTCTTATATATTTACTCATGTATTAAATACTTCTGGTGTTCTCATTCCTTCCTACAAATCTAATTTTCTATCTGATACAACTTCCCTTCAGCCTCAGAGACTCTAACACTTCTTATAGTGCAGGTCTGCTGATAACATATTCTATCAGCTTCTGTTTACCTGAAACTGTTTTATCTTATCAGCCTGACATTCTATGAACTTGTATTGTAGGCTCATATTTTTCACCAAATTTAAAAAAAAGTTGGACATTATTTCTTAAAATCTTTTTTTCTTTCCCATTCTTTCTCCCCTTTCTAGAATTCTGATTAAATGTTTTATCATTTTCTATTGTCCCACTGGTCACTGAAGCCCTTTTCATTTTATTCTTCATTTTAAAAATCTCTGATCTCCAGTGTGGATTATTTCTGTTGACCTGTGTTCAAGTTCACTGACCCTTCTTTCTGCACTGTTCAAATCAGCTGTTATTTCTATCTGGTGAGTTTTAAAACTTCACATATTGTATTTTCAGTTCTAGGCTGTCCTTTGGTTCTTTTTCTAGTTTCAGTATTTCAACCGAGATGTCTCATCTGTTTATTCCTTGTGTTCCTTTCCTTTAAGTCCACAAAATATGTATAATTGTTTTTTAAAAGCTACTAAAAGTCAGCTAATTCCAGTATCTGAGTATAATAAGGTCTGTTTCTGTTGAATGCTCTTTTGTCTTGATTTGGGGTCACAGTTTTCCTGCTTTTTTACATGACTAGTAATTTTTTATAATATGGTGGATACTATAGTTGATTCTTTGTAGGAAGGCTGGTTTATGTTGTCTTCTCTAAAGGATACTGAGTGTTATGTCAGGAATTAAATAATTGGCAGATCTACCTCACCTTCATAAGCATTAACAAAGTATGCTTTGTTAGGCTGGGTCTATTTCAATTTTTCCCTCTTTCTTATAAGTGGCTCTCAATTCAGTGTGTGGTTATAACTCTTAATGTTTGATTTTTCCAAGGTCTCTTCTGAATGCTCAAGGAACTCAGGAAGGTTTATTCTCTTTGGCTGGGCTGTAACTCTGAATGTCCCAGCTCTGCCTGACCTCTCTTTCTCTATTCAGTTCCCAGACTCATAATAATCACTCTCTCAGGTCTAAAGTAGTCTTGCCCTGTGCAAGAACAGCACAGTCCTCAGTAAAGAATCCAAGAAAATACACGTATAGACTTCTGTCCTCTCCCTCTGCTGCCTTTTCTTGGCACACTGTCCCACAAATCCTAGCCATTTCCTCCTCAGATCAGTGAGATAACCACTCTTCACTCCACTTGAACTCCACCTCCGTACAAGTTGGCCAGGGAAAGTGTCACCATGAAGAAGGCCAGCATGAAACACATGGCTCACCTCTCGTTTCCCTCCTCTCAAGAACCACAGTCCCATGCTACCTTTTGTCCTGTGCCTGTAAAGTTGGCATATACTTTGTCTAGTTTTATAATTACTTAATATGAAGGAGTAAGGCTAATACCAGCTACTCCATCATGAGCAGAAGCAGAAGCCCCTGACGTTAAATTTTAAAACTTTGTTGCCTGTGTGGAAACTGCATATATAGGCAAGTAAGTCTATACAATATTAACAAAAATGGGTATTTTAATGTGTATGTAGTCCACAGTTTAGTGTTTGATTCTTAAAGCTTAGGAATCTAACTCTTGAGTACCAACCATGTAATCTAAGAAAATTTTGTTTCACAAGGATCTGTGTCCTTTTCTATGGTGTAAGAATAATTATACTGTCTATCCCATGGTATTTTTGTAATTAAGTAATGTACACAAAGCATTTAGGTGCAGTGCATTGCATATTGTAATGCACATAAATGTTAATACTATTCTATGTTTGTTATGTATAAAAATACCTAGAAAGTACATCACTGAACATTAAAAGTAATTATTTCTGGGTAACACTTTTTATTTACTTATTTTGACCTCCATAATGCCATGCTCTTTAAATTGAATATCTGTCTTTTAATAATCAAAAAAATATTATTTTAAAGAAAATTTGACTCCTAGAAGATCTGATATAACAAGTCCCTAAAATTAGCCTATGGTGACTTATAAGTGGCAATAGTTTTCCCCAAAAGAATCGTTCTTTGTTCAAATTTCTAAAATTTTTTGCTTGTCAGGAAGATAATAAGCAATGTAATCACGCTGACAGTATACACATTTAAACAGTCAGTAGCACAGAGATGCTAAGATCTTGAAGCCATTAAAAGGCCAGTAATGAGCACATATCACTTTTCTTGCTATTTTTTTTTTAACTGAGAATTATTTAAACTCCTGATTACTAGGGAAAGCAATGATACAATTTAAAAAGTAAATTTATAAATGTGTATATTATGACAGCATTATGGTGGGAAAGTGTGTTTTAAACAAACATAGGATTTCTAAGGAAACAACTATGATTGTTGCTTTGTGGAAAAAGGAATCGCTTTATGAGCAAAGAATCTGAACTCTATTGTAAAAGGAATGCTGTGTCTGTGATTTTTTTAAAATGTGTGTTCTTAGGATTTTCTTTCTTTCAGTTAAAAGCTTTTATATCAGAGAATAACTTCTTTCACATTCATAATTTTCCTTAACAAAATGGAGCTACTTGGAGCTTGTTTGTCCCTTTTGTGTTTAAACTGTATATGAACAGAGATGTTTCCTATCTTAAACTGCTTTCTACAAAAGATGTCCTTAACTCAGCCACCGAGATGTTAGAAATCCGATGGTATCAGATATTAACAATGTTATTTGAGAATTTCAGATCGTAAATGTGCGAAGTCCATAAAAAAGAAGATAAGAACATCAGATTTTAGCCTGGGGAAAAATAAGAAAGAAAAAAATCCCCCCACCCGTTTCTTTCTTGATATTTTTGCTTTTATTATTGGATATGAATTCTCTAAAATTGTGAGAAGATAAAATAATTCGTAGGACTTAAATATCAAGTAGAGAGTACTTGTTGAAATGATATCTAAACATGTGGAGCATATTTAGATGAAACATTTATGACAAAAGACAATAAACCTCTAAGGCCAAAATCCTATGGTCTCACTTTCTTTTTCACATGTACTAAACCTCTTGTGCTAGTTGAAGACAGGAAAGAAACTGATATAAAAATGATATGAATTACAATAACAAACCTTTTTTTTCTAGGTCTAATCCTTTATCAGCTACACTGAGCACTTTACAGAAATTATTTTAATCTTCACAAAACCGTGTGATATAAGTATTGTTATAATTCCCATTTTTCTGATGACGAATCTGATATTTGGGAGAAGGACGTTACTGTTCTCAAATCATAGAATTAGTAAGGGGCAATGGGGAAACCTGCAAATAGGGCTGTCTGAATACAAAGCTCATGCATGCCGCTGTTATTCCTAACACTATGCTAAATTACCTTCCAAAAATAAGTTTCAGAAGGTTAATTTCAATTTTGTTTTATGATATTAGCAACACTCTACATTAAATTCTTGAAATACAGAATCCCAAAACAAATGTAAGTAATTAATAAGTAAATATGACAGCACTTAAGAGATGAAAAATAGCTGGCCTCATGAACCCCCTTCTGACAATTCTTGAAAAACTGAGTTTTAAAGAAATTAAAACTTTATACGGAGTTTAAGTTTATATTCTGACACAAGCAAATTCATCCTATACCAATATAAGGCACTCATTCATCTCTTGCAGAAAGCAACTAAAAAAGTGAAAAGTAAGATCTAAGTCACTAAATCTAATTAACCTCCATTAGAACACTGTCATATTTTTTTCCATTATGTACTTTAGCACTCTTCTATTTAAAAGCTTTAGAATAATTTTCAAAAAATACATTCATTATTCTTAAGAATATTTCCTTTCTGAAATTACTGAACATGAGACTATTAAAAAAGAAAATTATATTTCCATTCCAAAAGAAATTCATATACAGGACCAGTTTAAATATTTCAAATTTTGAAAAACATGTTTATTAAATAACTTTAAAAATTTTGAATGAAACTTTATTTCACAAAAACTACTGTTTTCAGATACTGAAAACTGGGAAATTTTGTGAGCACTCTTCTGTTAATGTATATTCAGTGTTCAACTTCAATAATTTTAAGGTTTCTATTTAGAGATGATTAAATAAGATATCAGTGGTATTATAACATGAAAATCTAAACAGATTACTATAGTTATATAAGAAGTTTTAAGGAATTCAGAGAAGAGTTTTAATGCCTCTTTAATATCTATTGTTTTTGATGTTAAAATGCAAATAACTGCTGAATTAATTGCATTTCTTTGCACATTTTCAACCAAGAAAAAAAAACCACAATAAAGCCATGATTTTGTACCACTTTCAAATGGCTCTTACATGGAGTGCAAAATTAATTCAAATTCAGTCAGATTATATGAAAATCATTACCACAGCTAAACAAATCATCTTGAAGTAGAACACCACCATTTTATTAAGTATTTGAAATGGACAAGTTTATTTCAAAAGCAACAAAACCCTAAAAATATTTAACAGTGATTTTCAATTTGGTTGTGATTCGTTTATACAATGAATTAATGTAAAACCATCAAAATTGTGCTGTTTCAAATATTTTCATACTTATCAATATAATTAAGAGTTTTTAAAGCTCATAGATTTCTCAATACATTTATGACTTTACTTACACAGAAGTATGTAAACATAAGTACAGATTTCTAGTTCTTAATATTTCTCCTCCTTGTCTCTCTCCCTCCTATTCCTGTTCCCAGCCCAACTTTCGCTAGTGGACATTCATGTGTATGCACAAATCATTTTTCTTTTCTTCCTAAAAACCATTTATATGGAAGAAAATTGAAGAGAGTAGAATAATTCGCTCTATATCTTTAACCAAATAACATTAATGTTTGCTGTTGCTTAAATATCCATGTTAAAAATAAATGTAATATTTTGTAGTGATACAGCAAATGCTTTGGCTTGCAAATACATTTGTAGTTTTACATTCTTTGTCTTCAAGCTTTTGATTTTACTGTCTTGTGGGAAACTTCTATTTTTACTGTTAATAGGCAATTTCTCAATGCTAAAGAAAGCTTTTTTTTTTTCATTGCTTATAACTAGACAACATGTATGTAAGTTAGAAGATATGAATTTACTTGGAAGGAAAGTTTTGTATATAAATTCCAGTGTCTTTTTTCAGATATTCTTGTTAGGCAAGGCAAAAAAAAAAAATTATAGCACTTTCAGAGAATACTTCATTTTTATTCCCACAGCATCTCTATGTGATAGGAATATTTTTATCTGCATTTTACAAGGAATTACTTGTAGCTCAGGTGGCAAAACTAACAAGAGGCAGCATGAGGGCTGGAGCCGGTCTTAGAGTTCTAGCCCAGTGCTTTGACCACAGACCACACAAAACATCTCACAGTGTGGCTCATACCTTTGCAAAATAATCAGTGAAAAGCTATGGCCTAAGTATGAAAAAGCACATTAACTTACATTGTTACATGTCAAAAATTTCTAACTTACTTCAAAGCGAGAAATATGTATTAAACAACCTACCCACGAATATACTAAGAACAGCTCTCTCTCAAATAAAGGAATTGTCACACAGGTATACAAATGAGATGAAGGACAATTGTCAATAATTTGTTTATGGATTTAGATTTTATTTTCAAACTGCTGACTTCACTCTGTTATGCTGATCTGCTTTTACCATTGGAAAAAAAAATTTTTTACTCATTATTTCAAATAGTTTATTCATCCCTTTATACATATAAAAAAATCTCAACAATTCACTATTATTTTTTGTTCCTTGGTGAGCTGCCATTTTCCTCTAAGCTGCTTATGCATGGAAAGTAGATCATTTCTTGTTTTGTTTTTATTGCTCAGCTTTTTATTTTCATTTATATGTATACATGTATCTATTATTTTTCAACTTCTTTTCCCATTTAGGTTATTACAGAATATTGAGTAGCATTCCCTGTGCTATGCAGTATGTCCTTGTTGGTTATCTGTTTTAAATATAGCAGTGTAGAAAATTTTTTAAAGGAAAAAAGCAACATTTCTTATCAAATACCATAGAAGTAAATCATGTAGCATGATATCTATTTTTGGTGGCATGCAAGTTTATATTTATTTAAAATGCAATCTCTACACACAAACCCTAGTTATCATCTGCAAATGTTCTGATATTTTTTGAAAAGAAACACAAAAAAAGCGTGAAGAGAATGAAGCATAAATACAATTCCAAACATGAAACGAGTGCGTCCAGAAAGCAATGAAGGAGGCTATGAGTCACATCTAATGAAAGCAAAGTAAGAATCCTAAATAAAGATTTAATGTAAAACAGAAGCTCATCGGAACCATGTCCTCAGGTCTATGCTAGAATCATTTCCTAATATGTAATTTTCCTACTCTAAGCAGTTCATTTTTCAAGCACACCTGTAAATATGATATCAGGAAGGAAGACAGAGACAATAAGGTAATACAAATTGCATTACCCATAGCTTCTTAGCAAGACTTTTCCTTATTTCCAGGAGACAATTCAATAGAGCCTGGTTAACTCAGAAACCTCTATTCCATGCTCTCTCTGTTGTAAAAATTAGACTTTCTAATATTTTATTCCTCTTGCTTCAGGATATATCACATCAAACATAAAGTGCACTGACCATACCCAGACTAAGATTAGAATTCCTCACTGTATGTTCTACACAACCCCTGCAACAGAATCTCTTGGAGGACAGGAGGAAGGGCAGTCGTGTTGAAAAATGTTGATTCATGGGCTGTATCCAAATCTAATGAAACAAAAATTGGGGGTAAAGGCCACTGGAATTGGCATTTAAATAAGCTTCTCAAATGATTCTTAAGCAAACCAAATCCTGAGAATAATGCCTGAATAGTTAACAGTTCGTGAAACATGTCTGTATTTGTGCAAATCTGAACTCCCAGGAATATGCAGAGTCACTTTGTAAGTGGAGAAATTAATAAATCTATGAATGAATTAATGGACTAATTGAGAGCTGAACTAAAGACCTACAAAATGTTTAGTTCTACATAGATGCCAACACTCACTAGATTCATTGTTCTCTCAGAGCCTAAAGAGGTCAAGATAATTAGAAAAACAAAGGGCACAATATTCTTAGTGCTATATATTAACATGTACTAGTACTATCCACATGGCAGGTGCATGATACTTGCTGAATGAAAATGTGTTTCAGTGGATTTTCTCAAATGTTTTTACTGTAATTCAGAGAGACAAGCACTGTGCTATTCAACTCCACTCAGGCTACACTTCAACCCAAGCTCACTTGGCATTTGTGCAGGCAATGATGGCACTAAAGCAAGAAAGTCAGAATTCAGAAATATAGGACAAACTCTATAGCAGAAGTATTTCACAGAATTTCTTTAACAATATATCACATGGCTTAACAGGAGGAAATATTTATTATTTAGCGTGTGAAAAATATTTTCGCACATCTGTGTACATATATCCTAGTTTTTCAATTATGCTAATTAATTTAGTGAACATTTAAAAATGTATGTGCAGATTTTCTATTTTGGTTAACTGTGGTCATCAATTGTCAGTTTAATAACTAATTTTTGAGAATATCTAATATTTAAAAATGAGAGCTACTTACACTGAGGTGATTTGGAAGATATTTTATTCAGTATGTTCTAGATTTAGAGTACTAACTTCATTGGTATTCAAAATTGTTATCTCTTAACACCCACAAATTTGGATATTTTAATCTCAAATATGTACTAATTCCATATTAAATTACATTGGTATATGCTGAATGAATTTCTAAGCAGTATTTAAAGCAATCTTACAGATAATATTAAAGGATCCATAAATTTAATTTTTGGAAGTCCTCAGACTTTTTAAAAGAATCATTTTACAAAGAATATTTTAAAGTGACAAGTTATCTGTCATCCTGATGCTCCCAATAATCAATACTCAAAAGAAATAAAGTTTGTATGAATGTTCCCCTGTGCTTTAGACCATTTCACATACTTTAGATCACTAAAATACAGGTGTAGAGATAGGTAGGTAGATTTTTTTCTTTTAAACATTTAAAGGCCCTCTCCCTTTCTTTTTTTTTTTTTTTTTAACATCGAGTGACAGAATCCATTTCTCACTAGGTGAAATGCATGTTCTTATTTTGCAAACATGAGTGATTTCTGCTTTAAGAAGCATGCAACTTAAAAAAAAAAAAAGAATTTGCCAAAGGATCACCTTAATGTAATGAGTCCCTCTAGAAAATTAAGTTTATATTTTACATAATTTGGCAAGATACTGGGGTTTTAGAAACTCAATTACTGTATTCTTCAAAGAATACCAGTATGATTATACTTGCTCCTGATTATTAAATTTAAAATAAATAAAATGTATCTGCAATCACCTTGTTTATTTTTGCCAACACAGTTTTAATTTTTATATGATTAGAAAAAAGCTAAGACCAGGTAGTATAAAGCATGACTAATGCTATTTTTCTTTTTTAGCATCTCTGGAATGTGATTTTTAGATATTTGTCTCATCATCAATTCTGAGAAAATCTAAAAACAACTTTTTAAAGTAATATACTAAAATGTGTAAGAAAAGTAGTTTTTAAATAATCCTGATGACATTTTTTAATGAGTGTAAAATATATGGAGAAAAATCAAACACATAATTGCAATCAGCATTTCATCAAAAATAAAATGAAAAGTCCATGTAATATAATGAAAATGGACTCACATTTACAAGCTGAAATATCTCTTAAACTAATGAAGTTCCTCAAATCTTCTGTGAAAGTTAATGGAGTAAAATATATAGAGATTTTTTTTTAATCTCTTACTGCTCCATTGTAACTTGTTTTTCTGCTTTTGAAAGATTACTGACTTTAATAACTTTTAAAAATAATATGCAGATTCTTCATAGTTTTATTCATTGTGATCAATTTCCAGCATAATTACCAAAATATTTGAGAATATCTTATATTTGAAGTTGAGACCTACTTAGTTTGAGATGAATTGGCAGATATCTTATTCAACTTCTGTAATTAAAGCACCAATTTCAGAGGTGCTTAAAATTGTTATATCTTAAAATGCCACAAATTTGGAAATTTTATTCTCTGGTATATATTAATTCCATACTAAGCTACTTTTGTACTATGAATTTATAAGTAGTATTTAAAGCAATTACAGAAAATATTTAATCTACTTAAAAGTCATAGATGTTGTATTATAGTATTTTCACATGCCCAGTACACTTAGGAAAGAAATTCACAAATATACAATTAAACAACTGCGAAAAATTAAATGTTAATCAGTATGTATTAACAATGCTAGATTCCTTAACAAACAAAACAAGGGTCAATAGTTTTACTACTAAACTAAAAGTTTTTTTCCCCTTCAAATCAACCAGTTTTATTTAGGAATAATCCTTTGTTATATTAACGTTAACTAATAATTATACTTTTTACTTATTTAACAGTGCACAAAGCATATAGACTGCTTCCCATGCATAATAAATAAAATTTTCAGCCAGTTATACCTGGTATAGGTAACAATGACAAGTTAAACCCTTAAAACATATAAGCTATTGCAAATTCATTCTAAACAATGTTGTGGATTCAAAAGGATATTTTATACCAGATGTCTCTTGCATTTTACAATTATTTCATGCACTAAAATTTTATTTCAAATATGTTTTCAAGAACTTAGCATTTGTATTTTCCTCACATATGTACAATCACTTACGTTTCTCTGGAATCAGAGTTTCAAAACTATTATCTTAAAATTCTTTAATAATAAACAAAATGACGTAAATCTAATATTAAAAGGACTGGGAAGACAGATATTATATAGTTTCTATATTGATTTAGGAGTATTGCTTCAATTATTAGTGTAGGACTTGATATCCAATGGAATATTAATAGAGATATACATGCCTATTGAAGATGAAGGTTTTAAAACTGAATAACTTAACAACCATTTTATTTCATACCTATACTTCACATATTTATCCATTACCATTATCATGACTGAAAAATTCTTAGCTCCTGCATTAACTGAAAATATTCATGTACATCTGTCTGATTTCATGTAAGACATGAGCCATTCATTACCTTAGTTAAAGGCATACATAACATTATAAGTCATGAACTTATATACTCTACTTCTGAAGAAAACTCTGAGTCTATATTTTAAACATATATTTCTAAAATGATAGAATAATATTCATGGGTAGGAGTATTAGGGCCTTAAAGACAAATATATTTCATAGCTAAATAACATTTTACTTTAATTGATGAACTTTATGGGCAAAACAATTTGTGGATAGAATTTTCTGTTATATGACCTTTGTTCACTGAGACAACTAGGCAAGAGGGTTAAATATGGCATTATTTTAGGGGACAGCCCAGTGGACTTGGAACATTCCATATTATTGCAGGGAAATCTCATAACCTATAGACCAGAATTACTACACCACCAGCTGCCTGTGCTGACATGTGGACCGACATGGCGAAAGTCCAAACCTCCAGCTATCTCTCATTCTTAAATTTGCTCAGACCAGAGGCTAAAATGTCAAATGAAACAAAATTAGTGAGGACCAGCTGTTAATTGCTCACATTAGGTAATCTCCAAAACCCAATCCTTTGGTCTTCATCTTGGGAGACTAGAAACCTCAGAACAGAGGAGCTGAGATCTAGGGATACCAGCACTGACTGGACACCTCAGTCTCCTTAAAGAATCTCTTGATATTACTGAGGTTATATGAGTTCCTCCACTCTGACTAGACATTCCTGAGGCTATCAGGAATCCCAAAGTGATTTGGAGAATGCTTGGATTTCTTCAAAAGATTCTCTTTGCAACATAGAGCATAACCGCCTTCATGTGGGTATCAACTGACCATGAGCTGTTGTAGGAAATGAGGGGGACAGAAGGATACCTGCAAACCCAATGTCAATGTACCAACACACCAACACTGATGTTACATAGGCAACATCCATTAACGGTTCCAGACTTGCCCCCTTCACTGTTACTGACTGAAGCAGAGGAACAATGTACAGGCACAGTCATGGAGCACAACTGCAAGAATCCATCCTTACAACAGCAAACCTGCAGGGGTAATGACCACACTGCCTGCTGAACGACATCTACTTGTCCTCTGGGACTTACCAGAGGAATCAGACTCTCTAGGAAACATTCCCTGATAACCGGCCGCTACTTTTGCATTAGATGTTATTCCTATGTACAACACTGCGCTTAATCACGTTAGCAACTGTAGCAAAAAATATTAGAGTGATATTTACTTCTTCATCTTGAACACTAGAATGTGAAGTTCCTGCAAACAGAAACCATGATTATTTTATTTTTACGTCCCCAGGACCGAGTCTAGGGCCTAGCATTCAGTAAACGCTCGCTGAATGGAAGCTGAATGAAGGCGGCACCACCACATCTACCACATCTGCCACATCTGCCACATCTGCCACATTACCGATTTGGAGGCAGGGAGATGAGATTCCTTAAAAAACACCCAGATTTAACAGTTCTTAAAAAAAAGATGGACAGCATGAAGTGAAAATGCCATGACATAGCCTCCTCAATGCTGGAATGAATGTAGTTATTATAACATCAGAAAGTATCAGTGAACCTGCCACCACTAATTAATAACACCTTGTAGGCCTATGCATGGAGACCTATATCATTTATTATAATGATAGTATTTTAGTACCATAAACACTTAAAACCAAGGAAGCTAGTTTAGAAAAAAATAATTAAAAAAAAATCTGTATACTTCTGGAGCTCCTTTTTCTATATGTTAAATTTATCTGAAGCATTCAAATGATTTTATTATTTACTCACTTTCTAGTATATTGTTACAAAGTATTTGAAAATTGTTCTAATTATTTAGAATAGAATAGCTAATATCACTGAATTAAAAACTCAATGTTTTATATGTGGATAATTCGCTCTGAAATAAAATTTAATTTCCTTCTTTTGAAAAAATGGTTTTACAAAAGGAAGTTCAATTTAAAAAAACTATTATGCAGAGATTTCTGATGAAACAAAAATATACACTTACTTCATTAAAAGATATAAAAGATTTCCTGTGTATAAAACTTTCATGAAAGTATGAGCCTGTAAAAACACTGCAATCTCTGCCAACTTTCCTGTCATTTATGAAAGACATAAAACATTAATTTACTATCTGCCCTTTTAAATTTAACTTGCTTTTTCTAAAACATCCTTGAAACAACAAGGAGACATCTTGGAATGCGGGCTGAAATATGTACTCTGGATACATTTTAGACAAAAGATGTGATCAAGGCAATCACAATAGGAGGATAAAGCAGACAAACTTGAATTAGTATCACAAGTGCACAGAGAATGAATCTTGATTAAGTAGTCAGAAGGCAAGTGCTGCATATACAAAGCACAAAATACAGTCTAATAAATACTTCACATGCTCAGGTGATTTCAGCTTAACTCTTGCATGCAACTCCATGAAAGTCTAACGCAAGTGTGTGCTAAATGGTTTCTTTCCCCTAAGACAAAACTACTCAAAACTTTGAAAATCTCTTAACCACTACGCACTTTTACAATGCCAGAGAAGAAAAAGAGAAATTATTAATTTTTAAAATTACCCAGCAATTCCATTGCATCATCTTCATTATCAATATCTTCTTCTGTTACCGATGGGGTGGGGCTATGGACAGACTCAAAAGAATCTTGAGAGAGCATTGCTGCCAGAAGTTTCTTATGCTGCTGTTGCTGCTGTTTTAATCCTTTAGTCTTGGGCTCCACCTTTAAGCTGAAGAAACAGTTAAATGTTAATTTTCAATGATGATAACATCATCAATTAGCTGTGGTAACTAAAGAAAATCTACAAACAAATTTTCACTCAATTATTTTGCTTTGCAAATCTATGCACATATTAGTAAAATTTTCCCCAAGGATAATGGAAATATACACTGTCTTCTTTCTAAGACATCCTTCGGTACCTCATTAACAATTTCCTAGATTGGAATACATGAAGAATACGACAACCCCTGCCCCATTTAAGGGAGGAGGTGCTAATTGGCTCCTAACAATTGTTGCCATGTGGGAATTAAAGCCCACTATTAATGGATTTCTAATTTTTTAGAGGAGGTAGGAAGTTCAGATCATTATATAAAATTCCCTGATTTACAAAACAAATGCATGTCAAGCAAAACACACGTAATGGGATAACTATTTTAACACACTATAATAACATTTTTTTAATGCAAACTTTAATTTACATCATTAAAATAAATGTCTTCACTAGTCCTCTCATGTTGCCTAGGTCTGGGGGTAGGACAGTGTAGAAGGAGGGATGGAACCAGAATTGGCATTTAAATGACTCTCAGTGCCCTCCAGTCTAAAAGAGTCTTTGCAAATTTGGAAGAGCTTCCTGTGATAAAGCCAGACTCCTTTGGGTAAAGGAGCCAGTGTTTCATGGCTCTCTCCCCCAACTTCCCAAGACAGTGTCTGATGGGAAAACTTACATGTCCACGTGGCAACCATTTATAGTTTTAAAAATTGTCCCAAGGTTCTCCTCTTTCCTATAATCTGATTTCTTTCCATATAATTGCCCAAAGGAAGAAAACGGCAAATGTCACCTCATGAAGGAAAAAGACATGATGAAAAGGAGGAGGTCTCTCTTAAGCAGGAAGGAGAGAGGACCCTTTCTAAAGGTGCTCAGAAAGAAGGTCCAGGAGAGAAGGCAAATGAGCAAAGGAGGCTACATGCACTTGGTTAAAAAAAAAAAAAAAAACCAACCAGGTAAGTTTCAGGGCATGGATCAAAACATTTCAAGCGGTCTTAATAGAAGGGCCAGGTTCCACACTGTCTAAGAGAAGGCTGGAAACGGCAAAATGGCATCGTATGTCATCAGTGGGCAAAGACCAGTCAGCTCCACCTCACTGTTCACTTCAAAGTCAGGCGGAACACGACAGAGAAGACCAAGGGAAACGGGTGGAGAGAAGGCTTGTTCTCTCCCCCAAGTTAAGGCCATTTAATAAATGCACAAGGAATGATGGAATCAGAAAACCACCATTTTAACCACCAACACAGTAACTGCTCAGGCAAGGATCATCAAGGGATGCTAATGCCCTTTGCTGACAGATTGTTGGGGGAGAAGGACTGCCAAAAATCTCAAGGTGGTTTCCAACAGATTATTTATGTTTCTACTTGAATTTTTTTGCTTTGAAACAATTATAGATTTACATGAAGTTGTAAGAAATAATACAGAGAGATCCTGTGCACCATTGATACAGCGTCCCTCAATGGTAACATCTTATAAAATTATAGCACAATATCACGGCCAGGACACTAACAATGATACAATTCTCCAATCTTATTCATGTTCCCATTTTAATTGGACTCACTTTTGTGTGTGCCCCTCTATGTATTTAGTTCTAGACTATTTTAGTATTTTTGTGGGTTTGTGCATCATGTATCCACCCCCACAGTCAAGGTACAGACCAGGTCAAACACTACAAGATTTCCTTGTGTTGTCCTTTCCTAACCATTCCCACCTCCCTCTATAACTCTCCTTCCCCTTCCCTCATTCCTGGCAACCACCGGTCTGTTCCCCATTCCTATAATACTGCGATTTTAAGAAACGTTATGTAAGTGAAATCATACAGTACGTAATCTTTTAGGATTGGCTTTTTTCATGCAGTACAATTAATTCCCTGGAGATTCATTCATGTAGTTGTGTATATCAGAAGTCCATTCCTATTCTTTGTGTGTAGTATTCCATGGCATGGATATACTCCTGTTTATCTAACCATTCACCCATTGAAGGACATCTGGCTGTTTTAAGCTTCTTGGCTATTAAGATGGAGCTGCTATGAACATTCATGTACATGTTTTTGTGTGAAAGTTTCCATTTCTCTGAGATAAATGCCCAAGAGTACAAATGCTAGGTTACATGGTAGTTTCATGTTTAGCTTAGGTTTTTTTTTTTTACATTTACATTATCAATGTGTGATTATTTTAATATCTCTAAATGTGTCATGAATATATATGCCTTCCCACTAAATAGCTATAGACAGATGCTTGAATATTCATGGAAAAGGAGATGACATAGGATTTGGTAAATTATTGATACAAGAAGAGGTGGAAGATTACCACAGTGTGAAAACATGAGACTCAGAACTGGTGATAATTTCAGGGGGAAGAGAGACAGTGAGGTCTGTAAGCAGGAATGAGATGCAAGGTTCACACCTCCCTCTTCTCCTGTGGATTGCACAAGTGAAAACTGCATCATTAGAGAGAAAAGAGAGTCCTGCTACTGGGAAGTAGGGGTCTTAATGCACACAAGTGGTGAGTAAGTGGGAAGAGGTGGGGTTTGGAGTCTTTCTCAAAGCACTCAGATTTCTGGGTCCCCTTATTTACACTTTGGACGTGAATCTTAATAACAGGATTCTTAGAATACCTTCCTGAAGAAAGGCTGTATAGCAAAGCATTTAAGCATATGGAATTTGGAGCAAGATAGCCTGGCTCAGTCACTTAATAACTATCCAATCTTGGGACAGTGATGTAACCATGCTGGGACATAGTTTCCTTGTTCCTAAAATAGGGGTTATAGTAATGTTCTCAAGAGGATGAAATGGGTTAAGATATGTAGAGCACATACAGCAGTCTACTAATTGGTAATTAATATCACTATATATTCAAAGAACACAATGGGCAGCATCCTAGATATTTACATGTCTTTTCTTGAGCCATAACATCTCACATCCCAACAAACAGAGAAAGGAAATAAAAAAATATCTTGGGACTTCCCTGGTGATGCACTGGTTAAGAATCCACCTGCAGGTGCAGGGGACATGGGTTCCACCCCTGGTCCAGGAGGATCCCACATGTCACAGAGCAACTAGGCCCATGTGCGACAACTACTGAGCCTGTGCCCTAGAGCCCACGAGCCACAACTACTGAGCCCCTGTGCCACAACTACTGAAGCCCGCGCCCCTAGAGCCTGTGCTCCGCAACAAGAGAAGCCACTGCAATGAGAAGCCTGCGCACCCACAATGAGAAGCCTGCGCATTAGAAGTGAATTTAGCTTCTAATATTTAATATATATTTCTAAGTTGTAAGATTTTCTATTCATTTCATGGCATATCTACCATCTAATAACAATGCTCACTTAATGAACAAAGCCAATTCACAAGATCTATAATATTTATTGATATCTTTCTTATTTTAATAAAGTGGTTCAGCTTAAGGCTTTCAAGGCTTGGTACGCCTATTTAAAAATTCACATTATAATTTAGCAAGTAATTTTAGGAAATCTATTATCAGCTATTGCAAAGTCGAATTAAGATGGCTCCAAATAGAAGTATATAGGTTTATTAACTCAATTTTTATTTACATTTATATTATCAATGTGTGATTATTTCAGTAACCATAAATGTACAAGGAATATATATGCTTTCCCACTAGATGGCTGGACAAACCATGGCAACCGAGGCCAACTGGTAGTGCGTGATGGTCACAGGAAGCCAGCAATCATTCCCTAACGCATTCACCTCTCCCTTATGAATCCTTCTTCCTTTTCTTGCTCAGATGCTTGAATTTTTTTCTTAAACTCTCTTAATCTAGAAGCTCTTGGAGAATCTAAGAAAGATGTGGCAGGAAAATGTCCATTTGCACACACGGGGCATTTTGCACATAACTTCAAGAGACTCGTAGATCTCTTGAGTCCTTCCAGAGATCATGTAGGGGTCATGAACCCCATGTTAGTAGCTCTTGTCTTATTTTATTAGTTTCTCCATATTGCCCTCATAATTGCCTTCGTCTTAACCAGCACTTAACCTTTCAGGTGACAGCTATGTATACTAAAGTTGCTGACCCTCTTCACACAATGTTGTATTTGTAGGACCTAAGGAAAAAGTTCAGGTAAGGTATATCATTAAAAAAAAAAAGTTCCTTGAAAAAAATCGTGGCTCAAAGTCTACCCATAAGAATCTCAAAGTTTACTACACCGTTTATTTAATCTTCTCTAATCTAATGGTGAAAGTCCAGCCAATCATGTATGTATTGTTCTGAATGAACGGGAAAGTTGGTTATGTACTAAAGATGGAGTGTTGTAATAAGAGCCATTCAAATAAGACTTGAGCAATTAACAAGAGGGAAATCCATAATAGGAAAAGGGATAAAAAGTTAAGATAGACTATAAACAACCCTTCTTATAAATAAGTTTTATTAATCAGACGTCTACTCACGGCCTTCTATGTGCCTCCTTCACTCACATAACAGATGCCTACTGACAATGGCAATGTGCCAGGCCCAGTAGGGGAGAGAAAAACGGAAGAAGTCATCCTTGAAAATTAAGTCTTCTCTTTCAAGAGTCTAGAATATCATTTAGTCTGTTAATGTTTAAGACTGTTAAATTATAAATGACAAGATCATTACTATTTAAGGGTAAAAGCTAATCTCTAGTTATAGACACTAGAGTCATTAAAAAATTGTTCCCCAATCTGTTTTTATTCATTCAAATCAAATCTAATGCTATGTGAGTTCCTGGTATAAATTCAGAAATCCTGGCTTTATATTAGAGGATGGGATATAGTTCCTAACCTGTACTTAATTGCTACTCTTTACAGTTAGTTCAGAAAGCATGCATTCTTTTTTTTTTCCTCTAATGGGGCATCTGGGCAGGATTTCACCACTTTCTTCATTTCATAGGTAATACATCAACTCATAATTTAAAGATAGAGAAAAATAAAACTGAAAACACCTTTTCAAAACAGATATTTGAGTGAGATCTTCATGGATTAAGTTTTCTGGGTAACGGATCTGACCAGGATTGCAGGAAAGATTCTCCTTTATTGGATATTCAAGAGGGAATAAGAGCTCACTGAAGCTAGGAAGAAAACAGAAGCACTAACATTTGCAATAAACAGCTCCTATTTATTATTATGACTAAATGAAAGCAAAATGAAAGTCAACATTTCTCTATTTTATATTTAAGAACTAAAGATCTAGCAATGAATAAAGATAAAGGTCTAGTGGGTTTCATTAGTCTAGTGTTAGAAATAAAATTACCCTCATTGACAGGTGAAATTGATCTGACATTTCACAAAAGAAGGTAAATGGATTTTTAGAAATGCTTTTCTTCTCCTTATACAGTACACTTCAACTATTTAAATAATTTAAAGGTTATTTCTCATGGAAATAGAATCAATTTTCTATATGCCTGAAGCGCATTAACGAGTATTCTGAATTTCCTTCCCTCCAGCCAAGTGATAAGTCAAAGTAAGAAAAACCCTGAAAGCCATATTACGTTGTAGAAAATACAATTTTCCTCTGGAGAAAGAATAATTATTGGTTGCTGCTAAATTTAATGTAGGAAATACAAAGTTACTGTGGCTATGCTGTATATGGGAAAAACTCTTCTGTGGTGGTCAGCTAGTAACACTCACAGAAAGTTTAAGCTCCTGTCACATTTTAATTCATGAGTATTTTTTCTCAATATCGTGTGAGCCGTGCCTCGATAATGCTTTTTCACTCCAACTTCCTTGTAGAAGTTTTCATTTTTGTTTCGAATTTTACTCACTTCAGTTAGTATTACAAGAAATGGCTACACTGAATATACTGATACTTTTTCTAAAAAATATGATCTAGACTTTTCAAAATTACCCCACTTCTACCAGCATATGGAAACTTGAGGCAAATCTTCTGACACCATTTTGAGCATCATAGGGTTGAGTAAAATGAATTAGGGACTTTCAAATTCACAACTCACAATAGTTTCAAGAATAATTTCAAAAATTAAACATAGAGAATGTAATAATTACATTCAATCATAGTTATCAACTCTAAACTAAAGGTTTCTCTCTATATTCCATCTAACTCCACCTTGTGTAGTCTATCATACATTTAATAGTTTTCTTCTTGTTGAACAACTAGATCTTTATGGTACATCAGAATTCCTCCCTCTCCAATCTTAACGGTCAGCCCAATAATATAGTAGGTCCCGTCCAATATTATAGTAGGTCTCAACTGACAGTTTATGTCCTGAAATTATTTTTCTGTTTGGTTTTAGTAACAAAGAGATGATACTCTTCTTAGATGTAAAGAAAAAAAAAATCAAAACCAAATCCATAATAAAAGCAAATTTAATAAAACTCTAATTTTAAAACAGATAAATTAATTCTTATCTTATATGTAACATAATTTTCTATATAAAATTGCCAAGTTATTTCATCAAAATCGTGCACTTGATTTCCCCTTTGCCTTAAATGATTAAAATATTCAGAATCTTAGACGACATCTCATCTCACCTTCCTGCAGGGCTAGAGCTATTATCTTCATTTTCCCATTGTTCATTTTTACTTCTTGGAATTGGGGGCTGTAGCATTTCAGCAGCCAGTGGATCAGCGTCATTCTCTTCTCGACCAATCCACTCTCCAATTACACGGGGTCTCAGAAGAGAAGAATTAAATGCCACTGTTTCCTGAGGAGAAGAGAAGAATTTCTGTGCCTTAGATTACATATTCCCATTAATAGGACAACAGGGAAATAATCTTGTGCAGATTTTAAACTGCTCCCTCAAATCAAAATGTTCCTTTTTTTCTTTCTGAATTGACTTAAAATTTCAGTTCTCTCCGTCTCTACTAGATGGCTTACTCTCTATGATTTGTGCTGACTCGTGAAGGCCACCGTGAGAAAGGATCCAGAAGCGAAATCTCTGGTTTGGACAGCTGCATGTTCGTTCTCAGGATGGCGGGGCAGGATTAGCATTTGTGCCAGAGGGAGGAGTGTGTGCGAAGGCCCACACAGCGGAAGAGCTTGGTGCTGCTAGAAAATGATACATGAGCTCTCAAATATGGAGGAAACTGAGGTGGAGTCAGGGAACAAAGTCAAGAAGAGACAGGGCTGGAAGCATGCATTGCCTCCAATTGCAAAGCACTCTGGACTTCTAGAGATCCAGTAGAGGTTGGAAGCAGAGCACTATCGATGATGGGCATGCTATGACAATTCAAAACAATGCTAAACTCTTTTCATAGACTTGGATGTGATGTGGCTCTTAAAATGGTATTTTAAATATTTAAATCATTTAATAATTTAAAACGAATACTGAACACGTGCAACTGCCACGGGTATCTTGGTACATGGGAAAAAAGCAGATTAAAAAGCAATACGTATTGTATGATCTAATTTTTGTTTAAAAAATTCATATGGGCTTCCCTGGTGGCGCGGTGGTTGAGAGTCCGCCTGCCGATGCAGGGGACACGGGTTCGTGTCCTGGTCTGGGAAGATCCTGCATGCCATGGAGCGGCTGGGCCCGTGAGCCATGGCCGCTGAGCCTGCGCGTCCTGCTCCGCAACGGGAGAGGCCACAGCAGTGAGAGGCCCGTGAAAAATAAAATAAAATAATCAATTAAGAACTCTAAAACAAAGATGCCGCACGCAGTATGGGGAAGTGACCTGGATCTCTGCAGTAGTTTATCCAAGATAGTCATCTTTGAAGTGGATGACTCAGCAATCAAAGCTTAAGTCAGGCACTTGCATTATAAAAATAACAAACAAACAAAAACTGTCAGGGTTTAGACTATAATCCATCAATCCGGCATTCATAGACTAATCCATTCTTTTATTCATTCTTTTATACTTATCATGACCTACTATGTGCCAGATACTGCTTGATTTATTGGGAAAACGATGGTAACACCAAAATGTAATGGTTTTATCTGAATGGAGGGACTACAGGTAATTTTAATTCTTCTTTTGGCATTTCCATGTCTTTTCAATATTCTATGAGAAATATGTACTTGTCTTAAAATGAGAAAAAATGTATTTTTAAAATATCTTGATCTGAGAAACACAGGCTTTTAATTTGTAATATTACAAGAGTCTTGAACAATTCCTTAAAAATTTAGATCTGATTTTCTGAATCTGTACAATTCTCCTCAATATTATACAAATACTATATTATAATACATACAATGTAGCATTAATTAATATACAAATACACACCAAAAGCAACATGTGAAATATGACTAAGAAATATCTGATGAACATTTATCCAAGTGATTATAAGTGATAGAAAGTAGCTGGATATCTTAATATTGATTCCCCAGCCTACAGGAAAATGTAGTAGCTAAATTTTAGTGTTTGTATAATGTAGCAACTAATATGAAATCCTTCTGTATTTATATTCCCAAAGCTTGCAGCTGTGAAATCATGCAATCAAATTAATGTTTTGCAATTACTGGAAAGGCATATTCATCTGCCACAATTTAATATCATTTGAAGCACAAGAATTAAAATTAACAGCAATACTGTTAAATTTTAAACGTATATTTGCATTTAAAAGCAGATTAAGGAAAAGACATATTCTAGAGAAAAAAATCTATAAACATATTTACAGCTTCAGAATCAGTTTTGGCCTGTGTGACTTTGAAATGTTACTTATTCTCTGAATTTTGTTTTCTCCAACTGTAAAATGGTCATGATAGAAATTATAAAACCTACTGTATCAAATGAAATAGTAAGAAGCATAGTTAAACCACAGAATTCTGTACATATGCTAGACACAATTACTTAAGGACGTGGGCTGTATTTAAACTACTTCTAAATATGTGACGTAACTGGGAAAAAATGGTACAGAACAGCAGGAATGGGTGAGTTAGGTGAGAACAGGTGCTTGGTTGTCAATATGGGCAGAGTAACAGAACAGGGAATTGATAATACAGGTTTTCATCCTATAAAATTTTATTTTACAGAGAGTATATTAAAAAGATTGGATAATTAATTTAGCATTATCAATCTCTACATAATGGGACAGAACTGGGCTTAATAAGAATTGGGACAAAGAAACTGACCACTGACCACAACAGAAATGGGTGAGTTTAGGCATTATAAATGAAAAAAATGAAACAGGATTTAGAGTTGAGAATGATCAGAGTTGAGAATGATCTTAAAGTTGAGAACTGCAGAGAATCAGAAATAACTTTTTGGTTGATTACTGGGAAATTAAATGATAGATGCCACTGCTATTGGAAAGTAGAGCACAGAGAGAAGGATAAATAGTTTGATATGCAGCCTGTTTAACTCCAGCTGGCAGCAGAAATTTAGTGAGAAATAGCTGATGAGCAAAGCAATACAAAGAGCTGCAAATAGGGTCAGAGGATTTAGGGAGTGAATATTTTACAGGTGAAAAGTGGGACTCTACTATTTTTATTTTTCAGAATGCACAAAGCTATTCTTATATTTACTGCTTTATGAGAATGTTATATCTCTAAAAATTCTTGAATATAGTCCATTTACTTGTAACAGAGCAAAACAGCAGATTTTTCTTTGGTTCTATTACTTATATTTGATTAAGCTAAGTAAAAATCTCTCCATAAATCATTATGAAAGGATTTCAGTGGAGAAAGCGGTTCCACAAATATCAGTACATGGCAAAAGAAATTTTAAAACTTCACACTGAATACAAGTTTTGGAAAATATTTTAAGTGCATGGATAAATAAAACATTTAAAATTTTAGTGCTAAACAATGTAAATGCTAATGATTCCTTAGAAATGTATAAATATATATTCCTTTGCCCTCCTAAGGCTAGAGGTCCCTAAATGTTCAGATTCGTAAACAAGTATGCTTAAATAATAAGAAAAGCATTAGTAGTCAAACATTCTCCAAAGGTCACAGATTTGCTTAATATTTCCTATGAATAGGAAGCTATCCTATCCAAGAAGTAGTTACCTTAGAGGAAGCCTACTCTCTCCAAGCAGCCTGCTCCCGCTGGCTAACTCACAGTGAGTTCAACAGCTCTGACCACTGGTTGTCAGCACAACATTTGATTATATTCCACGTTATTCAAATGTTTTCTTGTCTTAATAAAATGAGCTCTTCATGGAAGGCTGGAATCATGTCTTAAATTCCTTTCTCCTCCATAATAACTAGCACAATGATTTAATAAAGTAAGCACAAAAATCTGTCCTGATTGAATTAAACATAATTCAAAGAATAAAAAACGGTGAATTATGAAGTATCTTTATGTCTAAAAATCATATAAAAATTGATGGACAACACTGATTAACAATTTTTTTAACTCTCTTTTAAAAAATTTTTTTAAAAATTTTATTGATATATAGTTGATTTACAACGTTGTGTTAGTTTCAGGGGTACAGCAAACTGATTCAGATATATATATAGAGAGAGAATATATATATATATATATATATGCATATTCTTTTTTTACATTCTCTTCCATTATAGGTTATTACAAGATATTGAGTATAGTTCCCTGTGCTATACAGCAGGGTAAAGAAAAAATCAAGGATGCTGCCATAAGACCCTTCATTAAGACCTCTGAAAAAAACTAAGATGGTGTCTATTAAGAATGTTGTTTCGCAACATCTAAAAGACCAACAGTTAAATCTAGAGAGAGAGGCATGTCTTGAAAAGAACTGTGGATGTGGTTTTTGGCACCAGAAGAAGATAGGAATCATATACACAGGAAACCCAAACATCATTTGGGATAGTTGAATTGGCAAAGGCAACAGCCTGAAGTAAAAGGGACTGAGACTATTCAAGAAGTGAACAGCTCTCGGGGACCCATTTTTCTACACAAAGGAAGAAAACTGAGGAAGTTGCCCAGAGGCACCTTTTCCAATGCCTTCTTCAGAAGTGGCCAAAAGGTTAACAAAAAAGAAAGAAACCAGAAGCTGTGGAAAACAATAGATGGGGACTCCCAGGGAACAGAACTGGGGCTTAATTAAGGAACACCTCCCAACCCCTTGGACAGGAAGACCTGATGACATTTGCCCAGCAAGATTTAAGAACTGCTATGAACCAGTAATTTCTATAAACCTCTCATTATTTCCCTTCTCCAACAGGAATATTTAATGTGGTTATCCCACATCAGTCTCATCACTTGACGGAAAAGATGAAACAAAACTATTATCATTCACATATATTTTTTATATAGACAAACCAAGAGAATTCAGAAACAAGTTACAAATTAATATGAGTTCAGCAAGCTTACTGAATTTAAGATAAAATTAGAAAAATAACATTCATTCCTATATGCCAATAAGTTTTAAAATGTAACTTATAAAACAGATACCATTGACAATAATAGCCCAAAAGAAAATGTACCTAGGAATCAATTTAATAAAAATCTGCATGCTCTTTTTGAATGTAACTATATGACGTTATCATAAAACACTATAATATTTAATTAAATGGAAACATGCTTCGTTCATTGATAGAATGACTCAGAAATGTAAAGATGTCAATTCTCTCCTATAAATCTAAAATACAAAGCAATTCCAAACCCAATGGAGTAACAGAAACAAGCAAACGGACCAAAAGAAGAAAACAGAAGGCCTAGAAACAAGATAAGTGACAGAAGCATGCACATTTACGGACAAATGATGAACTTTTCAATAAATAGTTATAGGAAATGCATATGTTCCAACTTTTTGCCATATTAAAAAAATAATTTCAAGTAGATTAAAGATAAAAAACAGAATTTTTAATAGAAAATAAACAGTAATGTTTTCAGGATATCAAGTAGAAAAGAATTTCTTAAAACATTACAGGTTAACGTTAAAATGTTCTGTTAATAGAAGGCACTATTTAAAAAGTGATGACAAGCCTCAATATTTAAGAATAGATTTGAGACGCACAACAAGAGCTGACATCCAGAATGTATAATAAACTCACACAAATCTAAAGAAAAGAAAACTAACTGGGCAATAAACATGAGCAAAAGAGACAAATGGGCATTCAATCCTATTAAAAAATTATACAATTGTTAATTGAATCCATGAGAAACCTTTTTTTTTCTTTTTTCAGTACGCGGGCCTCTCACTGTTGTGGCCTCTCCCGTTGCGGAGCACAGGCTCCGGACGCGAAGGCTGAGCGGCCATGGCTCATGGGCCCAGCCGCTCCGCGGCATGTGGGATCTTCCCGGACCGGGGCACGAACCCGTGTCCCCTGCATTGGCAGGCGGACTCTCAACCACTGCGCCACCAGGGAAGCCCGAGAAACCACTTTTGATTAAAATACCTGATGACAGTGAGTGTTAGCAAGGACCAGGAGTGATATATATTATTATAAACTGCTGCTGGGAGTATAAATTAACACAACTTCTTTTGAGAGAAATTCTGTGGTATCTAGTAAAAGTTAAAAATGCACATGCCATATTGCTAGATTAACTGAAGTTCAATTAGTTGTGTTTTTCTCTTTTAGTTCAGATATATTTTCCCTCCTTAGTTAGTTACAACATCTCCTGTCTCCTCCTGATTCTCAGCTGATCATGGTGCTTATCTCAGTGAGAAATGAAAGCAATCGGCCGAGAATTTGTTCCTTTTCTCACCACCAAACCCACCAGCTACTAGCACTGATGCCTACACTTACAAAAGTTGAACTGTCATTTCTTTTCCAAGGTCTGACATATTGAAAGTACTTTATAAACATTTGTAGAGTGAATAAAAGAATGACAAAATTAAGATAATGTATGATTCAATGTTTCAATATGTATTACCAACATTACTAGTCATTAGGGCAATGTAAACCAAAACCGCAGTAAAATACTACTTTACACCCAGGAGGATGGCTATAATTTAAGACAGACAACAACAAGTGTTAACAAGGATATGGACATATTTGAACCCTCATACTTGCTGGTTGGAATGTATAATGGTGCTGTCACCGTGCAAAATAGTTTGACAGTTCCTCAAAAAGTTAAATATAGAGTTAGCATATGTTCTAGCATTTTCATTCCCTACATATATGCCCAAGAGAAATTTAAAAAACATGTTCACACAAAAACTTATACATGAATGTTCATAGAAACATTATTCTTAATAGCTGAAAAGTGGAAACAACTCCAATGTCCACAAATTGATGAATGAATAAACAAAGTGTGGTATATCCATACAATAGAATATTATTCAGCAATAAAAGGAAATGACGTACTGATATATGCTACAACGTTAATGAACCTTGAAAACATTATGCTAAGTGAAAGAAGACAGTCACAAAAGACCACATATCTTTATGACTGCATTTATATGAAATTTCCAGTATAGGCAAATCTAAAGAGACAGAAAGTAAATTAGTGGTTGTCTTAGGCTAAGGGGTTAGGAGGAATTGGGGGTAGACATGAGGTTTCTTTTGGGGATGATGAGAATGTTCTAAATTTAGGTTGAAGTAGTGGTTACACAACTCTCTGAATATACTAAAACCCACTGAACTGTATAAAAGGGTAGATTTTATTATGTGAATTTTATCTCAATAAAGTTGTTAAAATAATATATTTTAACAACTCATTTTCAGATTTTCCCCTTTTATGGTGGAGTACACAGTACACAGTGCTAGGGAAAAGCATGGATTTGGAATCAGGCAGATAAAGAATCAGAAGCTAGCAGGGGAGTATTTATTTATTCCATCTCCACTAATTCTGAGACTTTCAGCAAATCACTTTATCATTCTAGCTTCAGTTTTCTTATTTGTAAAACAGGAAAAGCATAACCACTTCATTGGACTGGTACAAGAACTAAATTCAATAACATATCAAAAACACCTAGCATAGGGCTTCCCTGGTGGCGCAGTGGTTGGGATTCTGCCTGCCGATGCAGGGGACACGGTTTCGTGCCCCGGTCCGGGAAGATCCCGCATGCCGCGTAGCAGCTGGGCCCGTGAGCCATGGCCGCTGAGCCTGCGCGTCCGGAGCCTGTGCTCCGCCGCGGGAGGGGCCACAACAGTGAGAGGCCCGCGTGCCGCAAAAAAATAAATAAATAAAAATTAAAAAACACCTAGCATATCTGCTAACCCTAATAGGTGTTCAATACTATCTCTCCTCCTTTCCTTCACTATCTTATGCACCCTCCTACCCATGATCTAAAATTTTTACTCTTTATTATGGAAATTTTCACACTAATACAAAAGTAGAAGAGTAAAGCAAGCCCCTCTGTACCCACACACATTTTCCTCAATTAACAACTCATGGATAAACTCACTTCACCCTTATCTCCACCCACATCACCCCTCTCTCTGCTCAGATCATTCTGAAGTAAATCCCATTCACTATATATCGTATCATTTGTAAATAATCCAGTTTGTAATCTCTAAAAGGTAAGAGTGCTTTTTTTGTAAACACATACAGCACCATTACCATACCTAAATATAAAGTAAGAATGTTTCTGATATCAAATATCTAACTAGTTATCAAATTTACCTGATTATATCAGGGAATTATCTCAGTTGGCACACATCAGACTCTAAGCAAGACTTGGTAGGTTGTGACCGATCAACAGTCTTTTATGCCTCTTTTAAGCTATGTATTCTCTTCCTCTGTCTCATTTCCTGTCTTGTAATTTTGCTGTTGCTGTTGTTCAGAAAACCCGAGTTGTTTGTCCTGTGAGTTTTCCAGAGTCTGGTTTTTCCCGTTGCATCCCTGTGATGTGGCTTAAAATGTTCCTCTGCTCTTTGTACTTTCTGTAAATTAGTAGTTAGTCAGGATAAAGTTTTGTTTGTTTGTTTGTTTTGCAGTACGCGGGCCTCTCACTGTTGTGGCCTCTCCTGTTGCGGAGCACAGGCTCCGGACGCGCAGGCTCAGCGGTCATGGCTCACGGGCCCAGCCGCTCCGCGGCATGTGGGATCTTCCCGGACCGGGGCACGAACTCACGTCCCCTGCATCGGCAGGCGGAATCTCAACCACTGCGCCACCAGGGAAGCCCCAGGATAAAGTTTTTTTGTTGTAGTTTTTGTTTTTTGCCAATACTGCTTCAGAGAGAATGGTGAGTTTCATCTGGAGGCACAGACCATCCCCTTGACTCTTCTTTAGTGATTTTGGCAGCATTGATATTACTGCTTAGATCCATTAATTCACTAGGAATTGATAAATGGTAATTGTCTAATTTTATAATTCCATATTCACTTATTTGCTGGAATACTTCTGGAAAGAGAAACTTCCTGTCATCAAATATTTGGTTACTCTGAAGTATGATTTATATGGGAAAGAGAGATTAAAAGTTTCATTCTTTCCCTTTACTTTTACCAGTTTTTTAAAATGGTAACTTTGGTCCCCTAGCACCTGCTAAAGATTAATAATTCTTTGGATGAACATATGGATTTTAACATATTAGGTAAAATTCACTGCATTGCAGTTATTGTTCTTATTCATGTTCAAATTTTCTTAACTCTCTCCAGCAGAACTCCTTGAGCTGGCTCCCGAGCTCTCCTGACACAATCCTAGTGGTCTCCCATAGTTCTTACCTCTGGCATGAGAAGATATTTTAGGCTCATTTTGTACACTGTCTGCTCCTGACCTGGAAGCAACCATTATTTCAAGGGATTATGATTCTTTTTAGTTGGAAATATATTTTAAGACTAGAATCTGAACACTCGGGGTACTCACTGTTTTGGGGTTGGTAATAGTGGACAGGTCTAAGAAATACCTATGTTTTAAACTGAAATAATTCAGGCTTACAGAGAAGTTGAGGAAAAAAAAAAGAATTCCTATATACCCTTCACCCAGACTGCCAAAATACTGTTAATGGGATAAGGTCAACGTTGTTAGTTAACATTTTGCTTTATCATACATATTTATACACACACACACTCATAATTTCCCCAGAACCATCTGAAGGTAATTTGTAGATATGAATACTCTTTTACCCATAAATACTTCAGGGTGTACTTCCTACAAAGAAGGGCATTTTCCTATATGGCCACAGTATAATTACCAAAACCAGTAATTAATAGTGATATAATACTAACAGACTAACGTTGTTTAAATTTCCCCAATTATTCAAATAACGTTGCACACCACAAAAGAAATCCTGGATCATGTATGGCATTCAATTGTCATGTGTTTATCTCCTTTAATGTGGAACAGTTTTCAGTCTTTCTCTGACATTTATGACCTTCATGGTTTTTAAAAACAAGGACCAGTTATTTTTTAGTCGGTCCTTCAATTTGTTTTTCAAATTTTTCCACGTAATTATATTCAAGTTATACATTTTTGGCAAGAATAATACAGAAGTGATGTACTCCTTTCATATCAAAAGGCACATGATGCTGATTTGTCCCAGGACTAATGACGACAACCCTGATCACTTGGTGAAGGGGGTGTCTTCCATGTTTCTCCATTGTAAAGTTGCTACTTTTCTCTTGTCAATTATTAAGTATCTTCTAGAGTAGTAACTGTGAGACTATGTAGATATCCTGTAATTCATCAAAATTTCACCAGCTAATTTTAACATTCTTTGCTGACCTTTGTCTTCATCAATTACTATGAACGTTGCCAATTTGTGATTTTCTAATTTCACCATTCGGTCTGAATGTATTTGTTGGTACTCTACTATGAGAAAGAGCTTCTCCCTCACCTCCACTTATGTAGGTATGTAGGTAGGTATATGTATGTACATAGGTATATCACTATGGACTTATGGATTTTACTTCATTCAATAGACTATAACACATTACTATCATTATTTTCAGGCTTTAATGTTCCTAGTAGGAGCTCCTGCAAGGAGGTTCCTGTGTCCTTCTGACATGTTCCATCATTCTTTGATTTCATCTTTACCTGCTGGTGCTAAATGATATCCAGACTCAAGTTGTACTTTCTCAGCTGCTGAATCTAGATTCAGACATTTTTCCAAAGAGACCTGGTTCCTTTTAATAGAGAAAAATGTTCAGAAAACAATATCTGGGCTCTAGTTGAGTTTACTGCCTGTAGATAGTATATTTTTGTTTTTAAAATAAAAAAATATTATGAGTTCTGAATGATACTTTCAATTCAAAACAGGATATAGGATTGTTACTTAAACTTATAATCTTATATCTGTATTTCCTGTCCCCTATGCCAAAAATTCTGGTTCTTAGGATATCAATATAATTACTTCTTTGCTATATCACACAAAGCATACACAAAAGTCTCTTTATAATAACATCAACACTATCATTAACGATACAATTACTAAAAACAGTTTAAGAGCTGATGCTGTTCCCTTGGGCCTTTGGGTATATCCCACTAGAGAACAATCAAATAACTGTGTTTATAATGACTTGGAGTAATTCACCTCAGTGTGTTTTGCCATCAACCTGAAATACCGTTGTTCTCATTTGTTTCATTTGCTTTTGCTTCTTAGAAATCACTGTTTTAAGATTTAACCTTGTTTTTTAAAAATTATATAAAATATTTAAATGATTCCAAAGTCTCACATAAAATTCTAGGAAGTCAAGATTCTATATTCCTATCCTCTCTACACCTTCCTCACTCCTACTCTCTATTCCTTCCCTTCTCCCATAGGTAACGTTTAAAAAGTAATTGTGTGTGTGTGTGTTTTACAGTATGGCAGGTTCTGCCATTGTTATTTTGGCTTTAATATAAGCAAATACACATCTATATTTTCATTACACTTACTTAGATAAATGATAGCACACTATAAACACACTTTTCTTTGCCTTTTTTATTCAACAATATATCCTGGGGATCGCTCTATAGTATCTACAGAGATATTCTTTCATTTTTATAGCTGTATGGTACTCTATAGTGGAAGTACTATAATTTATCTGTTATTCTTCTTTCAATGAATATTTAGTTATTTCAACTCTTTTCCTATTAAAGTAGCACAACAATGTATAGTCACCCACATTGGTCTTTTTATAGTTTTGCCAGTGTGTCCTTGGAATAGACTCATAGAAGTAGGATCATCTGATCAAAGAATAACTGCACATATAATTTTTTATATACGAAGACATTGAAAGCCTGGAGCTTGAAGGATGGAAAAGAGTTGGAGAAAGGGGAGGGACTGACAATGAGCAAAAATGCGGAAATAAATTAAAAATATGACTTGGAAGTACTGCAGTCTGGCTGCCTTACAGTACTCCTTTTGTCAGCACAGCACAGACTCTGAGTAGAGAAAAAGAGGAAAATGAAGCATAAGATATAGATTTGAAAGACAAAATGGAAACTGTTAATTCTAGTCTTAGAAATTTGGACTTAATTTGTGAAGTAACAGGGAGTCATGGAAAATTTTTTAGCAGAATTCCCTAGGTAGGGTTCCCTA
Organism: Pseudorca crassidens; assembly: GCF_039906515.1. NCBI lineage: Eukaryota > Metazoa > Chordata > Mammalia > Artiodactyla > Delphinidae > Pseudorca > Pseudorca crassidens. The sequence continues at coordinate 71,848,302 of NC_090312.1, forward strand.
AAACCCGAGGCTAACCAAGTGGTTTACTGATGGGGGTCTCTTTAAGTGAAACCTGTAAGAGACTAAAGGAAGCAGGAGAAGACGGGAAGAAGCTAGGCAAAGATATGCGTTCAGCTAAAGTCCACTCTCAGCCTATCCCATAAGGAGCTCTGTAATGTAAACTACAACTCAGTCTTATTTTAGTCAGTCATTGGTTGATGGGGAACCCAGGCATCTCTGGGCAGGATGGCTCCCACTGAGTTGAAACCATCCTCTGGAGAAGGGTGAGTCCATAAGCACCCAATATTCACAGGAGTTGAAGGATGGGTCGCACTGCCCTACTGAAGGGTAACCGAGCAGGAACCAGCCAGGCTTACTATATGGCATTTTGAAGGGTGAATCAGAATGGCAGGAGCCTGAAGAATTAGATAAAGATATGAAAGGTAATCCCATCTGAGCTTGGATAGTGGCTGTGTAGGTAAAATAATGGCTCTTCCCAAAGATGTCCACATCCCAATCCCCAAACCTCTAAATATGTTACATTACATGGCAAAAGGGGCTTTGCATGATTAAGGTTAAAGATGCTAAGATGAGATTATCCAGATTAGCTGGGTGGCCCCAAACTAATCATGGGATTTCATACAAGTGGACAGCTTTTCCGGGATGCACTTAGAGAGAAATGAGACACTACTGCTAGTTTTGAAGATGCAGAAAAGGGACCATGCACCAGGAATGCAGCAGCCTTTGGAAAGTGGAAAAGGCAAGGTAACACCTTTCTCCTAGAAATTCAGGAAGGAATGAAGCCCTATTACACCTGATTTTAACCCAGGAAGGCGCATGGTTTAACTTCTAAACTACAGAACTGTATGATAATAAATTGGTGCTGTTTCAATTTGTTACAACAGCAGTAGAAAACAATACGATGGCTAAGAAAAGAGAAAGGAAAAGACTAATGAATAAGACATTTATTGAAGTCTCACAGTTTTTAAAAGAGCCTTAAAAATAACATTAGCTTCTGTTTTATTTTTCCATCTTAAGTAGAATTAATAATTCTCATTACCTTTATCAGAATTCATAAACTAACTTTAAAAGTCACAGAAAAAATAACTTCAGTGAAATAATAAGTGAATTAGAATATGACAAAGATCAGTATTTTATAAAGGTTAAGAAAAGTAGATCTTTAGTGAGCCCCCAAAATTGTTAATGGAAGATTAAAAGGAAGAAGCTGCATTGATTTTTATTACTATATTAAAGACACAGGCGTCAGCTCAACACCCATTTAAATCATTCTTTTTTTAAAATAAATTTAATTTTTTTATACAGCAGGTTCTTATTACTCATCCATTTTATACACATCAGTGTATACATGTCAATCCCAATCACACAGTTCATCACACTCCCAGCCCCACCCCCTGCCACTTTCCCCGCTTTGTGTCCATACATTTGTTCCCTACATCTGTGTCTCTATTTCTGCTCTGCAAACTGGTTCATCCGTACCATTTTTCTAGGTTCCACATATATGTGTTAATATACGATATTTGATTTTCTCTTTCTGACTTACTTCACTCTGTATGACAGTCCCTAGGTCCATCCACGTCTCTACAAATGACCCAATTCCGTTCCTTTTTATGGCTGAGTAATATTCCATTGTATATATGTACCACAACTTCTTTATCCATTCATCTGTCGATGGGCATTTAGGTTGCTTCCATGACCTGACTATTGTCAATAGTGCTGCAGTGAACATTGGGGTGCATCTGTCTTTTTGAATTATGGTTTTCTCTGAGTATATGCCCAGTAGTGGAATTGCTGGGTCATATGGTAATTCTATTTTTAGTTTTTTAAGGAACCTCCATATTGTTCTCCATAGTGGCTGTATCAATTTACATGCCCACCAACAGTGCAAGAGGGTTCCCTTCTCTCCACATCCTCTCCAGCATTTGTTGTTTGTAGATTTTCTGATGATGCCCATTCTAACTGGGGCAAGGTGATACCTCACTGTAGTTTTGATTTGCATTTCTCTAATGATTAGTGCTGCTGAGCAGCTTTTCATGTGCTTCTTGGCCATCTGTATGTCTTCTTTGGAGAAATGTCTATTTAGGTCTTCTGCCCATTTTTTGATTGGGCTGTTTGTTTTTTTAATATTGAGTTGCATGAGCTGTTTATATATTTTGGAGATTAATCCTTTATCCGCTGATTCGTTTGCAAATTTTTTCTCCCATTCTGAGGGTTGTCTTTTCGTCTTGTTTATAGTTTCCTTTGCTGTGCAAAAGCTCTGAAGTTTCCTTAGGTCCCATTTGTTTAATTTTGTTTTTATTTCCATTACTCTAGGAGGTGGGTCAAAAAAGTTCTTGCTGTGATTTATGTCAAAGAGTGATCTTCCTATGTTTTCCTCTAAGAGTTTTTAAATCATTCTTTTTGACTACAGTTTTAGTACCAGCCTGAGATTCACATTTTCTTAGCGAGAAAAATGCAAGACTGTGAGCTTCATGGTCAGCAGAGGGCGCCATGGGGCAGGCTCTCCCTCTCCTCCAAGGGGCAGGCAAAGGATGGTGCTTTGGCTCTGGAAGCCTGTGTGTCCTCTGTATAACTTTGCACTCCTGAATATCAGATGTGACAGTGGGAACAATCTTTTTGCACTGACATAATTTTTTTCAATAAAAGCTTATTTATGACAATAGTTGGCATCTTCCTATTGAAAAATAATAAATATGTAATAAATTTCAGCAATTTCCACAGTCTTCAAAAATGGGAACATTAGGTGAGTAGTGAAAATCTGCAGTTTATGCAACTTAGTTAAATGGAAACTCCCCTGAGCTAGTGCTTAGAAGAGAGGAGGTGAGAAGGGGGAGGACGTAGCCTAAGGATGATATTTAACCAAGTGTCAAGGCTTCCACATTTTTATCCAATGAAGGTGAAATCCATTTTCAGTTCAAAGAACAATTAGTATGTCCTTTAGCTCACCAAAAAATAAGGCTGACGTAGATACTAACCAGGCTGCAAGTCAGAGCCCAGGAAAAAAAGGGAAGGACAAGGGCCAAGCAGTCTCACAAGCTAATTTATGGCTCAGGCAGGCAGGGCTTTGCAGAATATACTGGAAGGAGCAAAATAATGAACCCAGAAATAGTGATAATTATGTCTTTGCACTTAGAATGAACACAAAAAATAAATACAAGACAGGGACTATTAAATTTCTGCAAATTATAAGGAAAGTCACGGTACAAGGAGGAGACGAGCTGGGGCAAAGACAGTGATGGACAGCAGAGGACTAGAAGAGCAGGACAAAGCTGGAAGACCTCACCTGCCACTTATTCTACTTGCTATGGTATATAGTCAGAATCTGGTTTTGCACATAGTACAGATTGAAATTTAAATAATTTTAAAATATTAGGATGGTTTATCAATTCTTTTTTTTTTTTTTTTTTTTGCGGTACGCAGGCCTCTCACTGTCATGGCCTCTCCCGTTGCGGAGCACAGGCTCCGGACGCACAGGCTCAGCAGCCATGGCTCACGGGCCCAGCCACTCCGCGGCATGTGGGATCTTCCCGGATCAGGGCACGAACCCGTGTCCCCTGCATCAGCAGGCGGACTCTCAACCACTGTGCCACCAGGGAAGCCCTATCAATTCATATTTAAAAGTACATTCATAAATTTCATTTATTTAGTGAATCAGAAATGTATTTTTGGGTATGAAACTCAAAAGGTATAGTCCTATTTGGAATAGAAGGATACTAACTTTATTGCTTTTGTAAATTATAATTATTACCTTATAGTTTATTATTTTAAAATGTCATGACTTATATAATCCCATTTTTTGCACTTTCTTTCTACCTATATATCACTTTCTTTCTACCTATATATCTAGGCACCAAGCCAAATTTCAATATGTTTTCTCTTTAGAGAGACATCTGGACCAATGTTCACCAAATACTGATGGCTATTTCTAGGTGCTTCTCTTTTTTCCAATACGATGTCAGATTTTTTTTCAGCCACAACAGACTGAATGCAGAAGCAGATATGAAAATCTAAAATTTTCAATTAAACCAGACAGTAAAAAGATTATTTTCAAAAATGTATAAACAATGCCACTTTCTCACAAATATCTTGTTTTGGAAAATAAAGTATTTTTCATAAAAATGTTATTTTTGTGAAATGGTTTTATCAGTGCTATTTTTAAAATGAATAAACATGTAAAATTTTTATCAGTTTTAAATTCTAACATGGCAAATATTGATAAATGAAACCTATATAAATTAAAGCTTTTGGGGTCCTCTACATAATTTTTAGGAGTATAAAGGGGTCCTAAGACCAAAAAAAATGAGAACTTCTATTTCAATGACTCCTAAATGTATAACTCTAAATCAAATCTCACTCATGAGCAAGAACTCATATAAATATGTTTCATAGACAACTCAAACTAAACAATTCAAAAGAGAAATCTTGACGCCACCCCAACCTGCCAAATGTGCTGTTTCCCCAGGTTCTCCAATGCTGTCAAGTGGCACCACAATTCACCTACTTGCTCACCTCCCAAACCTAGGAATCATCACTGACTGATTTCTTCTACAACTGATCTATTAGCAAGTTCCACTGACATTACTGTTAAAATATATTCCTAATCATATCACTTCTCACCACCTTCACAACTATCACCCCAGTCCAAGGCACCATGATATTCCCTTGGCATCTTGGAATTAAAAAAAAAAATCTGACTGAGTAAGGTTTCTAATGGGTAGCTATAGAAAAGTACAAGTGTCTTCCATATCACCATGATCATCATCATCATCTAGACACAGGCAGAATCCAAACAGTTCATATTAGTTTTCATTTTTAATATAGTGATTCAGTGATTACAGTGATTCAGCTTTCTCTAACCAAATTCTAAAACTCTCAACTCAAAAGAACAGGTGATATTATATATTTCATGCAATAACTTTCTTAAAGCATATAACTTTGAAAGTTTTAAAATGTTAGCACCAAATTAATTACATTTGAACACTTTATGTTTCAGAAACTCTTTCATTTAGACAATGGATTAAAATGTAAGTTCTATATTTTATTTTCATTAGATGGTTCAACGTACCTTATCGAGTTCCTCTGAAATTGCAATACCTGGGATTCAAGAGAGAGAGAAATAAAAAAGTTTTAGAAGCAATCCTTAATAACCCAATCTTAAAAACAAAAACGAAAGTTCCAATTTGTAGAACTAGTGCATTTTCCATGCTATTTTTTCTTTTTAAGAGTGCTTCAAAATAATGTGGTACCATCCTTTCTACTGATGAAAACAAATTAGAAATTTAAGTCACTATAACAGCGTGAACTGCTGGAACAATGCAAATGATGCAACAAAAACAAAACAAATACCAAACAAAACAGGCACCTACAAGCCTACCAGCTTGTAGGCTATTAAATGCAGAGCTAACTTGCAAAGACAACTGTAGAGATGTTGTCTTTATGTGATAATGACAATCAAGTGCAACTTAGCCTGTTACAATTTTGTTCTCTTTTAAGAACTGATTCAGATTCCTAGAGTGATAAAACATTAAGGCAGAAAGGTGGTTGTAGGTCATGTATTTTAATTCCCCTATCCTCACAAGCTCCCCTTCTCCCATCTACACACTCCTCAATGTACATCAGTCCAATTTCTGTCTTTACCATTCTTCCAAAATTGTTCTAAGTTAGTAATGTAAAAAGTTTTAGTCCTTAATTTATTTCTCTGTGATGAGAGAGACTCTGTTAACCCCACTCTCTTTCTTGAAATGCTACCCTACCTTTTCTATTCTCCTTTGTCTCCTTCACAGGAATACTCTTCTCTGGGGGTAGGGAGTCCTTGCCTGAAATGCCAAGGGTACACTTCCCTTGGTAACCTAACCCATACCACTGACATTTTTATTCCTCTATATGGTGATGACCAGCAAATCTTTATCACCAGCACAGTCTTTCTTCCGAGCCAGCTGCTGAATCCCTGTGGGCATTTCAGTCGTAACGCGTCAGGCTAAAGACATCCTCCTCCCATTGTCTCACTTCCCCTTCTGTTTGAAGGATGCTGTGCCTATGGTTGCACACAGGCACTGTGGCCAGGCACTGGCGCAGGTGTGGCCAGCCCTCAGGTTTAGGGCATAGGACAGAGGGAAGCTGGTGTCAAACCCCAGTGTTGTTGTTTTTTGTTTTTTTTTTTATGTTGCCATGAGAAACTAGAGGGCACGTCTTCACAAAAGCCGTGAAGGCTCCCTTCCTGCCCAGTGTTAGGAGACAGGGATGTTGACAGCCCCTCTCTCACTGCAGCCTCTAGCACTGGCTCAGTCTCTCTCAGCTTCAGCACTTTGTTCACGGTCCTGTGTCAGAGCACTGAGCTCTATCTTCCCTTTCCTGAGAAAGTATGTGGGCTGAAGGTGGTTTCATTTTTTTGTTGCTTTTTAATTGTATATCTTTTTGTATGACAAAAACTATATTTTGTACTTAACCAGATATATTTTTCACCCCAGATGGGGGGTATTCTTTGTAAAAAATAAATAAATGAAATGAAATAAAGGTTTTTTTGACAGCAAAAGGTTTGTTTTCTTGTCTCTGAGATGGTGTTGAAGAAGTTATTAGAAAGAAAATGTGTCCAAAAGAGTGTTCCCTCTACTTCACAATTCACATGGTTGAACACCCTGTAGAGAAACCATTTCCTATTGACCGTAATGGATACAGTCAGAGTGCGGGTTGGTGGGGTGAAGAGGGGAGGAATTTGAGCTACATTGACTTTTGTCCAATTCACCAAAGAACTGTAGTGGGGTCTTCTGGTGGTCCAAGCTAGTTTTCTCCATCTATAGTTAATCATTACTAAATTCCTTCAACTTAGTTGAAGGGAGTGCATGAGGCTTTTCTTGATTTCTGTTTTGTTTAATGAGCTCTTGAAATACAGGGACATGAAGTTTGTGAGGGGATTTGGAAGGAAAGGGTTATGGGTCTCTTTCATAATTTGGTTTCATCATGGAGTTTCTTCCAGTATAAGCCTGGTTTATATGCCAGAAGACATAATACAGGACTTAAGGATTTAGAGTTATGACCATCAAGTTATTTGAAGGCAGCTATCGTTTTTTTTATCTCCGTGGCTCCCATTACAGTTCATATCCAAGCACATGATCATAACCCAGTAAATGTTTGCTGAATATTCAAACCAAGCCTCATTCCTTAGGATATGCTTCAACAGTTTCTGTTACTTCCTTGTAGAGTAATAACAACAGCCTGATGGCACAATTCCACCTCTAACTGAAACGATTTTTATTATTCCTAAAGGAGTGACTAGGAGTGACTAGTGATGAGAAACCCTGAGATGGCAGCGGTTAGCATACTTTCTGATTTCTGGTTCATTTAAACCTTTGCAGACAAATCTAGTCCTAGCCCTTATTTGGGGGTTGGCTTTTCTATGGACCTCCACATAATAATTCCAAACCTCAGGCTCCTGGAAGTTCATAAAATCAATGTAAATTGAACAGAAAGTAGGACTGAAAAGATTCTTTTCCACTTCAACCTTTGTCTGCATCTATCTTTCATTCTCAGCAGCTCTTTTGCTCTCTCCTGTCTCTGTCTGTTTTTCTTTACCAAGGTGTCAGTCTCTAGCTCTGCTGTCATGATGACTATCACCTTCCTGGGCCAAGAGACAAGGAAAATTCTGAAGTCCAAGGAAACACAGAAAATAAGAACAGACTGAAGCCAGCGTTCAGCAGACTCTAAAGCACAAGAAAGAATGAACTGGGTTGGAAGAGAAAATCTGAAAGTAGTCTCAAGAAAATGAACCTGAGTAAAGATCCCCTCTCTGCTTAGGTACGGAGTGTCTGTGGAGGACACTTTACCAGTTGCTCTATCATCTCAGTCCACTAAACTAGTAAATTAATCACACACAAAGCAGAAAAAATACTATGCCCTACTTCATCTCAACAAATGGCATCATTCTTCCCGTTGTAGATAAAACCAGAAACACAGGTGTATTCAAGATGAATTTTTCATAACAGTATTCTATAAAATTCTTCTTTGGTAAAAACTGTTGGTAATTAAGAATTCTTACGTGTCACTACACTAAAACAGAGTCCGGCCATGACTTTGGGGGCTCGGGGTGACCTAAGCTTAACAATTATTCAGGAACCTGCTGTATTATGAAGGTACCTGCTTCAACAATTCAGGGAGAGAACGCTTCATGAAGGTAGCATTGCAGCGGGGCAGCATCACTACTGACTGAGTGTGGGGAAGAACTCTGAGATATTCTAATGAGTCTACAGTAGGGAGGACCTGTGAGACAGACAGATCCCACAGCTTTCTGAGCAATGATAAACATGTCTAGAGGTCTAGCATATCACACACTTATGAATATTTGGGTTTAAAAAATATACGAAATTATTCAGGCTCACCTGGAATAACTCAGATTTCAAGATAATGTAGGAATTTTATACAGTACCAAACGGTTTATGTAAACATTATCAGTCCAGTTTATAGAAGCCAAATATATATTTCAAATGCTTATATTTACATTGATACAATTATTACAAAAATGTTCCTTTCCAGTATGATTTCAAGATTAGAACTGAATATATTGTTTAAAAATAAATGTTTAAAAGACTTAATCTATTTTAAAAGACAGAAAGGGAGAGTAGATACATAAAACAAAATTTTCTTTCTCATCCAAAATCATAAAAATTAGATATCTGGAATTAAATAACCCATTACCCAATTGTCTGAGATTTCTGAAACTCCCTTGATTATTTTTAACTTTCTGCATTAATGCCCTTGGCCCTGCAAAAAGAGTTTCCCCACTCCGTTTTTAGAAAGTTATCAGTTGGTCTTTAAATTTCTTTTACACCTCAGACTTATGAATCCATTATTCATAAAGATAGCAGCAATACTTCACCTATCTAGAGTGTAGCCAAGAACTTGCAGGTAAGTAAGTCAAAAGGCCTTAACGACCCTGAATGGTCAAAATGCATGTCACACAGAACTTGCACCTCACTTGTGAGCTAGCTCCGTACATCCTCTGTTCACTGTCCATTTTAGCAAGTATCAGAGCTGTTTTGCAGGGCCAAGAAATTTTACCAATGGAAAATTAAGATGAAGACAAAGGTTGCTATGAAGACATATTAAAGTATAAGAAGTGATGAGTCCCAGAATAAAGCTCAAACTAACTAAATGGGGAACTTGGTTTGGGGAAGAAATGCCTCTAATCGTTCTAAATGTCTGGTCTTACACATTTTTTCAGATACCTATTATCGTATTTTTTTAACATTTAAATATTTTGATGATTTTTACCTAAGAATTCATCTAAATAAATACTATACATTGTATAATTCTTTAGGCTCTCTATTATCCATGTCAAATTGCCTAGGATATTATTCACTTTTTATATTTCGATTTTAATCAAAGCTTAACCTGACTAAAAGCCATTGAAAGAATATTAAAGACACGCTTCTTTACAGAAGCAGGAAGCTCTAATGAGAACCATTCATACTGAGTAGCCAGGATAGTTCTCCCAGTGCCAAGCAGAACATTCACAGCTATTCCCTGAGATGAGATTCACAACTTTTAGGCACTTCATTAACTCTCAAAATCCATCATATTTTAAGGTATAGTTTTAAATTTTATAGAAACTGAGGGGCAGTGGGGAACAGAATATGCGAGAGAAAATACAGTGGGTTGCCACAATATGTTGTAAGGAAAGAAGGCCCAGGATTTGATTATGGGACTCTTGATGCATACTGGGTCACATGGTCTTCCTAAAAGCCCAAGTGAGATCTTACAGGAGACACTGTCCTTTCCGAGTAGCCAAAGAGGCTTGGCTTAGGGCAGCAACGGTGTCCTAGATAGAAGTGGGCTTCTTGGAAATGAACAGGGGGAAATGAGCTCCTTCAGAAACTAAGCTTCTCTTCTAGATAAAGAGGCAAGGGCTCCCACAGGCATATCGGAGGTTGGTTCCTGATTCTGCTGTACTGCAAACCTATCTGGATACTTTCATTTGTGTCCTTCAACTTATGGGCCTTTCCATTTATTCCAACCCTCAGAGAGGTTTCAGTGGTATCAGGAATTTCTTCCAAAACAGTTCTCACATTCCAAGCTGCGCTAGATCAAGTAAACAGGGGCCACCTGCTCCACCAAGCTTTCCATTTTCCCAGGCATCAGGTTAGCCCTAGAGTTAGAATCAGGTGGCAGCTAAGACAAATGAAAGTAGCAAATTTTCACGATTCTTTACAGCTTAGTCAATGTAATTCATTTCATGAGAGTAGATCAGAAAATTCATATGGTATAAACTGGAAGTAGCTATTTTCCAAAGTCTGACTCCCTATTGGAAAAAATCCCAATGATATCAGAATTGTAAAGACAGATTACCCTGATTCTGCCTTTTGCAAAAAGCCTATTTGATTTCATTTGGTCAAACCAATACATATTCATCACAGAACAAAATAAAAAATATAATAAAGGGAAAAGGAAAACAAGTCTCCACTCATAAATAAGGATAACAGTTTCTTGTGAATTCTTCCAAAGAATTTTTTGAGCATATAAAGGCATACATACGAATGCAGTATGCCTCTATATGCATATATAAAACAAAATTAAAGGCAAACATACTATTTTGTTATCTGCTTTTTGTATAAAACTCTATTTTTATATTAGTAACTATTTTCTACAGTATCATTTTCAATGACTATAAAGTATACCATTGTGTGAATGTACCATGATTTCTTTATCCATTTTTCTTTCTCTAATAAAAGATACTTAATTTCCAGCTTTTCCTATTATTGCAGGAAACAATGCAAGCACAGCTTGGTGACGGCTGCACACACGATGAATGTGTTTGCGATCTTTTTTTTTTTACCAAGTTATGTGCCACTTCGGACAGCTAGATTTTCTGAAATATTTTCTCTCCCGGATTTTTTGAAAGCATTCTACCTTGGTTTTCAACCTACCTGTCCGAAAATTCCTTTTCAGTGTCAACTAGATCACTTTTCTACCTGTATCTCAAATGCTGATGGTATGTGTTTGGGGGAGGGCTCTTTTTCCCTATATGCTAAAGATTCCTGTACCTATATCCCTAATCAAATTTATTCTCCAAATAGCAATTTACACACACGTGCACGCGCGCGCGCACACACACACACACACACACACACACACACACACACTTGACTGCTGGGAACAGAGGAGGGCTATCCACACCATCTGGATGTATCAAAGGTGTTCGAAACAACATTCCTCCTCCACCCTCAAACCCTCTTGAATTCCTATCTGAGGCAGAGGCAGCACCCAGTCACCTTGATTATAGACAAAACCAAAAAAATAAAACAATCTAAGCACATCGTTCTCTCTTTATCCTCACACCTCTTTCATATCAGTGAGTCTTAACCATATAATCTTCTACACTTCTTAAACCAGTGGTCCCCAATCTTTTTGCACCAGGGACTGGTCGCATGGAAGAATTTGTCCACGGATGCGGGGGGAGGGCGGGGATGGTCCAGGCGGTGATGCGAGTGACGAGGAGCGGGTGATGAGGTTTTGCTCGCTTGCCCACCGCTCACCTCCTGCCGTGCGGCCTGGCTGCTAACACGCAGCTGACCAGTACCAATACCTGTCTTAAACCATTCCCTCTTTTCTATCCCACAGCTACCGCTCTATTTCAGGCTCTCTTCATCTGGTTTTCGCCCTGAGACATGAACCATATCAATTCCATCTTCCACGTGGCACCAGAGTGATCGTTCGGAAACACAGGATCATCTTCACCCCCGACTCCCCTGCCACCTAGACTTCCACCTTCGTTGACTTTATTACTCACTTCACCCTTAACGCATCAACAATACAAAATTTTCTTCTTTCTCTGAAATTTTTCTGTGAATTTTCTTCCTTCTTTTTACACACGAGCTTTTCTGTCAGGAACCTCCCACTTCATGACACATCTTCACTCTCCTTTTACCTTAGCTTTACCTTTTTATCCTTACAGACTCCACTCAGGTATATTCTTCACCACGTTGGCCCTAAGCCTCCTTGTTGAAGGCTCCCACACGTCTCCTTACATGGCTTTGAAATTCTGCTTTTCACAACTCTCTCTCCTACTAAAAGGTAAACTTGAGGTCTGCATGCAATGAACAAACAATCACCACATCATCTGCTTCCATTTTCACTCACAGGCTATTATTCCCTAACTCCTCAGGCTGTTTGTCAGAAGAGACTTTTGGGGGACGTTCACGATTGCTGAACTAAAAAAGTCCTCTGTTATTTTTTTCCTGGCTGAGTCCAGATGGCTATTATCAGTCACAGAGCATAAATATCTGTCCTCTGTTCTCCCAACAGCTGGGCTTTTTTCCTTGGAAAAGCTCCAGCCAGTGTTTCACATGAACTACAATCTGTAGACCAATGTCTAAATGGGCTAAAGATACTCATCCTATCATTGCCTTCCTTCGCAGAAAACTGCCAAAGGCAGCAAAGGCCTTAGGCTCAGAAAAGCCTTGGGCTCCCACCTGCTTACCTATCTGTTTAATTTAATAGACAGCCCACAGTTAAAGCCAAAGGTCTCAGCAAACAAATCAAATATATCAAAACCAAAACCTATGTGATATGACATCAAAGGCCCACACTTAGAGAAGCAGAAGGTAGATGTGCAGTGAAGAAAGAGTAAGGGAGGGGTCACGGAGAAGATGGACCAGGAAGAAACGGAAGCAGAGGTGGCACTCGCCCAGCGAATTGGGACTGAATTATGCACTGATCACTGTGCTGCATGCTGGGGAGTCCAGGTGCTCCTGGACTCCCCGCAGCTCAGAGCTCAGAGAGCTGTGAAAGCAGATCACAGCATTTCAGCGTGTACAGAGCAAAGTACGGAAGCACAGAAAGAGGGGTACCAGATCCATTCCACAGGAAGACAGCAGCACTAAACCATCAAGTGGCATCTGAGCTGAGGCTAAAGAGAGGAGCAGAAATTAGCTTGGGGCAAGTGGGGGTGTGATTTCAGCGTAAGCAAATACATGAAATGCAGAAACATCAGTGAGTGTGAAAAACTTCCCTGCTACAGGTGCACAAGTGGCCTGATGATGAGTCATGAGAGATGATACTGGACACATGACTAAGGGTCAGAGCATGGAGCACCTTCTATGAGGTTTTAAGGAGCCCTTGAACGTCTGCAACAAGTGGTGCCAAGTCTTCACTCTAGATCCATCCCACTGATTGCAGTGAGGGCTGTTTGGAGATACAGAGAAACAAGAGTGTGGACGGGAATGGTTATTCATGCTTCAAACCATTTCCGTATTTCTCCTGGGCTCACAAGCTAGACTACACTCCCCAGCCTCCCTTGCAGTCAGTTGCAGAAGGTGGGTGATGTAATGTGAGCACTTCCACCTCTAGGCATGAGAAACCACCCCCATAATCCTCTATTGTCTCCTTCTGCTTTCAGGACCCTTGGATCAGGTGCTAAAGATAGGAGAATAACAGGATAGAACTGTCTGCAACCCTGGAACACTACATGGAGTGACTAAATACTTACACTGTATTAAGCCACAGAGATTTTGGCCGTAAGACTCCCCTAACTTAGGGTCATGGTAATCCCTCCAGCCACAAGCTCAGTATGAGCAGGGACTGCACCTGTTTTCTCTGTCACGGGGCAGGAATGACATGAAACAAAATGGAACATGTTAAATGGATAAACCAATGGTCTGGTCAGTGGTGCTGAGTGTGAATTAGAGGGTGCTAATGCGGCAGAGAAGAAAATCATACCCAAGATAGTGGGAAAATATCAAGACTTGGAAATTAATTATTAACAGTTAGGGAGAAAGACGAGTCTAGAAGGGCTCCAGGCTGGCTGAACCAGTAACTGATGATGCCAACAGCTGAGACAACGCATGAAGAAGAAAGGTCACAGTAAAGAAGGAGGTATGATCTACTTAGATATACTGAATTTAGCATGGCAGTGGGATATCCACCATCTTGTATAAAAGCATACACAGTCTGGATGGGAAATACACTTATCGGAGTTAGTTGTGTAGGGGTGATAATTAAATCTCTGAGGGAGGATAAGGCTGGACACAGAGAGCATTTGAAAGAACAGAGGCAGAGAATGAACTGTGGGAAGAGCATTCATAGCGGCAGGAAAGAAAGAGAAGTGTCAGAATGAAACCTACAAGATATGATGTGGAGAGATCCAGAAACGATCAAATGAGGGCCAAGTCCCAGAAACTCAGAGATCGGAGAGTTTGAAGGCAGACAAAGTAAACAACGGTGTTAAAACTACCAGAGCAATTCTGTAAGGTGAGGAAGAGTGTTCATTCAGTTTGACAACTTGGATTCAATTGGTGACCACAGCGAGAAAGGTCTGAGTAGAATGATGGATGCAGTTATGTAACCGCACTGAGGAGTGAGGGCAAGATGAGCAGGTGGAGACCATGCGTGTTAACTGTTCTTTTTGAAACTTTGGATGAAAGAGGAAGAAGGAATTCTGTTGTACCTCTGTGTGAGGTAACTCAACCTCAAGAGAAGGGCCTTTTTTTTTTTTTTCTCGCGGTACACGGGCCTCTCCCTGTTGCGGCCTCTCCCGTTGTGGAGCACAGGCTTCGGACGCACAGGCTCAGCGGCCATGGCTCACGGGCCCAGCCGCTCCGCGGCATGTGGGATCTTCCCGGACCAGGGCACGAACCCGTGTCCCCTGCATCGGCAGGCGGACTCTCAACCACTGCGCCACCAGGGAAGCCCTGAGAAGGGCTTTTGTGTGTGTCTGTTTTAACATTAGGTAGAGCTCTGGTGTTCAATGTGGGAGCCGCACATGGAAAAGGAACATCTGAAGCATGGCTCGTCCATGCTGAGGTGTGCTGTAGAATAAAATTCACACCGGATTGTTGAAGCCTCGGTATGACAGGAAAAGAACATAAAATACCTCAATAATAATTTTTACATGGAATACAAATTAAACTGAAAATAATTTAGACACACTGGGTTAATATTTTATTAAAATTAATTTTAAATTCTTTTTCCTTTTTTGAAATGTGCCTATTTGAACATATAAAAGCACACACGTGGCTCATATTACATTTCTGTTGGGCAGCACTCAGCTGAAGCATGTTACAGGCTGTTAGGGATAAACAGTAATAACGCTAATAATATCTGTGGCGGGCAGAATTCTAGGACGACTCCCAAGACACATACCTGTGCCGTCCTTTCCCTTTGAGTCTGCATGGTGGGACCACTGAAGATGAAAGGGTATCACTCTCTTGATTTAGTTACTAAACAGCTGACTAAGTCAACCAGAAGGAAGATGATCCTGGTGGTCCTGACCTAATCAGATGAGCCCTTTAAAAGAAGGCAAAGCTTCAGAGAGATGCGCCCCAGTGGCTTCAAAGAAGAAACAGTGCACTGTTGTTTCGAGAGGAGGAGGCCACGAGGCAAGGACCTGAGAATGGTCTCAGAACAGCCCCTGGCCAACAGCCAGTGAGAAAACAGGGATCGTAGTGCTGCAAGAGCAAGCACTGAATTTGACCAACGACAAGAATGAGCTTAGAAGACCCCAAGCCCAGGTGAGATCACAGCCCCAACCGGTACCTTAATTTCAGCCTGCCCAGACCCTGAGCAGAGGACGCAGCTAACCCGCCCCGTACTCCTGAGGCACAGAAATCGTAAAATAATAAATCTGTACTCTTTAAAGCTGCTAAGTTTGTGGTAATTTGTTACACAATAATAGAAACTGAATATTATATCTAACATTTAATTAGCAACTATTTCATACCAGGTACCATACCAAGCACTTTAGATACAGCATCTCATGTGACAGTCACAAAACCTTTAGAAATAGTACCATGATTATTGCAATTTTACAGTAAAGGTGACACAAACACAGAGAGGTTAAGAAAGATTCCCAAGGTCACAAAACTAATAACTGGCATTATTCCAAGCCACCGAAGTTATTCTAACACGTATACCTTGAGGAGAGAATCACAGCATGAGGAGTGTCACAGTTCATGACTGACTTTATTAAGATAAAGCGTTACATCGAGAGGTTTGCAAAAAGCCAGAAAGACAGCATGGTACAGTCTGCATAAGCTGACAGCTGTAGAGATGAGATAATTCTACCATTTTGAGGGATATAAACGATTTTTTGCTGTCAATCCCAACTAAATAACAAATACTTTAAAAGCATGTAACATCTTTCAGAAAGTAAAACTAAGATAAAGCAAAGACCAACCTTGCCAGAGAGAATTCTATCAGAGACTGTATGAAACTTAGGAGATCACTAAAAACTTTCAACCTTTCCTGTGACACAGGAGAAGAAGGTCCACAATAACAAGACAATGAACATTCCTTTTGACTATAACTGGAGAAAAGACTCCATTCCCTAAGTCTTCCTAGTAAATAAAACAATGGTTAATAAAGTTATCATTAGATTAGAGAAAGAGTTACCAAGCCACAGCCATCATAAGAGTCAAACAAGATCAAACAAGAATGAACAGCATCCTCCTTCAGGAAGATGGAAGAACAGTTTGAGATTAAATAGCTCAATTCTGGGCAGTGAGATCAGTACATAAACATCACCATCTCAGGTGAACTGATAACTGAGTAGTTAGATACATGCTGGGCCTAAGACAAGACGTTAATATTAAATCTCAGCGAAAGTCACAGAAACTCAAGTCATCCAAGAAAGTAGCATCTTGTTCTAAAAGAGACTCAAAAAACATATACAGAGAAATGAGCGACCCCTCCCTGTGTGACCAACTGCTCCCTTATGCCACATAAACACCACCACTACTGCCACAAAAAAAAGAGCCCCCTTAAAACGATCAGTGAAGCCGAAAACAACTCTCCGTCATACACATCACATACATAGACGCTGAATGTGACACTGTATCCTGGCCAAGCTATGGACTCACCCAACAACTTCTCCGGCCCTGACTCTGTCCCAAGAGTAATGTCCCGAACCTGCATCTCTTCTACTCTCCTGATCAACCGCTACCCCAGCCGTTTTATTTCTCCAGACTTCCCTGCCTGCGTTAAATGAACCCCTGTCATAGCTCCCACTCGCTTCTGCTCAGACGACTCAGTTGCGAGCCCCCATCTAAGGCTAGGTTTTCCTGGGACGGACCGCAGCGTGAACCTTGACACGTCTGCTACAGATCTGGGCAACTGCGTCAAACTCCTTTATTTAAAAGTTTTAGTTAGTGGTCAAATGCTTTCTTACAAATTAACAATGATATAACAAGTGTTTAAAAGGTAGTTGTCATGTTTTAAAGGACAAAACTTGACTAATACTATAAGTGAAGATGTGTAATAATTGGGCTTTTTCTTCAATCTTTTTTTAAACTCACGTTTATAGATAAATTGAGAGTCTATAAAGAGCCACAGACTCTGACCGAAGGGGTAAGACATACATACATATGCACACATACAGCCTTTGACATGTTAATAGGTAAGGTTCTTTTCATGAACGTAATAATTAGCTGAAAACTCACTTTATCATTATTTGCTCCAATAGTAAATCTAGACAAAAGCAGGATTTTCTCGTACCCCAACCAAAGAGTTTCTACTAATGGCAAAATTACGAGACCCTATCATAAGTCAAGTTAACTTCTGAGACAGGTTCACTGCACAAAAGTCTAATAAAAAAGGCTCTAGTAAATTATAAATTAAGAAGTATGAAAAAACGAAATCTCTCTATATATATAAAATTGTAATACAATAAAATATAGTATATAAATATATAATTACAGTATAATACAATATATAAACACACACACACACACACACATATATACATATATATATAAACTTCTCCCAAAATATATACCAAGGGAAATTTCTAACTTTAAAAAATATCATGGGGGCTTCCCTGGTGGCTCAGTGGTTGAGAAACTCCTGCCAATGCAGGGGACACGGGTTTGAGGCCTGGTCTAGGAAGATCCCACATGCCGCGGAGCAACTGGGCCCGTGACCCACAATTACTGAGCCTGCGCATCTGGAGCCAGTGCTCTGCAACAAGAGAGGCCATGATAGTGAGAGGCCCGCGCACCGCGATGAAGAGTGGCCCCCGCTTTGCCACAACTAGAGAAAACCCTCGCACAGAAACGAAGACCCAACACAGCCATAAATTAATTAATTAATTAATTAAAAAAAAAAGTATCATGAAACTAGTAACACAACGCTATTTTACAAAACATACTGATCCTCAAATATAATCTACTACAATTTGCTAGTGTTCTATTTTCCATTTAAGAATCTTTAATATTCCACAATACCAGAAGAAAATTTTAGTGAGGCTATAGCATTAATACACATCTAAAGGTGCCTAATTTTTAAAACTAAGAGCTACTTAGAACCAGAGAAAGACAGAAGTACCTTGAACTCACTACTAAAACCATAAAGTACATATGTATTTCTACATACACAATGCATTTATCAAATCAAAATATTTGTTTGTCTACGCTCACAACAATAACGTTTAAAAGTTTTTACTTGAAACGTATCATTTCAAACCTTCTCACCTATCAGAAGAGGGACACAGAATCATGTCTTCCTGATCTGGAGATGAGAGGACCAAGACTCGTACAGGTTTAATGATTTACGTAATGTTATTCACCTCACAGGTGGCAGAGCAAAACTTCTGACCCAGGCCCTAGGATTACAGATCATTGCTTTTACAAAAAGGTATGTTGCTAGGTTCTGTGAGGATTCGAAGAAGAATCTGGCCCAGTCACTATCCTTAAGAAGTTTAGAGACATCAGAAAGTCATGGAAGAAACAGGTACATGCATTAACTGGGATGACACAAAACAACAGGGTTCAAAAGAGAAGAATGAGTAAGGTACCATTAGGTGTCCAGCTCACCTGGGTAATGCACAAAGACACTGTAGAGAGACTGGAATCAAATAGCCATTGTGGGGAGGGGGTCTATAGCCCCTCCTACTCTATATAAACTAGTCTTCCCACGAATCCCTGTAACATGCAAGATCAGTCCTCATTTCCCATCTCACGCTCTTAGAACTCCTCAATCCCTCATGGAGTTATAATGAGGATGTTGGAAATATGTTACTGGTAATAGTAATGAATGTTTCTACTTTAATATTGGTTAGGAATTCCAATTATAATGAAGTAAATAAACTTACTTCGAGAGAGATTCTCAAGGGCTTTTCCCAGTTTCTTGCTCTCTTGAAGGATGTGGTTCAATTCATCAAAATCACGGCTTTCTGGTTTAGTCCTCCAGTTCCACTTAGGATGATCTACTGACCTTGGCACTATGTTTAAAAAAAATGATTACTTCATAAGCATGCTACATAATGATAAAAACTTACTATTCATCATTACGTGAAAGACTGTATCAAGATCAGTGTACAGAATAAAAATGTTTGGAAATGGTTTTCTTGTGAGCAAACAGAGGGGAAGTTATGAAGCTGGGTTTTAAGACATGTTTTAACTGAACAAGTAAGGAAGTGTGACAGTGTTTATAGAACAAAGAAAATGCAGGTGCTGATGTAAAACTAATAATTTATATAAATCATGGAAAAACACAAGCAAAGTATATTTTCTATTATGTTTTAGCAGCTTAAAAAATAATTGCTACCTTCTTCATGAGCAATTAGTTAAATGTTTTTAAGACATTCTTGCTGTCTTCTGATAAAACAAAGAAGACTGAATACTTCTATTTACCTTCACTTTGCCTCAAATTCCCACTAAAATTACATTATGGTATTTTTCTTTTATCAAAGAATTGGTTGAATAAAGAGAGAAGACATCATTAGGCAAGAAATAGCTACACAATTGTTTTTGGAAGATGCAAAATGAACTGAGTGGTAACTGGACTTAGCAAGGTAGAGAATACTGAAACCTAGTCCCTGAAGAGAGATGCCCCAAAAAGTGGACATTTCATGCCATTTAAACATGAAAGCATCAATCAAGGAGGACCAATGCCAAAATAATAAGGCTATAAAAACATAATTGCCTTTCAGATTGGAAGGATCCATAAAATGCCCACAGCATAATGTAAGGCATATCATCACAACATTTTACAACAGTGGTAATAAAGAGAACATCTTTAAAAGCTTTCGGGGACAAAAATAGCAAATCGTCATCCGACTTCTCAATAGCAGTGCTTGGCCCCAGAAGACACAGGAGAAATTCCTTCAAAATTCCAACTGAAGATCACTTCTAACTTTGAATTTTATATCCAGTGAAAGAATCAATCAAGATACTTGTAAGGACTCAGAACTATATCTGGCAAGTGCTCTTTTACAGAAAGCTCCTAATGGAGGTGCTCCACCAAAATAAATAAGTAAACCCCAAACTGGAAAGACCTGAGATTCAGGAAACAGATAATCCTTCATAAGAAAAAGGAAAAGGTAAGTCTTGGGATGACAGTTAAGGATGGTCTCAGCAGAGAGCTGAGAAAAAGTCTGGAAACTAAGGAGTAAAGACTGGAGCAAGAGGACAAAGGACTACAGGAGAGAAGTCTCTAAAACCTCTTAAATGAAATAAAGTATAAAATATAAACTAAGACAGAAGACCACGATGTATTTAAGCATATTGAGAGTGTTTAATATATACTTTAAGGCAGAGTTTGGTGAAGCATTAGTGATGGGTACAGAGAAAGCAAAGCAAACAGAAAAACAAGCCAATTATTAATTCTGGAAACAAATTAACAGTTGGCTATTTTATGGCTCTACTGTGAAAAAGGCTAATTAACGTAATCATGAAAAAATCAATGCAAAGTATACATCAACCAACATCTGAAATAGCTGCCTGCCTGTACTATGAGAATGTGATGGGCCCTGGGTGTAAAGCACAATGTCTTAGAAGGAAGTCAAGAGATAATGCCTCAAATTTAAAAACGGAAAGAGAACTATATAAGTATCTTGCATATTTACATATGTAGATCTGTGTACCAAAGGAAACATCTAAGAGTTAAAAGTGGCTCCACATTAAAAGCAGAACAGGAGAAAAAGAAGGACACCGTTGCCTTGTGGTACTAATTTGCTTTTTAAACCATATATATTTTTGTTTTGATAAAAATAAAATAATTTTTTAAAGTTTATATGGTAAGGCTATAAGAAAGACAGTCTCAACCTACTGAAATTTTTTTTCTGCTACCTTTTTAAAAGTAATTCAGAAATATTTACTATAATAAAACATATAGTGATCCTCTGACTCAGCAATCTTATTCTGTCTGGTAAATTATCATAAATAAATGAAAACACTCATACTTATGTATATATGTACAAGGTTGTTTATTTTATCGGAAAGTGCACGATATTTGTTTATTTCACCAAAAAGTTTGTGGTGGCAAAACTCTGGAAATAATGTAACTGTACTTCAACAGGGGAATAAATAAATTATAGCATATTCACACTACGGTACAGGCATGCACTTACGGAAAAGTATAACATAGATCTGAATTTATTTGCATGGAGATATGTCCGTAATACATTTAAAAATAATAGAAACAAGTTGCTTAAGAATGTGTACTGTACAGTTTAAAGCCAATTTTATAAAGCAATTCAACTCACACATCTTATGTTAGTTTATACAAAGAAAAGGATGTAAAAGGATGCAAACTATTTCCGAGGGAGTAGACTTTGAGAGGGCTAAAGGGAGAGAGACTGTCTTTCCACGTCTCTATTTTTTTCATTGTCAAAATAAGTAAACATTACTTCTATAATTTAAATAAATCTAAACTAAAAACATGCAGCTGCTTCCTCCATGTTTCTTTGTTTAAGGGACTCTGGGAAGGAAATGTCAGCTAACATCAACACACCAGTGTTCAAGTGTGGACAGTGGAAGCAGTGATTGTGATCAATGGTTTTAGAAAACACTTCCAGGCATATTGCTATTATGCCACAGGTCATTACCCAGGAGTTCCCGGGGGGACAAGCCCAGGCACAGGGAAGAGATCAGAAGAGGAGACAGAGAAAACTGTATTTGAACCAGATCCTTCAAAACATTTACTGGCACTTTTGTTAACCTTTTTTGAATAATTTCTCTAATCTGCATCATTACATTATCTAATTTTCCTGGAAATTACCATATCTTATTAAGATCTCATCAATTAAAAAAAAGAAGAACATAGGTTTTAAAAAAAATCAGTTCCAATCAACCTCCCCAGATAATCATGTGACATGCCCCGCTGCCCACCCTAGCAGCCTTTGCAGAACTCCACCTGAATGTATCCACGTGGGCAAGCCCAGGTGAGACCAGCAGAACTGCCCAGCCCATTCACTGAACCATGAGAAATTATAAATTGTTGTTTTAACCTACTGAGTTTAGGGGAGGTCATATGCAGCACTAAAGAGAAATGAAACGACACCCAAGCTCTTTTCCTCAGCAACTTTTGAGAGAAACTAAGACAAATTTTTTTTTATATTTTTGTAGCTTGTGACAATTTGCTACACATGTGATACCCAATTTATCATAGGATCCAAATCTAGGACAAGGAAGGCCACAGTATAATCATGGTCTAATCAACTACACTGGATAATTTCAAAAGATGTTTCAGTAAATAATGGAAGGTGATTTGGGAAGTCATCAGCCCAGTATACAGTCTCCAGATGAGAATCTCTAAAGGTTTCTGATGGATTAAAAACCTTGAGGGACTTCCCTGGTGGTCCAGTGGGTAAGACTCTACGCTCCCAGTGCAGGGGGCTTGGGCTCGATCCCGGGGCGAGGAACTAGATCCCACACGCATGCCGCAACTAAGAAGTTTGCATGCAGCAGCGAAGATCCTGCATGCCACAACTAAGACCCAGCACAGCCAAAATAAATATAAATAAATAAATATTAAACAAAACAAAAAACCTTGCTTAGGTCATACTTAGTATTAAAATTCAGGGCTACAGTTTAAATACATTTTCTAAAAAATATCCTCAGGAGATATGGAAAACAGCAGAACAATATAAACAACATAATATGACCCATAAGAGGTGAAAGAATCTGAGATTAGGTACAACCCATAACATCACTGAGACAAAACTCACCCCCAAAGCAGGAGCCCATCCACAGCACCGTGTAGATGGGCATGCTCCATTCATTCATAAAGAGGTCACTACTTCACAAAACAGCCAATTGTATATTGAACAGGGCCTATTTTGAACAATTCTTTATTATATTAATCAAATGCTGACTCACTGATACCTCCACCAATAATTTCCATCTGTGGGTTAAATAATAAATTTACCATTTCCTCCAAATAACTTTTGAGGTACTATCTATCTATTTCTTTGAAACCAAAATAATTTCAATTATTTAGATCTTTCAACTCTGTTTTCTAAAATTTAATAAACGCTAATGTTCTTTCCTGAAAGTTTCTCCCATTCTTTCATTTAAATATGCCGGGAGGTTCCCCAGTACTACAGATATACCTAAAATTGATAACAGTGAATGCAGTACTTCATGTCTCCTGCCTTCTGCATTTCCATATTATGACTTTTCAGACATTGTTTTTCCATCTTCATTCTCTCGTATCTATGTAACTTGTGTTTTCTATACACATGCATGGTCTTTTCATCTCTTTCCTAAAATTTTAGCAAATATACAGCTATTCCTCTTTGTATATGCTGTTCTAAATGTGCATAAATAAAATTACCGAGGACTGGTTTTAGCTTTTGGTTTTAACTGAAGCTAACGTACTTACCTCAATTTTCTCATCTGGATCACAAATCTGAAATAGCTCTAAAAGAATCCGTGCACACTATCAAGCACAAGGGACTGACAGACAAATGTTCTGCTGGTTCTTTCTGCCAAGACCCTACTCATCATCCTCAACCACTCCACCAGATAAATAGTAGAAATGCTTGAACCACAAAGGAAAAAACTTCATCGAACCCTATTTGTCATTATTTTTCCTCTATGACAAATCAAAATTGAAAATTAAAAACATAATATTATCTTGCAGACCTTTGTACCTATACCAGTTTGCACGGTGTAAGGTGCTTTTTTGTTATCTGAAAATGCACAGCTTCTAAACATTTTAGCACTAATTAATCCTTAAATTCTCATTTACTCATTTATTCTCTCATTGGTATATAACACAAAGCACTGTCCTAGGTTCTGGGAGTAAACCAGTGGGAATAAATGTAACAAAATTCCCTGCCCTCATGGGGATGACATTCTACAGGAGCTCACAATCTATTGGATAGGCTAACAGGTTATTTTGTTCTTCACTGGCCTAATTAATATACAGTATCTATTTTTAAGTAAGCTTTAGCAATAGAGATGTTTTTAATGAATGTTAATGATATTTACCCCATATGAAAGTTAATGACTTAACATTATTGTCTTTTTTTCCTTTTGAGAACAATCACTTAGAAAACTTTGTATACATATTATATAAATGTTTCTGCCAGACAATAATTCAGTTAAGAAAATATCCTTTTATTCTAAAAGTCCTTTTATTTAGTTTTGTTTTAAAATAAGAAATTGATGTAAAACTTTATCAAATACCATTCAAGTATTATTTGAGATGTCATATGACTTTTCTTACTTTATCAATTTGTATAATGTACCAACATACACCTAATGGTAGTCCCAAAACGGAGAAGAAAGAATATTTGAAGAAATAATGATTGAAAGACATTCCATGAAAACAGAAACCAAAGACAGCAGGGGTGGCTACACTAGTATCAGACAAAACAGACTTTAAGACAAAACTTGTTACAAAACAAAGAATATCATATATTGATAAAAGGGTCAATCAGTCAAGAAGATTTAACAATTATTTAACATATACACACCTAACAACAGAGACCCCAAATACATGAATCAAACATTGACGTAACTGAGGTTATAGAGTTCTACAACAATAGTTGGAGACTCTTAATACTTCACTGTCAATAATGGATAGAACAACTAAACAGATCAATAAGAAAACAGAGTACTTGAACAACACTATAAACCAATTAGATCTAATAGACATATAGAGAAAAATACACAGAATAACAGCCATACATATTCTTCTTCCAAGTGCACATGGCACAATCTCTAGTATAGACCATATGTCAGGCCACAAAATAAGTCTTAATAAGTTTTAAAATATTTAAATCATAGCAGTATCTTCTCTGGCCACAATGGAATGAATTGGAAAGAAAAAGAAAAAGAAAAACCAGAAAATTCACAAACATGAGAAAATTAAACAACACACTCTTAAACAACCAATGGGTGAAAGAAGAAATCCCAAAGGAAATTAGAAAATATCTTGAGACAAATGAAAATGAAGACACAACATACCAAAATTTATAGGACACAGCAAAAGTGGTGCTCAGATGGGAATTTATAATTGTAAAGCCCACATTAAAAAGCAAGAAACATCTTATACCAATAACTGATCTTAATACCTTAAAGAAGTAGAAAAAGAAGAGCAAACTAAACTCAACCCAGCAGAAGGAAGTAAATCATAAATATTAGAACAGAGATAAGTGAAATAGAAGATACAAATGTAACAGAGAAAATCAACAAAACCAAAAATTGATTCTTAAGAAAGATTTTAAAAATTAACAAGCCTTTAGCTAGATTAAGAAAAAAGGGAAAAGACTCAAATTACTAAAATCAGAAATGTAATCAAGTCTGTAACCTACAAACTTTACAGAAATGTTTTTAAAAGGGATTATAAGAGAATATTATGAATATTTAATGCCAATAAACTGGACAACCTAGATGAAATGGAAAAATTCCTAGAAACAAACAAACTACCAAAAGCTACTCAAGAATAAACAAAAGATTTATAATAAGTAAAGACACGGAATCAATGATCAACAACCTCACAACAAACAAAGTCAAGCACAGGACAAGGTGGCTTCATTGGTGAATTCTACCAAACATTTAAAGAAGAACTGACACCAATTCTTCTCAAACACTTCCAAAAAAACAGAAAAGGAGGAAATACATCTAAACTCATTCTATAAAGCCAGCACTGCCCTGACACAAAAGACAAAGATATGAAAAGAAAACTACATACCAATATCTCTTCTGAATACAGATGAAAAAATCCTCAACAAAATAGTAGCAAATCAAATTCAGCAGCATATTAAAAGGATTATGGAAACACGAAAGACCTGAATAGGCAAAGCAATCCTGAGGAAGAAAATGGAGCTGGAGGAATCAGGCTCCAGGACTTCAGACTATACTACAAAGCTACAGTAATCAACACAGTATGGTACTGGCACAGAAACAGAAATATAGATCAATGCAACAGGACAGAAAGCCCAGAAATAAACCCACGCGCCTATGGTCAATTAATCTACAACAAAGGAGGCAAGAACATACAGTGGAGAAAGACAGTCTCTTTAATAAGTGTGCTGGGAACACTGGAAAGCTACATGTAAATGAATGAAATTAGAATATTCTATAAAACACAAATAAACTCAAAATGGATTAAAGACCTAAATGTGAGGCTGGATACTATAAAACTCTTAGAGGAAAACATAGGAAGGATACTCTTTGACATAAATCGCAGCAATATCTTTTGGGATCCACCTCCTAGAGTAATGAAAATAAAAACAAAAATAAACAAATGGGACCTAATGAAACATAAAAGCTTTTGCACAGCAAAGGAAACCATAAAGAAAACAAAAAGACAACCCACAGAATGGGAGAATATATTTGCAAACGGAGCTACCGACAAGGGATTAATCTCCAAAATATACAAACAGCTCATGCAGTTCAACATCAAAAAAACAAACAACCCAATCAAAAAATGGGAAGAAGATCTAAATAAACATTTTACCAAAGAAGACATACAGGTGGCCAAAAAGCCCATGAAAAGATGCTCAACATCACTAATTATTAGAGAAATGCAAATCAAAACTACAATGAGGTATCACCTCACGCTGGCCAGAATGGCCATCAACAAAAAGTCTACAAACAATAAATGCTGAAGAAGGTGTAGAGAAAAGGGAACCCTCCTACGCTGTTGGTGGGAATGTAAATTGGTACAACCACTATGGAGAACAGTATGGATGTTCCTTAAAAAACTAAAAATAGAGCTACCATATGATCCAGCATTCCCACTCCTGGGCATATATCCACAGAAAACCATAATTCGAAAAGATACATGTACCCCAATGTTCATAGCAGCACTATTTACAATAGCCAAGACATGGAAGCAAACTAAGTGTCCATCGACAGAGAAAAGGATAAAGAAGATGTGGTACATATATACAACGGAATATTACTCCGCCATAAAAAAGAATGGAATAATGCCATTTGCAGCAACATGGATGGACCTAGAGATGATCATACTAAATGGAGTAAGTCAGACAGAGAAAGACAAATATCATATGATATCACTTATATGTGGAATCTAAAAAGATGATACAAATGAACTATTTACAAAACAGAAACAGACTCACAGACTTGGAATACAAACTTATGGTTACCAAAGGGGAAAGGTGGGGGGAGGGATAATTAGGAGTTTGGGATTATCATATACACACTACTATATATAAAATAGATAATCAATAAGGACCTACTGTATAGCACAGGGAACTCTACTCAATATTCTCTGATAACCTATACGGGAAAAGAATCTGAAAACGAATGGATATATGTATATATATAACTGAATCACTTTGCTGTACACCTGAAACTAACACAACACTGTAAATCAACTATACCCTATATAAAATAAAAATCAAATTTAAAAAAGTATTTATAAGCTGTTCCCATGCAATAAAAACTAAAACTAATAAGTGAACTCATTAAAAAAAAGGATTAAACATCATGACCAAGTGGGATTTATCCATGAATGCAAAAGTTATTTAACATAAGAAAATAATCGGTATAATAATTATGTTAATATAATCAATTTTAAAATGAATGATTATTTTGATTGATGGAGAAAAAGACTTTTGACAAAATTCAACATTCTGTCATAATAAAAGCTCCCAATAAACTAGGAGTAGAAGGGAATGTCTTCAATATGATAGAAGACATTTACGAAAACCTCACAGCTAATATCATGTAGATCAGTAAAATAATAAAAATTTCCCCTTAAGATGAGGAGCAAGAAAGGATGCCTGTTTTCATCACTTCTATTCAATACTATTAAAATTTCTATCTAGACCAAGTAGGCAAGAAAAAGAAATAAACAGCATTCAAATTGGAAAAGGAAAAGGAAAACTATCTCTACTTGCAGACGTCATGAACTTATATGTAGAACAGCCTAAAGAATCCACAAAGACATGGTTGCAGCTAATAACAAGCTCAGCAAAGTTGCAGGATATAAGATCAATACTTGAAAATCGGTTGTATTTCTAAACACTACCAATGAACAATTGGAAAAAGAAAATAAGAAACAATTCCATTTACAATAGCATACAAAAGAATAAAATACTTAGGTATAAACTTAACCAAGAAGGTGCTAGTCTAGTACACTGAGAAGTACAAAACACTGTTCAAAGAAATTAAAGAAGACAAATAAATGTAAAGGCATCCCATGTTCATGAATTGGAATCCTTAACAATGTTGAGATCACAATAATCCCAAAATGATCTATTAAGAGAATGTATTTCCTATTAAAATCTTGATGACCTTTTTTAGCAGAAATGGAAAAGCTGATCCTAAAAATCATATGGAATTGCAAAGGACCCTGGATAGCCTAAATAATGTTGAGAAAGAAAAACAAAGGTCAAGTACTCACACTTTCCAATTTTAAAACTCATTATAAAGCTTCTGTAATAAAAACAGTGTGGTACTTATATAAGGATAGGCATATAGAATAGTGAAATAAAACTGAGAGTCTAGAAATAAATACATTCATTGCCAACTGCTTTTCAACAAGGGTGCCAAGACCATCATTTAATGAGTAAAAACTAGTATTTTCAATAAATGACGCTGTCCAACAAATGGACAACTCAATATCCACATATAAAAGAATGAATTTAGACCCCCTACCTTACATCATAAACAGAAACTAACTCAAAATGAATCGAAGACCTAAATTTAAGAACTAAAACTATGAAACTCTTAGAAGAAAACATAGGGGTAAATCTTTATGGTCTTGGATTAGGCAAGGGTTGACACCAAAAGCACAAGGAAAAAAAAAAGAGAGCGAGAAATAGATAAGTTGGGCTTCATCAGAATTAATAACATGCATATCAAAGAATACTATCAAGGAAGTGAAAAGTCAAGCTACAGAATGAGAGAAAATATCTGTAAATCATATATCTGATAAGGGTGTAGGATCAGAATATATAAAGAACTCTTGAAACTCAAGGAAAAAAAGAGTAACAACTTACTTTAAAAAATAAACCAAGGACCTGAATAGATATTTCTCCAAAGAAGATATACATATGGCCAAGAAGAACATGAAAGGATGCTCAACATCATTAGTTATCACAGAAATGCAAATCAAAACAACAGTGAGATACCACTTCACACCCATTTGGATGGTATAATATTTTTGTTATAAATAGAAAAAAACAAATGTTGGTGAGAATGTGAGGAAACTGAAAACCTCTTACATTGCTGGTGGGAATGTAAAATAGTACAGCCTTCATAAAAAACAACTGGCAGTTCTCCCAAAAGTTGGAACATACAACATGACCCAGCAATTCTACTTCAAGGTATATACTCAAAATAATGGATAATGAGTGTTCAAACAGTTACTTGAGCATGAATGTTTATAGCAGCACGATTCATGATAGCAAAATGTAGAAACAACCAAAATACCCTACAATAGATGGACGGATAAACAAAATGTGGTATATCTATACAATGGAATGTTATTCAGCCACAAAAAAGGAATGAAGTTCTGATACCTGCTGCAATGGGAATGAACCGTGAAAATATGAATATTATGCTGGGTAAAATAAGCCAAACACAGAAAGATTACACATTATATGATTCTATTAATATGAAATAACTAAAACAGGTAAATTCACAGAAACAGAAAGCAAGTTCCCAGGGGCTAGTGGGAGGTAGAAATGCTGAGTGACTGTTTGTTACAGAGTTTCCTTTTGTGATGATGAAATGTTTTGGAACTAGAAAGAGGTTAGGGTAGCACAGTATTTTGAATGTACTAAATGCCACTGAATTGTACATTTTAAAATGGTTAATTTTTGTTATGCTAATTTAACCTAAAAAAAAGCATTTTAGAGTGATTTGTTATGAAGCCATGGTAACTAGAACATCTCTAAAACTTTTTTGCCTCTCCAAGGTCACAAAGTTATACTTGTATGTTTTGTTTTAGAAGTTTCATTGTTTTTGTTTCCATCTTTAAGTCTATGACCCATCTCAGATTGATTTTCAGTATGAATTAAGGTAGGGATCAACTTGTGTGTATTTTCCGTATGAATGTTCAATGTTGAAGGGATTTTTCTTTTCCTACTGTATTGCTTAGATGTCCTTGTGGAAAATCATTTGACCGCATATGTAGGTCTATTTTTAGACTCTTTATTAAATTCAATTGATCTATTTGTCCATCCTTTCACCAAAATCACACTGTCTTGATAACTGTAGTTCTATAAGACTTGAAGTCAGGTAGGGTAAATTCTCCAAACTACTTCATGTTTTTCAAGATTGCTTTAGATAATCATGGTTCTTTCCCTTTCCAAATCAATTTAAAATAATACTGTCAATTTCTATGGGTCAAATACCTGCTAGATTTTGGATAGGGATTGTACTTATTTCAATAGGAGATTGTTATTTATTTCTGTTCCTCTTTTCTTGCCTTTGTTTTGGGAGAATAAATCAAAAAATTGGGGGCATCCTATTTTAATAAATTTATTAACTTTTTATTTATGCTTTTTTGTGCTTTTTAGTGGTGCTCTACATATTACAATATACAGCTTTAACTTACCATGGTCTATGTTCAAAAGATATTCTATTACTTCAGGAATAATTTATGTTTCAACAATACATTTCCAGTCAATAACTCTGAATCCTATAATCTTACTGTCATGTATCAATATCTCTACATATATTATTAAATATTCATGATACTTTGTTACTAATTTCCTTTAAAGAGCTAACAGTCCGATGGAACCAGAAGTTGAGAGTAGGTCCCCTGAACAGAAAAAGATACCAGATGCCAGTCCACCAGTAACATTTTGTGGCTACACAGCATCCCATAAATAGCAAGGGCTCTACAAAATGAAAGACCTTACAGCATTCTACCCTCAAGGTGATGCGATCCAGGACTCAGCCCTTTAAAATAAGCCCCTAGGGTTATGGATTTATCACTGGGAGAGGGGGAGAGAGACAGACAGAAAGACATTTCCAAGGATAGAAAGGGAAATGTGAGACTGAGAACTGACTGATTTCATTTTTCATTTATTCCTTTACATTTTTTTCATTTAACACTTATTAATTGAGCCAGGAACTATACTGGACATTACTGGGAATATGGTTGTGAACAACACATTTAAATTTTAAACTTGCATATTTTTTTAAATGTTGGGACCAAATTTTATAAACCAAACTGGTGAAGCAGGATAATTTAGCTACAATCATAATTTTAAAAGAACATTTGTAGTTTGTAGTACTTCACATAATTCTCACAAGAACTTTGTGGTTGATACAATACTTTTTATGAGTACCACTATATAAATAAAGAAACTCAAGGAGTTAATTTCAGTCATTTTCACAAATGACCCAAATTCAGATTCCAGTTAGCACATAATGATTTTTCAAAATTTTCAAACAAAAATAAATATTTTCTACCTATTCCTTTTCCTGTTTAAATTAAAATCAAACATCTCACTCTGTAACAACCACAAGAAACTGATGTGTAAGAACAGCTTTCAAGCTCTCTTGTCTTCCAAGAATAACAGACTTGCTACAAGATCCTAAGCTACATGACATGTTTAGGCGTACGTGGTGGTAACAGAGCACTGGAAAAACTTAGTGGCTAGAAAGGCAGTGGGAAAGGAGGAGAGGCATTGAGAGAGAAGGGGTACTTATCATCATGGGAGAGAGTAAATATACAAGCTTCAGTAATAAATGGGTAGGGCTTCAGAGAGATCCTGGGTGAAGGATTTTTTTTTTAATTTTGTTAAATGTTTTGAACAGAAATCTTCTTTGCCTTCTCTCTAAGATATTTAATTTGCTTTTATGTCCTTTATTAAATGTAGGGTTGGTATTGCTCTGAATGTGATAAAACACTGCAACTATTCATGAGGCAAGGGACCTATTCCACGCAGTTTACATTCTTAAAAGAATATTATACTCAAAAAGATCTAAATCAATTACATATGCTTGAGAATGAGTAGCTATATATAAATAAAGCTCCATGTTAATGCTGAAACAAATGTGAAATTCATTAGAATAGCCAGAATATCAGATAAAAAATGTGGCTTCAATTCTTACCTTTTCTTCATTTTACTAACACACACTTACATACATTAAGTAATATCTGAATGACAAACTTCCTTACATGATTTTGATTCTGGTGATGGTGGAGAAAGACTAGACACGGCAAGGTCGCTTTTTGACTTTTTAGGCTTCTTTGCATTTAACTGCCAGGGTTTATCATAGTTTCTGAATTCTTTTCTTGTTCCTTTATGTTCTGTTAAAACAAAAAAAAATACATATAGAAACAGTAGTGATTTCATGATTGGCCAAAAACTAAATCCATGAAGTAATTAGATATACCTGGCAAAAGCTACGTCACCTCATATCAAAATAATGCAAATGTCCCAAAGTATTACTTGCTTTATTTCTCCTGTAAATTTGAGTTTTGAATTTGATATGAATTAGCTTATATATTAATATGGTTAAGATCATGCTAAACTGGGAAATTATTCAAAAGTCTTTTTAAGGCACAGATTACTTAAAATAACACTGTATACATGGGTGTCATGGAATAAAGCCTTGTATTCTGTTGTAAATAAAAACAGCTAAATGTTAAAGTAAATTTTACTCATTTGATGCTACCTTACCTGTATTCACTGTGGCACATAAAACCACTGGTGCTCACCTACACTTCCTCCATAGTATCCCTCATTTTTTCCACTGTTCTGTTCAAGAAAGAGTAGTTCAACCACCTTTACTGAAAGCTGTAGTTCCCCTTCAAAGGTGGCCAGTGTCATACCAACTTCCAAATGAAATGATCTTTCCAGGAGTTCATCTCTCTTAACTTCTTTGCATTCCATATTTTTAGACAGACTTATATTGTGGAATTTTTTCTTCTCTTATTCTCAGGGCATTACATTCTCCTCATCCCCATATCACCTATCTAACTGTTCCTTCTCTGTCTTACTCATGCTTCCTTATCTTTCATCTGTATGACATTCCTTAGCTTCCTTCTGCCTTCTTGTTTAAATTTAAACAGCCTCAAATCATCCCAGCTCTATGGATGACTCATAAATCTTTCTCTGACTACCCACTTATAAATACCAAGTAGACATCATGAAATATTATAGGGATTCCTCAAATTTTCATGTTAAGTTTGTACTTAATGAGCTGTTATCCAATTTTTTTACTTCCAACATCCCATTAAATATCAAAAGAGGCATAAATATTCTAAAACACTAGGAACAGAAATATTGGTCTATATTCTGCCAGAACCCAGGAAGTACTTCCATACATAGAATTAAGACAAAAGATCGGCATATCAGAAAGAGACTGAAAAATTTCTAGACATCCACAATGCTTGCCCCTAGCTCAGATTCATCGCCTTATATTGTTTCACAATCTATCAGAATTTGTCGTTTTACATACAAACTAGAACCGTACTTTCTTCTAGTGCAACATAGCTAAAAGAATAAAGAATCATGGACACAAAACATAGCATCTCATGATACAAAGAAAAACTAAAAGGAGCCAGAAACAATGATATATTGGATTTTGTGGCTTTTTAAATTCTCCACTATTGGAAAGAAAAAAAAAAATCCACATTAATTTAAATATTCCAGCAATGATATTTTTCTTATTTAGTCAGTTAAAAAGAGATGAGAGACAGAAAGTCACTTGTCAGTCTAGCAGAGACCTACAGGATTTGACTGATACTGGAAAGTTTAGTAGCAACCATGATTTCACCTGTCTCCCCCAAATTTTTGAAAACGAAACGGTTCCAAGCTATATGGTGAGTGAACAGAAAAGAAGAGTCTACCTCCATTATTTATTGACAAACCTTAAACTAGACAGAACACTCCTCATTTAAATTCAAACAAACAAAATAAATATCATTTTAAGAAGGAAGATTTAATATAAAAAACAAAAATACATCATTCAAAATACAGAGGAAATTCACAGTTTGGGGAAAGATTTACTATGAAAAAACCTTCAAATTTTAGAATGTGGCTATTTTATCTTCTTAAGAAAAAGAAAATAGACTCTGTGAAGCAAAAAGAAATGAGAAAAGAGATAAAACTATAAAAATATAATTGCTAAGAGAAATTAAAGAAGATAAGCAAACACTGACAGGAAGCTAAAATGCAATACATACCAACATTTAAATTTGTGTACAAAGCCAGAAAGAGAAAACCAATACTACAGAAAACTGAATCAGTGACACAGAGAACATGCTTGACAAACCTCCCTAGAAGTTCCAATGAAGTAAAGAAAACTCAATTATACATAGTTGATTTTCTTGAAGAAGAAATCAAAACAAACACCACAGAAACACTAACTAAGGACATAAGAAGAAAACTGTTCTAGGCTGAAGACCTGGGTTTGCTAACTGAAAGGATTCACTGAATAAAATGAAAAATTAAAGAAAAAAGACAAAACATCTAGATGTAGTCCCAGTAAAACTTTGGAATATCAGAAATAAAGAAAAAACAAATCCCATAAGTATTTAATAACAGAATATCGAAAAATGAGTAAAAACAAGGTTGCTTTCAATTTTCTCCTAGACATTAAATGACAGACTTCTGAGAAGATGTTATGTCCCAAGATGCTGGATACATTTAAAAGCAAAAAGAGGGCACCTTCAGATACTTTCAAAAAGTACTGACCTATATATTTTGACGATTGAGACATTTTCTAACTAATTAGAAAAAGCACCAAAAGAAATAATTCAAAATTACAGTTACAGTTTAAACTGGCATTATTTACTGTCACCTGAATTATAACTTCATCAGTTAATATTCACATCCAAGAATTAAGTCTATGCTTTCCTTCTCCCTCCTGCCATACCCTTCCCTCTAAAATCTTTCCTCTTCACCTTCTGGGGCATACGTTCCACGGTAAACAAACAGCCCTCTATCTTCAAATCCCTTCCTTCAAGTCAGGAGAGCCACTCATTCTTTCCACAAGGGCACTCCCTCCTCTGCAGTTTCCTGGAATGGAGGGTGTTCATTCCCCCACGTGTCACCTGCCACAGACTGCGTTTTTCTGGTCCGTCCACGTTAAGCTGAAAGTCTCTCCTCTCTTCCGGTAAGTGCTGCCTGTCTCTACAGCTCACCCCCTTCATTACTGCATCCTCATTCCTGCCGCAGCCCTACTCGAGACACTGGCACCGTCACCCTTGACCTTTTAACGGCGAGAATGAAACCCTGGTGACCTCTTAATCCTTAAACAAACCATGCACTGAACCTCATACTTCACTGTCCTCCTCAACTCTAAAGAGCTTCCCTTCCCTGGACATCAGACACCCCCAAACTCAGGTCACCCACAGGATGTTCCCATCATCTGGAATCATTCCACCTCAAAAGCCTTGATCCCAAATATCACAATTTCCCTGTCCTTCTCAATCTTTCATGTTTTCACCACACCTCCCCTTACACAGGCCTCTCAAAGGATTTTAGCTCTCTGACTAGCTTTTTATGTCTACACTGTTTCCTTGTTCCCTACCCGCTCATACCAGACCATGTGCTTTGATCACTTGCACAATTTACCCACAAATACCCTCAGCTCCTTTGCAGAACTGCTCTTCCACCCTCCGTCCTCACTAGGGCACGACTACAGTTCTCATCAGTCTCTCATAAGGCTTTTCTGTCCCTCCTCCCAGCACTTCTGGGCACTGTGGGGAAAAATCACAATCTTGCCCATGGTTTCCATGATTAATTCATGTCTTGAACTTCAGAGAAGCCCCAGAACTGCTTTAGTCTTTTTTATTTTCCTTTGCCAACTCTTCTTTTCTTTCCCATGGTGACTTTTCACAATTAATATCATTCACTTCAATCTCCCCTATTCAATCCCCAAACCTCTTGCCCTCAGCAAACAACCTCACTTCCTAATAAACAGGCAGAATTTAAGGCAAAAGACCCTTGCCTTCCCCTAGTCCATCTCCTATTCTAAATCTGACCACAACTTCTCCCATTCTCCCACTCACATGGTTTTATTGTGCACAATCCTGAATGCCATACCTGCGACTCCTGCCTTAAGCCATTCCCAGAGTTTTAGACTCATATCCAACAGCTTGCTGGAATTACCTACTAAGATACCCCACAAGAAATTCAAATTCATCCAAAGGACCTGGACTTATTATGGGTCTTCATAAACTTAGTCCTGTGTTCCCATCTTGCTTTATTAAACAAGCACTTATGCCATTACCCTAGTAAACTGCAAGTTATAATAATCTCCTTCCCTCTCCAAGCAAAGAGGCATTAAGTACTTGTGCTAGTCAGAATTCTAAAGTGATCCCCCCGATATCTGTCCCTTGATGTTATGCCCTAAATAATTCCCTCCCCTTGAGCGTAGACAGGACCTTTGACTTGCATCAAACCAACAGAATATGGCAAAGGTAATGGGATGTCAATGCCATGATTACATTGTATTATATAAGATTCCATTTTAGTAAACTTGTATGAAAGAAATTCCCTTCCTTGTTAAAGAAATAAGCTGCCATGATGCAAGAGTCATGTGGCAAAGAACTGTGGGTTGTACCTATTTGCTGAAAGCAGCCCCTGGCTGAGATCCAGCAAGAAAACAGGGACCTCAGTCATACAGTTGCGAGGAAATTAATTCTGCCGACCACCTGAGTGAGCTTGGAAGCAGATTCTATTCCAGCCTCCAACACCTTGATGTGCAGCTTTGCAGATTAAACAGAAGATTTAGTTAAACCCTGCACAGACTTCTGACCTGTGAAAAATGTGAGATATTAAATGTCTGCTGATTAAAGCTACAGAATTTAATACACTACTGTCTCTCCAGATATAATTTATAAATATGGGTTCATATCAGCTTCAATGAGCTCACAGATGTTTATCTGGTCCACCTTCAGAAGAATGGTGCCTTCTTTGCAGCTACAAACCAGAGCCTATGCCTAAGAGCCACCCTACTAGGAATCTAACAATAAGACAGTGAGGCCAAGAAAAACCAAGAGTCCCCTCTTTTGTACACCAGAAGCCCATATTCTAGTTTCCTGTATGCAGCAGAGAACTTCTGTATGGATAACTAACACCAGAGTTGTCTACATTCTTCAGAGGATACCCTATCCCCTACCCACTTTAGGCACCAATGTGAGAATACAGCCAAAGAAAACCAAAATCCTTTCACGGGATCCCATAGAGCATGAGAGAAGAGAAGCGATGGTGTTATCCGCAGGAGCATCTGGAATCCTGTCAGTCAGATAACCATGGGAGTCAGGTGAGGAGTCAGCTACCCAAGCAACAGGTCTGGGGGGGAGTGGGGATTTGGGTTTGGAAGTAAATACTAATACCAAACGAACAGAACAGGGTGTAGAAGATATAAGCTGTCGGACACACATTTTATAAATAAAAATCAAAGTCACGTCTACCCAATTATATCACCAGTGCTTACTGGGGAGATAAGGCTATTGCATACTTGGTAAGGCTGGCTCCCCAACAGAGTGAATAAAGCTTCCTCAGGTTGAACTTACTACAGAAGGTAAAATTAGAACTGAGGGGGGCTTCCCTGGTGGCGCAGTGGTTGAGAGTCCACCTGCCGATGCAGGGGACACAGGTTCGTGCCCCGGTCCGGGAAGATCCCACGTGCCGTGGAGCGGCTGGGCCCATGAGCCATGGCCGCTGAGCCTGCGCGTCCGGAGCCTGTGCTCCGCAACGGGAGAGGACACAACAGTGAGAGGCCCGCGAACCGCAAAAAAAAAAAAAAGAAGAACTGAGGGAAACAGAGAGTAATTATCCATTTGGGCTACAAAAAAGGTAACTGTAGAAATCTACTGTTTACCTTTCTACACAGATGAGCTCCATAAGCACTTAATTCAAATTCTTCATAAAAAGATAAGAAGTTTAAAAAAAAAGATGTTTAAAATAATTAGTTTTCATTCATATGAAAGCTTTTCATGCAAATCTGAATCTTATTTCTATTCAGACTGAATACAAAGATGCCCATATTTTGAAGCTAATATATAACAATATATTCAAATTCAAGAATATTTTTTGACAAATTTTAGCATACAGATGAAGTCTCCGATGAATACGTGAAACCCTAGGTAACCACCTAGATTTACTCATTATAAAGAGAAAGACTTTCGTAAATTTTAGTTTAAATGCATTAACATTAACTGTAAAATATATTTTTCATTTACCTAATGTTTCACTTTCTGCCCAGAGAGCTGCAGATCCAGATAAAGTTCTCTGAAGGTGTCCACGGTTTTCTTGTTTAGACTGAAGATGGTCAATGAGAAATGGGATTGGCTGGTCAGGTGTCTCAGTAATTAACTTGGTCATTAATTCCTGAAGGCAAAGTAAAGCATATGTTTACATCTAATAATAATAGCAAACACGTATATATAACTTACTACTGCCAAGCACTACAACTAATTTAATCCTCATAATAATCTTTTCAGGCAGGCACAAGTTATTGCCCAAATCTTGAGGAAACTGAAGTGCAGAGAAGTAAACTGTGTTACACAGCTAATACATGGCAAAGCCAAGATATATTTATTTTTATTATTATATTTGTCCAAAAACATACTAGAAATTTATTCTAAAAAGAATTTTCAATTTCAGGTTACTATTTTGAGAGATGCCATTATATATTAACTTTTCAATAAACCTCACCATATGCCTTATATACCAATATCATTTTTCTTTCTTAACTATATATAAATATCCCTAAATGAAGAAAATGTTGTTGGAATGAAAGTAACAAGTCACAGCTTCACAGCAACCAAAAAAATGTCTTCAACTGGTTCTCCATCAAAAATTCCTTTTTCCAAAAGCCCTGATGGGTATTCATTCTTTCTTGTTCTTGTTCTTTCTTTCCTTTTTTTTAATGAGTGAAGCGATGGAGAGTCCCATTTTTAGACAGCTCTAAGGATGCTTTAAATTGGGGAGAAATCTGCTTAAGGGTAATCTCTACACATTGTTTTTGCCAGTCAGGAACAGCAAGAGCAAGTGCCAATTTATGGTCCATTAGTATCCCCAGACTGTTCTCCGATGAACGGCTGCCCAGCCCACTGAACATCACTTCGTGCTGTGCAACTGGGTTTGCGAACTTGCATCCACCACTTTAGATTCATATTAGTCACCATTCATCATGTTGGGTTTAGCCCAGAATTCTAGTCTGTCAATTGTCATTCTAAGTTCAGATTCTGTGAGAGGCGGTGGTTCTAGTGATACACTGGGTATCAGGTATTAGGACTGCTAATGGAAGGGATACTGGAAATTCCCCATCCCCTTGTCTTTCTTTGTTGGTGGCCTATTTCCTTTGCCTTGAATGCTCTTTTCCGGGATGTTCAGATGGCTGGCTTGTCATCATTCAGTCTCTAATGATATCTTCTGAAAAAAGCTTACCCTAATGAATCTTCATAAGCTTTTATCACTTCTTTATCTTCTTCGCAGTATTTAGCAACTGTCCAGAATCATCTCATTTAAAATTTGCTCATCAGTTTGTGCCTGACTCTTCTCCCCTGCTACTACAGCACTAAGACCAAGAACTGGCCTGGTTTGATCTCTACTCTCTCCTAAGGGTCTGGATTCTACCTAGTTCATAGGTGGTGTTCAATGAACGAATGAACATTTGGTTTACTGACCCCAGGTAAATATCAGAAATTAAAATCCCTTACTGTCCTAATAAACAATAATTAAAGCATCCATAAATTTCTTAGCCCAGCAAAACACACTCTTCTGAACTCCTACACAAGAAACTGCTGTCATATCTCAGGGATATTTGTTGACATTTATAATAGTTTAGAAACACATGGATTTATCTGAGTAGAGGCTAAATGGATTTTATAGATGACAAGATTCCAAGTTGATCTCAGAGACATGGATAAAGTAATTCAAGGTATTTCAAAAATGTGCAGACTGAACATAAAGTTGGAACTAAAAAGAGGAAACGATTTCTACTATGAACACACTGTGAAGCAAAATATTTGTCAGACAAACGTAAGATGTTTTTATATTCTAAAACATAGGTGAGCAAACAACCAGTTGGAAAAGGTCTTCTTTACTTCTGTTATTTAAAGTCTCAATTATTATGGTTATAACTTAAGAGGTCATTCCTCTACATGGCAGAGCAATGCAAGGTTCAATTAAAAACTTACACAGAAGTGGAACATAATTTAAAACATTTTAGATTTTGCTACTGTAGAAAAGATGCATTATATTCTATTTAAATTAACTGTACATTACAAAAGCTATGAGAAAATAGAGAGAAAAATAAATAGAAGGACCAACTAGATTACTCTTGTCACAGAAGGCCTGGGCACTCCGATAAAGCAAAATTAGGTCAGATAACAAGGCTTTAAAGCTAAAGCAATTTCTACCCTGAAATCTCTGAAGATCTCATGCACTTTTTTTTTTTTTAACTTTCAAGTTAGATGGAAAGTTTCTGGGTTTTTTTCCTTTTAAAATAAACTGAAGTGTCCCTACATTGTCTTTAGGAGATGGACCATACAATCATAATAGACCAAGGAGTCACTGTTAATTTTTTTTAAATAACATCCGTCTAGTAGCTAGTTTTGGATACCCTTATATTCCATGAATGAATATACGAGACTAAAGACACAGGACAAAAACCGTCGCAAAAATGAAAAGAGCTAATGTTTGCAATAAGGTGTATTGGGTATCTTGGTTGATCAAGAGTCTAGTTCTAGATTATTGCATTTATAAGAGGAATTACCCTGCCTCTCACTCAATCCATGTATATCCACTGGCATTCGGACTTTAATGATTCTGAGGACTTAAACTCTTTCCCAGACGTGAATATTTTAAATCCTTAGATTTGCAAAGATGCTACCGGCAATAAAAGGACTGGTTTCCCCACTAGGACTGAGACACACAGAGATAGAACCGAGGGGCCGACAGATCGAGGAGATGAGAAAGGAGCCGCGCACCTTGAAGGTCAGGTGGAAGAGAGACACCCGACCGCAGAAGGTGGTCAGGGACCGGCCACCATAAGGAAAAGAGTATTCCAGAAGCGCGGGCCAGTGTCGGGGATGGAGGCCGAACGCCGTTAGGGAATGTTCCGTGCTTCCGGGGAGGGAGAGCGGGGCTCATTTACTATTCTTACCCTGAGCGTAAGAGTTGTGCCATGGAACTCCTGGGTGTCAGAGCCTGACCAACAGAGCGACGCTGCATCCGCCCTTCCCCTACTGGGCCACCAGTCGCCCGCGCGGACGCCAGCCGGCGCGGCAACGACGCGCTCGGCCGACGCCGCCCGCTCTGCCGGACGGCGGCCCCGCGCAGGCGCACTCTGGGGCGCGGACTCGGGCGCAGAGGCGGGTGCGGGGAATCCCGCCCGCCCGTCCCGAGCCCTAGCGGTGCCCGAGCGCCTGAGAGCAGGCTCCCCAGCAAGGGTCCCTGGGGTGTCATCCTCTTCCTGCCCCGGAATGCAGTCGCCCCCAAAGCTGTCCCGAGGGAGATACACCGACGTGGCTTTTGGGCCGCTGCCCCAAGCCTGTCCCGGGACGCCCTCTGCAG
The DNA here is from genome assembly GCF_039906515.1 of Pseudorca crassidens. NCBI lineage: Eukaryota > Metazoa > Chordata > Mammalia > Artiodactyla > Delphinidae > Pseudorca > Pseudorca crassidens. The sequence goes on from NC_090312.1 coordinate 71,889,982, forward strand.
AGCCCGGGAACCCTGCCACGGTCTGGATGGCGACCCCAGCGCCCCGGGAGCTGGCTGCAGTGTGCCAGGGTATCCCTGTATGTACTGAATCGTGTCTGGAGCCAGAAACCCCACCCTCCTGCCTTGCCCACACCAGAGACTAAAGCCTCGGACCCAATGAGGATGCTTCCCAGCTCGGAGGACCAGAGCCCGGTCCCCGCCTGACAGTTCCGTGACGAGAGCCCTCCCCAGAGCTCAGGCCTTAGGCTCAGAGGCTGCCCTGAACTTTGGCCAGAAGGTTTGGAGGGTCCCCGCCTGAGCAGCTTCTACAAATACCCTTGCCTGTCAACCAGGAATCAGGCCTGTAGTATGGGCCGCCTCCTCATTTGCTCCTTCGGTGGTTTTCAAGCTTTCCCTTAGCGGAGGATCCCTGGGAGGTTTTGGCTGTGGGCATAAATAACTTGAAACAATGGAAATGGCAATAGCACTCCTGTTCTGGAACAAAAACTTTGTGGAAATTTTAGGCCAAGGGCTTGGGAATTGATAAAATAAAGGTATTAATTTTAATGTGACCCTGTTTGCACTCAACGGCTAGTTAAAGATGGGGCATTCAAGTTGCAAACAAAATATGTTAGCAGCTGTCCTCAACAGAGGATTTAACTCATAGTTAATTGATATCAATAATATTACCGATGTAAGCGAGATGCAATAGAAGAAACAGGATAAGGCAGCGATTAGACACAGAAGCTTTGAATGAAATCTTATGGACACTTTTTCAAATCACTCGTCTTCTACTTAGTAGCTGTATGACTTTGGGCAAGAAACTCAATCACTTTAACGTTCAATACTTCATCTACTAAATGTGGATGATAATAGTACCTACATGATACGGTTGCCAGGAGGATTAAATAAGATAATGATCGTAAAGCATTCATAAAGTGCTTGGGATATATGTAGCCTATTGTGATGGGAGGCCTAACATTTTCTTCTAAGGCTGGGAACTGTTTCCCAGAATCTTCTTTATATGATCTGGGTTAGAGTACAGTATCCCAATGTGAGGAATTCATAGAAGACTTAGAAAGTAAGAGAAGCAGAAGAAATTATTCTCTGGAGTTGATTGCAAGCAGATGTGACGGCAGATGAGGGATTCACATCAGCTTCCCAGCAAATTTGTGGAAACCTCCACTGCAGACTGGGATAGCTGTGGGAATGGTACAAAAGTACTGGAGAACTGCAGCAGCTTCCAGGCAAGGAATTGAAAACCACTTGCTTTGGATATCCAGGTGGTGATTTTCAGGGTGGGCTCCTCCACCTTTGGTGACAGACAGCATTTCCCTGGCCTCTGCGCCCCGACCTTCTAACTCTCCATCATGCAAACTTATTTGTATTAAACCCTATATGACCCAGATACGGAGTTGCTTCTGTTTTCCTGACTAAACCCCCCTTAATGATCTACCCAAAGGTGGTGTTAGCTACTATTTTCAAGTTTATTATTGCTTTTATATATTTATATGTTTATTATTACCACTACTGTTATTACCATTTTTATCAGATATTTTTATAGCATATGTTTTTGATAGACTATGTACATTGCATCTTTTTATTGGCTTTACTTTTTCTGATTATAAAACTAATTAATGGTCTCTTAATACAGTTTATTATAAACTGCAGTCTTTAACTTCATGAATATTGAGACAGCCCCTGCATTGATATGTTTCCTTTTTTGTTAATTATAATTTTGTTACCAATTCAAATATATCTATTTTTAAAACATAAATATATAGGAAGATAACATTATTTTTAAAAATTTTGAAAAACAATCTAGGGAACATAAATCATTAATTACTGACTGCAAATTTGTATTATACATCATGTGAATACATGGAAGTTAGGGCTATTATAACCTTGTACTATATAGAGCATGGCCATAATAAGTTGGAGAATGAATGCTAACTAAATAGCAATAATGACTGTCACAAAATACATTTTAATTTTAACGTCCACTAGGTAAAAGCAAAACCATGAGTGAGTTGGTAGCTCATCACAGTCATTTATTATTAAATAATGTGTGAGTAGTTAAGGGAATGAGTAATCAGGCAACAGTAGAAAACATTTTAATAGATTCTTTTCATCTGATGAAAGCTATGGAATCTCTTGGTTAAAAAACCAAAAAGTACATGTATACACACAAACATCAAATCTTACATAATATTCCTGGGTGGGTGTTTACCCATCCATGGGCTAACCCTCTAAGGTTTCATTGACTCCAGGTTAAGAATCCTTGCTTCAGGTCACACAGCAAACGGACAGCATGGCATTCTGCCTAAAAATGTACTTGCTTACTTAACTTCTTACTTGGGAGTAAGTTACTTCTTACTTCATTTCCTGAGAGGTAAGTACTAGCCTCAGTAGAAAGTTATCAGGAAACAAAATTAAAACCATTTCCAAAATCTCAGGACTTTCTCATCATATAGTCTTTTTGTTAAATCAATAAATATACAGGATATTACACTATAGTAATAATGGAGGTGGTGTCAATCAAATACATTTTTTACTCAACACCATAATTATCTTAAATATTAATTGGCATGTGGCACATTACCATCTGTAGAATATTTTAGTTCAAAGCTGGCATTAAGATCTGACGGCTGAATTAATTCATTCTAAATCTGCATATGTTTCAATTTTCTCTTTTTAACTAGGTCTTATTAAAAATTTGCATGAGATCACAACCTCCCAAACACTCACCCTCTCCACCACCACCTGTTTTCATAAATAGGTAGTTAATGGGCATTGAATTGTCAACAAATAAATGAGAGACTATCAACTTGAAAATCAGTTGTCTCCAAAGTAGCTTATTTTTCTGAAACAGCCTTATTTTAAATTGATGTCAGTATTCCCAACTGATAGAATCCCACTTGGTTTCCACCCCCACCAGAACCCTTGCCTTTTCATTCATTCCATTTTTCTAAATAGAAGTAGAATGGAGGAAATTTTTTTTTCTGCTTCATTACACCTCTAGCCTCTGTTACGAGTTTTGGCTTTGGCAACAAATAGGTTCCAATGCAGCATCTAGGTTTCCATGCACAAGTGAGAAGGGGACAGACATCTGTTTGATGTTTTCCGGTCAGACACTTCCGTTCACAGAACTCAAACTGTCCTCTGGTTTCTCAACCTTCCTCCACCTCAGGACCGTGCCCAGGCCCACCCTAAACGTTCTCTCATTCCCAATCAGAACTGAGATTTCACTGGAAGGCTGAGCTCAACAGGAAAGATAGCAATAATTCAAAGTATCAGTTATTTACTGAGTTTGATATGCACAAGTGTCAAGTATATTCCATAAATTTAACCACTCACTATACATTAAAGGACTGCATACAAGATGCACAACCCAACTAGGATATATGCACTTTTACAAAGGTGTGTGCTAACTCCCTGCTTATTTCAGGTCACCTGCCCCTCACCAACAACCCACCGATGCAAACAATCTTAGCCACGCATCCAAACACAACCATACAGGCCCAGGGAATAAGAAATTCTCACCCCTGGTTTGAAAGACTCTTTGGCCCTTCTTAAATATCATGTAATATAAAATTAGGTTATGATACTCATTTGTAATACACAGTAAAAGGCAACTAATTTACCTCGTTATATATTATAGAATATAATCCAGTTAGGGAAAGTAAAAAAAAAAAATGAGTAGTTTTATAATGAAGATTAAGAATAATGAAAATTCCACAATTAAAAAATAATCATTCTAAGTTCTAGAGCTGAATTTTGGATACTAAATTCTCTCTGCTTTTAATAATATAGACAACTAATAAATCTAACCAGCAGATGACAAGTGACAGAATATTTTGCCTAATACCTATTAATCCCTCCTCCTCTGACATCTCTATATTAGAGATGCTAAAGTAGATTTAGTATTTAATCTAATTATTGAATATTTAGTATCCACTTTGAAACAGTTTTCATATAAATGTACAAGCTTGTAGTTAAATTTCCACACAAACATCAAGGTCTCCAGAGAAATATTAGCATACTATATGGAAATACTTTTAGTTAAGGAATTTATATTGTTCAATATATAGTCTATCAACGCAACTATTTTGATGTTAGGTAGGACTTTCCACGGTCTTGAAAATATGTCTGTAGGAGTACAATAGAGGTGAAACTCAGCAGAAATAGGCAAGCACTTCATGACTCAAAGAAAATAACTAAATCGATCCATGGTGGAAGTAGTAGATGTACGTAGAAGTTGAGTAAGGAGGCTGTCCCTCAGTTGAGTAAGAATTACTTTATTTTAGCCTTTTGCCATTTATAAATAATGTGTAACTAAAACAGGGTGCTCAGCATGACAGAATAATGAAGAAATTTCATAGTGCACACCTGGTACTTCCTTTTGGAACTGATGATCTAAGGAAAGGATGTCCACATCTCTGTCTCTATGGCAAGGATATCTTCAAGTTGGTTATGGATACATTGGACCATCCTAGGTGAACACTACTACTTAGTAAGCCTTACTCTGATTCCATCCTAAAAGAGTCATAAATCAAAGGGACCATATACGTATGGGCCTATTTCTAGAACTACATTTTATTTCATTAATCTATCTGTCAATCTTATACCGTCATTGCAATATCTTAATGACTGGAGCTATACAATAACTCTAATGTCTTGTGGAAAAAATCATCCTATTTTGTTTCTATCACCTTTCTAGTTATTCTGCCAAGATTATGTTCATTTTTCTCTTATTTTCTTTGTTAGTCTACTTTTCCCTCTGTTAGTCTGAAAGTTATACACACTTTCCCTCTGTTAGTCTGAAAGTTATACACACTTTTAAGATTCTTTTAGTGGTTACCCAGAGATTATAAAATTAATACTTATCTACATTAAGTATTAATTGGTATTTTTCCCTCATCTCAGATTTTGCAAGGAATTTAGAATACTTTGATACCACTTATCACCCCTGGCTTTTATTTTTATTGTTGTGTACTATAATTACATATGTAATATATATATATATAATATTATATATGAAATATATACACATAAACCCCACAAGGCATTTTTTATTTTATGCCATTAGCATACATTTATATGTACCCACATAGTTACCATTTTTATTGCTTTTATATCTATTCATCTCTAACCATCCATCTGGGATTATTCTCAGCAGCATAAGGAATACTTTTTTTTTTTTTTTTTTTTTGCGGTACGCAGGCCTCTCACTGTTGTGGCGTCTCCCATTGCGGAGCACAGGCTCCGGACGCGCAGGCCCAGCAGCCATGGCTCACGGGCCCAGCCACTCCGCGGCATGTGGGATCTTCCCGGACCGGGACACGAACCCGTGTCCCTTGCATCGGCAGGCAGACTCTCAACTACTGCACCACCAGGGAAGCCCAGGAATACCTTTCTTTTAGTGGTGACAAATTCTGTGTGTTTTGGTTTGCACAGAAATGTCTGTTTTTTGCTTTTTGAACTTGAAGATAATTTCACTGTATCTATATATTAGGATTACTTTCCATTTTTTTCCCATTATTCCTTTTGAGAATTCAACCATATTTCTTTCTTAAAAATCTAGCTTTTTCTAGGGATTTTAAAAAGGTTTTCTCTTGTTTTGTAACTATATGAGATGATGGATGTTAACTAAAATTACTGTGGTAATCATTTTGCAATATATGTACGTGAAGGCACTATGCTGTACACCTTAAACTTACACAGTGCTGTACGTCAATTAAATCACAATAAAACTGAGAGCAATGATAATATTGGAAAAAGAGTATGGCTCAGTCAAATCTCTAGCTTGGATGAATAGGTGAATATTTTGGCTTATGGATTCCGGAATGGGTTGGACAGCCAATCTACAGGAAGTGCAGTGATGATGCTGGGTCTCAGGAACAAGTGGAGGCAAGCACCTGAAACCTGCCACGTGTCTCTCTCCATCTCTCATCTCGCCACATCCTTTATCTTTCTTTGCATCTGGCTTTCTCCACCTGCTAGGAAACATGATTCCTGGTCTTCCAGGACTGCAGTGCTACACAGTCACACACAGCCAACCTACTTAGCTCCTACATCTTAGATCAACAGACAGAAGTGAACTTTGAGTCTCTGGGTCTTAAATACAAATATTGCCAGCAGAGAGAGAGTGGACATATTGATCAGGTGCCCACCTGGAGCTATCCAACTGAGGCTAGAGTCGTAAGGACATGAAGAAAATTATAGCCTTTTTAATTGCCATGTGAATGTTAAAAATGGCATTTATTAAAAGAAGAAGGAATTGTGGGCAAATGATGACACAGATGCCTACTCAATATAGCTTCAAAGAAGTCACCAGCATAATAGGAACCACATGGAATTAAAAAAAAAAAAAAAGGCTCTGATCAGCTCCAAGCAGAGTTAGTTAGGCATAGTAAGTGTTTGAATAATATTACAAATACAATTGTACACAACACTCACGCCACTGTATTAAATCATGTGTTTACCAGTTCAGCTCTCTGAAGAGTTCTTGAGGTCAGGAAACATGTCTTAGACATCTTTGTTTCCCAAGATCAAAGAACAGTTCCTGGCACATGTGCTAAAAGAAAAAATGAATAAATGAATAAATCATGTCAATAACTTTACTAAAACCCTTCTGTAGCTGCATTATTACCTGGAAAAAAATCCCCACAAAAAAACAAACAAACCCCACATACCTCCATTCATAGCATTCAAAACTACCTAAACATGGTCCCCAACCTGTGGTTTCATCTCTTATGATAAGATGCTCTAGATTCTACAGAGAGAAAACGTTCCCTTGATACATCTTTCATTTTCATATCACATATTTATAGTAGGCTCTCATCTCAGAATAAACAAGACTGGCATGGCCCAGGGATTAAGGAGCTTACATTCTTTGGAAGGGTAAGACAATAAAGAAATAATAAAATCAATAAGTAAAATAAATATAGATTCTGGAAAGTTCTATGGAAAAAAGGCAGAGAATATATTAGATAAATGGGGGTAAGATATATTACAGGGAGTGATCAAGAAAGCCTCTCTGAGGAAATGATATTTGATCTGAGACCTGAGGGTAAAACTAGAACCAGACCTTCAAAAATCTAGCAGTTCAGGCAGAGAGAAGAATAAACGCAAAGAGTCCTGGGCATTGTGGGGCTTGGTGTATTCTAAACAGCTGTCAAACGCCAGCAGGGAATAGTGAGTTGAAGAGGTAGGCAGATGCCAGAATTTGCAGGGCTTTGTCGGTTGACATACAGACTGAATATTACTTTAAACGGAATGCAAAGCTAGTGAATGATGTTAATTAAGGAAATGAAATTGATTTACCCTTTGAAAAGATGTGCCGAAACTGTTCAGAGACTACTGAACTATATAGTGGTGTTTTAAGTGAGGGTGCAAAGCAATGGCCTGACTTTATACATAAATTTCTAAAAGTAGACCTGACCCGGCGAGGAGTGGGTCAAATCAGCCTAAAGAATGAATCAGCCAGGGCTTCCCTGGTGGCGCAGTGGTTGAGAGTCTGCCTGCCGATGCAGGGGACACGGGTTCGTGCCCCAGTCCGGGAAGATCCCACATGCCGCGGAGCGGCTGGGCCCGTGGGCCGTGGCCGCTGAGCCTGCGCGTCCGGAGCCTGTGCTCCGCAACAGGAGAGGCCACAACAGTGAGAGGCCCGCGTACCGCAAAAAAAAAAAAAGATGAATCACCCAGGTGTTGGGTTTGAATGACTGAGCTGATGTCAGTGCCATTCACTATAATACGGAGCAATGAAAAAGGGATGCTTCAGTGATGGAAGACCAAGCATTCCAACATGAACATGGGAAAGGAGCTGTGAACTAGCCAGAGAGAAGAGACAGATAGTGTTCACAGCAATTTTTCAATTAATATTTTTAAATGCTTACTTAGAATGACAATCATTCTCTTTTATTTGTGTATCAGATATTTATTGAGCGCTCACTATAAACTAGACACTGTGCGTTGCAGATGGTCAGTGAACAAAACAGAATGGTATCCCTGCTCTGCAGTTGTTGGTCTGTGGGTTTCCTCCTCAAATCGTCTGGAAGTAGGAAACAAGTGTCAACAGCAGAAACAGAATGGGAGATGAAGACTGGGAGTTTTGAGAAAAGGGAAACAAATGAAAGATAGTGACCCAGGAGTGTAGGATTACCTGGCCACTTGAGATTTGGTGTCACAAATTTAAAGTAAGACAAGTTTGTGTGGTAGCGTGTTTTTCTCCCAGCCCTGTTCAGCTGCACAGGTGTAGGCATGAAAGAGGCAAAAATTTGTATTTAGGCAGGTTTATGGTGTAACTAATTGAGTAGGATGAGCTGAGAGAGGGGCAAGGTAGCAATACTTGGGAGTACGTGCAATGGAGCGATTATGACGACTGGCCACTGGCCCCAGAATTTAAGCTGAGCAAGGACATCAAAGAGGTAAGGGAAAATGAAAATGTGGTAGGATCAATGGATTGGACAGCCAGGTGGGGTCAAGGAAAAGTTGGGGTTGGGATACTAGAGGCAGTGAGCTAGATAAAGAGGAGAAGATGGTTGGAGAGAAGGATGCTTGAAAGTGAGACTGGAGAACTGCAGTTATTGAGTAACAACAACAGGAGTGGCTAAGACAGGAAATAAGGTGAAAAATAGACCACTGGGTGAGAGGAGTTCAACAAAGAGGTCAGTGTGACGGAAAGGTCATTTACATGTATACAAAGATTGCAAGAATGAACACAGTAGTATTAGAAAGAATGGCAATATATTGAGTTAAAGCTACTGAGAAATACAGGGAAACGACCCAGACGTCTATAGAGTTAAGACTATTGAGGAATATAGGGGAGCCACCCAGGGGTCTATAAAAGTTACAACTGAGGTGGTAGGCAATATAATCTGATGACACAGTTGAAAGATAGGTCTATTTTTAAATTTTTCCTTAAATCTAGTAAGTCTAGAACATTTAAGTACAAATGTTTCCTCTTTATTAGAAATATTTCATCAGCAAAAACAATTTGGGGGGAGAATGGATACACGTATATGTACGGCTGAGTCGCTTTGCTGTGCACCTGAAACTATCACAACGTTGTTAATCGGCTACACTCTGATATAAACTAAAAAGTTAAAAAAATTTTTTTCAGCTAGGAAAAAAACCATACTATTTATTATTAAAATCCAAGATTATAAAACATTAGGTGAATATACAAATTTATATATTCGTTTTCAAAGAAAAATTATAGCTAATATGCAGAACACCAAGTCAATGTACAAAAAAAAAAGTTAACTGATAAGGCATTTAGTCCCAAACCAACATTAAAGTAAAAGTCATGGCATTAAGCATAGACAGAAATTCTTACATAAATTAATTTAGCAGCATGCTGGCATCAAATATTCTCTACTGTTTATGGAAAGTAAAAGAGCAAATTGACATCATTAGTAATTGCTGGTAATAAATTTCTATTTTACAGACACCTAATACCCCATTCACAGAAGGTATGTGCTAAAATCTCTCTCTCTCTCTCTCTCTCTCGATATATATCTATATCTATATATCTAGAGAGAGAGAGAGAGATTATATATATATATATATATATACACACACTCTGCGTAGGCTTTATAGAGTTATATATGTTTTGATAAAAACAGACATCATGTGCTTACGACTAAATTCCTTAATGAACAATAAACAGCAATCAGTTTCAATAAATCCTCACTGAGTTCGACTAGGCTCACTGCAGCTGGTAAATCACAAGGTGATTTAGAAAGATTCACAATCACTCAATAAAATCCATTTTCTGCTGAGGCAATGAATAATCTTGCCAGCTGTTGTCAAGATGGTCTTACATATGAAGTATGCCGTGTGTGCTTATATATTTTTATTTGACCAAAAACATTTTCCCTCAACACTGAACCGAGACCACAAACACTATTTGGAAGCAGTGGCTCTGTAATGTTTAACAGGTTAAATACAAGTTGGTTTCTTGTATAATACAGTGGAATGACCTTACAAAGCTACACAATGACTAGCCTCATGCCCCAAGGTCCTATTAGAATAACAGAAAGGATGTTATGTAAAAAATGAAAGCACAATAGCACGGGAAAGCAAGAAAGAGTGCCATCAGTGGACTGGAAATTTTGAGAAACTCTAAAGCATGAAGAACTAAGCAGATGGGGTAAGGCTAATGGTTACATTAGAACAGCCGAGACACTACAGCCCAAGACACCAGAAGGAAGTTCTCTTCTTCCCAAGAGAGCCAGAGAGACCATTCCAGCTAAAGCACCAACCATAGGCCAAGGAGAAGCCATCAGCGTAATGCATCAAAGAACTACATTCGGAGCAGCTGGGCCTGTTGAGACCCATCTCCCTCTTCTAAGGGATGCTGTTGGCAGCTGGGGCTTTTACACAGAGTGAGGTCAGAGAACTCTTTTTTTTTTTTTAATTTATTAATTTATTTTTGGCTGCATTGGGTCTTCGTTGCTGTGTGCGGGCTTTCTCTAGCTGTGGAGAGTGGGGGCTACTCTTCATTGTGGTGTGAGGGCTTCTGATTGCGGTGGCTTCTCTTGTTGCAGAGCACAGGCTCTAGGCACACAGGCTTCAGTAGTTGTGGCACGTGGGCTCAGTAGTTGTGGCTCGCGGGCTCTAGAGCTCAGGCTCAGTAGTTGTGGTGCATTGGCTTAGTTGCTCCGCAGCATGTGGGATCTTCCCGGACCAGGGCTCGAACCCGTGTCCCCTGCATTGGCAGGCAGGTTCTTAACCACTGTGCAACCAGGGAAGTCCCCAGAGAACTCTTTGCCAAAGCCATCTGTCTAAGAATGGACTCTAGGAATAGCCATAGACTCCAAGAAGCAGCAGAGTACAACTTGAGGTAACCCTGGGCTCCACATCTCATGGAAGGTGAGGACAGAGTCCGGTGAGTGAACTACAGGAAAGCTTTCTACCCCCAGAGCAGGGCCCTTCTTTCTTGGGGACGCTGGATTTCCACTCGCATATTGTACAAGGAAGTCTGATTGCTAAGCTCTCTAAGCCCATTCACCCAGCTTTCCCAGTCAAGGAAGAGGTCAGATGGGGAATCTACTCAAGTACAGAGGAACCCACACAAGCTACCTACAATAAGAAATCTTATCTTTCATTCATACAGATGAATCGACAACCAGAAATCACCAGAAATTTTAGGAAAAATTGTGCAAGTGTATAAGCAAGACAACTGAGACGAGAAGAAATAGAGCAATTTCAGGAAACTACTGGAAAGAGTGTTACATGTATAAAACAAGAACTTGCTGCCATGAAAAATAAGAAATCTAAGGAAAATATTATATAGTGTCGATGAGGATTAAAATGGAATTGCGAAAATCAAAATAGAAATGGAAGGACTAAATAAATTCAAGGCAATGTAGTGATCTAAAGACTAAAGTTGAATAAATCTAATGATAAATGAAATAAAAATACAAAAATCGGGAAATATACATTAAGAGGTATGGAAGTCAAGATATGGAAGGCCCACCACTCTGTTAAGAAACATTTCAGAAGAATACACTGACAATGCAGATAAGAAAACAAAGAAAAATACAATAAAATTCCCTAAGCTAAAGAGATATACCCAAAGCATCAGACTGAAAGAGCTCAGAATTAATCAAAAGACCCTTAACTAAAAATACCCTGATGACATGTTATGAGTTCACAGACAAAAATAAAATAATAAAAGATGTCAGAGGGGAGAAGTGCTGCCTTATAAAATAAAAAGAATCTGAGTGATATTAAACTTCTCATCAGTAAAACTCAATGTTAAAAAACAAAAGGGCTGTAAACTTTAAGATGCTCACCTGGGGTGAGTGGGGGACATGACCTTAGAATTGTATGAACGGGTCAGGATATAAATCAAATGTGTGGGAAAGAATAAGGATATTTTCAGACATGAAATTCAGAGAGTTTATTTCCCCCCTCCATGAAAAAAAAAAGTTAAAGAAATGCTCTACAATGATAGAAAAGGAATCTAAGTAAAAGCATAACATGAATATAAAAACCAAAGGCAGCCAGGTATTCAGAAATATGGTGAAATGATAGAAAGAATTTTTTAATGTAGAATTTGACCTTTAGTAAGTTCTTCAGGTAATAATATTTTAGTAAAAGTGATTACTTTTCCGTTTTTATGGGTATAGACACTCTACATGACTCTGCAGCCCCACACCTCGTGCTTAGCCTCCACGGTGTCCTACTTCTGGGGCAGGTTGGCTTTCCTCTCCCTGAGGGGCCCACACCACAGCTCCACCCAAAGAAGATGCTCCCACAGCCCCTTACACTCCAGTCCACCCAAAGAAGCCGTCTTCCAAGACATCACCACTGGGATCTGCAGAAAGAACAATGTTGCCCAAGAAGGTCCAGTGTAACTGGATGACCTTCCTTCACCCACAAGGCTCTCAGGAGGTACCATCATGCCTCACCTCTCCCAACTGTGTCATCAACAGAAACACAAGCCTCCCAGTTTAGCACCCAGACTGTCATACCCATAGTCTTCTGTAAATTCACAAATCTAACCTATCTTCACCCCCTCTCTATGATTCCAGACCCTTCCACCACGTTCTATGACGGTACACTGAAAGAAGGATGGAAACCATGTTTAAATTTACTGAAACTAAAGCCACCAGCAGACCAGCAGATCAAATAGTCCATGTTATTCCTCCCACTTGTTTCCTCTCTGTGTCCACTCAGGCGTTTAGCTCATGGTTGGGTCCCCAGCACCAACTCCTGCTTTACGTTTCAGAACCTCACTCCCTTCCTCTTAACACTCAACTCTCCAGCCTGTAAATGAAATACTTTCTGTCAATCTTATTCTGTGCCTGTTCCTTGGTAACATGGTTTTTCTGTCCCCATACTTTTGATTCCTTGCTCCAAAAGCCAACATTTTTGTGCCCTTTTTGGTATTTTTCATGGCCAAAGAAGTCAGACAAATTCAGGAAATCTGCAAGTGGAAATCCAACAATAAGAATTCTCTAATGGTTTCATTATAGCAGGAAAGCAAGAGAGAGTTTATTTGCTTTGTGATTTTTTAAAAGTAGTTGATTTGCCTTTATTTTAATTTTTCAAGGAATTACGGGAAGAAGTTAAACTGGAAACAAAAATTGAATGTTTATTTTCTTCTGGGTTAGTTTTCAGTAGTGGTAAATAACCAGATTTTGTCCTATGTGTTTGTCTTGCTGTTCCTCTGTGTATGTGACGCAGGTGGTTATAGACTGGAATACTGTCAGAGGTGAATGACCCTCTCTGGAAAACACCTTAGACGATGTATGAACTGTAACCCATCACATAACCAATCAGCCAGCTGTATGTTCTCTGCCAGTCCAGAGTTGAATCCACCGTCAAGTTCTCACGGCAAGTCTATGAGAACTGTCCTTAAAAGCCATGACTCAGACTGCCTACACCTTTGAACTTGCAATATCTTAGGGAAATCAGGTTAGGTAACAGACTTACAATATTTTATTTTAGGACCTGGGTGGACCCAGTGATCCTAGAATAAACCATATTCTTAGGTTGAAAGTATTCCCAAGCTCTCAAGATTGAAGTGTCCTAAGAAACCCGTATTTCTTTGCTCCTTGTGAAGATCCAACATAAGATCTCTATGTCAAAATCAGCCCAGTCTAAGCTAACTTTGATGACAGGCCCCAAATGACAGATGATCCTCAAATCACCTTAAGAATGTGCAGAGGGCTTCCCTGGTGGCGCAGTGGTTGAGAGTCCGCCTGCCGATGCAGGGGACGCGGGTTCGTGCCCCAGTCCGGGAAGATTCCACGTGCCGCGGAGCGGCTGGGCCCGTGAGCCATGGCCGCTGAGCCTGCGCGTCCGGAGATTGTGCTCCGCAACGGGAGAGGCCACAGCAGTGAGAGGCCTGCATACGGCAAAAAAAAAAAAAAAAAAAAAAAGGAATGTGCAGAGTCAAAAGAGAAATTGACTCACTCAATATGTAGTAACTCTGAGGCTTCCAAAAAAGGGGGAAAAAAAGGAAACCCCAGAAAGTTAAGCGCAAGAGCAGCCAGTGGTGAGAACGAGCAAGCCAGCAAGGGATGGAACATGACCAGGTGGCCCCGGGAACCACACCCTGTGATTCAGGCACTCCTGTCTCCCTACAGCTTCCCGCGGGGGCATAAAAGTACATCACAGAAGAGGTGTGACCTCCTCTTCTGCAAAGATAACATCACAAAGCTCCTTACTGATGTCTGGTCCCGGTTGAGTGAGGGTCTTCAAGCAGTAATTTGGCGCTTGGAGACACTGAACTGCATAGATTTGAAACTCCTGGAGTAGCAGGGAACCTCATCAAGGGGTTTCCAATGTCTGATGCTTCTCAGTAACCAGGAAGGGGAGACAGACAGGGCTGGGGTGGCAGGGGTTACTCCCACAGACCCTGTAGGGATGAGGACTTCATTTGCCATCATCATGCGTTGGCCATTGGTTTCCAATAGAATAGATGTAGTCATACATATTTCGTTCTAAAGTTTTCACTGTAATTAGGATGAATACTGATTCAAGGATACATGCGAATAAACAGTTTCGTCCTGAAAAATATACTAAGGATAGGACTGGCTGTAACATTTGTGGGGTCCAGTACAAAACAAAAATATGGAGCCCTTTATTCAAAAATTATTAAGAATTTCAAGTCAGTGAGAGCAGAGCATTAAACCAAGAGTGAGGACCTCTGAATGTAGGGCCCTGTGTGACTGCACAGGGCACATGCCCATGAAGCCAGCCCTGGCTACAGGAATGTAAAGAGTTGCTGAGTCAGACGCTGCTGTGCTATAAACTGCTTTTTCAGTAAATTTCCCCAATGCTAAAAGTGCATATTCAGCAAAACAATTCAAATACAGCATGAACATCTCAAGTACTTGAAACTTTTTCAAACTGCTAAAAAATCATTTCTTTGATAGGGATGTTAGATCATGTAAGTAAATTCTCCTGTGCCAAAACAATAACACTATTTTGTGATAACACCACTGGATTTTTAAAATATTATTTCAGTATACTGTGCTTTGCTCCTGATAAGTGTTTGATTACACATTCCTTTCAGGCTATGCTAATCAACCTGTGAGCATATATTTAAAATAAATAGGATAGTGGTCAGAGATATTAATCACCCGTTCATTTGCAAGGGAATTTTAATTAGCTTTGTTTAAGCATACCCATTGGGCTTTTAAATTAATTAAGAGGCCCTGTAGCCTTCTAATAGTTAAAGTGGCTGCAAAAAATCATAGGCTATATTTTAGTACCTTTATTTCTATAATCTATGTTTCAGGGCTGTAAATTTCTTTATTTTGCTATTCTTTTTTTTTTTTTTTTTTTTTTGCGGTACGCGGGCCTCTCACTGTTGTGGCCTCTCCCGTTGCGGAGCACAGGCTCCGGACGTGCAGGCTCAGCGGCCATGGCTCACGGGCCCAGCCGCTCCGCGGCATGTGGGATCTTCCCGGACCGGGGGACGAACCTGTGTCCCCTGCATCGGCAGGCAGACTCTCAACCACTGCGCCACCAGGGAAGCCCTATTTTGCTTTTCTTTAGAAGATACACCAGGAATAAAAGAAAAAAATTGACTAAAAACATCCAATAAAAAATATGCAGAGACAATTCACAGGACAAAAGGAATGGCTCTTACACACTGCAACACAATTTAGCAGAGCATTTCAAAAGTAAAAATGTGAATCCCAATCTAGCAATTCAAAAATCAGAAATACACATGGATATTTACTGAGCACTACTATAAGTCTTTTGATAAGATTTTGGCTAAAGAAATAATTATACACTATACTTCGGAATATTTTACAATTATTAAGCAAAATAAGGCAGTTTATATGTACTCATATGGATCTTTCTACAAGTTAAATTGCTAAATGAAAACACCACTCAGTGTTCGTTTATGGGTTTTAAGATAAAAATCCAGTGAACTGGGGGCTTCCCTGGTGGCGCAGTGGTTGAGAGTCTGCCTGCCGATGCAGGGGACACGGGTTCGTGCCCCGGTCCGGGAAGATCCCACATGCCGCGGAGCGGCTGGGCCCGTGAGCCATGGCCACTGAGCCTGCACGTCCGGAGCCTGTGCTCCGCAACGGGAGAGGCCACACCGGTGAGAGGCCCGCGTACCACAAAAAAAACAAAAACAAAGTTGCTGCAGTTAGATGTGAACTGCCAGGACTTCCCTGGTGGTCCAGTGGTTAAGACTTCACTCTCCAATGCAAGGGATGTAGGTTCAATCCCTGGTCAGGGAGCTAAGATCCCACATGCCTCATGGCCAAAAAATCAAAACATAAAACAGAAGCAATATTGTAACAAATTCAATAAAGACTTTAAAAATGGTCCACGTTGAAAGAAATCTTTAAATATGAACTGTCTACTTAGGAACAGATATTGAAAAAGTGTATGGCTTTATAACATGTACCATGAAAAGTACCCAGCACACTTTCTATTTCTCTGCCTTCAGAATCTGTAAGTTTTCATAGCACTGAACACGTTGGACAAAATGTGGATGTTAGTTTTCTACCCCACAGCATCAACCTCCAGCATAGATACTTGAAGATGACTTGTTTCCTAATTGGCCCTTCCAATACCCCTCTATCATATAATTGTCCTAACAATATAGTTCTAATATAATAGTTGCCCACAGGGCTGTCCCTTAATACACCATAAATTCCTAAACCACAAGGATCTGGGCTCATATATATTTCTAAATTTCTCCTAGTACATAGCAGTGATTTGTATTGATTAAGTAGGACTGTTAATTTTTATTTTAATTTTTTGTTTGTTTGTTTGACACGGTGAGGCAAACATAAGCAGTATAAAAGAGAACACATTCCTTGACATGGAGGAGTTTACAATTAGTATTTGACCAATGAATCTAAACAGGAACAGGAGGTCCCGTTCCAGATGTTCAGAATCTTGAATTATTGGTTGGAGGGAGGGAGAGAGACAGAGAGAAGGAGAGAATATGAAGGTGTGCGTGTAGTAGTTAAGATTCAGAGAGGAGTGGAACAAACATAATATATTTTAATACCTTCCCCCTGTAAAGTTATACGTCCAGGGAAAATCCCAGGCTCTGCTCTTTTTGTCCCTCAGAGTACGACAGTGTTAATCCCTGGGCACACAAAAGTTGTTCACTAGGTATTTGTACACTGATAGTTACAAAAATCCCTTTGTACCTTTTCCACATATTTGCCATTGAGGTATATCCTCTTACTTGACATGATATGGAAGAATTCAAATTATTGCTGAATGTTTTGCTAAATTCTCCCTAAAGCTGTTAAAATAAGTTGTTTCAAGTCCTACTCTAGAAAAACTGTAGAATTTAAGCTAAAAAATTTAACAGTATCTTCATATCACTAACACTCAACATCATACATGGTATAATTCAGTCAACTACAGGGAGATCTACTGCATTTTCAAAGATGCTGGTCCTCTAATAGTTAATATTTACTTCTCCCTCAGAGGAAAAATGAAATCTTGAGCACAAAATTAAATGAAAGGTACCATAACTAATGGTGGCCACTAGATGGTAACAGCAGACATGCCATTATTTTCAGAACTAAATTATTGAGATAACTGCCTTTACTTAAAATGAGAAATTATGAGTTTACTGTAAAGCATATAAGTCCAAAATAAGATGGAATTCGTCATCAAAATTGTAGGAAATGTTATAAATTTAGAAACAAAATTACTTTGTACAATAGTTGGCACTTAAATCCATGCAATAATTGCTAAGGGACGCATGTTTCTTCTCTCAGAAATAGCATGACTACCCACTTGATTTCTCAACTATGGCATTATTCTTGATTTCTCCTTTACCTGCACCCCCAGGTAGTCAAATGCTAAGTCTGACTGATAGAACCTCATAATTAGATCTCGAATCTAATCAATCTTCTCCAATCCAGATGCCACCCCCTAGTCCTGGCCACCATCATCTCTCCCCTAGGTCACTGTAATGCTCTCCTAACAGGTATTGCCACCTTCAGCCTTGTTCCCCTCTAATCCATTTTTTCAAACTGAAGCAAGAGCATGTTTGTACTGCTCTCATCTAATTATTTCACTCTCCTATTCAAAGCCCTTCAATGGCTGGCTATCACCTTCAGAATCAAGTAAAATCTCCCACAGATTGTTGTGGGAGCTGCGTGAACTGACTCCTGCTGAATTCTCTAATTTCATCTCCTGCCACTTCTTTCTCAAACTCTGCACTGAAATACTTTCTTTCCTTTGGTAAATCTTCTAAAGGCGTCCTTTCTCTATTTTTTGCCACAATGTTCGTTTTCCTTCCCTACACCATTCTTAGGATGCCAAGGGAGGGAAAAGGTCATGCTGAAACTTGACTTTAGGCTGTGATATAACTTCTGATTTGTCACTGCAACCTAGTACTGTTGCATAATGGTGGGAAGGAAGGTTCACTGCAAAATGCCTCACTTTTCACTGATCTGCTCACATACCTTGTTCTACAAAAAATGTGAGATTATTAGTGAATTTTATTTTGCTTCCGGATAGCCTCCACTTATTTCATCAACGATGAACAACTCTGCCTAGAGGAATGTGTCAATTCTCCACATTTTTATATTTAATCAGATCCTATTAATAGAGCCAACATTCCTTGTAATATACAGAACGAGATTGAAACTCTCCCTGGGTTTCAGAAGGACTAGACTTGAGCAACCATCACTAACACCTGAATTCAACTCATGTTACTCACAAAAAGGCTATTAAGTTGTAGGAAATTCACTAAATATCAGTACATGGATATATACCATTTCTGTTTTCAGCATTTCCATCTTTCATCAGCCCCAAATAATTAGGTTAAAGCATAAGTGAGAACTACAGCATTGTTTTACAAATGAAATGAAATTTTGGCTAGTGGATTGAACAAAATTAAGAAAGTAATGTGTTTCTCTAATATATTCCCTTAGGAAACATTTCCAAGGTCGACATTCAATCCTCAGGCTTTTTCCAAAGCTTAGTCTTTATTTCCTGAAGCCAAGAACATGATGTTACCTCTTTTCAAAATCATAATAACCTATGAAAGAAAATAGGACCGTAGTCCCTAACAGGCATATTCTTCAAACCAAGAATGGACTGAGGATGAACTAGGGTCAATCTCCTTTAAAATGGATTCTCAGAGGCTACCCATTTTTTATATATTTAATTGGAATACTTGTATTATTTTTTAAAGTAATGTACAATTGGGGATAAAAAGTATTTGGTAAGCAAAATTATTTGTCATGGAAATTTTTTTTAACATTTATTTATTTATTTATTTGGCTGCACCGGGTCTTAGTTGCAGCACACAGGATTTTCATTGCTGAGTGTGAGATCTTCGCTGGCATGTGGGATCTTCTTTTTTGATTAATTCATTAATTAATTAATTTTTATTTATTTATTTTTTTGCGGTACGCGGGCCTCTCACTGTTGTGGCCTCTGCCGTTGCGGAGCACAGGCTCCGGACGCGCAGGCTCAGCGGCCATGGCTCACGGGCCCAGCCGCTCCGCGACATGTGGGATCTTCCCGGACCGGGGCATGAACCCGTGTCCCTTGAATCGGCAGGCGGACTCTCAACCACTGCGCCACCAGGAAAGCCCTAATTTATTTATTTTTGGCTGCGTTGGGTCTTCGTTGCTGTGCGTGAGTTCCCTCTAGTTGCGGCAAGCAGGGGCTACTCTTTGTTGCGGTGTGCGGGCTTCTCATTGAGGTGGCTTCTCTTGTTGTAGAGATGGGCTCGAGGTGTGCGGGCTTCAGTAGTTGTGACGCACGGGCTCTAGAGAGCAGGCTCAGTAGTTGTGGCGCACAGGCTTAGCTGCTCTGGGGCATGTGGGATCTTCCCGGACCAGGGCTGGAACCCAGGTCCCCTGCATTGGCAGGTGGATTCTTAACCACTGAGCCACCAGGGAAGTCCCTGTGATGGAAGTTTATCTATAATATCTTCGACTTTAAAAAGCAAGATAACAGTTTTGGCAGAAAATGACTTTTTATATTTGGGGAAAATATACAAAAATTTACAAAGATTAATCCAGCAAACATCTGTACTCAAAACCAAAGTAACATTCATTATTTTTGTTTCCAGTTTTTTCTTTTTACTATAAAATAAGTAGAACATTGCAAAGAAAAATCAAAATCTCCTATGCACCCAAGTAAAGATGGGAAATTAATATATTTTAGAGATGGCCTTATATATCAGAGGAGAAAAATGGACAATTTAAAAAAGGGTATTGGGACAATTTGCTTTCTATAGATAAAAAAGTAAAATCAGATTCCTAATTCAAACCCCATATAAAAATAAACTCCAGATTTATTAAAAGCTTAAATGGGGCAAAAAAAACTATTAGAAGAAAATATAAGAAAAAATCTTTATAACCTCAGAAAAGGAAAATATTTTATAGATAAGAAACAAAAATCATGGCGAAAAAATGAAGAAATTAATAATTTTGAAATCAGAATTTATATTCTCTTCAAATCAGTTACCCTTTACCAACAAAACTATCCAATGTGTTTTACATGAGTGACAAGCTGTATGAACTATTCAGTATGTATTAGTGATAGTCATCAATGTTTCTGGTTTTTCCCTTCTGGGCATGTGGTAGGATTACACTTTCCCAGTTCTGGGTGGCCATGTGATTTACTTTGGACAATGAAATGTGAGAGGTGATTATGTCACTCTGGGCAGAAGCCTTAAGAGCCAGTGCACGATCTTCCATGCTCTCGTCCCTCTGCCGCGGTGGCCAGTCATATTTCAGAAAGTCATATTTCATCTCGAGTGAAGATGGTAAAAACCAGAACTCACCACTGACCCAAGATGGTCACTGACTGTAAGAAATAAACTTTTGTGCTTTAAGCTACTGAGATCTTATGGTTGTTTGTTACCCATCACTTGGATAGCAATATGGCCAGATCATGCTGGACTCTGATAGCAAGTGACAGAAACCCAGCTCAAAGTTGTTTAAGGGAAGAAAAGCAACAACTAGTTAACCAGGTCACGTCGTAGAAAAGGAATGACCTCTTGGAACATTCATGGTTACTTTTCTCTGACTCTTGTCATCTTCTCTAAGCATGTTGGCCTCACGCTCTTAAACCAGCCTCTTTCATGGCCATCAGCACATCGGTTCAGCTTTGAGCTTTGAGATGGTAAAGGAAAACATTATCTTTTCCAGTTTAAATTTGAAAATTTGGGGGACAGGACTCTGGTTGATCCATGCATGGCCTGGCTCCCATGCTTGTGTAAGTTACTGTGGGACAATGACAAGTTTTATCCTAAGATCATAATAATAGCTCCTCCTGTGGTTTTTATCAGAACTAAATGAACTAATCCATGTGAACACGTAGCTCACATAGTAACCATATACTAGCTATCATTAACATGACAACTGTGTGATGGTTACTTTTATGTGTCAACCTGGCTAGTCCACAGTACTCAATTATTTAATCTAACACTAATCTAGGTGTTGCTGTAAAGGTACTTTTTTTTTTACTGTCAGTTACCAATATTTTTTTTTAGTGGGAGTATAATTGCTTTACAATGTTGTGTTAGTTTCTGCTGCACAATGAAGTGAATCAGCTATATGTATACATACATCCCCTCCCTCTTGGACCTCCCTCCCACCCCACCCCATCCCACCCATCTAGGTCATCACAGAGCACTGAACTGAGCTCCCTGTGCTATAGAGCAGGCTCCCACTGGCTATCTTAGACATGATAGTGTATTTATGTCAAACCTAATCTCCCAATTCATCCCACCCTCCCCTTCCCCCACTGTGTCCACACATCTGTTCTCTACATCTATGTCTCTATTTCTGCCCTGGAACTAGGCTCATCTGTACCATTTTTCTAGATTCCACATACATACCTTAATATACAATATTTGTTTTTCTCTTTCTGACTCACTTCACTCTGTATGACAGTCTCCAAGTCCATCCACGTCTCTACAAATGACCCAATTTCATTCCTTTTTATGGCTGAGTAATATTCCATTGTATATATGTACCACATCTTTTTATCCAGTCCTCTGTTGATGGACACTTAGGTTGCTTCCATGTCCTGGCTATCGTAACTAGAGCTGCAATGAACATTGGGGTGCACGTGTCTTTCTGAATTATGGTTCTCTCAGGGTATATGCCCAGTAGGGGGAATGCTGGGTCGTATGGTAGTTCTGTTTTTGGTTTTTTGAGGAACCTCCATACCGTTCTCCACAGTGGCTGTATCATGTAAAGATGCTTTGCATACGTGGTTAACGCGTACAATCTAATCTAATGAGCTGAAGCCTTAAGAACAAAAACTGAGGTTTCCTGAAGGAGAAATCTGTCTCTAGACTGCAGCGCCAACTCCTGCCTGAGTTGCCAGCCTGCCCCACAGATCTCAGACTTGCCAGCCTCTACAGCTGCATGAGTCAATTCCTCAAAATAAATCTCTAAACGATCTGTTTTCTCTGGAGCACCCTGACTGATACAGACTACAACCACATTCACAGGTAACCTTCCTCTCCAGTTTACAGATAAAAGACAAACAACAACAACTAAACTGATAAGCAGTAGAATTTAATTCAATTCGGACGCCATGATTCCAAAGCCCGTGGCCTGGGGGAGATACCCAAGCTGGGTTTTTAACACTGGCTAAAATTCCCATAGCGCAAGAGAAAAAGGAAAAAAAGAAATAGACAGGGATGAAAAGCAAGAGTCTGTCCCACTTGTAAAGAATTCTATGTGATACAGCCTCCATTCATGATCCCTTCTGATCTGTACTAACTTCCACAACCAGGGCATTTGCTTTGTACACATTATCTTAATGCTAGCTATTTCTTCTTGACCCATTTGTGGTTTATGTAGAAAGCAACAGACACCAGCTTTTAGGTCAAAAAACTTCATAGATGTAATCAGTGAAATCTGGCTACCTCTCAGACTTTTCTTTTCCAAGGAGAAGAAACTCAGTTCATGGTCCTTAACTCATGGACATGGAATCCAAGGTATTAAAATTTTAGGACACTGGTCCAGGAGACAGACTAGCAGACTCAGAAGCAGAACCCATGACTCATCTCCAATCGAGTATATTCTCCTTGAATCTTGCTTCCTCCTCATTCCTTTCATGGCAAAAGGAAAGATACAACAGCAAGGGAAAAGGGAAAACACATTCAACTTTGAAACAAGTTGCACAAATCTGGGGTAATGGCAGAATCACCTTTTCACTAATAGCTGTGGGGATAACTTCAAGAGTAACCAGGTCACCAAAATGCTTACTCACATGCCTTAATACATAAGCACCTTAGGACAGAGGTTCAAAGACAAGTGGTCATCATTAGGATTGTGTAAGCCTAAAAATAATTTCCATCTAAAGACACCGTCCTTGAACCAGATATTCTTCTTATGTGAAAAGTAAATATATTTCTATCCACATAAGTTCACCAAGACTTTTAAAAAGTAGAAGAGAAACTGTCAAATCATCTCTTCTATATATCAAAAGATTACTGTATTTCTTTAATTTGGTCTCACCTTCGATTTTTAATATATAACCCTTTGGATAAATAAGTCTCCAAGTGCCTGATAAATTCTGAGTTCCTAAGCAACAATTTAAAAAGATATTGTCACCCATGCCTTTTACAATATAATAATTATAAAATAAGTTCATACCTTTAAAGAGGGAGGCCTGTGTGCCATGAACAGCAACGTGGATACATGTAGACTTAGGTGTTGGATGTGCTCAAAATGTGCCTATAAGTCACCACCACAATGCTGTCCAGTCATCTTTCTTTCTATCTACCATGGTCTCTCCTACCTGTACTAGGAGTATTCTTATTTTTTACAGTTTGTGCCTCACCTCTACGTAGCACTTGACAGTATACAAGCACCTTACGATACCTCATTTAATTCATGGACATTATGCAAGTATCATCATCATCACAGATGTGGAAACTGTGATCCTAGATCCTAGATCATGCTGGATCACTGAGATGGAAACTGTATGTTCAAATTTGATAACTGTCTACCTACTATTCTTTTACCTTGATACATTACAGGTTCCATGAAGACAACATTTTGCTCACTAGTCTATCTGCATTTTCTAGCAGAGAGAGAGGATTTAATAAACCCCCATATAATGAATGCATACTAAAATCTGGATGCCAGATCTTATTAGCAGTGACAAAGCTTCAATTCACTGAATTTCTGGTGGGCAGCACACTCTGTGATTGATCATTTACATGCACACTTTATCAATAGACTATGCAGAAGGGTTACGGTACAGTTCCTCATCAGAAATGGCTAACGTGAAACCGATGACACTCATTAAAGCTCAGTTTAGAGCAGTGGTTCTCAAAGTGGGATCCCTGGACCAGCAGCACCCACATGCTTGGGAACCAGACGTGCAGATTCTCAGGTCCCACTTCACAGCCACTAAACCAAAAGCTCTGAGAACGGGACCGAGAATCTGTGCTTTAACAAACCCTCCAGGTGACTTTGATACACGCTCAGGTTTTGAGAACTGCCAGTTTAGCAAGACAATATCCACGGAAGATGGTTTGAAGGATATGACGTCCTTCTACTCCTCAAATAGTCTAAAGCACAGGTCACGTCACTGGTCCTCTGTAGCATCCCTTTGCCTGCACTGTGTTTTGGCATCAAGGCATTGACCTGTATCCAGAAAGAATAACTTTAAAAATAACTGTATGTATACCCATTTGCTCGTTTCTTCGTAGATTCAGTATCACAACACCATATTGCCTCAGTCTGCTAAACGATGTTGGGGGGGGGGGCAGGTGGGGAATGGGGGGGGCAGGAAAACAGGTCTCTACTCCCAAGGAACTTAAAATTTGATAGAAGAGAAAAAAATACTCATATCAAAATGCATACGATAGTGACATGGGTGGTAAGTGGTTACAGACACTTTATACCTCAGAGGAGGAGTTGTTTCCAGCTGGCTGAACAGCTGAGGAGATCAGATGAGACTTCTTATGACCGCTATAAGGAAGGACAACTATGTTCAACTCCACTGAGGCTCTGCAGCAAAATACAATGAGGTTAAGCAAGCTTAAAGGATGGAGTTGCTAAATAAAATACATATGCAATTGCATTGTGTCCCCAAACTCTTGTTACAAGCTTTGTGAAGAATTATCTCCATGGAATAATAAGTAAGGGGGGGGGGGAGAAACATAAATTGTCTGTTTTATCTGAAAAAAAAAAACCCTCAAAATTGGTCTTGGGGATAAAAACTAGAGACAATCTTCATGGAACTCATTATTGGAAATGATCAGTGGAAAATAACCATCAACAGTAGAAAGCAATTAAGTATTCCATGAACTCGCTACCAGGAAATGTAGATGGTGCAAGTCAGAAAGTAGCTCCCTAAATGTCAAAGAAGTCCTACAGCTATCATAGAAAGTTCAAGTTTGTGGGCAGTGAAGCGGCTTTTACTAACTGAAGCTAAATGCCCAAACACTGAGTGAGGGGAAATAACATATAACACACACACTAGCGCTAAAAAGGAAAAGAAACACTCACTAGAAATGTCACAATCGTGCTCCATTGCCTGTTTTGCGTTTATTTTAGACTTCAGTAAACAATGAAGTATGTATCTCAAAGAAAGAGCTACTTTTTATTGTTTTTAGTTCTGCCTAATCATTCAGAGTGGCTTTCTATATGATTTTTTTCTTTAGAAAAAATCACATGGAGTATAGACACACAGTACCACAAATCGAATTCTCTTAGTCTGTGGAAAATCTCCATCTAATTCAGTGTCTTCTTCTGTAGGAACTCTGTTTCTCTTCAGGACCTTTTTCATCATCCTCTCCACCACCAGCACTGAGTGTCACCCCCACCCCCACCCCCCACCCACCCCCCGCCCAGGTTCTCTATTTGTATTACTAACACTACCTTTTTAATCCACATTTGATCCTGATCAACCCTCACATACTCCATAACTTCCTACCCAACCCTCACATACTCTACAACTATTCAATTGCATGTCCTGTTTAATAGCCCCCACCTGCTGCCTCCCTTTCCAGTTGCACCTACCATCACCCTAGTTTGGGTCATCGTCATCTTTCCCTTGGTAATTGACACCAACTAGTGCTCTCTACATCCCAGTCACCCCACACACCACTATAAGATGTATCTTCCTAAAGCAGCAATTTGATGTGCACGACCATGTCCAAATATTAGCTAGTCTTAATAGTTAGTCCAAATATTAGCTGGTCTTAATACCAACTTAAATATTATCTAACTTAATACTTAGTCCAAATATTAGCTAGTCTTAATACCAACTTAAATAGTTGGTAACCTACTTAAGTACTTACTTCCTGCCTGACATTAAAGTTGATCCATGTCTGGGACCAGTCTATTGTCCCGTCACCATCGTCCACCATCCTTATACACGTGTACTGTGAGCCAACTACACCGAACTGCTCCTCCAAGAAAATATTCCAGTCTCAGCAGCCCATCTTTGGATCATGCCATCCTTTGACCTGGAATGCCTCCGTCACCTCCCAAATCTCTTACTGTGCTGAAAACTCTTCTTCTAACTCAAGATTCATCCCAAATGCAACTTCATTCACTTATTCATTCCTGTGCTCACTCAACAGCTACTTTTTCGAGCATCTACTGGACAAGACACAGGGAGATGCTGAGGTAGAGCAGGAAGGGGAGGGCAGTGTGACCAAGTGAACAACTTCTGCCCTCAATAAACTTCTAATTGAATTAGAGGGTAAGAGAAAACATAATTAGCAGTAATACAAAGAACACTTTTCGAAGACCTATTGAAAGTACTAAGCAAGAGCCTTCAGGCTAGAGAAGGAGGCAGCTTATTCTGCTAGGGAAAAAAACCAAAAATCATGTTTCCTTCATCTTGTATTCTTTTTTTTTTTTTAAGATTTTTGATGTGGACCATTTTTAAAGTCTTTATTGAATTTGTTACAATATTGCTTCTGTTATATGTTTTGGTTTTTTGGCCGAGAGGCATGTGGGATCTTAGCTCCCCGACCAGGGATCGAACCCACACCCCCGTGTTGGAAGGTGAAGTATTAACCACTGGACCACCAGGGAAGTCCCATTCATCTTGTATTCTTGACTGGTAATTGGTTTATATACCTCCTGCGAACATTTGCATTTTGCAAAGACGTTTAATGCCTTTCCCTCAAGCAATGGTTATCAGTCTGTGGTGATTTTGTCCCTCAGGGCATATTTGGTGATGTCAAGAGTCATCTTTGATTGCCACGACTGGGAGAAGTGTTACTAGCATCTAGTGGGCAGAGTTGCTAAATGTCCTACAACACATTCCCCCACAGCAAAGAATTATCTGGTCCAAAATGTCAGCAGTGCTGAGGCTGAGAAACCGTGCCCTAATGCCATAAATAAGATGGAAGCTTAAAGGTTTACGGAAGTTCGAGTGGAAAAAGGCATTTTGGAAAGAGGTGAAGGGAGTCCCTTAACACTTCTCAAATAATTACAGAGATCCAAGTAGAAATGGCAGTTACCTAAAACCAATCTCTTATGTCATAAACCCTTAGGAGCTTATAGAAGGAAAAAATAAACTGTTCAATGTTTAAACAGTTAATATCATCAGGAAGTTGTCATGTTGTTTTTACCCATTGATTCCAGTTTTGTCTCCTGAACATATACAGACAAAAATATATGTTCCATACAATAATCTTTCATGTATTTGAAGACATAGGTGATGTTCCCCTTAAGTTTTATTTCTTAAATTTAGTATTTCTAAATATTTCAAACATTTCTCATTATCCTAGCCATTATGGCAATGACAATTGCATTTAGATTATTTCCAATTAAATGTTGAACTTCATCTTTATTCCTATGAAGGGTCATATTGTTCATCTTAAGTTCCAGGCTCTGCTTTTCAAAATTCTGATTATATCATCCATGAATTTTTAAAATATAGCTTGCCTTTCATCACCTAAGTCATTGGTAAAAATATTGACCAGGACATTTCTGGCACCAGCAAGTCACTGAGTACTGCCCTCCAGGCCTCACATCAGTCACCAGTGCATCCTCCTGGATAGGGTGGTCCAACAAGCTCCAAGTGACTGTACTATCACGCAATCCACATTTCTCTACCTTATATATAACCATCTTACGCATATGGAAGACTTTTCCAATTGCCTGGGAAAAAAATCTCAGACTATGTCTCCTAAATGGATCGTATCAGTGAGCCTAGTTATCTTATATCAGAAAGGAAGATTGAGCTAGAGTGAAATGATTTGTTTTCAATAAACTCATAGTGGCTTCAGTGGCACAGATTTCCCACTCTAAGCACACAGATTTTATTCAGCAACATTTCATCATAAATTCTCTGATTTTACTATAGAACAATTATTCTTGTCTTCTGCTGAATATACCTAGCCTACTACCTTGAAAATTAAAAATCCTTTTCCTGCCTCCCATACTTTGGCACTTTTATGTTCCAGCTTGGCAAGTCTGGCATGGGGATGAAGAGCAGGGATATTGATATAAAAATACCTGGGTTTGCATCCTAGCTCCTCTATGTGATCGATGTATGACCTTAAGCAAGTTAACCTCTCTTTGCTTCAATACCCTTATCATTAAAATGGAGCTAACAAAATTTCCACATAGGATTGTTGTGAGAATCAAATAAGATATATCCTGGTGCTTAGAATAGTGACTGACACATAGTAATTGCGGTTAGATGTCAGCTTATTATGACCTCAATCCAAGTTCTTTAAATTCAGAAGGATATAAGTGCTCTGGAACAAGAAACCTTTAACTGATTAAAAGTATAGTGCATTATTTTTTCTCATTTCTAGATCTTCAGCTTCCTCTTAATCAAGAACATCCTATTTTGTAGTTTTTTAAAGATAATCATTTTTGATAGAAAATATATCAGCAAAATAAAGGTAGAATTATTCCACATTTTCCATGTCATCTGCTAAAATCTCACCATCTGCTCCCACCATGAGCTCTGTTCCATCATGACATTATTAGAACCTATACTTCCAATCTTTCAAAATATATGCAGAGAGAAAGAGAGAACAACACCTTTGGCTAGGTGGAAACAACAGTGATGTCTACACATAGTAACTGAATCAATTTCCTTGTCAAAGTATTTTTCTGTATTTCAGCAACCAATTTTAGCCAATTAATCTAATAGTGACCAGCAACAGCAAAGGGTAAATTGTACACAGTAAACTCATACTGGCGTCCACTGAGCATTATTGCTCTTCCTTAGTACTCAGTGTTCTTTATTATACCACGCTTAACCATAAATCTTAGAATTTTAATATTAACCGATTAATCTTCTCTTCTTTCATTTAACAAGTAAAGTGATACACTGGCAACAAAAGCACGGAGCCAGAAGCAGAGGCCAGCTCCACATATGACACATTCATTCCAAACATGATGTTGGGGCCACTCAGCAAATCTCCTAGAATTGATACAAACAGCAATACATTCGGATGTAGAATACTAAACTGGAAAAAGTCATTGAATACACGTTCTTCTGAACCATTGCTTTTGCTGATATCTGTTCCCTCTGTAATTAAGGAACCCATTAAAACTTCAAAGATATGGGCTGAGAAGTCTACATTGATGTTGACTTGAGATGCAAACAAAATTTTAAATTAATAGTTTCAGAAAGCAGAATTTGAACAATTTCTGTCTGTAAAGATTTAGCTTTAGTTCAAGTTATAAAAATGGGTAAAACCTCCCATCCTATTGTATCTGCTGAGAAAGGGCACTGTGGTTAAGTGTCTCCTTATAAGTAGGACACACATCCGAATGGCAGACTGCTTAAAATACACCCATATGGATCCCAAAGTCTAGTATGTTGCCTTTAGTAAAATAGAAATACACCGGCCACCCTACTGGGAAAGCTACACGGCTTCATTTAGACTGCCTAATGACATAAACCTGGATTCCTTCATTCAGTAGTCTTCCAGCATATAGTTACTGCCAGAAAATTCTCTTGGGCACACTGCTGCAAAGTATTTATGGAGATGCCGGTGGCCATAGAAAGGATATGACCATAGAAAGAATCAGGATAGGCTCGGTGGAGGCAAGGGGAGGAGAGGTGAGGGAGTTTTTTCCTAATTTCTTCCCAGAAAGGTGCTCTGCTGCACACTCTACAACTTGAAGCACAAATTTAATGTGATAACTTAGAATCTTCATCATCCTCATATCGCAGGTGTAGATGTATATATTAGATCTAAAACCGTGAAGAAATCTTCCAGACACAAATATATTTCCTCTCAGTATGCAGCTTAAGAGGAATGTGCATTTTTAGTAGTATTGAAAACTATAAACTTCAATATTAACACTGGAAGGAAAGTTTCATGATGGGGAAAGGCCTGAACCACAAAAGCAAGACATAGACCTCTGGAGCAACTCATGATAATCACAGTCACTGCCACATGAAAGGATGGAGGGATGGAAGACATAATTTCATGGTTAACTCTTACCCAAATTTAGGCAAAAGTTTCTCTCCTTAATATGTTCCATACAGTACTGTTGAAATAGGTTCAGAATTTTCAGTAACATTTTTACTAAAGATTATGAAGTAAGAAAAACATGAACACAGTCATGATAATGATCTCAGATAATTTTACTTTCAAGTGTGCACCGGACCAAGGATGACAGCTACATCTTGCCTGTCTTTTGCATTTCCTAGTTCTTGGCCCCATGCCGTCCTTAACCTCTGCTGCACTGAATAGCTTCATAGATATCCAGACCCAATGTCTGGTCCAAAGGGAAAGATAATACTCTTCTTCTAATCACTAGAGTCATCCTCTCATTTTCTAATTCTTGTCTAATGAGGCCTTCTTTCCCAGGAAGGTGGAACTGGAAACAAATCCAAATGGCAAGGATGGAGACATATCAGAAGACATGATATGAAGTGAAAGTCGAAAATTCAGAATTGTCAGCAAATCGAAATTTGAATCCATAGAAGTGGATGAGCTCTAGGACTAAGCCCTGAGAATATTCAACATTTAAAGAGGAGGTGGAGGTGGAAGAGTTCCCAAAGGAGACAGAAGAAATGGCTTAAAGAGGCAGAAGGAAAACTAGGAGAGGATGGTGTTACAGGAGCCCAGGGAAAACAGCATCTCACTGCGTGGAATAGTTGGAAGGC
Source organism: Pseudorca crassidens (assembly GCF_039906515.1). Lineage (NCBI taxonomy): Eukaryota > Metazoa > Chordata > Mammalia > Artiodactyla > Delphinidae > Pseudorca > Pseudorca crassidens. Next base: position 71,921,017 of record NC_090312.1, read on the forward strand.
CAGGGAGAATGGGAAAAGGAGATACCTCTGAAGCTAAGGCAATGCTGTCCAATTACATATTCTGCAATAATGGCAATAATCTATGTCTGCTGTGGTCAATTCAGCAGCCACATGTTACTACTGAGCTCTTAAAATATGACTAGTCAGAATGAGGACTGAATTTTTAATTTCATTTCATTTAGTTTAAACAGTCACATGTGGCTAGTGGCTGCTGTATTGGACAGTGTGGAGAGTCTAAGCAGATAGAGGGCAAACTAGCCTAGTAGCTAAAAGTATGAGCTTTGATCATCAAAAAGACAAGAGATCACAAGTGTTGGTGAGGATGTGAAAAGGGAATGCTTGTACACTGTCGGTGGGAATGTAAACTGGTACAGCCGGTATGGAAACAGTATGGACATTCCTCAAAATATTAAAAGTAGAACTACCATACAATCCAGTAATCCCACTTCTGAGTATATATCCCAAAGAAATGAAAACAGGATCTCAAAGAGATATCTGCACTCCCATGTTCACTGCAGCACCATTCACAATAGCCGAGATATGGAAACAACCTAAATATCTGTCAATGGATGAATGGATAAAGAAGATGTGGTGTACACACACACACACACACACACACACACATAGACACACACACAAGGACATTATTCAGCCATGAGAAAAGGAAATAATGCCATTTGCAACAACATGGATGTACCCTGAAGGCATGATGCTAAGTGAAATAAGTCAGAGAAAGACAAATACTGTATGATATCACTTATATGTGGAATCTAAAAAAGCCAAACTCATAGAAACAGCGAGTAGAATGTAAACAGAAGGTAAAACCAACACTTTGTGTACCTTAAACTTACACAGTATTATATGTCAGTTATATCTCAAAAAAGCTGAAAATATTCTAAAAATAAAAAAATTTAAAAGTCTAAGCTTTGGACTCAGACATATCCCAGGTTCACGTCATCTCCCCCACTTATGCTCTGTATATTTGGGGAAAGTTATGTCAACTCTAGAGAGCTAAGATTCTTCACATGGGAAACAGGCATGATAAAACAATAGCGTTGTTAAAAGCATAAAGCAACATAATACAGTACTGACTACACATGAAATGCAGGGATTTGGTGGATTAATTAGAGCCTGGTTAGTTAACCCACAAAGGCCCTCTGGAAGATTTAAACTTAGAGCGGGACTTTTGAATACAGATTCATGAAGTTTATTGTTTTTCCTTTGGAGAGAATCATAGCCTAATCTTCCTCCTTCAGATAATGCGACAATTAAACTAGCCAAGGTAGTCAAGCTTTTTGTTGCATTTCTTATTATGCTGAAAAAATGCTGAAGTATTCTTTCATTAACCTATACTTGTACTAAATAACTGAAATCCTTCACACTTTAGTTCATGATAGTTTCTTCTACCATTCTTAACTGTAATTCCATCACCTCAAAGCCTTCTTTTCTCTAGGATAACTTATCTTACTAGCTTCCATCTTTTTGCTTAGACTTTTTACCTAATTTATTAATATTGACCCTCAGGTGGAATTTAGCCTCAAGGCATAATTTGACACTCAAAAAGGAGGCAAAGATTTTTCCCAAAAACATCTGCTGAAGCAAGTGCATGTGTTGTAAATTTTGATTGCTTTGAATTGAATTCTTCTGAGCCTGGGTTTCAATCCTGAGTTTCCTTCCAAATTGTCACACATATAAAATATTTGCTGAGCTCACCAATGTCTTAAGTATATCTATCCACCAAGTTGTACAACTAAATTCAGTTAGTGTGGCATAAAGTGGTTTTTTATGTCAATGAAATAGCAATGCATACAACAAGCCCCAGTTAGAACCAAGACATCTGGGACCTGCATTCATCCAATCTAAAAAAGCTTATTAACAGTTTTGCTGCCTTGACAGCCACGGAGCCAAATAAAGATAAAAACACACTATGTTGGAAGCAGAAGATTATCCTAATCAAAATGTCACTTCTGAAAATATCTTTTTTAAATGCCAATACTGTAAACAGAAATTTCCACAGTGACAATTAAACATAATTAAATGCTAGATTTCTCTTCATGTTTCTTTCATTCTCTACAACTTATTTTTCTGAACTGAAACTCAATTTCTCTTTCAAGTACATCTTGTTCCTGTCAGGGAAAAATGCAGCTAATATTTTTTAAATTTATCAAGTAAATTTAAAGGCATATTGGACCATATTTTAAAATCTCAAAGGCCCTGAAGGTATTTTCTCTAACCATAGAGCCTTGGATTAATATACAACAAGACAAAGGGTGAGGTGTAGACATATGCACCCATGAGGATCAGAAGGTACCCTGGCACAGCTGTATCTAAGACAGTAATTTGCTTTTTCTTAGTTTCTAGAAAGTGGCCTACACTGGTCAGTTTTTTTTTTTTTTGGATTTTTTAATATGTGTTTCTTTGTTTAAACAGGAATCAGTGACATGTGGAGAGAATCAGATAATGCTGCAAAGAGAAATGAAGGGAAGGTCCAAGCCATGGAAACAATGGAAGGAAAGAAAACAGATGAACTTGGATAGTCTCATCCACCAGAGGGCAGACAGCAGAAGCAAGAAGAACTACAATCCTGCAGCCTATGGAACAAAAACCACATTCACAGAAAGATAGACAAGATGAAAAGGTAGATGGCTATGTACCAGATGAGGGAACAAGATAAAACCCCAGAAAAACAACTAAATGAAGTGGAGATAGGCAACCTTCCAGAAAAAGATTTCAGAATAATGATAGTGAAGATGATCCAGGACCTCAGGAAAAGAATGGAGGCAAAAATCGAGAAGATGCAAGAAATGTTCAACAAAGACCTAGAAGAATTAAAGAACAAACAAACAGAGATAAACAATACAATAACTGAAATGAAAACTACACTAGAAGGAATCAGGCTTCCCTGGTGGCGCAGTGGTTGGGAGTCTGCCTGCCGATGCAGGAGACACGGGTTCGTGCCCTGGTCTGGGAAGATCCCAAATGCCGTGGAACAGCTGGGCCCGTGAGCCATGGCCACTGAGCCTGCGTGTCCGGAGCCTGTGCTCCGCAAAGGGAGAGGCCACAGCAGTGAGAGGCCCGCATACCACAAAAAAAAAAAAAAAAAAAACAAAAAAAACTACACTAGAAGGAATCAATAGCAGAATAACTGAGGCAGAAGAACGGATAAGTGACCTGGAAGACAAAATGGTGGAATTCACTGCCATGGAACAGAATAAAGAAAAAAGAATGAAAAGAAATGAAAACAGCCCAAGAGACCTCTGGAACAACATTAAATGCAACAACATTCGCATCATAGGGGTCCCAGAAGGAGAAGAGAGAGAGAAAGAATCCGAGAAAATAGTTGAAGGGATTATAGTTGAAAACTTCCCTAACATGGGAAAGGAAATAGCCACCCAAGTCCAGGAAGCACACAGAGTCCCAGGTAGGATAAAACCAAGGAGAAACACACCAAAACACATAGTAATCAAATTGACGAAAATTAAAGACAAAGAAAAACTACTGAAAGCAACAAGGGAAAAACAACAATAACATACAAGGGAACTCCCGTAAGGTTAACAGCTGATTTCTCAGCAGAAACTCTACAAGTCAGAAGGGAGTGCCATGATATATTTAAAGTGATGACAGGGAAGAACCTACAACCAATATTACACTACCCGGCATGGATCTGATTCAGATTCAACAGAGAAATCAAAAGCTTTACAGACAAGCAAAAGCTAAGAGAATTCAGCACCACCAAAACAGCTCTACAACAAATGCTGAAGGAACTTCCCTAAGTGGGAAACACAAGAGAAGAAAAGGACCTACAAAAACAAACCCAAAACAATTAAGAAAATGGTAATAGGAACATACATATCAATAATTACCTTAAATGTGAATGGATTAAATGCTCCAACCAAAAGACACAGGCTCGCTGAATGGATACAAAAACATAACCCATATATATGCTGTCTACAAGAGACCCACTTCAGACCTAGGGACACATACAGACTGGAAGTGAGGGGATGGAAAAATATATTCCATGCAAATGGAAATCAAAAGAAAGCTGGAGTAGCAATACTCATGTCAGATAAAATAGACTATAAAATAAAGAATGGTACAAGAGACAAGGAAGGACACTACATAATGATCAAAGGATCAGTTCAAGAAGAAGTTATAACAATTATCAATATATAGGCACCCAACATAGGAGCACCTCAATACATAAGGCAACTGCTAACACTTATAAAAGAGGAAATCAACAGTAACACAGTAATAGCAGGGGACTTTAACACCTCACTTACACAAAAGGACAGATCATCTAAACAGAAAATTAATAAGGAAACACAAGCTTTAAAAAACACAATAGACCAGATAGATTTAATTGATATTTATAGGATATTCCATCCAAAAACAGCAGATTACACTTTCTTCTCAAGTGCAAACAGAAATTCTCCAGGATAGATCACATCTTTGGTCACAAATCAAGCCTCAGTAAATTTAGGAAAACTGAAATCATATCAAGCATCTTTTCTGACCACAATGCTATGAGATTAGAAATCAATTACAGGGAAAAAAATGTAAAAAACACAAAAATATGGAGGCTAAACAATACGTTACTAAATAACCAAGAGATCACTGAAGAAATCAAAGAAGAAATCAAAATATACCTAGAGACAAATGACAATGAAAACACGACAATCCAAAACCTATGGGATGCAGCAAAAGCAGTTCTAAGAGGGAAGTTTATAGCAATACAATCCTACCTCAAGAAACAAGAAAAATCTCAAATAAACCATCTAACCTTACATCTAAAGGAACTAGAGAAAGAAGAACAAACAAAACCCAAAGTTAGTAGAAGGAAAGAAATCATAAAGATGAGAGCAGAAATAAATGAAATAGAAACAAAGAAAATGATAGCAAAGATTAACAAAACTAAAAGCTAGTTCTTTGAGAAGATAAACAAAATTGATAAACCATTAGCCAGACTCATCAAGAAAAAGAGGGAGAGGACTCAAATCAATAAAATTAGAAATGAAAAAGGATAAGTTACAACAGACGCTGCAGAAATACAAAACATCCTAAGAGACTACTATAGGCAACACTATGCCAATAAAATGGACAACCTGGAAGAAATGGACAAATTCTTAGAAAGGTGTAACCTTCCAAGACTGAACCAGGAGGAAATAGAAAATATGAACAGACCAATCACAAGTAATGAAATTGAAACTGTGCTTAAAAATCTTCCAACAGGGCTTCCCTGGTGGCACAGTGGTTGAGAGTCTGCCTGCCAATGCAGGGGACATGGGTTCATGCCCCGGACCGGGAAGATCCCACGTGCCGCAGAGCAGCTGGGCCCGTAAGCCATGGCCACTGAGCCTGCACGTCTGGAGCCTGTGCTCCACAATGGGAGAGGCCAGAACAGTGAGAGGCCCACGTACCGCAAAAAAAAAAAAAAAAAAAAAAAAAAAAATCTTCCAACAAACAAAAGTCCAGGACCAGATGGTTTCACAGGTGAATTCTATCAAACATTTAGAGAAGAGGTAACACCCATCCCACTCAAACTCTTCCAAAAAACTGCAGAGGAAGGAACACTCCCAAACTCATTCTACGAGGCCACTACCACCCTGATACCAAAACCAGACAAAGATGTCACAAAAAAAGAAAGTTACAGACCATTATCACTGATGAATATAGATGCAAAAATCCTCAACAAAATACTAGCAAATAGAATCCAACAACACATTAAAAGGATCATACACCATGATCAAGTGGGACTTATCCCAGGGATGCAAGGATTCTTCAATATACGCAAACCAATCAATGTGATACACCATATTAAGAAATTGAAGAATAAAAACCATATGATCATCTTATTAGATGCAGAAGAAGCTTTTCACAAAATTCAGCACCCATTTATGATAAAAACTCTCCAGAAAGTGGGCATAGAGGGAACCTACCTCAACATAATAAAGGCCATATATGACAAACCCACAGCAAATATCATTCTCAATGGTAAAAAGCTGAAAGCATTTCCTCTAAGATCAGGAAGAAGACAAGGATGTCCACTCTCACCACTATTATTCAACATAGTTTTGGAAGTCCTGGCCATGGCAATCAGAGAAGAAAAAGAAATAAAAGGAATACAAATTGGAAAAGAAGAGGTAAAACTGTCACTTTTTGCAGATTACATGATATTATACATAGAGACTCCTAAAAATGCCACCAGAAAACTACTAGAGCTAATCAATGAATTTGGTAAAGTAGCAGGATACAAAATTAATGCACAGAAATCTCTTGCATTCCTATATACTAATGATGAAAAATCTGAAAGAGAAATTAAGGAAACACTCCCATTTACCATTGCAACAAAAAGAATAAAATACCTAGGAATAAACCTACTTAAGGAGACAAAAGACCTGTATGCAGAAAACTATAAGACACTGATGAAAGAAATTAAAGATGATACCAACAGATGGAGAGATATACCATGTTCTTGGATTGGAAGAATCAACATTGTGAAAATGACTATACTACCTAAAGCAATCTACAGATTCAATGCAATCCCTATCAAACTACTAATGGCATTTTTCACAGAACTAGAACAAAAAATTTCACAGTTTGTATGGAAACACAAAAGACCCCGAATAGCCAAAGCAATCTTGAGAAAGAAAAATGGAGCTGGACGAATCAGGCTCCCAGATTTCAGATTATACTACAAAGCTACAGTAATCAAGACAGTATGGTACTGGCACAAAAACAGAAATATAGATCAATGGAACAGGATAGAAAGCCCAGAGATAAACCCATGCACATATGGTCACCTTATTTTTGATAAAGGAGGCAAGAATATACAATGGAGAAAAGACAGTCTCTTCAATAAGTGGTGCTGGGAAAACTGGACAGCTACATGTAAAAGAATGAAATTAGAACAATCCCTAACGTCATTCACGAAAAATAAACTCAAAGTGGATTAGAGACCTAAATGTAAGACTGGACACTATAAAACTCTTAGAGGAAAACATAGGAAGAACACTCTTTGACATAAATCACAGTGAGATCTTTTTTGATCCACCTCCTAGAGTAATGGAAACAAAAAAATAAACAAATGGGACCTAATGAAACTTAAAAGCATTTGCAAAGCAAAGGAAACTATAAACAAGATGAAAAGACAACCCTCAGACTGGGACAAAATATTTGCAAATGAATCAACAGACAAAGGATTAGTCTGCAATATATATAAACAGCTTATGCAGCTCAATACTAAAAAACAAACAATCCAATCAAAAAATGGTCAGGGGCTTCCCTGGTGGCACAGTGGTTAAGAATCCACCTGCCAATGCAGGGGACACGGGTTTGAGCCCTGGTCCAGGAAGATCCCACATGCCGCGGAGCAAATAAGCCGGTGTGTCACAACTACTGCATCTGCACTCTAGAACCCACGAGCCACAACTACGGAAGCCCGGAAGCCCACGCATCTAGAGTCCGTGCTCTGCAACAAGAGAAGCCACTGCAATGGAAGCCGGCGCACTGCAACAAAGAGTAGCCCCGGCTCGCTGCAACTAGAGAAAGCCCGCGTGTAGCAACGAAGACCCAACGTAGCCATAAATAAATAAATAAATAATAGACAGTCTGATTCTTGCCACCAGGAATGGACTGGGTTTGGGATTGACAACTAAAGTAATGCTGGGGACTTCCCTGGTGGTTCAGTGGTTAAGAATCCGCCTGCCAATGCAGGGGACACAGGTTCAAGCCCTGGTCCGGGAGGATCCCACATGCCTCGGTGCTACTAAGCCCGTGCGTCACAACTACTGAGCCTGTGCTCTAGAGCCCGCGAGCCACAACTACTGAAGCCTGTGGGCCTAGAGCCCGTGCTCTACAGTAAGAGAAGCCGCCACACTGAGAAGCCCGCCGACTGCAACAAAGAGTAGCCCCCCCTCACCGCAACTAGAGAAACATGCGCAGTGGAGAAGACCCAATGCAGCCTAAATAAATAAATAAAAATTTAATATCTACTTCTAGATACAAGACATGACATAATATATGAACTGATACCTATTGTCTGCAGATTACTGATGCACACACATCCTTCACTGTGGAACGGTCCTCTCTCCCTCTGGATAGACTGTCCTGTACTATTGGGAGTGCACACAAAAATGGTATAGAAAGCAGAGGCCCTATTCAGACCAGTCACACACATCAGTCCACGTTTTTAAGTTTTTTTTTTTTTTTTTTTTTGACTGCACGGCATGTGGCATCTTATTTCCGCGACCAGGGATTGAACCTGTGTCTCCTGCATTGGAAGCACGGAGACTTAACTACTGGATCACCAGGGAGGTCCCAGTCCACTTTTTTAACCTATGCATTTTAGTGCTGTAAAATTCCCTCTCCGCACTGCTTGAGCTGTGTCTCATAAATTTTGACATACCTTCCTTTTCATTGTTAGATGGGTTTTTATTTCCTTGCGATTTCTTCTTTGACAAGTAGATTATGTAGAAGTGTGTTGCACCGTTTCCCAGTGTTTTGGGAATCTTCCTGTGTTCCTTCTATTACTGATTTCTAGTTTCATCCCACTGTGATGGAGAAAACACCTTGTATGTTTTCTATTGAGGATTGTTTCGTGGTTCAGGGAATGGTCTATCTCTGTATGCATTCCATGCCACTTGAAAGGAATGTGCATTCTGATACTGTTGCATGGAGTGGTCTACAAATGTCAGCTAGACCCTGTTGTCTGATGTGCTGTTGAGTTCTTCTATGGTGTTTCTGAATTTCTGCCTAGTTGTTCTCTCAATTGTCAAGAGAGGGGTTTTGAAGTCTTGAACTATAATTACAGATTTGTCTATTTCTCTTCTTAGTTCTATCAGTTTCTGCTTCACACAGTCTGCAGCTCTGCTGCTCAGTGCACACACTCAGGATTGCTCTTTTTCTTGGTGGGTTGACCCTTCTATTATTACAAAATGACAATTCCTGTCTCTGATAATTTTCTATCCTCTAAAGTCTACTTTATCTGACATTTACATAGCCACTCCTGCTTTCCTTTGATGTTTGCATAATATTTTTTCCATTCTTTTACTTTTATCCTGCCTGTATCTTTGTATTTGAAGTGAGTTTCTTAGTTGGGTCATGTTTTTTAATCCACTCTGACAATCTCTTTTAACTGGTATACTTAGACCATTGCATTTAATTGAATTAGCGACATATTAGGGCTAAAGTCTGTCATGTTATTTATTTTTTTTCTGTTTGTTCTCTCTGCTTTATTTTTTTCTTTTTCCTATTCCTGGAGGTTACTTGAACATTTTTTTTAATTCCATTTTTATTTATCTACCGTTTTTGAGGGCATCTTTTTGTATAGTTTTTTTAGTGCTTGCTCTAGGTATTACATTATACATATACAATTAGTCAACAGGTATTGTCATTTTATCAGTTCAAGTGAAGTAGAGAAACCTTACCTTCTTTGCACCTCTTAACCCTTCTTTGATTATAATACAATTTTCTTAAGTACTTCCTCTACATACTTTTAGAACCTCATCTGACATTGTTATAATTGTGCTTCAATCATGACATAATTTAGAAAATTCAAGAGGAGAAGGAAAACGTATTATATTTACTCATATTTTTGCACTCTCCACGTTCTTTCTTCCTTCCTGATGTTCTAAACTTCCTTATTCTTTCATCATTTCCTTTCTGTTTAGAGAACTTCCTTTAGCCATACTTTTAGGGAAGGCCTGCTGGTGACAAATTCTCTTGATTCCCCTTTCATTTGTGAAGGATATTTTCTCTAATGTAATCCTAGGTTCTTTTTTTTCAGCACTTGAAAAATATTGTGCCACTTCCCTTGGACCTCCATGGGCTGATGAGAAATCTGGTGTCATTCTAATTTCTTTTTCCTCTATAGGTAGAATGTTGCATTTCTCTGGCTGCTTTCAAGATTTTTCTTGTCTTTCTTCCCCAGAAATTTAATTTCGATGTGTCTTGGCATGGATTTCATGGTAGGGGTGGCCTTGTTACCGCTGGACCACAAGTCCTGAGTCTTCTCTAGGCCTCTTCTGACACAACCCCAATGGGGAGGGAGAGGAATGCCTTATTACTGTCAGGAGTGGGAGGAGGCCAGCCTCCCCACATGGTCTCCACTGACATTGGCCTCAGATCGGGGGTAAGAGTGAGGCAACAATGTAAAATCAAATTAAAACCACAATGAGATACCACACAAACCAGTTAGAATGGCTATTATTAAAAAGACAGATGATATCAAGTTTGGGTGAGAATAGTGAACTGAAACTCTCACACACAGTTGGTAGGAACGTAAAACTGTACAAGCTTCAAAACTAGTGGCTAATGTCTTAAAAAGTTAAACATACACCTACTATATGATCCATCCAACCTATTCCAGGTCCCCAAGAGAAACAAAAGTATAAATCCATACAAAATACTAATTCAGCAATAAAAAGAAGTAAACTACTGATACAGGATGCAACATGGGCGAATTGCAAAATAATGACGTCAAGTACAAAATGATATACACCTTCCCCCAAAAAAGGAGCATAGAGTATGATTCTATTTATACAAAACTCTAGAAATGGAAAAACAACCTTAGTGACAAAAAGGAGATCAGTGGTTGCCTGGGGATGTGGAAGAAGTAAAGAAAGGTAGGAGGGAGGTATTACAAAGAGGCATTCCAGACAGCAGGAAGGAGGACAGGCATATGAGAAGATGTCCCAGCGGAGTCCATGTATTTTAGGTACCTTCCAGGAAATTGCAAACATTTTCACTACATATCATTGACTCTATGACACTCGATCATGTGTAGGTGCAAAGGAGATGCCACCACTCATAAACAAACAGTATCTCTGCCTCAGCACCCTTCCTTGTGTTCCAGCACTCTTATGCATTTATTTTTTTAATATTTTTGCTGATATTTCAATAAAATTTTGAGAGGGAGTAGAGGAAAATGCATATGCTTAATTAACCAGAATTGTAAATTTTCTTTACTCAGAATTTTAGTTTATTATTCATTGGTTGCCATGTATAAATCATTGATAACAATTCTTAACTACACTCACATAATTTAATGTTTAAAGAAACCCAATGGATGAATTATTTTGTAAATGCTCATTTCCTAGATGTCCTTTTCTATTTTTAATATTTTTAAAAATTTTGAAATAATTTTAAACTTACAGAAAAAGTATGTGAACAACACAAAGGACTCCATATACCCTTCACCTAGAGACCCCATTCAAGTTTCGCCAACTTTTCCAAAAATGTCCTTCATAGCAAAAGTATCAACTCTAGAAACATATTTTGCACTTACTTGCCACGTCTCTTCAGTCTGAGACCTCCCTTGACTTTCATGATCTTAACATTTTTTAAGACTCCAGATAAGCAGAATTTCCCCATCAAGCTTATCAGATATTTTCCCATTATTCAATTCAAGTCATGCATGATGGGCAGGAATATTATAGAAGCGATGCCATGTTGTTTTAAATGCATCCTAAGAGGGGGCACAACACTTGAGTAAAGTAGCGTCTGCCAGGTTTCTTCACTACAGAGTTACTTTTTTCCCTTTTATAATTAACATCTATTTTGTGGAAAGATACTAGAGATTATGTAACATCTCATTCCTCATCCAACTTTCACCCATTAGTTTTAGCATTGATTAATGTTTCTTGCCCGAATTATTACTAAGATGGTTGCCAAGTAGTGATTTTCTAATTCCATCATCCCTTCCAGTTTTATTAATTGGCATTGTACTTATGATAAGGTAAAGCTTTCTCTTCTCCCCATAAATTGAACACATTCATGTATCCCATGAATGTGTGGAATAAAATATTCCTATTTTATACAGTAAGATAATGTTACTATCATTCTTTATTTTGCTTCTTAAATTGTCCCAGATTTAGTTAATAGGAGCCTCTTCAAGCTGGCTTCTACGTCCTTTGGACATGTTCCTATCATTCTTTGACCACTTCCTTACTTTTTAGCGTAATAAGATGTTCCAGGTTCATCTTGTATTTCCCAGTGCCAAGCCGTTAATTAACCATTTCTCCAAGGATACCTGGTTCCACTTAATGGGGAATATCATTTAGAACACAAATCTGGTTGCTACGGTTGACCAGTTGATGAGTCCACCTCATAACATATATGCCAAATCAGTTAACACAAATTTAGACTATGTGAGTAGAGGTACTAAACACAGAAGGTTGTAGAGTGATTCCATTCTACTTGGAGTGGGTCAGACCACATTTGGGAAAATGCAGCGAACTTAGTTTGCCACATCTTCAATAGACAGAGATTTAAAAATTCCATGGAGATTGTATGAAGACCGCATTATTCTGCTTTTTAAAAATTGTAGTATAGTTGATTTATAATGTTGTATTAGTTTCAGGTATACAGCAAAGTGATTCATATATATTTATCAAGATATAATCTTTTTCAGATTCTTTTCCATTATGGGTTATTATAAGATATTAAGTATAGTTCCCTGTGGTATAACTTGTTGTTTATCTATTTTCTATATAGTGGTGTGTATCTGTTAATCCCAAACTCCTAACTTATTCCTCCCTCTCCCCCTTTCCCCTTTGGTAACCATAAATTTGTTTTCTATGTCTGTGGGTCTGTTTCTGTTTTGTAAATAAGTTCATTTGTATCAATTTTTAGATTCCACATATAAGTGATATCATATGGTGCAGGATTTCCCACTCTTGTGAGTGTGACTAGGCCGGAACCAAGACATATGGCCGCCCTGAGCACCATTCCAACCCATAATTTTCAAATAATTATCCTATTTAACAAGATGAGAGAAACTGAAAATTGTATACTTCTTGGTATTAAAAATAATGAATTTATTGCAACGTTTCACATCATATAACCTCTTGAGAATTAAGTTAAACTGCTTACAATATAAACAAAGTAGATGGCTTGATCCTAATAAGCAACAGAATTTCTGATCACCAAGTTGTTTGACTGTTAGGTGCCTAGCCCTAGGCTTTGAGATCAGTCTTACGTTTGCCCCATGTATCTTACCTACGTATGTTGCAAAAATATTCTACTTTGGTGGCAGCCAAATCATTTCACATCTTGCCAGTTAAGTGAGGAGCTATGTGTGAAATCTATATTAAGATTATAGTTCTAACTTATTGTAGCAACATCAAGCATTCGTTATAGATTGAGGCCAGACTGCTAACTACTTGCCTGCCCTGAGCAAGCCAATGAGAGCACTCAAAGTATTATATCTTACAAACATTTCAAAGAGTTTGTGGAATCTAAGTCATTATTGGCATTTTCACCTTATAGCTTCATACTATTTAATTAAAATATCATTACCCAAGACTCTAATGCAACGATTTCTAGGCATGGTTTTGTAATGCCTCAAAATATCTTCAAACATAGTTAAAGGTAGTATAAATGTATACTTCTAAATCACCTGGAAACAAGATTAATTTCACTCTAAAGTAGTTTTTGAAACACCATATTGTGTGCAGCACTTTGATAAGCTTCTCAAATGATAAAATGTTAGAAATAAATAAACTAAGTAAGAAATAAATTAAACTAAGTAAACTGTACAGGTTTAAAAACAAATGAGATGTAAGTATCCTCAATACCAGTATATGTTACCTTTGCTACTGTTTGGACCGGGGCACGAACCCATGTCCCCTGCATCGGCAGGTGGACTCTCAACCACTGCGCCACCAGGGAAGCCCTTTGCTACTGTTTTAAATAACATTCATGTGCTCTCTTTAAAGTGCCTCGCTTCAGTGAGTTTTCTTAAAACAGACCTAGCTAACAAAATCTGTAAAGGGAACATATTGTCAGGTCTTATATATTTTCAAAACTAAAGTAAAGCTATGTCACTAATGCCAGTGCCTCAGCACGAAAAAAAATCACCACAAAGCACAGATAATAAAACTTGGTACCACCTATTTCAATTTGTAATTGGTAAATGGAGGTTTTAGCTTATGTCACTGTTTCTTACAATGTGGCCCAGGAATTAAATATGTGACCATCATTTGTGCTACTTCTTACTAAATTCAGGTTCCTAGGCTCCTCTTCTGATCTCTTGAAGCAATTTTTATGAGAACTAACCAAAGGCCTGGGAGCTTTGAGGAGAATGATAGATCAATATGTCCATTTTACACTAGTTCCACTGGTTTTCAAGTATGAGGAGACTTTCCAGTTTTGTAAAGTACATGTAATTCTACTCTCAAAACAATGCTCTCTCATGATCAAAACTGTTGCATAAGGACTTGATTTCAGTAGAAGAGAACTTATCCATTTTCTCCCTTTAATTATTTAAAGTGCACATCAACCCTTAAAAATTAACTGCTCATCACTGCAATCCAAGCTAATGGGGATGTATGTAATATGTTACCGAAAAAATGAATAAAATACAAAGTATATACTTTTGTCCTTGTTTGTTTTTTAGTGAGGAGGTCTAATGATTTTACGAAACAATTCTGCCATCCCTTAAGATTCAGCAGTGGAACTGAAAAAGTGAGCATTTAAAACCAAGTTGGATTTATTTCCTAATTATGTATATAGAAAGTTTACATACATTCCAAACTCTATTACTGTCACTTGGAGAGAATCTTGGGAATTATAAAAGTCAGTAAATGAGAATAGCATCTATTAAAAACAATTCATTTATTCTCCCTAGGAAAATGTACTTATATTCTAGAGAAGAAACCCTCTAAATGTATTTATTTTATGTTTCTTTTGATACAATTAACACACTGTGCCACAGAGGGTTATTATATTTCTCCTTTAAATACAGTGTATAGTCTCTAATCTTTACACTAAAGGCAAAGAAAGGAATTCTAGTCGCTCCAGCAATTCTACTCTGCTTTTGTATATGCACTTCCTTTGCTAACACTTTTCGCAAAAACAAGAATCAAGACATATATTGTAGGACTTTATGACTATACAACAGTGATTCTCAGTTGAGATAATGGTCATATCTCCCAAGACAGTACATGGTTAACTTAAAAGTTGGTCAGAAAAACAAGGGATTTTGCAAATCTTTGTTATGTGAAACCCGTTATGATCACACCCTTGTCCGCTCCCTTTTTGTGCTGGGACATTAATTCGCAGTCTTATTTTTCTCTGCAGTTATCATTCTCCTCTCTTCAGTCCTGGAGAAGGTGTTCCATCCTCTGCTATCTCTTTCCTCCTGCCTCGTCTCAGCCTTAAGACACCGCGGTCATGTAAACGCCCAAGTATGACCACGACGGATTTTTTTGGCGGGGGGGGGGGCGGGGATCTCGACCCTCCCACGTCCTCTCGCAGCGGGTCCGTGCCCAGCTGGACGGTTGGACAGGAAAGGAGGGGACCGTGGGCGTCCCTCCCCGCTGGCCTCTGCAGCTACCCAGCGCCCTGGCAACCGGAGGGACGCTTTGCCGGTGCCTGGTTTCAGTCCCCCGTTCTCATTTTCTCCTGTTCTCCCACTTTTCCATTCTCCTACTGTATTTTTGTCATCAATTCTTTGATGGCGAGAGAAAACAGCTCAGAGCTGTCTCCTTCCCATAAATACGCGTGTGCTTTTCCCGAACCTTTCTCTGCCCCCTCTCTCCCCCTAACACAGGTAGGGGGGCCGCAAGGCAAAGGATTCTCCTTTCATCCAGAGACCCATGTCAGCGCCTCAGCTTGGCAATTTCATTCCACACGCCCGCACCTACAGAAGCCTACTTCCTACCAATTCAGTTTTCTCCCAGGTAACCTTATTCCATCCCATTGCTAAGCACTTCCTCCACCTTTTACGGGTTCTACTACTGCCTACGTTTGGGGAAAAACGCGCAAGACAGTGTGAATTCCAGGAAGAAAGTGAGCGTGTGTAAGGCTGAGTGTGTGCATCCGTCTGTCTCAGCCTGTCCGGGCCCCGTGCATGTGGTTGCAAGGTGCAAGACAGTCAGACACCTCAAACTTGCCATGCCAGGATAAGGCTTGTCCCTCCAGAGCTTACCTGTCCGCGCCCAAGTAACCGAAGAACCGCCCGCGCGGCCGCGTTCCAGGACACCTGGCCCGGACAGAGAGAGAGAACTGGGGCCACAGGGGCGTCCCTCCCGCGCATCTCTTATGTCTCCCTCCTTCCCTCCGGGGTGTCCGGAACCCCCCAAAGACAAACGGGACCGCCCGCACCTGCAGCGCCTTACCTCAAACAGGGGACCGATCTTGTTCTTCTCCAGGTAAGCCTGGATCCGGGATTGCTGATGAGAGGCCATGGAGAGACCGATGGGCCGCGGAGAGTGCGGGAGACCGCGCGGCCGTGCGCCTCTGCCCGGGGACACCCCTGCTTTCCCCTGGACCGGGGCCGGGACAGGAGCTCGGGAGCCCGGGCTCCCCCGGCGCGGCGCGGCGCGGCGAGCTCGGCTCCCGGCGCGGACGTGGGCTGCAGCCGCTGGAGCCGCGAGCGCGTGGGGCGCCGAGAGCCGGAAGCCGGGGCGCGGCGCCGCCAACTCAGACAACTCGGAGGCGAAGGGAGCACTCATTCATCGCGCTCTCCTCCTCCCCGAGCCCCACGCCTCTCCGCCGCGCCCGCGCGGGGGCACCTGGAGCAGAGGTTCCAGGTTCCTGTCTCTCTGGGCAGCAGCGGCGGGAATCAGGGGGCGGGAGGCGAGCCGGGAGGCGCGGTTCTACCTAGAACGGCGCAGGGGGGCGCCCTCGGGCGGGCCGGGGCCGCGGGGCTCGAACTCGCGGGGAGCGTGCGTGTGCGTGCGTGTCCGCGCCGACGGTGGGTGCCCGCTCTCCCAGGTTACGGGAACACCCGCCCGGGCTTCTCCCCAGTCTCTGCTCGCCCTGCCCGCTGCTCCCTAGCGACAGCGCCGCTCCGAAAGCCAATGGTGAAGGTGCTTCTTTCAAAGTGCACATAAATCTGGCGCTTGTTGGCTACTCCTTGGCAGCTACAAAGGCAGTTCGAAAGGGGGTCGTCCCCACCGCCCCTTCTGAGCCTCTCCTCGCACCTGCTGCGCTGCCCCCGCTAGCTCAGGGGCCGAGATGGGGAGAGTTGTGAGAAGGTGCTTGAGTCTGAGGGTCTGCCACGAACATGAAGTTGCCTTCCTTCAGGTGGTCTGGCTTGGCTTGGAGCAAGTCGACGGGAGGAGAATTCAGCTGGAAACTCCCAAGGTGCAGACGCCCAGAGGCTGGGGCAAACCTTTAGCTTTTGACAGGAAGAAGAGATGGAAGCGAGCCAGCCCTCCCTCCCAGTTTGCCTTCCTAATCCTCGTATAATTATGTGGATTACAACCCACACGTAATTATGGCTATATATCTTTAGCTACATCTCAAATACTACGCTAGTGCACTTAACGATGTTTCCTATAGATGCTTCCTGAGCTCCTCAAATTTAGCCAGGAACTTTTTATCATGCAGCAGTTTCCGAGGGAAGATCTCCAGACAGCAGAGGTTCCTTCACAAGCTCTTTCTTGTGGAAAAACGAAAAACAAAAAAAAGCAATCATTGAGGCCTCCAGTGACGAGTTCCCTGTCTCCTAACCATGATGTGCTATCAAAATAAAAAGATTTATATTAGTAAACATGAAAGTTAGAATGAAGGGAGCAGTTATCCTAAAGCAGACTGCAACAGAGTAGATTTCCTTTTCTTTCACCACTTTCTAGATTTCTGTAATTCATAATATCTTTATTGGTGTCAGTGTTTTTTCTTTCTTTCTTTCTTTCTTTTTTGATAAATTTATTTATTTATTTTTCTTGGCTGCATTGGGTCTTCATTGCTGTGCGCAGGCTTTCTCTAGTTGTGGCGAGCAGGGGCTACTCTTCGTTGTAGGTTTCGGAGCACGGGCTCTAGGCGCACACCCTAGCGCGCAGGCTCAGTAGTTGTGGTGCATGGGCTTAGCTGCTCCGCGGCATGTGGGATCTTCCCGGCCCAGGGCTCAAACCCGTGTCCCCTGCATTGACAAGCGGATTCTTAACCACTGCACCACCAGGGAAGTCCCAGTGTTTTTTCATCTGTATTTTAAATGAACTACTTAAGTAGAAACATGCACTAGTTAAGAATGGAATATCCCCAAAAGTACTGTTAATTCTATTTAATAATTCAGATTATTATTCTGCCAGAATACCTAAGAGCATAACCATCACTGATAACCTGAAATAGACATGATTTGGGTTGAAAAGATGCCCAAGTTAATGCTTTTACAATCAGACTCAGGTGATCTGCCCAGGGAGAGCTAAACTGAATAGCAGTGAGGTGCCCAGGGTTCTCACATATTTTCCGTTGTGGATCAAAAGCATACTCACTTATATATAGTTTTAATATGTTCAGGAGAAATTAAATATAGAGAGTGAATATCAACATTTTTATTTGCTATTAGGTATGGTACACAGCCATCTATGACTCAGCTAAAAAGTCAAGCATTTTTGACACCACACATAGCACTGGAGAATCAGAACAGTACCTTATTCTAAGAGAACTGAGGAAGATGCTTCTTTTAATCAGACTATTAACCTACTTATTAAGCCTTCACCATACTCAGAGCACTGCATCTAGGGCCTTGAATGGAAAAGACAAAGCTTTGCTGGCAAAATACTTAAGCAGTAAAGGGAAGATCATGAAGATATATACATTTATGTATATATGTATATCAAAACACTGGACATCCCCAAATTACATTTTTAAAATTCAGGAAACATTTCAGAAGTTTTTCAAGGCCTACCTTAAATACGGTCTCCTCCACAAAGCATTTCTTCGTTCTTTCCATTTATGCCCAAACCTGACTTCATTACTAAAATGAATATTTATTGCACAGGCTCTCCATGGCAGACATTACGTTAGTAGTGACGATTCAAAGGTGAAGGGCCTTGTCTTTGTTCTCAGGTGTTCAGTCTTTTTGAGGCAATTGGCATATACACGAATAATGACATTATAATGCATGGTGCTAACATAGATCAATAAAACATGCTGTGTGCATACCGAAGGATGAAAAAATGACCTGTGCCCGAATAATCAAGGAACGCTCCATGAAGGAGATTGTGTTTGAGCAAACTGTCAAAGGAAGAGTAAAATTTTAAAGTTTTCCAGATAGCATTGGTGGAGTGAGGATGGGGATAACGTTGCAGGCTTCGGCATTAAAAAAATAGCATATGCTGGGCTTCCCTGGTGGGGCAGTGGTTGAGAGTTCGCCTGCCGATGCAGGGGACACGGGTTCGTGCCCCGGTCAGGGAAGATCCCACATGCCGCGGAGCGGCTGGGCCCGTGAGCCATGGCCGCTGAGCCTGCGCGTCCAGAGCCTGTGCTCCACGACGGGAGAGGCCACAACAGTGAGAGGCCCGCGTACCGCAAAAAAAAAAAAAAAAAAAAATAGCATATGCAAAGGCACAGAGGCACAAAACAGCCTGGTGATCAGAGAAACATAGGGTGGATATGGAGGAAGATTGGCGTGTGTGGTTAAAAATGTAAGCAGAGTTCAGCTCATTAAAGGTCTTACTTGCTAAGAGACACAGGCTTGCATCTTCTGGGTGATGAGAAGTGACTAAAGAGTTTTGAGCAGAGGAGTGTTGTGGTCAGATAAAAGTTTTAGAAAGATTGCTTTGGTTACAACATGCATAATAGATTGAAAAAGAGTGATACAGGGAGAGCAAAACTAATTTAGGGTACAGAATCCACAAGCAAATCATGAGGGCCAGCCTTTGGACGGGAGATAAAAGGATGGAGAGGATGGGAAATAGTCAAGGAACATTTAAAGACTCATTTGTTGATTACCTTTATGTAGGATGAAATTAGAAGAGGCAATCAAAGATGACCCTCCTGACTTCTACAATGAAGCTAAACGATTATAAATTATTTGCCCAAGTCCCCCAATGAATAATTGATTGGGCCAGATTTTGATTCAGTATTTTCAAACTCAAGCTGAAGCTACTTCCACTTTTTACCCTGTATCCTGAAAATTAGTCAAGAATTTAGTTTCCAGATATCAGTATCCTTTGGTAGAAAGGGTTATGTCTCATGACCTGGCACATAGTAGGTACTCAATAAATAGCAGTTAAATGAATTAATTAAATTTTAGTAGCTCAATTCAATCCAGCTATGTTCTTTCAGGCTAAACTTTGCCTCTGACATGTGTCATTTATGTTTTGTTTTCTTCCATTTAATTAATTGCATGCATATTTTAGTCTCTCTTTTAAATTGCAAACTCTCTAAAATCATGAACTGTATCTTAATAATTCTCTTGCACTTTATAGCATGCAACGTAGTATATTTTCATACAATATGTTTTTCATAAACATATCTTTAATTAATATCCTATTGCTATACATTTTGAGAATTTCATTTAGTCTCTTTAAGGTTGGCTGACAAATAACCACTTTTTAAAAAATTAATTAATTAAGTTATTTATTTTTGGCTGCGTTGGGTCTTCGTTGCTGCGCACGGGCTTTCTCTAGTCACGGCGAATGGGGACTACTCTTCATTGCTGTGCGCCACGGGCTTCTCATTGCGGTGGCTTCTTTTGTTGCAGAGCACGGGCTCTAGAGCGCAGGCTCAGTAGTTGTGGTGCACACGCCTAGTTGCTATACAGCATGTGGGATCTTCCCAGGCCAGGGCTTGAACCCATGTCCCCTGCATTGGCAGGCGGATTCTTAACCACGGCGCCACCAGGGAAGTCTGTAACCACTGTCTTGGATTGAATTGACCAGCATTCTTCTGCAAACATAGCACAGTACCTTTATGATGCTTTCCCTTTTTTTTGGCTCGAGCACAGCATGAAAAGGCCATTTTCAGTGAGACTGTCTTGACCTCATTGTGCTACAGAAGTGCCTATCAGCATAATTTACAAATATACAGAATCCAATTTATAGAATGTTCTAAAGCCCTTGTGTAACTGCATCTTGCACAGCTCCTGAAACAAATAATTTTTGATGAGAGACAAGAGAACAATGGTGAAGGCCAGTAGACCTAATTAGGAAGTATAAACAATGTAATCCCTTGAAATTAAATACTGAAATAAGAAACAGAGAAGCTCTATACGGGTTTCTTGAATTTAGGCTGCTAGCCTGAAGCGTATTTGTCCCCTTCCTGTATCTCTCTCACCTTGCCACTTTCTTTTTTTTCTTTTTTTGGCCATACCACACGGCTTGCAGGATCTTAGTCTCCGACCAGGGATCAAACCCATGCCCCTGGCAGTGAGAGCACCAAGTCCTAACCCCTGAATCGCCAGGGAATTCCCTCACCTTGCCACTTTAAAACAGCCAGAGACTTCTATTTTCCCAAAGAACTCAGTGTATCACCCAGGATTTTCATTTTTGTCCTATTAAGTAGAGAGGTGGCCTCAGAGACTGAAATAAAGGGAGTTCTGGAAGAGATAAAGCAGACAAGTGGGGGCATAGAAAAGTCCTGAATGGGGAACTTCCTAAATGTAATTTGATTTCAATTAAATTACAAATTGTCAAAAATTAATGATAATTATGCTTTAAGCCACATAAAACTATTACATAGTGGGATTTCTATACATGGAAACTTTCAAAATACATGTTTCAGGAAAGAATTCAAAAGATGCCTGGGTATACTTTGATGCTAATGCAAGAATATTTATTACCACTTCACATAGTATAATATATCTTTAGTTATAAAGACTGATTTCCACATACTGTTAGGTCTGTGATTAGCCTGAGGACCAATATCTGTGTTAGCATGTGTGAAGGATCATTTAGGTCTTCCCTGAATTTGATTCTCTCTTTAGTATCTCCTTAGGAAAATGTAGAGTGTTTTCTTGTGTACTCTTAGGTGGTGGTTCAAATCCAGCTGAAATGGGGAGGGGGTGGGGGGACACATTATTGGGGAGTCTACCAGCATTATCATTGAGAACACTGACCTCAGAGTTCTAGCCCAGGATAAAATCTAGGCGTTGCCATTTACTAGCTGTGTGATGTTCAGCAAGCTACTTAACCTCTCTATCCTCAGTATCCTCATGTGTAAACTAAAGGTAAATCGTACATAGTTCATCTGTTTATTATGAGGATTACACGAGCTAATGCAGGAAGCATGCATATGGGGCCAGGTACAGAGGAAAGATTCAGTAAAGGGTAGTGCTAATATTGTCATTATTGTCATCATGTCATCATCATTATCACCACCATCATTATCAAGTCCCTGAGATTTAGACTTGCAAAGTTCACATAAGCTGTATCAAACCAATTACCTGAAGAAGTCCTACGTAGAAAGAATGTCTTGCAAATCAAAGCAGTAAGACAGGATATTATAGTCTCTTAATTAAAGGAAATAAGAAAGGTACTTCTAAATTCAAAAAGAGAGCTGTAAGGTGAGTATAGAGTGTAATATAAAATGATCTACTCAATTATATTACTCTACATAAAGAAATTATTTATAAGGGAAGAAAGGTTTCCACAAGAAGCCTGGTAAAAGGAGAGGCAATAGGAACTTTTCAGTGATTATCCACATCTGTCGAGTAGGACAAAAAGCTGCAGGATCCAGCACATAAGAGTCACATCCCCTTGTTTTCAGATGATGAAACTGAGACACAGAGAGGGTAAGCAACTTGTCCAAGGTCCCAGCTAGTTAGTAGCAAAGTCCATATTTGAACGAGGGTAGCATTTTAAACACCACTCAACTGCCTCTCAAGGCTCTGACTACCAGTGTCACTTCCTTTGCTTCGAACTTGTTTGTACCAGGAGGTATCTGGGTGACTACTTTGACTTGCCTAGTATGTTTATATGGGGAAGGAGGTAACCTGGGTGGCAGATACCCGTGTAATTTTCTGGCCTCATACTAAATGGAAACGTTGGCAAACTGGCTTATATGTCTCTTGAGAGTTTGAATAATGCTAATCAATCATATTGGGACTGATTCTAACTGAACTGATAACATTGACTCACTGGACCTCCTAAATTGAGAACTCAAATGATACTGCCAGCTTGTGAAATCCTGCATCCAGCCTTCTCAGGTGACATTTCTATCTCTTAAATTTCCACATTTAAATATTAGGGGTTTTTTTTGTTTTTTGTTTTTGTTTTTTTGTGGTACGCGGGCCTCTCACTGTTGTGGCCTCTCCCGTTGCGGAGCACAGGCTCCGGACGCGCAGGCTCAGAGGCCATAGCTCACAGGCCCAGCCACTCCGCGGCATGTGGGATCTTCCCGGACCGGTGCACGCACCCGTGTCCCCTGCATCGGCAGGCGGACTCTCAACCACTGCGCCACCAGGGAAGCCCTAAATATTAGGTTTTAATATTTAACTTTTAATATATGGAATGTTTATAAGCAATCACCATCTAAAATACTTTGTCAATAAATTTTTATAACATTTATTTGCATTATATCATGAATCATTTAAAGTAAATCTACAGATATCAAACTGCAGATAGCTTTGATATTAATTACTAATAAACTGTTAACCCCGACATGCTTTTTACTTATAATTTCCAAAATGGTACTGTCTTGATTCTTCATACCAATAAGTGAGAATCTTTGTTAAGAAAAACAGCTTAAACAATGAAAAATACTACAGAATACTATAACATGATACTGAATTTATTGAAAGGGAGGAGAAAATAAGAGCGACTAAACAAACAAAGGATGACTTAGAAAGGAAAACAATTCTACTTGGTGTGCACTCTGGGGAGAGTCAGGCACTCTGCCTAGGACAGGATGTGCTATTGCTCTAATCTAACTATCAAGGAATAAGTAACACGGGACCTATTTCTCAAACACACATCCCTGTAAATGCCAGCTAATGCTCAGCTATAATGCAGCACATCACAACCACTCCAGCACTAAAGGCTAAAGGTACATTTTAGCAGAATTAGTGGAACCACCGTTGCCTAGAGGGGATTTAAATTAAAAAAAAAAAAAAAAAAAAAGGGATGACAGCTCTCTGCAAAAGCACTCTGGAAGCTATGGTACCCAAAGTAGTCAGCAGATTCCCTCCTTCCAAAGCAAATGTTGGTCTATTTTCTGTGGATAATACCCATCCCTCTCCAACCCTCTGATGATTTTGGTCCTGAGAGTCAGAGAGGTTTCTTTTGTGATGTCTAAGGTTTGTGCGAAGCTTCCACAAACGTCAGAGAATCACACTGAATTATTATATATCTACCACGAAAGATTTCTGATGAGGTCATGAGGAACAGCAGCTAGACTTACTAACTTTACCTGGGAGGATTAGGAAACCAAAAATTTAATGAACGAATGAATGAATGAATGAATGGATAGGTGGACAGATGGAAGAACAGAGGAAGGAAAGAAACAATGAATTAATTAAACGCTGATAATTCATTAGGTAACCATGAGGCATATTTAATAACCAGGTCCTCAGTCATTTATGTCTAAATCCCCCTTTTCATGCATAATAAAGTGAGTTGATTTTGTTCAATACACAATTATTCTAAGTATTTATAAAGTATTTAAATATAATCTTTTCTCCTTTTCATTTCATTGTCTCTAATAAAATGGCATTATGTAAAAACTTGTCTTAAAGCAATGACAGTAAGGCTGTTTTGGAATTTAAGCAGGGAACAAAGAAATATGGTCAACCTTTTATATTTCCTAATATTTAATTTCGCAATAGTCTCCCTCCAGTGAAAAATTTAAATTAGGCACTGACTGGCACCTTATGAAATGAAATATGCAAGACTGAATTTTTCGAGTATGTGTCCTGTCTGCTTCTAAGAGAAAATAAATGGTCTCTGTATTTGTTCAGTATTTGACCTGCTAGCTTAAGTGTCCTTTGACATTTTTATTTCCCTTAGAGTGTACCTTTCTCAAAGGTAATTAAACGGGCTTTGGGGTCAAACCCGAGATTGAATTGTGGGTCAGCTACACACACAGCTCCACACCACGATCACCGATCATTATCACTGCATTTTACAGATGAGGGAACCGAGGCCCAGAGCAGTTCAATAACATCCCCTACTAGTTGGTGAGAAAAACAAAATCCAAGTCCATCTTATTCCGAAGCTTGTGTCCTTTCATTTTATTACACAAGACCAATTTCTACTTCAATTGTTTTGAATACCCATCAACACCTCAATTACTTCTCTCTTTTTGTTTTTATTTGGTACTATTTTTACTTTCAAAGCTATTTCTATTTAGAACAGTATTCAGTCACACCATTTACTGCACTTCTAATGCAACTGATCAATCTATTTTTCAACAGTATGTGAAAGATATGTGAACACTGTAATATAATTTTTTGGTAATTTCTCACTAACCGTTTTTAGAATAAAAGAGGCAATACTGGAGACTGTTTAAAAGCATAGGCTCTGAAGTTAGACTCTGTATTGTTCACATTTTAAAATTTCCTGTATATTATGGTGTTTGACATCTTTTTAAATTTTTTTAATTGAAGTATAGTTGATTTACAATATTATATTCATTTCAGGTGTATAATACAGCGATTCAGTATTTTTGCAGATTATACTCCATTATAGGTTATTACAAGATAGTGGGTATAATTCGCCATGCTATACAGTATACCCTTGTTGCTAATCTATTTTATATATAGTAGTATGTATCTGTTAACCCCATACCTCTAATTTGTCCCTCTCCATTTTCCTCTCCCCTTTGGTAACCACAAGTTTGTTCTCTGTATATGTGAGTCTGTTTCTGTTTTGCATATACATTCATTTGTATTATTTTTTCATTTCCACATATAAGTGACATCATACAGTTTTTATCTTTGGTGTTTGACATCTTGAGAACCTTTCTGACTGGGGAGAGACTGCCCCTCCTCAGGCTAGCCAGTACTTAGAAACAGCAAAGCGTGTGCCCTTGATATGTAAGCTAACCAATCCAGAACCAGACCACCTCTATCTGGCCCAGACACCTATGAGTCAATATCCCTTTGCCTTAATCATCCCAGGGCCAGGTAGGCAACTAAGGACCACACTTATATCTCAGAGTCCAAGGAAATTATTTAAATTAGCCAATCTTAAACTATTCACTCTGCCCTGCCTTGACTCTTAAGAAAACCCTAAAGGTCTAACCTCAGCTTTCCCCTCGCTCCTACTTTCTGAGGTCCCCCATGTTGGCCCTGTGTGTCCTGCCTCCTGTCTCTAGGACCTGTGAATATAAAAATCTGTTTTCCTGAGCCTGTCCTGTGTCTGCGATTGTGGCCACACCTGACTGACCGTCTCATAAAAGAACACAGAACAGACTCCATGGATTGGAACCCTGCTTCTAGCACATACCAACTTGTGAATTTTGACAAGTTGTTGCCTAAGCCTCAGTTCTCTCAGATATACCATTAGATGATACTAAAAAGACTCCTCCTAAGTTAGTGCTGTTGTGAGGTTCCCATGAGAATATATCAAGCACTCAGCACGGAGCATGCCAAGGAGCAGGTAATAAATGGATATTCATTGTATTATTGCTTTTGGCTATACTGGAAGATATTTCAGAGATAACCCATATTTCCTCCTTTCTTTTCCCCATTTTAAAGGTAAGAAATATCTGACCAAGTAATGCTAGACTGACTTTCTCATTTTCTCATATCTTACCTCTTAGTTTAAAATAGCTCTCATTTCACTGTATTGCTTGCTACTTATGAAAAATTAGAGATTTAAGTGATATATTTTTATTTGTCTGTATTTAATATTTTAATGGACTTCAAATGACAGTTTTAGGGGGAAAAAAAGGAGAAGCACTATGGAGAAAAAAACATCAAGGCCTAACTTGGAAGTTATTGTTGACAGTCTAATATTTTTAAACTTTTATTTGATGACACATACTCATTTTCAAACTCAAAATAAAGAAAAACTAGCATATCAAAAGCTACCTAGGCCTAGTTTAAAGTAATCTATTTCTTTCCCGTCCACAAGAAGTAAGTAGATCATTTAATACCTGATACTGATGAATTTGATTTTTGATGTGCATGAATTATATAAGAAAAAGTTAGAGAAGTTTGGAGTTATTTTAAAATGAGCTTTTTCCTCCAGCAAAAATTTTTGAGATCTAATTACATTAAAGCACTCTTGATTGTGTGGTAATCCTACATACATTGATACATATTCTAAAATGAGTAAGCTTCGTGCTTTGACAAGGAACCTCTATAAACTTTCATACTGTCCATTCTCAAAAACATGTCTCAGGCCCAGACCAGTTTCCTGCACACTTTTTGTCTCCTGGAGGAGGCATGAGAGCCCCAGTTTGATTTTCTCTTCTTCATACTACTAAAGGTCACCATTTCCTCTTTCTCCCTTTTTGTTCTTCTCAGACAATAGCTGTAGGGCAATGTTTGGTTTCCTCCAGTTCATTCCTCCTTTGCTGCTTCTAAGGAAAAAAGACACAAGCTTTTATTTTAATACTTTACTACTAATCGTAAGAGAGAAAGAAATCAGAGAGACATAGTGTAAAAAATAAAAATATATTAAAAATCTTGTCACTTCTATTCAAGATTGTATTGGAGGTTCTAGCCAGCACAATTAAGCAAGAAAATGAAAAAAAAGAAATTATCCTGATTAGAAAGGAAGAAGTAAAACTATCTCTATTTGCAGATGACATAATCTTGTATATATAAAATCCTAAAGAATCCACTTAAAAAAATTATTCGAACTAGTAAATCAATTTATTAGCAAGGTGGCAAGACAGAAGATCAAGATGCAAAAATCAATTGTATTCCTACACATTTTCAGTGAACAACCCAAAAAGGAAATCAACACAATCATATTTATAATAACATGAAAAAGATATATATTAGGAATATATTTAATAAAAGTAATAAAACTCACATTCTGAAAACTATAAAACATTGTTGAATGACATTAAAGAAAATCTAAATAAAATGAATACCCTGTATTCACAGATTGTTAAGATGGCAATAATCACCGTCTAATCTACAGATTCAACACAATTCCCACTGGAATTCCAACTGCCTTCTTTGTCAAGCTCATCCTAAGATCCATATGGAAATGCAGGAAACCCAGAATAACCAAAATGATCTTGAAAAAGAAGAGCAAGGTTGAAAGACTCCCACTTCCTTATTTCAAAACTTACTAAAAAGCTATGCAGTGATCAAGAGTGTGGTACTGGCATAAGAATAGGCATATATATCAATGGAATTGAATTCAGAGTCCAGAAATAACGCCTCACATTTATGGTGAATTGATTTTAGGCAGAAGTGTCAAAGTAATTCAATATTTTCATCAAATGGTGTTGATCAATATTTTCATCGATATTTTCATCAGATGGTGTTGGGACAACTGGCCATCCACATGCAAAAGAATGAAGCTGGACTTCTACCATACTATAGACAAAAAATAAACCCAAAATGGATCTCAAGGATAAGATCTAACACTATAAAATTTTATAAGAAAACAAAGGTGTTTGATGACATTGGATTAAGTAATGCTTTCTTATATATGACATCAAAAGCACAAAGAAAAAATAGATAGGACAAGCACTTTTTTGATGCAAAGGACACCATCGAGAAAGTTAAAAGACAACCCACAGAATGGGAGAAAATATTTTCAAATCATACTTCTGATAAGTGACATACCTAGAATATATGAATAACCCTTACAATTCAATAATAAAAATACCAAATAAACCAATTAAAAATGGGCAAAGGAGCTGAATAGACATTTCTCCAAAGAAGATATACAGATGGCCAATAAGTACGTGAAGACATGCCTAACATCATTATTCATTACGGTTAAAAAGATAAACAATAACAAGTGTTGGCAAAGATGTGTAAAAGTTGGAACCCTCATATACTACTGGTATGTATGTAAAATGGAGCAGCCAATTTGAAAAACAGTCTGGCAGTTCCTTAAAAGGTTAAATATCAAGTTATATTACATAGCAGTTCCATCCTAGGTATAAACTCAAGAGAAAAACACATGACGCCACAGAAACTTATACATGACTGTTTGTAGCAGCAATATTCATAAAAGCCAAAAAGTAGAAATAATCCAAATACCCAATATTCATTATCTGATGAAAGATTAACTAGAAGGTGGTATGTCCATACAATATAATATGATTTGGTAATACAAAGGAATGGAGTACTAATACATGCTACAGCATGGATGAACCTTGAAAACATGCTAAGTGAAAGAAATCAGTCACAGTACACCACATATCGTGTGCTTCCACTGATGTGAAATATTCAGAATAGGCAAATGTCTAGAGACAGAAAGATTAGTGGTTTTTAGGGCTGGTGGGAGGGCAGGAGGCAGGTAATGGGGGAGAGGGTTTGGGGAGGTGAAGGGGGGCAAGGTGGAGGAATGGTGAGTGACTGCTAATAGGTATGGGGATTTCTCTTAGGGGTGATCAAAATGTTCTAAAATTCATTGTGCTGTTGGCTGCACCACTCTGCTGAATGTCCTTAAAAAAATTCAATTGTACACTTTAAATGGGTGAATTATTTT
The DNA here is from genome assembly GCF_039906515.1 of Pseudorca crassidens. Classification (NCBI taxonomy): domain Eukaryota; kingdom Metazoa; phylum Chordata; class Mammalia; order Artiodactyla; family Delphinidae; genus Pseudorca; species Pseudorca crassidens. Next base: position 71,950,311 of record NC_090312.1, read on the forward strand.
GTGTGAATTATATCTCAATAAAAATTTTTTTAAGAAATAACAATAATTGTTATATTATGTGTGTCCCAGGGTCTTCTTTGACTCCTGGTTTTTTTAATTGTTTGTGATGGAAAAAAATGTTAGTATAAAGCACACACACAGTTATAAACAGATCCTTAAAATGGTCCTTTATTTGGTGAGCCGCATGATGGGCTAAAAATGCAGGATTAAAAGCAAAAGGGAATTAAACGACTTTGCCGTAAGTTTGGGACTATGTTCATCTGTGCGGATTCAGGAAATGAGAGACACTTGGCCAGGCCAGAGAGGCAAAGATGCAGTGTAGGTGGAAGGAGAGTTACAGGTATATTGATCTGCTTTGAATTTTGGTGAAATAGATGAGAATATATATATATATATATTCCTGTAAGTAGAAAACATTCAGTAAAACCACTTCTTTCTCGCTGTGCTCCAAGACCTGTTTTGAGGGTCTGTCTGGAGGGTAGGCGTTGGGCCAAAGGGAAGCCAACTACATCTGCATTGCTGGTACAGCTTCTGTGTTGGAGAGGGGTAATTAGAAGTGATTTTAGTTTCTTTTTTTCTTGAGGTTAAGAATTATAATTTTTAAAATCCTTACTGATTTTTCTATATTTCAGCGCTTAGGCTCAATGCTGCAAATACTCTGCAACTTATCTTCCTTTTTCACAAAAGTGAAGGTTTTGAGAATTATCCCTGATGATACATGTCTACAGGACATTGATGTTCACTGCACTGTATTGCATTGTATGAATATAGCATAATTCACTTATCTACTCTCCTGTTCTAAGCATTTACTGATGCAACTATGTTGTGATAAAATTCTTGTCCGTGTCTGATTTTTCCATGGCCTAGAATTTCTCCAGGGTATAAGCCTAGCAAAGAAATGGCTTGGTCAGAAGGATGCACATATTCAAATTCATGAGACGTGATTACATTGCACTCCAAAGTGGTTGTATAAATTTTTAATCCTTCCCACAACTTTTGAGAGTTCGCTTTTCCTGACTTCTCACTCACACCGAAGGGGTAGCCCTATAAAAGGCGTGGGTCTCAGTCCTAACTCTCCCTGCATTGGTATTAAATTCAAGCCCCTATATTATTAAAAGAGATAAATAACCTCCAGGCAGTCACAGCATCAGCTCTGCAGTTCACCTGTCCTGATTTTCCGTTCCTTCTTCACTTCTGGCCCAAGGCAATTTCCCGGCCTTTCTTAGCAGTTCAGTCATGCATTTATAAGGATGTTAGTTATAATTTATTGAGCAATTCCTGGTGTTTGTAGCTGGAGGGTTTTCAAGTTATCTGTACTGCCAGACCCTTAAATGCCTGACAGCATTTTCCAGCACCTGAGCAATCTTTAAGCACTCCCCAGATGTTGGACTCCATAAAGAAAATAAGTACAATCAAATTAGCAACTACAATGAGCTACTAAACTCTCTTCACGTGTTTTCTTTAGTCACCACACTGCAGCACAGCATTAAATTAATGGTAGGGACTCTGCAGGTTATCTGAGTTTGAATCCCAACTAGTTTCTTTTTTTTTTTTTTTTTCTTGCGGTACGGAGGCCTCTCACTGTTGTGGTCTCTCCCGTTGCGGAGCACAGGCTCCGGATGCGCAGGCTCAGTGGCCATGGCTCACGGGCCCAGCCGCTCTGCGGCATGTGGGATCTTCCCGGACCGGGGCAGGAACCCGTGTCCCCTGCAGGCGGACTCTCAACCACTGCGCCACCAGGGAAGCCCCCAACTAGTTTCTTGCTAGCTGTGTGACCTTGGGCAATTTACTTCATCTCCCTGAGCCTCAATTTCTTCATCTGTAGGACACGTATGTAAATAATAGAACCTAACCTGTAGGACTGGTATAAGAAGTCAGTGAGTTACTATTAACAAAAATACTTAGAACTATATCTGACACACAGCATACGCTACATAATCATGTGATAAATCAATTAAAGTAATGCATATTATATATTTGTTTTTGTATTGTCTATGAATATTTAAAAAACGATCTTCCCTTCAATCCCCAGCCCGGACAATCTAACATTGGCAACATCACAGCACTACTTCTCAAGTTTAATGATTCTAATGATAAATGAATTTTACGTAGAAGGCTCTTTGTGCCCCAGAATACAAGCAAAATAGTTGTTGTTCACTGTGGGCCAGCTGAGCATTTATACAGGCTGGGAGCAAGGATGTTAGAAGATGGTGAGTTAGAGAAGCTGATAGACACAAGAAGGGAAGAAAGAAACGCCGACGCCTTCATCCTCCCCACGTGGAACGTGGCCAGAGCGCTGGCTGGCTGCTCCCTGGCATTCCTCTTCCCTCCCGTTCTGTCCACACACTTCGTGCTTTAGCCACCTGGCTTTCTGCTCGCCATATAGGCCCCTCAGCTTTTTTAGGTTCAAAGAGGCATTCTGAGCAAAAAGCTTTCTCTTCCCCTAGACTAGGCAGTGTGAGTGTCTGAGGATGTTCAGGCTGTGAGAAACGACATCTCAGAATCTGACTCTGCACAGGAATGGAACCTTAGGTCCCAGTCTGTAAGACACCACTTATTCTGCTATGATGTCATGTGTTGTCATGATTCTCTGACTACCCTTTCAGGCCATACACACATCACAACATTTTTACTTAGCAGTCGTACCATACACTTTATTTAAATTGAAATAAACTGATTGAGGTTCATGCATAACCCGTATGGCAAGCCTGGCAGGAACGCCCCACAATAATATGAATTTGGGATACAACATGATAAACAATTAGCACCCTTCCTCTGCACAGTGTCTGTTCTCAAACAAGGCAGGCCAAGTTCAGTTCTCTTCTGGGCATAGAAGGAGGAAGTGATTACCTCATGGCCACTCTGGACTTTCTCATGCAGAGAGGAGCGTGTATCCTGCTGGTCATCTCACAATTTCTCACACATCTAATGAGTCATTTTCTTTTTTCACAGCATAACTGGAAGACTGGAAATGTTTGTCTGCAATATGATTTTGCAATCCCACAGTTTACTTGACAAAACTTTTGACCTCACTTACAGTTTCTCAGGGGAGTAGGGAAAGTGTTACTCTACTTTAAACATGAAGAGAAAAATGGTATATGAAGAGAAAAAAGTCTTACCAAAACACGTTGGATCTATATGGTGGACATATCAACCGACCACTTATTCTATAGTTTTCCTACCACACAGCATTCATGATTCAGAACTATCTGGTTTCACTGTTATTCTAGATATACAAAAACATTGTATTTCCTGGCCCCTTCATTCTTTTTTCAGCTTTACTGAGGTACAATTGACAAATAAAATTGTAAGATATCTAAAGCAAACATCCTGATGATTTGATGTACGTATACATTGTGAAATGATTCCTCCCAGCGAGTTAACACACCCATCACCTCACTTTTTTTTTTTGCTATTCTCTTAGCAAATTTCAATTATACAATACAGTGTTCTCAACCATAGTCATCATAATTTACATTCGACCCTCAGGCTTTATCTTATAAATAAAAGTTTGTACCCTTTTAGCAACCTCTCCCTATTTCCCCACACCCTTGCCTCTGGCAACTACCATTCTACTCTTGTTTCTGTGAGTTTGACTTTTTTTTCTTTTTTTTAGATTCCACATATAAGTGACATCATGCAGTATTTGTCTTTCTCTGTCTGGCTTATTTCACTTAGCATAATGCCCTTAAGGTCCAGCCATGTTGTTACAAACGGCAGAATTTCCTTCTTTCTCATAATATATGTAATATATTATGGAATAATATATATATTATTATATATATTATGTATATATTATATATATATCATTATGTATATATTATGGAATAATTAATATATAATATAAATTCAAAAGAAAAATGTTTGCTCACAGCTAGCCTAGAAAGATCTCCATTTGCTTTCTCTGAGTTCTTACTTATCTCTATGAGATATCTACAGTTATCTCTGTAACTTTCCAGCACTCTACTGACATTGCTTTGGCTAAGGTAGCCAAAGACCTAATTAAATCTAAAATACATTTTTAAGTCCTTTCAAGAAACACATCTGTAAAAGACAGAATCTAGATCAGATAATAGCTAGAAAGAGATGTAAGGTTAAGAGTTGATTTAAAAAAAAAAGAGTTGATTTTTAAGGTAAAATAATTTATTTTTAATTCTTAAGAAAATAATTTTTAAGATAAATAATCGTAAGCATAAATATATTTAAACTAAATTAAATTATGCAAATTTAATATATAAATACTCTTAGGATAAAATAATAATTTTTAAGATAAACAGAATTTTAGAGATGAGGGAAGAGGATGCCGACTAGTCAATGGAAAACAAAAACCAAACAAACAAACAGTCATAGAGACAATAAATAAAGGATTGATTAAGAGGCACTGCTGGAATCTCATTTTGACTATCCTGAAGGGTACACAAAGGAGAACAGCAGTAAATTACCTAGGAAATACGTTTTTCGGGTGGAGCATAGAAAGCATTAAATGTCAAGAAATTCAGGCTTTATTTTGTAGGTGATAAGACAGAAGTTATGTTTTTGAGCTTGGAGTGACCTGCTCAAAGCTGTGTTTTATGGAAATCAATCTGTATCAACTTACGTCTGTGACATATTTTGTTAGATCTATACAGAATACAGTAAAGCAAGTTTCACAACCATTTCTTCTAAGTAAATTCAATATTCTGTAAAAATTTCTCCCATTTTTATTTTTGTACTTTTCATATTTCCAGTAGCCTTGGTAAATTTCTTGAGTGCAGAGAGATCTAGAAAACATCACTGAGTTTTCTCATATGCCCAAATAGATAAATAAATAAATTCACTGGAAAATGTACATTGCTTCGCTAAAGTTTATACTCATAAATTTCTTGTTAATAAGCTTAACTTTTCCATACCTATTCCCATGGAGAAAAACATTAAGATTCTTATATTTTATAATAAGAATTAGAGCTGGAGGAATGAATTTTCTCAACAAAGAGTCATCTGAGTGATACCATTCTTTAACATCATTGCATATTAAATTTTACTTTCTTATTTGTTTACTTAAAGTCAAATAACTTTACACAGCTTATCGCACATTTTTTTAAAAAGCTGTCTTCTGGTCTCTTCCTCACCTCTGACTTGTGTTTCCCAGAGAAAAGCTGTTCAGGTCACTTTCTTCTGGTATTTACTATCAAATTCCTAAATTATAACACATATTACTGTTTTTGATTCTTTCAATATTAATATGTATTGACTTCACACTATGAAACATGAGGATTTCATTCTCTTATACACCCATTCCTCCATTCACCTAGTGTAGTCATTTTTGGTTAATAATTCAATTTGACATTAATACTGTCATATAATAATCACAGCTGAGCCATGTAGTCATTGATGAAGGAAACATTTCCCTGTACAACTTTTTGCTTCCCTGGCTTCAATCAATGCCTCATACATGTTTAATTTATTTCTGATGTACCTTCCACTAATTCGTGTAGTGTAGGCAAGCTGGATAAAGGTTCCAATTTCTCTTCTTGGAGTCCATCCTTTTTCAAAATAACATTACAATATATCCACAGAGCCAGTTTGCAGATATCCCATTGAACAGCATCGTTGGGCAAGCCCCAGGGTAGTTTGCCACCTTTTTCTTTTTTCTTTTTTTAGTTTGCCTTATTTAATTTGGCTCTTTGTCAATAAAAATTAGATGTAATTGCTGCTCTAATCATAGCCACTGGTATATTGGATTATTATTACCAACAACATAATAATAGTGAGATCATTCAGTCGCCCTCTCTATTGTTTTGTTTCTCGTCCATACATCAGATCAACTATTATATCAGTAGGGTGAGGGGAAGAGAGCTGGAGCATCCCATAAGCAAGAGAAGATCTGAGAGTTGCAAATCCAAAATGTGTGATATTTCTTTGGTGGAGACTCTTCTATCAATGCAATACCCACAGTGATTTCATTATCATGGATATTCAAAGAACACCCACATCAAAGTTGGTCATGTCAGCCTTCCACTTAAAATAATCTTGAACAGCGCCCCCCCCAAATCTCTTGTGGTCTCTAGTGCAGTAAAGCAATGTTTCTCTTCTACCCTGTTGCATGTGACTCTAAACTTCAGCACTTGAGAATCAATTTCTTCTTTTGAACTTAAGGCATTGTTAGTAAACTCTTTTTTAACAACTCTCTCAACAATTTTGTCTCCTTGTCCATTATCCATCTTCCTTTTACATGAATTCTGATTTATCTTTTTACACCTTTTTTTTTTCTTGAAACTGGCGTCAATTTTCCATACTTTCAAAGGATCGGAGTGCAGGAGTTTCCCAGTCAATTCTTCAAAATCCTTTAGAACTTCCTTTTTTCCCCCCTTTGAATTAGAATCTTTAAACTCCTGAACAACCACAAGTAAGTTATCAACTGATCTCAGACAATGAACCTGAGCCAGACTTTCCATTGAAACGTCAAAATATATCTTGCCTGGTCTCTGCTGATTTTGCATGATGACCTGAATTTCTTTCTCACTTCATCTGCCCCTGTTTGTTCAAAACCAGTGGGTACAGTCACTCTAATAGTGACTTGGAGATGCTCATGTTCACTCTGAGGCCACTTTCTGTCACTTGAATAGATCTCTGGTTTTCATGAAAGTTCACATCCAGGAGTTGGTTAGTGGCTTCTTGAATGTCGTACACGTTGGCAACGCTTCCAAGATCCCTAATATAGTCTTGGCTGCGAGCACAGACCTTTCCAGCCCTGGCATCCTGCAGGCCCAGTGTACCCAAATGCTATGCTTTCTCTTCTCTCTAAAGATGTTGGTTATAGCACTTTAGATTCTGAAAAAAATTTTAAGCAAAATTTTGAAACATATAGCAAAACTGAAAGAATTTTAGAGTAAATGCCAATATACCCATCACCTAGATTCTTGGATTAATATTTTATTACCCTTGCTCTTTCATGTATTTATTCTTACTTTGATATACCATACGGTTTTATGCATCTTAGAGTAAATTGCAGACAACTGTATTCAGTGTAAGCACTCTTGCCACAGAGTTCAATATTTAAGTATTTTTTCCTTTGATGTAAAATTTACATACAATCGAATGCACAAATGTTGCTGAGTTCTAAAATATGCAAATACTTGTAAATATAATGCAAAGCCTATCATGATAGAACATCATTATCATCCCAGAAAGATCCTTTATATCCCTTCCTAATCACCAATCCTAAAACCACTTCAGAAGAACCACTGTTCAATTTTTTTTTCCATCATTGATTGATTTTGACTGTTTTAGAACTTCATAAAAATAAAGCAGCGTAGTATATACATTTTTTTGTCTGGATCGTAGGTTAGTAAACATGTATTTTACTAAAAAATGCTAGATCTTTTGCTAAAATAGCTGTCACATTTTACATTCCCACCAGCAATATGTGAGTTTTCCAGTTGCTGCACATCCTTACCAAAATTTGGTATTGACAGCGTTTCTAATTTTAGTCATTCTGATGTGTGTGTTGTGGTATGTCTATGTAGTCTTAATCTGACAACTAATGATGTTGAGAACGTTTTCACGTGCTTGTATCACGTGCGTGTTGATGTGTATGTTCAATTCTTTGCTCATTTTTATTGAGCTGTCTTTCTATTACTGAGTTGGAGTTTTTTTATATACCCTGCATCCCAGTCCTTTGTCAGATATGTGTTTTGCAATATATATTTTCTTCAAATCTGTGGCATGCCCAAGTTATTAATGCTGCCTTCTGTTAATTGGTTTTTAATTCTGCCAAGTCTAACTTTTCAGTTTTTTCTATTATGGTTATTGCTTCAGGTTTTAGAACTTTGCTTCCCCACAAATCACAAAGATATTATCCTGTGTTTCCCTTCAAAAGCTTTATGGTTTTATGCTGATTATTCAGTTCAAAGTCTTTTCTAATTTCTTTGCTAAAGAAAATAGAGGGGCTTTAAATGATTTCAGTGATTTTCCCTGATGTTGCATCATTATTGATTTCTAGTTTAATTGTTATGCTCAGAAAACGTATCTTGTATGCTTTCAATTTTTTACATTTATTAAGACTTGTTGCATCTTCCAGTGTATGATCTATCATATTGAACATATCATGTGTGCTTGAAAAGAGTGTATATTCTGTAGTTGCTGAATGTGGTGTTCTATAAACATCATTTAGGTCAAGGTGGTTGGTAATTTGTTCATATCCGTCTATGTCTTCACTGATTTTCTTTATCTAGTCCTATCAACTGCTAAAAAAAAGTGTTAAAAATTCTTCAACTATGACTGTAGAATCATTTATTGCTCCTTTCAATTCTATCATTATTTTATTAATTTTGAAGCTGTTCTGAGAAAAACACTTATGAATATTATGTCTTCCCGACGAACTGACCCTTTTAGCCTTATGAAAAAACTCTATTTCCAGTGCTCTTAATTCCTTCCTGAAGTTTGAATTTCGATGCAGTATTATTTCCCCTCGGCCTGAAGAATTCCCGTTAGCATTTCTCAAAGGGCATATCTGCTGATGACGAATTCTCTTTTCCTTATCTGAAGTTGCCTTTATTTAGCCTTCTTTGTTTTTGCTGAATATATAAATTTGCGTTGTCAGATGTTTTTTCTGGTCAATCAAAACTCTAAGTATGTTGTTCCATGACCTTGTTCACCTATTAGAGTATGTTGTTTTTCTCTGGATGCTTTCAAGATTTTCTCTTTATTTTTAGCATTCAGTAATTTTATTGTGATGAGCCAAAGTTCGCTTTTATTTTAATTTTTCACATTTGTGTTCCCTGCTTATTTTAAAGCAGCTTAATGAAGTGTAACTGGCATATCCTAATCAGCACATATTTAAGTGTACATTCAGATACACTTTGACATACATGCTCAGGAAACCACCACACAATCAAAATAATGAACGTATCCATTACCCTAGAAAGCTTTCTTGTCTTTATAATTTCTCCCACCTTCCATCTCATTCACAAGCTCATTGATCTCCTTTCCAACACTATACATTACTTTGCATTTCCTAGAATTTTATGTAAATGAATTTATACAATGTGTCCATCTTTTTGTCTAGCTACTTTCAGTCAGTGTAACTATTTTGTGATTCATGTGTTACTGTATATATCAACAGCCCGATCCTTTTCATTGCTGAGTAGTATTTTATTGTATGGCTATACCACATTATGTTTATGCATTCACCTGTTGAAGAACATCTAGATTGTTTCCTCTTCAGGGCCCTTACAAAGAAAGGTGCTATAAACATTCATGTACAATCTTTTCATCGTTCTTGGGTAAATACCTAGGAGTGGAATGGTTGGGTCATTCATATTAGCCAGATGCAGAAGTCATAGCCATTATTTTTCACATATTTTTTCTCTCAGTCTGTTCTCCTTCAGTTATACATGTATATTAGACATTTCAGTATTGCCTCACAGATCCCTGAGGTGCTCACCCTTTTTTCTCCTCTCTTTTCCTTCCACTTCTTCAGATTAGACAAATTCTACTGCTTTATCTTCAAGGTTACTTATCTTTTCTTCTGCTATCTCCATTTGGCTAAATCTACTCAGTAAATTTTAATTTCAAATATTGTATTTTAAATTCTAAAATTTTCATTTAATTTTATTCTATCTTTTCATTTATTATGAGTACACTTTGCTCATTCAGCATAGTTATAAAAATCCACTTTAAGATCCTGTATACTGTTTCCAACACCTGGGTCATTAATGGGTGGAGTCTCTATTTTCTTTTGAGAATGGGTCATATTTTCCTATTCTTCTTTGCTGAGTAATGTTGTATTATATCCTCATTATCATGAACTCTATGATTTAGAAAGTCTAGGTTCTGCCTTATTCCTTCAAATAGTGTCAAATTTTGTTTTGTAGGTAGTTAACTTGGCTGATCTCATACTGGACTCTGTGCTGCTTGGATTCTGTTTCACATGTGCACGCGTAAGGGTCAACCAGGTATCTTTTGCAAAGCTTAAACATAGCATTTGGAGATCTCTCTCCCTTGCTCTCACCTTTTTTAGGATTTCCCCTTCCCTCTCCAGAGTCTCTGATAGCTCCAAACTCTGTCCTCTCTTCTGGCCAGAAAGACTACCTGTTTTCTTGCTTATTGTTAGTCACTCAATGTGGTGACAACTTCAGGCTGCTCTTAGGCTAAAAGCCATTTTAAAAGGTGGGGGGGTGTCTTCTTCCAAATGTCATCTCCCTTCCAGAATCTACCTACTTTTCTTCATTCGTTAGTGTCTTGAGGTAGTTGTTTCTCATATGTTGTCCAGAGTTTATAGACCTAATATACAGGAAGTTCAGTCTAGTAGGAAATTACTTGGGCACCACACAGGAAGTGGGGCCCCCAGTAGCTCATTTTTGAAGTTTTCTACCACTCTCTGCATTCTCTCTGTTTCCTCTGAAGATTTTCTCCTACTGATTTGTTTGGGTCCCTTTCATGTTAAAACCTTTCTTAAACGTCTGGTGATCCTTGGTTGTACTTTCATTTTTAACAGTGATGCACTAAAAAGCAGAGTAAAAGGTCCACCCTGGTGGCTGTAGCTTCCTGAGTGGCTGACTTTTCTTGAGGACAATCTTGTGGAGATTTCCTCATTACTTTGATGGGATACCCTCAAACATGCATACCTACAGGCCTTTTCCTTTGGATGGGTCCGTTATATAGTCAGATACCCCCATATCATTTTCACACTGAAAATATGTTAATTAAGGTAGTTGTCAATCATATAGGTAGAGATCTTTAATGAAATTCCTTTTTCAGGTGTGTTGCGTATACTTTATTTTACTTTTATCTCAGGCTTTTCTCAGTGAACACTTGCTTAATGACTGAATTAGATATTTCAGTTTAATTAGCAAAACCAAAACCAAACAAGCAGAAACTCCTCAAAATCCTAAAATTTTGTTTTAAGTGCTGGATGGTATGATATTCCAATTACCTTTATTTTCATTGGAACTTTATTTCATCCTCAGTAAGAGAGGCTCTTCTTTCTCATGTGAATCCTATGTTACAACCATACCAAACTACTTACCTTCTGTCAAACAGATCTTAGTCTTTCATAATTTCATGACTTTACACAATATATACTTTCTTCCTAAAATACCCCCTTTCTTTCTCTATTTAGTTACAAAGCTTCTACTTTCCTTCATTATTCAGCTCAGTGATCTCCTCTTCTGTGAGTTCTTCTGACTTATCCAGACAGACTCATTCTGACTCATCCTTTCTATATTTAACTGAAACAGTGCACTTACCTCTATTCATATACTTACTTTTTCTCTTCCAATAACTTTGTTTATATGTCTCTCTTACTGGTTTGTGAATTCCATAAAGGCAAGGACACACATTACTTTTTGAAACCAAACTTACCAACTGATAGCATCTCCATTAATGGCCACACAGATCCATATCAATGGCATTCTATACTCTCTTTGTAGTAAGATTCAGATTGCCCCAGGAGAGACCTGATACTTTTAATATAGAATAGCATTTAGTTAAAAAATGAATACATATGTGTGTGCATTGTGTATATATATGTGTCATCAACATTTTAAGAAAGTATTAGCTGAAGCTATTTTATATTCAAGTATTTAAAATTCTAAGTTATGATAATTTAGAGTCTCATTTGATAAACTTGAATGCATGCATTATAGGTAGGATAGAGTCTGTTACCCTTTTATCTACTATGATTTCTGTTGTGGAATTTAATATGAGAGAGAAGATGTGTTCTGTAATGAATTTGCAAATATGTTTCCATTCTGAAATATTGTGTATTCATGTGTGCAGGTGTCAGCTGGATAAATACATATAATAGCTTTTTAAGTAGTTGATTTTACACAGTGATGGAGATGGAATTACTACTTATAAAATAATCTGTGGTGGCTTACGTTTCAATTACAAGTGGCAAACTCCAGACCTGGTATACAGAAGGAGCCCTGAGTGGTACTTTTTCCAGATCTTCATGTTACCAAACTGTTTGAAGGAGAATCAGCAGCTGTTGTGCGAATCTACTGAAGCATTAGGAAAAAATATTCTCCAAGTAAATTTGGCTTAAAATTCCGTAGAATCTTTTGAGGATTGCAAATAGATGCAATACTTCATAGCTACAAGGAACTAGACTTGAGATCCCGAAAATAAATAAAAGTGAAATTATAGAGTCTATGCTTTAAATGTATCTAGTGTTAGTTTCATTACACTCAAATGAAATACATCTCTGAAAATAGGTATGCCACCAGTTTCCTCACCCCAATGTGAAGAAAATGAAAATTTAAAACCATGAGAATGTTTACATAACCAGATGGAATGTAGAGAATCAAAGAAACAAGAAGAAAGGATAAAATGTGATCAAAGCAACTGTAACATGTTAAAGTTTTGCATTGGCAAAAGTATGCATGTGTGGTAAGTGCAGGAAGCAGGACTGGGAAGTGTGGAGTCCAACTGGAGTGGAGTCTAACTGCAACCCCCTTTGGCGTGCACTGTCTGTGCACCCGGTCTGATGTGGGGTCTCTCAACTAAGGACTTTGTAATTGCCTATGGTTGGACCTGAAAGATCACAAGCAAAATTCTGGCCTGGAGCCAGCCTGCCCAAATGCCAATCAAAATAATTAGTATTTTCCTTAAATTGAAGTATTCTCTTCAAGGAATCGATCAGTCTGAACTCATCTATGAAAAAAATAAATCAAGCTGGAGATAAATAATTCAGTAAGTTATACAGATCCGTTTATAGCCTTATAGTTAATATTGAGCTAGGTGGATTATTACCATAATTGCAGATAATACGTAGTTTTAAATTCAAATTCACTTATTTAAATATTAAAATAATAATACCCACACAAAAAGTCAACTGATTTTTGACAAAGGTGCAAGAACAATTTAATAGAAAAAGAAGTCTTTCCAATAATTGGTGTGGGTACAGTTCTACATCCGTATTTTTGTTTGTTTTCTTGTCCAGGATTAATTTAATTTTAAAAACAAATACAAGCTATTGATTCACCCTTCTCAACTTAACTGTAGTATAATTGTCAGGTAAATACACACATCTTTACAACTTGATGCTCCAAATTAAAAAAAAAATTCACAGAAAGGAAAGAAATAATATGAAAACAGCTCAAGAAATATACTAACAAGCAAAAATACATGGGCAAAGAGGAACACGTATTTTTGATTTAACTGAAGAAACCGAGAGGAGGCTGGTCTATGTAAGAAAATGTGAATCTTGGAAAGTTAGGTGTGAAGATTTTAGAGTAGGAATTTATATGACTTGACTCTCCCCTAGCTCCTGAATAAAAATGACATCTTGTAGTATCTACACTGCTTGGCTCAGACATGGACCTTACACCTGTCCCAGAAATTTACTCAAAATGGATCATAATCCTAAATATCAAATTAAAAACTATAAAACTTCTAGAAGAAAAACATATGAAACCTAGTATGTTAGCTTGCTAGGGCTGCCAAAGCAAAATACCACAGACTGGATGGCTTAAATGCAGAAAGTTGTTTACTCACAGTTCTGGAGCTGGAAGCCTGAGAATAAGTGTTGGTAGGTTTGCATTCTCCTGAAGCCGCTCCCCTTGGCTAGCAAATGGCTGCCTTCTCGCTGTGACCTCACATGGGCTTTTCTCTGTGTGCATGCCTCCCGAGTGCCTCTCCCTCTTCTTATAAGGACAGCGGTCATGTTGGATTAAGACTTTACCCTCAAATCCAAAAAGCTGACAATATCAATTGTCGGGGAGGATGCAGAGCAATAGAAGCTCTTGTTAATTTCTGCTAGGAATGCAAAGTGGTACTTTTGAAGACCACTTGGCAATTTCTTTCACAGCTAAACATAGTCTTACCATATGATCCAGCAATTATACTCCCGATTTACCCAACTGATTTAAAAACTAATGTCCACACAAAAACCTTCATCCAAATGTTTATAGCATTTTTATTCATAATTGCCAAAAACTAGAAGTGACCAAGTTGCTCTTCAACAGATGAATGGAAAAACAAAGTATAGTACATCCATACACTGAAGTCTCACTTGATGGTAAAAAGCAACATGCTCTCAAGCCACAAAAAGACTTGGAGGAATCTTAAATACATATGGCTAAGTAAATGAAGCCAGTCTGAAATGGTTACATACTTTATGATCTCAATTATATGGTATTCTGGAAATGGCAAAATGATAGAGACAGTAAACACATCAGGGTTGGGTTTGGATAGGGTAGGTGAAGCACAGAGGATTTATTTAAGGCCGTGAAACTATTTCTTATGATACTGTAGTGGTGGGCATATGATGCTATGCATTTATCAAAACCCTTGGAACTTTACAGATCAAAGAAAGAACCTTAACATGTACGAATTTTTAGAAAGCAGTTTAAAAGGTCAAGAGATCTTAGAATGAAATGCAGATGATGCCAAAATAATCTAACTGAATTGTCAAATTAAAAAGGTCATTAGATTGAGGTGGCTTTAATGCCTTAGTAGTCTAGGTAATCAAAGCAAAACCTCATCCTGAAATGCCTCAAGTTAAGAAATCAAAATTCCCACTCTTGGATACTTACCCTAGAAGAATGAAACATTATGTTCACACAGAAACCTATATGCAAATCTTACAGCAGCTCTATTACAATAAAAAGAAAGGGATTTTTAAATTTAATTTTCATTAGTGTATATTTAATTTTAAAAACTGATATTTGATTCAGTTATTGAAAATTTTTAAGGTGTATTTGGAGCAACTTGGGCACGTGAATCTCTTTTTCAACTGTAAATCTTATAACATCTAAATACAGATCAAATAATCTGATAAAATTTAACTTTGAAATCAAGATGTGCTGTAAGTGTAAATTATACACTGGATTTTGAACACTCAGTAAAAATCAATATAAAATATATTATTCATTTGTATGCGGATTACATCTTGAAATGGTAATATTTTGGATTTATTTGATTAAATAAAAATGTTACTAAATTAAAAAATAATGACACGAAGAGCAGTGTAAGTGATCACGTAGCAGATATAAGGATACAAGAAAGAATGAAATAATAGTAAAAAAAATCACAGAATGCTAAAGGGCTTTGGAAAGATACAGGAGATAAGAAAAGGATTTAAAAGGGAAAATGACTGCAATTAGTCAAACACCACAATGATGTTGGCGCTGAACTAATTAAAAGTTCTACTCCCCAAGTATTAAACTAATTTTCCGTTTAACAAATTGGCCTATGGAGATTACCATTGAGATTAGCATCTTTTAAAACTAAAGAAAAGGAGGATTCCAAACGCTTCTGTGTTCCCCTCCAATAATTGCAATGGCCCTTCAGAGGGAAAAGTTGGATTAGTTAGGAGATGATCGATTAACGTTTTAAAGGCATGAAAGCAATTCTTAAGGTGAATGAGTTGTATTATTTTGGTGGGTCAAACCTTCCCAATTTAAGAGAAAGAAAGGAACTTAGGTTACAATAAGACTGACTGCCACATTTGCATTTTCATCATTTAGAGGCAACCCTTTATCTTTTGATTTTCCTAGAAAGAAACAATTGTGCTATTGGGTGGAAGAAAACACAATAGTGCAGTTTTGAGATCTCCTGTGTATTGCTTAAGCGAGAAAAACATTTTGGTGCCTCGCTTATCACAGGCTTTCTTTGCCAGTATATACAATGTATACGATAAGATTCCAGGTTCAAATCAAATAGTGAAATGTGTGTTTTTGTCTGTTTCTATAATAGTAATTTTTCCTTCAGATATTTTTTTGCGGTACGCGGGTCTCTCCCGTTGCGGAGCACAGGCTCCGGACGCGCAGGCTCAGCGGCCATGGCTCACGGGCCCAGCCGCTCCGCGGCATGTGGGATCTTCCTGGACCAGGGCATGAACCCGTGTTCCCTGCATCGGCAGGCGGACTCTCAACCACTGCGCCACCAGGGAAGCCCCTTTTCAGATATTTTTTAAAATCAGTGATTAAGTCTCACTTTTCCAGATTCTGATAGAAGACAGTCTGTGTCCCAGTTGATAGTGCTGGGAAAACATAAAAAGAGAAGAGAGGCCAAGTCCTGGATTTAACAATTATTAGCCCTTTCTTCTATGTAACAAAATAATGGCTCCTACTTGCTTTTCTCTTCAATGCCTTCTAGATCAAAACAGGGTCGAGGAGGACTGTAAAACATATGAAGGAGTCTTAATATGATTTATTTATAAGCACATAAAGTGACCCTCCCACTCTCTTTATTACTCATACCACATAAAACTTTACTAGCTGTTTTCATTTCCTCCTATAGAAAGAGATAACCAATATAGGTTATACAGGCTCTAAGAAAAACATGGTCAAGATATGCCAATGTCTTTCCTTCAGTTTTTTAATATTGGTAATAGGTTTCATTTGATTTTATAAGAACATTTAAGTATTGCTATAATAAATAATTTCTATATTTTGAACCATTATTCCACTTTTTATTAAATGGTTAATGGTTTTTAAAACTGAACTTCTAAAAATTAATTAACCTAATATAATGAAAAGGAAGATGATCAAAAAATACATTCAGAAGTTTTTGTTTTATTGTTATTATTGTTTTGAAGCAGGAAAAGTACACGAATATTTAGATAACAGTAAAAAGTAATAAGTGTCAGACCCTCCAATACCTGGATGCCAAACTACATTTAAAAATCCCTTTTCCTATCCTCCAGTTAAACCAGATTGTTTGCTTTCTCCAGAACTCTAACCTTGGTGCTTTTACTCAAATAATTTCCCCTAGTTAAATACCATCCCGCTCCCCCTGCACTTGAAATCTACAAATCTTTGAAGCCCAGCTCCATTGGCACCTCTTCTAGCCACCCAACAATTTCTCCCTCTCCTGGATCTGCACCCATGGATCATATCAAGGGTGCACACTGGTACAGCATACCAACCGGCATCCATTTTGATTAGTTAGCTATGCTTCTTTGTTCATTGGAAATTGCACCATATCAAATGTAACTTTTATAATTCTACTGTGCTACCCATTACTAATTCAGCAAATGTTCATTGAGCCTCTACTCTAGACACTGGGGATAAATAGTGTATTAAAATCAACTCCTCAGTCTTTACTCTCATGGAGTTAGCAAGCTTTCATTCATATATTTGACCACAATTTGATTCTAACAATATATCTTAAATAATATTTTTACATGTATAGATCTTATGTCTGTAACTACATTTTAAACACATATAGAACAGTCTCAATCGTTGTATCTGACCTAATGCCCAGAATAGAGCTTATAAAACACAGAGTTAAAGAAAACTGGAAGAGTCTTTGAGATCCATTTTAAAAAGTTGAATTATAGAATAGGAAATTGACAAGGAGAAGACTGAAATGTCTAAAGCCTAAAGTCACACGGTGAGATATTCTGAGTATTTATTGATTTGGTGAACTTGAAGAAAACTCTGGTTCAAAATCTCATGAGAGTCTTTGCCAAAATAACTCCCTCATTTGCTAGTTTACATTTTTCACACCATCACTGGTTTATCTAGAAACAGATTTCAGAGACATATTTTCTATGATTCTCCCTATTTTTACAGATGCGAAAATGAGTCAGAATACAATTTGATGATCTGATTTGTTCAAGAACATGTCAGTTGAATATACCCATTAGATTTACTGGTAAAAGACTGATCGATTTCCCCCTAAGATCAGGAATAAGACAAGGATGTTTCCTCTTACCATTGCTATTCAACATAATGCTATAAACTCTACTCAGTGCAGTAAGGGAAGAAAAAGAAATAGAAGGCATGCCAGTGCGAAAGGAAGAAATAAAATTATCTCTATTTAAAGGCAACATGATTAGCTACATAGAAAATCCCAAGGAATTTACACATAAACTCATAGAACTAATAAGTGCGTTCAGTCATGTCACAGAATACAAGAGCAACATACAAAATTTAATCACATTTCTGTATACTAAAAGTAAACATGCAGAAACTGAAATCAAAAGCCTAACACCATTTATAATCATTCCAAAGAAAAAAAATTACTTAGGTTTATAGTTGAGGAAACATGTGCAGGATCTGTATGCTGAAAATTACAAAATCTTAATAAAATAAATAAAAGAAGACCTAAATAAATAGAGAGACATGCATGTTCATGTTACACTCATGAATGTAGTAAAGATGGCCATTCTCCTCAGATTGGCCTGTAGATTTAATGCAATTCCTATCAAAATCCCAGCAGGAGATTTTATAGACATGGTCAAGTTATTCTAAAATTTATATGGCAATTCATAGACTCTACCAGAGCTAAGATCATCTTGAAAAAGAAGAATGAAATGATTAAAATTACTCTCACCAAAAAAGTCAAACTTTATAGCTACAGTACTCACGATAGTCTAGTATTGGAGGAACAGACATATAGACCACTGGAATGAAAAGGGGAACCCAGAAATAAACCCACGCAAATATAACTTAATTTTGATGGAAGTGCAAAAGCACTTCAGTGGAGCGAGCACAGTTTTCTTAACAAATGGTGCTGCAGCAATTGGACAACCACAAGCAAAAAAAAATGAAGCTTGACCTAATCCTCACACTTGATACAAAAATTAACTCAAATTTGGTTAATTATGTGGGTTTAAATATAAAATGTAAAACTATAAAATTCTTAGGAAAAAATAGGATAAAATCTTAAGGATCTAGAGCAAAACAAAGGAAGTGTTAGACTTGACATCAATAGCACAATCGATAAAAGGGAAACTTGATAAATTAGACTTTATCCTAAATTTAAAACATCTTAGCAAAAGACCGTGTTAAGTAGATTAAATGATAAACTACAGGCTGGAAGAAATTATTTGTAAATCAGATATCCAACACAGGACTAATGTGTAGCATATAAAAGTATTCCCAAAACTCAACAGGAAAGAACACACAATTAAAATAGAAAATAGGCAAAAAGAGATGAAGAGACAATTCCCCCAGAAAGATATACAGATGGTACATAAGCACATTAAAAGATGCTGAACAGGGCTTCCCTGGTGGTGCAGTGGTTGAGAGTCCACCTGCCCATGCAGGGGACACGGGTTTGGGACACAGGTTCGTGCCCCGGTCCGGGAAGATCCCACATGCCGCGGAGCGGCTGGGCCCGTGAGCCATGGCCGCTGAGCCTGCGCGTCCGGAGCCTGTTCTCTGCAACGGGAGAGGCCACAACAAGTGAGAGGCCGCGTACCACCAAAAAAAAAAAAAAAAAAAAAAAAGATGCTGAACATCTTTAGCCATCAAGAAAATGCAAACTAAAACCACAATAAGACATCACTACAAGGATGTCAGAATGGATAAAGTTTTTAAAATACCAATAATATCAAATGCCGGTGATAATGTGGAGGAACTGGACCACTCAGACACTGCACATTAGAATGTAAAATAGTGCAGCCACTCTGGAAAAAGTTTCGCAATTATCATGTGGCGTAGCAATGGCACTCCTGAGCATTTAACCCAGAGGAATGAAAACATTTGCATAAAAACCTGTACGTGAGTGTTCATAGCAGCTTCATTCACAAAAATGCAAAACTGAAATCAATCCAGATGTTCTTCATCAGATGAATGGTTTAGCAAATGCTATTCCATCAACACCGTGGAATACTACTCAGAAATAAAAGAGAAGGAACTATTGATACAAGCAGTCACTGGAGTGAATCTCTGGGTAATTATGCTAAGTGAAAAAAAGCCAAACCTAAAATGTTGCAAACTGTATGACTCCATTTCGTATAACATTTTAGAAATGACAAAACTTGGAAATGGAGAACAGCTTAGTGATGGGGGAGGGGCCGAGGAAGGTAGGTTTGATAATAAAAGGGCAACAGAAGAGATCCTTGTGGTAGTGGATAAAATTGTATGCAGTTAAATGCACACACACATAAATGAGAACAAGTAAAACTGGGTGAGTGAATAAGTTCAATGCAAATATTCTGGTGATGATAATGTGCCATTTTTTGTAAAATTTCAATATTAGGGGAGACTGGGGAAAGTGCACAAAGGATCTGTCAGTAAGTGGACGAGTCAGTAGCCTAAAACAGCTCTTCTGATTTCATATTATATCCTCTGTATCTCAATAATTTAATCATTTCCTGGTGGCTCAGAAAGACTTTCAGATCTTACACTGTGCCAGGCTCACCAATAATCACCTTAGTCATCACGAATAACATCACAGATATGAGACCTGATTTGGGTTTGTGGCGACGTTTTTGATGTCAATGTTCCTTTTCTCAATAAAGCACAGAAATTTTTAAAAAAGACTTGTTTGAGCTTCCCATCAGAATAAATAGAATTTTATTAACTAGAAACCTTTAAATATATATGAACAATCTTCCCAAATAAAACATATTAATGTAAAAAAAATGTTGTAATGAAAAGGAAACAAAGCTATTGACCATGTATGTATGAAGGGACATAGATGGATCTGGTATGTCATGGACTTTTTGGTTTGATGCAAAAATGTTTTTATTCTTGTTAATTCTTGTATTGGAACTTTTGGGTCAAAGGTGCTAATTTCATGAAACTGTACGATGGTGAATCTTCTTTGGGTGCTATGCATTCTGATAGATGACAGTGAACTTTTCACCATATTAATAGCTATTAGGATGTTATTCTGTATGAATTTCAGCCAAAACAGTTACTAAGAAATATTGTCTAAATTTATCCTGAGCCAGATGACTTGATGTGATGTCACCCCTGGTTGCTTAAGCTCGTTGAGAGCTCATATTAGGGGAGAAACAAAACTTGAATGATCTCACTGAAAAGAAAAGGATTATTAAGCAGCAACAATCTGAGTTATTCCATGTTTGAATAGACTTCATATATTTTTACATCTGATAGTCTAAAAAACAATAACAATTTTAAAAACGTATGAAAGACTTCAATAAAGTGTACATATTAGCTCAAAGATAAAATTAATGTGCTCTGCCCTTAATGGAAAATTTTTGTAGAATTACAGCTGAGGAGTGGGGTCATGAGCTAAAAACTGCAGTTCAAAGTATCAGAACCAAATTTCTTTCTACCAAATTGAAGTCAGTGCAACTATATTTGTATTTATTGACACCCAGCTCCTTCCAAAAGCGTTTGAAGCTGGCCAAAGTAAACAACATCTTTACCTTATAAGAGGCATCGGCATCCACTTTACAACCTCCCGAACTGAATAAATTTGAGAAAAGTAATAAATTTAGAAATAAAATACACTCCAGGCCTGAGCTCACCAAATTAAAGTAGCTTTACCTGGCAAGAATGCTATGTACTCACGAATGCAAACAATTTCAAATTTGATAAAAGATTCAGTAGCACCACGATCACGAAATGCAACCGCAGATTTTGAATCTCAGACAATCTTTTTTCTGTAAATGTCGAAGTCTATCTCTTCATTTCAGTCACACCTTCTTCAGCTGATCGCACTTCTTGCAGAGAGAAGCCCAAGTTCACACTCAGTAGCCATGAACATGCTGTGCAGATCCATGCACCTGTTTGTTTTATTTAAATGAGCTGGCTGTGGCAGGAAAGAAGCCCCCTAAAAATAAGAGAATGAATTGGTCTTCCACTGCAGTGCTTTAATCATGAAGAGAGGAAAATGCTCTCCCAGCGTTTCCTCTTTTTAATTGAGTTACATATTCCTTTGAGAAGCCAGTGAAAGCTATGGACACTGTCCTCAGGGGAGGGGAAAAGGCAGACATATCCATCCAAACACAGTTCTTAATGATTTGAAGACATTCCTGGTACCCTTGCATCTCCTTCACCCAGTCCCTACTGGCTCCTGTGGTCACCTGCTGTGCTCACCAGCCCTCACTTGCCCTTTCATCCTTTTATCTTTGGAGCCATCAACACCCCCCTGCCACATTTAGCTTTGCCCTAACCTTTGTCTTCCATCTTTTCCTTAGTTCTATCAGCACAACATTAGACCAACTTTAGTACACAAGCTGCATTTTGGGGGGCAACGTTTATTATATGCCAAGCACCATATTAAATTCTCAAAAGTAGTATACAGAATATGTACTGCAGTTTTCTATATTTTACTGCCTAGATAACTAAAACTAGAGAGGTATAGTAACTTCTCCAAATCATATGTCTGGATTGGAACCTGGGTCTATTTGATTCTCAAACTTCCCTCTTAATTTCTCTTTTCTGAGCACATGAATCTCTCCTGTGGTGCTCAGGAGGTACTCTAGTTTCCTGGGAGTGGGGTCTTTCTACTTCTTTTTCTACTTAGATCTTTCCAGAAACTAGTGCCCTGCTGTCTGTTGCCACGTACCCCAGAAGATGACTGCCACCCTCGCCAAGACCATCACTTCATGCCCATCTATAGAAACCTAGGGGCTTATGCACCTCCCTGAAAGGCCAGCACTGTAAATTTACTGGCTCCTTGTAAATGAATCAGAACTCATTTTTAGGGGTTTCCATAAAGATTAAATGTCCCCATTTTTCTTAGATTTACAAATTCAATTCTTGAGTGTTTTAAAAGAAGAATTGTAGTTAGCTTAGCAAATATTTTCAGACGTCTTTGCTTTTCAGCAATTATCTTGACATTGGTATTTGTTATACTGAATTATTTTTAAAAAGCTATCTTACATGATTGTCGCTGAAGCATTAACATTCCCTCTTCTGAACACCCAGGTTGCAAATTGGGTCCTTGATTATTTCTTATCCCACCCAGTTTCCTCATATTATCCCAGTGGGTTTGTCTTTTAAAATCTGTTTATTTTGTTCATTTTCTGCTTTTAGCAGGAAAATCTGATCTATCATTTGTTAATATCCCAAGTTCGATTTTTAAAGATTCATATTCAGTCCCAAGGTGTATGTTTTTGTTCATGAGCAAATAATGTAACTATTCATGCTCAGAGACTGCATACTGTCACCTACACGGTCTAAAGTAGAATTCTTTTGTATTCCATGTAGCACCTAGTTTATGGCTGAACATGTAGCAAGGTTTTGGAATTGAGTTGAAATGAATGCACGCTTTATCAATTCTCATTTACTGTCCTGGGAATTTTTTAAAAAGATACTACTTTAGGTGATGCCTCATTTTCCAAATGAAATGCATTATAAGGTCACATGTACAGTTACACATGAAAATATTTTTTAAGTAACTGAATGCAATAGAATCTCAAATAACCAAGAGAGTTAAATTACATATGTCAAAGAAGCAATCATCATAAATCACTGGCATTTCCATTTAATCTATTATCTCTATTAAAGAATGGATAACACATACACAGTTGCTTTAGAATAAAACAAAGAAAAAAACATTATTGAAAAGGAAAAGGAGCAAAGAACTAAATTAGGTGATTTAAATCACAAATGTCCCAGCTATGAGAAAATCGCCAAAAGTCTTAATATTATGGTGAGTTTTTTCAAACTCACATGGCCATGATTCTTCTCATCGTATATCAGAAATGAATTATTTTATTGAACATTATAGAGATGAGTATTCTACTTTTTCCATGTTTTGAGGCCCTTTTCACCCCTGCTTTACCTGGGGATATCTCTACAATATATTGCACTATTTAAAAGCCAATAAGTGAAAAGACCAGTGACTACTTAGCTGTGAAGTTTCCCCTCCATTCTCCCCAGGCACTCCTCCGTGGAAAGTGGCCAACACTGCTCACAAATTATTGGATTGTGCTTGTGCTGACTATTGTGTTTCCAACGTATTTTTTTTTTTTTTGGAATTGATTTGTAACACCACTAATAAATGCTGGCATCAAACTGTAAACTTTTTGTTGAGCCTACAATAAACTTTAATGCACATAACAGAGAGAAGTTGGCGCTGGAATTGAGGACAACAGCAGAAATCAAAATTAGTGAGTCTACAGGTACGTGCTCCTCCAGTTGAGTACTGTACGTGAACCTCAAAGTTCCAAAACTGTGTTCTTGGTAGGTACATTTTTGTTAATTTTAGAAGGTTTTGTGCCATCTTTAACATTATTCTGTAATAACCTAAATTATAGGTAATCCTATAATTGGAAATTTATGGAGTTTATTTGTTCCCATGGTTTATTTTTATGACCTTACAACCGAAAACATTTTTAGTCTATATGTAAAATTGAGTTGGGTTCTAGGCTCCGATAATTATATATAGTTTTTCATCTATGCTTATGCCAAAAGGGACACTGGGAAGCAGTGGCCAACATAAAATTTGGGGGTTTTCCCACATAGGCAACGTCTACCATTCCTAACATCTGCACACTAGGTATCACTTATAAAAGCAGATGGATGACAGTGGGGTTTTGTTTATTACATTTTTGTGTGGTTTTTTTTTTTTTTTTTTGGTGACTAAAAAATCCTAATTAGCATTGCAATCAGGAGACTGCCTTCCCCAGATGATGAACAATTCTTGAGAAAAAAATCCCCTCTTAATTTACATGGTAATGACATTTCTTGAAAATTCAGTTTAATAATAAACTACTCAAAAACATTTTTAGTCTATATGTAAAACTGAGTTGGGTTCTAGGCTCTGATAATTATAGATAGTTTTTCATCTATGCTTATGCCAAAAGGGACACTGGGAAGCAGTGTCCAACATAAAATTTGGGGGTTTTCCCACATAGGCAACGTCTAGCACTCCTAGCATCTGCACACTAGGTATCAGTGGTACAGCTAGTTCTACTTTAACATGACACACACACTCCTTAAAAAACACTTACTATGCAAAATTCTGCAGTTAAGAACCATAGGGCTTATGATAGGGAAGAATGGGCTAAGTTTTGTCATCAACATGTTTAAAGACAGAAACCTAATAAAAAGGGTAGCACAATTTTATATATGTTCAATGGTAATAAGTGCATAAAACCTAGGATAGGGGACTTCCCCGGCGGTCCAGTGGTTAGGACTCCGTGCTTCCAATGCAGGGGGCACAGGTTCAATCCCTGGTCAGGAAATAAGATCCTACATGCTGCGTGACGCAGCCAAAAAAAAGAAAAAGGAAAAGAAAAAAAATCTAGGATAAATACGGCACTTTACCTTCCAAAAGACCTGGAGTTTGTTTGGGGAAGTGGGCACGGGAAGGGCTGCAACTTGAAAATGATGGTGAGGTACTAGAAGGAGGGTTTTCTGAATTGTAACACCAGATGCAGACAGGTATGACTCATTATCCTTTCAGAGCTCTTTCTCAGCCTTTAATCCCAGTGCACGTTTTTGAATTTGAGATTCAGGTCTTTCACGGCGTGTGTTTATAACAGATATCTATTTCATCAAAATTGAAAATTTGATCCAATGTATAACCTCTGCTTTAATTAACTTATGTATTATTGCTGGAAATTCTTTTCCAGCTTTCTCATCTGCAGTGGGAGTTTCATCTGGCAACTGAAGACTTTGGAAATTGCAGTGATGTTGGAAACCGCTAAACCCGACACTACTAGCACCAATAGGATAATTGACAATTTCCATTAGGATCCTCAAGTGGTTTCTCTTTTGTAAGTACTACTTGGAGTTTTGAACCAGAATGCTTAAACAGACTTGTGATGTTGAAAAAGTGTTTTGTCTGTGTCTATATATATATATTCACAAATGCCAAAGAACAATAAAACATAACTTTGTAGGATAACACTAGGATAACATACATGGTAAACTGAGGTAGCTGGTAGATGTTTGAAGTGTGTGTGTGTGTGTGTGTGTGTGTGTGTGTGTGTATTTTGTGTATTCTCATGCATCTGGATTCATCCGGATGCGGTCATTTACCTTATCTTAGCTTTCCCACTGATGAAATTTTGCAAAAAGCAAATGTGACATTCACCTTATGCTAAATGTGTTCCCTAATATATTGATTTCCTTGGAATAAATTTATGGTTTCAAAACAAGCATTATAGCAGAAGTGACTGTATGTTCAATCATGGTTATGACAAAAAACATCCAACGAATTTTTAAAAATGCCTCTCTGGGGATGAGAACCACCATTGTAGCACTTCGTGATTCTGACTGGAGAAATGTTACCTCTAAAGTGTCTTTGGCAGGGACTTCCCTGGCAGTCCAGTGGTTAAGACTTCGCCTTCCAATGTAGGGGGTGCGGGTTTGATCCCTGGTTGGGGAGCTAAGATGCCACATGCCTCATGGCCAAAAAAGCAAAACATAAAACAGAAGCAATATTGTAACAAATTCAATAAGGACTTTAAAAATGGCCCACATCAAAAAAAAAGAAAAATCTTAAAAAAATACTAAAAATAAAATAAAAAAATAAAGTGTCTTTGGCATGTTGATCTCAGTTATTAGGTTTACTCTCAAACAGGTGGCCAACCTGTAAAGCTTTGCAAGCAGAAGGGTGTTGTGCTCAATGTGCATTAAGAAAGATCAGTAGCAGGGACAGACTGAAGGCCATTCCTGCTGGGCTGGTGGGACAGTGCCTCCCAATCTTTGAACAACAGGGGATTCTCAAAAATGCAAACTGTAAACTTCAGCTAAGGCAAGTATGTGTTTATGAAAAAAACGATGGGGAAAAATATTGCTACCGTTTGTTAAGTAACTATTATATGCCAGGCAGTGTCTTGTGCCCTCAGCAATTTTTTTTTTTTTTTTTTTTGCGGTACGCGGCCCTCTCACTGCTGTGGAGCACAGGCTGCGGAGCACAGGCTCCAGACGCACAGGCTCAGAGGTCACCACTCACGGGCCCAACCACTCCGCGGCACGCGGGATCCTCCCGGACCGGGGCGCGAACCCGCGTCCCCTGCATCGGCAGGCGGACTCTCAACCACTGTGCCACCAGGGAAGCCCCCTCAGCATTTTTTAAAAAAAATCCTCATAACATCTACATGAGTTTGATCTCATCTGATCACATTTTAATCCCTGTTTCACAGGTGATGAGACTGAGGCAGCACAGTTTAATTAATTTGCCAAAAATTACACAGTTAGAAAGTGGCAGATCAAGGACTGGGCTCATGATCTGTGACCCCCTCCCGGCCCCGACCCGGCCCCAACTTATCTCCATCGTTACTCTGTGCTGATTTTGTTCACAACAGTGGCAGTTTCGAAAGGGGTATGTTCTAGTCAGAGGAGGGCCACATAAACAGGCTTGTCAACCAAGAAACGCAGAAAACTACAAATAAGAGTTTATCTGGGCTCTTAGGAATTGCAATTCAGGAGGAATATTTGAGTAGCAACTCAAACGTGCTCTCAGGGAAGTAAAAATGGCGGAGATTTATAAAGACAACAGACAAAAATATTCCCGATACCGTATGCTAACACATATATATGGAATTTAAGAAAAAAAAATGTCATGAAGAACCTAGGGGTAAGACAGGAATAAAGACACAGACCTACTAGAGAACGGACTTGAGGATATGGGGAGGGGGAAGGGTGAGCTGTGACAAAGCGAGAGAGAGGCATGGACATATATACACTACAAAACATAAGGTAGATAGCTAGTGGGAAGCAGCCGCATAGCACAGGGAGATCAGCTCGGTGCTTTGTAACCACCTACAGGGGTGGGATAGGGAGGGTGGGAGGGAGACGCAAGAGGGAAGAGATATGGGAACATATGTATATGTATAACTGATTCACTTTGTTATAAAGCAGAAACCAACACACCATTGTAAAGCAATTATACTCCAATAAAGATGTTAAAAGAAAAAAAAAATATTTCCGAGAAGTTAAAACTCATTTACTTAATTTAATCCAATTTCAGCCAGTCCTGACCACACATAAAATTCCTTTCTAAAGATCCCTTTTTCCACAAGCCTTTTACAACTTTCTACGCCCATTTTATTTGTCTCCTTCTTTCTTTCCCATTTAGAAATAACCAGCTGTTAGGACAAAATCATTTTCTTCTTCTTAACAAAATGGGTCTTCCATTCCTTAGACCTTTTAAAAAAATTTCCTTGCATATGAAATTGTTTTCCTTATTAATTTTAGTAGTTTTAAGTACATATATTAATTAGAATTCTTAACCCTTAGAAACCTTAATTTTTAGTAAAAACTAAGCAATTGTGAACTGTTTGTTATACCAGTATTTTTTTCTCAAAGTGGTACAAAACATGTTTCTAATAGACCCAAACGTCTTTAGTTTTCCTGTAGTAAGACAAAAGTAGGTAAACTTAGATTTCTTTAACAACGTTTCAGTATTTTATCTTATTTTGAAATAACATAGACTTCCAATGAATTCCCATCATTTAACTTAACCTAGCAAAACTCTAAAGTTTCAAGTTACCAGAAAGATTTGGGGAAACTATTTTTAGGTATTCATAACAGAAAAGCATAATTATTCTTAAAGGTTCACCTAAAAATTCTTATCTCATTTACATTTAGTTTACTTATGAAAATTCCAACTTACCAAGTTATTTTTCTTGCTGAAAAATTTGTAGTAATCCTAGGTACAGTGAAAGTATTATACTTAATGTTAATAATTCTAAAGACTTGTCCGTATTAAGTAAACCAAATTTAAACTAGCTTTTATTTACTAAGGATTAATCCTTGATCATGGGAACTTGAAAAACATTTGGGTTTGTTTCTATTTCTGAGAATTTTATATAAGTGCTTATTATTTGTTTAATCCAAATAAATAAACTCTCTTACAAATTAATTTTGGCTATACCATCCAAAGGTAGAAAAATACCACATCTATAATGAACGTATATGGACGTACATACATACATACATACAGATAGAAATACCATAGTTTTCATTTTAAAATTTTAGTCACGAATCAGGTACAATACAAAACTCACTAGTTTATAAAAAACTGTTAGAATAAATTAAGTCTACCCACTCAGATGGCTGAAGTCTTTTATTACTTGTGGAGAAGGCTTTTAAGATGTTTATTTGACCTTGACAAGCAATTTTAAGGAGGCTGTTTGGGAGAGAATCCTTTCAGCAGTTTGTGTTTAAAGCGGTCTCTTTTCCTTATTTTTCAGTCTTAGGAATTGGAGATGGTCTGGATAAGAGCTACCGAAGAGGTTACATGACTTTTTAAATAAATAGGAGAGGTGTGGGGCTCAGTGGAAAGCAATGGGTGGGATTTGAACTGCCTCTGGAGCTGCATTTCCAGTTTTGCAAAGATTTGTAGGAGATAACATTGATCCACCCTTCAACTACATTTTACACATGGTTTTCAAAGGGGCTGTCATTACAGCAGGGCGCAGTCTGGCTAGTCTTTTGCGAGGAATCAACCTCAGCATTATAGAAGGGAAATTTGAGAGCTGGGTAGAGAGGGGGATGGGCTGAGAGAAGTGGAGGAGGTGGGCACCAGCAGGAGAAGAAAACAGAGACAGAGGAACATTAGGGGAACATTTAGTAGTTTCTTTGAGTTTAGTCAGTATTCTTTGAGTTTAGTCACAATTAGCCTTAGATAATTTGGAGTTAGTATCCTGGAGGGAAGCAATTTGGGAACAGCTAACTCATTTTGAGGTCTCAAAATGCCATTGAAATAAGCTTCCCATTTGGACTGCTTTGTCTTACATCCTTTTTCTAATGGACTGCCCAGGTCAAATAACTTAGGAATTTCAAAGGAGCCCCAAGTTGGCCAGTTTAATTGTAAATCATCCCAGGTAATCATAGTCCAGTGAGATAAGTACTCGTAGGCTGAGGGACCATAGTTCTTTTTTTTTTTTTTTTTTTGCGGTACACGGGCCTCTCACTGTTGTGGCCTCTCCCGTTGCGGAGCACAGGCTCCGGACGCGCAGGCTCAGCGGCCATGGCTCACAGGCCCAGCCGCTCCGCGGCATGTGGGATCCTCCCGGACCGGGGCACGAACCTGCGTCCCCTGCATCGGCAGGCGGACTCTCAACCAATGCGCCACCAGGGAAGCCGGGGACCATAGTTCTTGTACATAAAACCAGCAAGAGTACTAGGAGGAGGCTGCAACAGTCTCACCCTTAAAACAAACTTCCCATTAAGCCAGGAGTAATTACTCACCAAGACAAAACAGGAAACAAAGTCCCAAGAACCGAAGCCAGGAACAGAGGACACCCAAATAAACTAGAACTTCAGCCAAGGTGGGAGGCTTGGGTAGGTGCTGGGCAGGACATGGTGGCAGTCTTTGCTCCCTGGAGGAGAGGGAGGTTACCAGTTATAGGGGGAATTGATGTCAGGTTGGCCCATCAGTTACCAGGGAAACTAGAAGAGGGGCACACCCATTACCACTCCTTTGATAAGCTATCGTGGTGGAGATGTTCTGATCTAAAGGTTAGAACAATCACAAGCTGGGTTCTGGGGACAAGTATGCGGGAAGGTTAGTCACGTGAGTAGGGTGCAGGTGCAGGTGAAGCAGGCACCGGTTGAGCAGGGGATGGATAGAGAGCAAGAGGGCAGCCATCTTGGGTGGCCTGACCGTAAAGCTGCAGATGAGAAAAGGGTTTATTTAGGGTCTTAGGAACTGCAATTCGGGAAGCACAGATTTGAGCAGCAACTCAAATAAGCTCCAAGGGAAGTAGAAATGGCAGCGGTTTAGAAAGAGAACAAAGACATTCCAGAGAAGTAACGTAGGTTGTTTTGCGGAACAGGGGTTGGTGTTGGCAGGCATTCAGTTACCTGTCGACAGCTGATTGGTGGTTAAGCTGCAGCTTCCAGAGACTGAAGAAAATGAGCTCCAGGTGGCCTGACTGGTTGGCTAAATCAGAAGTTTATGTTGCCTCCAGGTGTGGATGTGTGTAAGTTCTGCGTCCTTAATGACCTTTGTCTCCGCTTTACATCCCTTTGACGTAAGTGACTCCATTTTGTTGTTCAGGGTCCACAGGGTCTCTCCATGTCCTGAATTGCCCCAACATATTCCCAGTCTATGCCAATTCTGGTAACAATTATTAACAGCATAACTTTTTCACTCTCAAAGGTGTCCCAGTTTGGTGGGAAGAAGTAAAATGGGCGTAAGCTTGTGTAAGGTTCTTGTATCATTCAGAAATTGGTGCAAGTATTTACTTAAGGGTAATAAGAAGGCATTTTGAAATGTGTATTCAACTACCAAAAGCACAAAGAATTAGAACTAGAACTAAACAGAGGAGAAAAATGCAACAATAAAAAATATTTGATTATTCTAAAGGAAGTTAGGAAAGGAGAAATAACATCAAATAAAGAACACATTGGACTAGTAGAAAACTGATAGCAAGAAGATAGAGTTAAACCAAGTGTATCACCAAAATAGATAGCTAGTGGGAAGCAGCCGCATAGCACAGGGAGATCAGCTCCCTGCTTTGTGACCACCTAGAGGGGTGGGATAGGGAGGGTGGGAGGCAGACGCAAGAGGGAGGCGATATGGGGATTGTATATGTACAGCTGATTCACTTTGTTATAAAGCAGCAACTAACACACCATTGTAAAGCAATTATACTCCAATAAAGATGTTAAAAAAAATAAACCAACTGTATCAGTTATCAATTTAAATATAAACACTCAAAAGACAAAAATTACTACATTGCTAAAAACAAACAAACAAACAAACAAGATCCAACTGTACTTTACATACCCACTTTAAATATAAAGACCCAGATGGGTTAAAAGTAAACACCACAGTATTGGCACAAGAAGGGGTGAGAAAGAGAACTTGAGAAAATGGTAATGTTCTGGAAAGACAGCCGTGAGAGAGGGAGTTTGCTAGAAAAAAAGAGAAGATTTCCACTTAACCTTGAAGGTCACTTTGAACTTGCTGCTCACAAATTTTCAGAACTCAAGTCTTTAATAATAAACCCATGTTGGGGACCAGCACAGGCTGCCCCAAACAATGCCTCAATGGCATATTGATTATTTTAAAGTTAGTTAAGAAACAGCCATTGTAAGAGGGACACTTTGACCTTCCTCTCTGTTTCCCGAAAGCAGGAAATAAATCTCCTATGTGAAAGGTACCCTCTCTGAACAAGGATGTAGAAAGACAACCTTATCACCAGACAGGGGATTCCGGGCCCAGAAGCCTGTAGAAACAAACCTTGTTACTTCTTTCTTAATTTACTACCCAAGCCCAAACTTTGCTTAAATTCCTTACTAATCAACCATGCCACTTACATTTCTTTGTCCTGTCAATTCCTCTTAAATTTATTGTTTCTTTGTCTAAAAAATATAAAAGGCTTCTGCTTTGGCCACTTCTTAGGTCCCATTTCTATGAGATCTCCTTGCACATGAATTAAATTTGTTTCTTCTCCTGTTAATCTGTCTTGTAACAATTTTATTATTAGTCCAGCCACAAGAGCTCAAGAGGGGTAGAGGGGGAAATTTCTCCCTCCCTGACACCCAGTACAAAAATACTACTGTAAATAAAAAGTTAAAGATGCAAAGTTAAATTAAGACATAATGAAAATATTTTTGCTAAAAATCCAAGGCTGGAAACTCAGTCTTCTAACTAATATAGATGTAATTCTCCCCAATACTATGCTGTTCAGACATTTTACAATTTAAACGAGAAATATTTCTGATCACAGCTTCACATAATGCAACTTAACTGTTCTTAATGAAACTGTCTCACAAAAAACACAAAAGAATGAGCAGTTTATTCAACCTAGTGTTATAACAGCCACATCATTAAACTCATAAAAAGATTTTGCAGTTGCTTAATAATAAGGAATTTATGCTTTCATAGAGATAAAAACAATATCTGGGTTTACATTTAGTTTCCCATCATTCGTTTTATAAACAATAAAAGATATTGGATTATATGTCAGAAAATATTTCCGTTCCAACTGTATTTTAAAACCTTTTCGTTAAGACATTAAAAATTTCATAGCTTGTACATAGAAGTTGCTAGAATTTATCCACTTAGTACTTATTAGTTAAATTATCACAGTCACATGGATTTTTGTGTTGGTTGGAGGGAATAATATTATGTTTTCTAAAAGCTTTCCATTCCTCAATTCAAGTAAGAAATTCCCTTCTATTAGCTTCAGGTATGTTTCACATGAAGCAATAACTACGAGGACATATCACAAAATATCTGCATGTCAGATATTCTCTGTGTGTCGCTGACTGAATACCTTGACCCACCATCAGTTAAACTTGGGCTTAATACCAAAAGTTGACCTTGATCTAGGCTTTTGGCCATAAAAAATATAAAACACTCCTTTACTCCAAAGTATTTAAGATTATTGCTTCTTTTGTGTTTGAAAATGGCTACTGACAGCAAAGTCAAAAGGATAGATAAAGCACTATTTGTACATAAGACTGTCTTCTGATTTGTGGCTATTAGTATTCTGCAACTATCTTTTTGAGTTGTGCCTATCTATAGAGCTTTTTCCATTTATACTGTGTCCACTTCTCAGTGCTGAACTAAGTACACTCATTTCTGATTCTACCTGTAGTTCATCGCCCTGAAGTTGTTTTTCAGGACATCATAGATTGATTTGGAAGTTTTCTCATAGGCAAAAGGTAAAGCCATATACGTGGCAAGGTCACTGACAACATACTTTCAAAAACGAGGATGCTTCAGTGTCCTATCCAGAGAGGTCCTGAAAAATGGAGACAGAGATCAGGATGGTAAGGGGTGGTCTTGGGAAGAGGGGAACTAGTCTGCCATGATGGAATGGGACCCTCTCTTAGGATCTTAGGCGGGGCTTCATTTTGTTTCAGTGTTATTACTCTGCTGTGTCCTAACCTTTCCTGTAAGTCACGGTGTTCTTCGTAACTTGATTTCCAGTTCATATTTTATAAATTCAACGAGAGCAATCTGTGTTTACTCTTTACCCTCTTGCTGAGGACAGAGAGACAGCACATCACCACAAATCGACCAGGCTGCAGGAGAGTATTGGGCCGAGCCAACAAAGCGAACGCCCTTCACACCGAGGCCATGAATAAAACAAAACACGATTTCAACTAATTAAGTTCCACTTGGATTATATTTTTATATGAAAAAACCAAATAGCATTTCTTCTGGTTACAACTTAGCGATAAAAAGATATTGTGTGAGTGTAACAATGATACTTAAATTCAAGTTAACATGTGCGTACATACAATGATCAAATCCATTTTTCAACCAAGAATCTTAAAGAAGGATTCTTAGTTATGACTTCTTCTGATTTTAAATTTGGTAATAGTATTATCAAACTTTTAAAACAGTAATTCAGTGTTTGAACTATACATCAATATAATCAGTACAGTTTTTTTTAAAAACGAAAACCATTTGTGAACCAATTAATCAGATTTTTAATAATTTAAAAGCGTAAACCACCCTCTAAAACATTCAAAAACAGAGAAATAAACAAACGAGCCTTCCAGTTTTCTAAATGTCTAACTGGATGTGAAACTGAAAAGGGAACTACAGGTAGAACCACAAACCACTGAATTAAAGCATTACCAAATATTTTTAATAAAATTGGCATTCCCTTCCTAAGTATTTCTGAATCATTTATCTATTTTTCTGAGTAAAGAAAAAAATTATTTTTGGGGAGATGTAGTCTCCTGAAAGATCAACTTTTATTTGCATATCACAGAAAATAGAAGAACCAGATACTTTTTGCAAAGCGTGGTGTTAAAGACCTATGCCTTCTCAACCACTCTAACAACAAATACATAGCACTTTGTTTTTAAACACTTTATGTAAATCCTCATTTGATCCCTACATTAATCCTATGTGTCAGTTCCTATTGCTGGTTCCTTCTAAAGGTGGGAGAATAAAAACTCAAAAACTCACCCACACCTACAAAGCTACAAAATATAAGAATTAAGATTTGGATTCAGATCTTTCAGTTAACTCTAGTGTTCACCAGGTAAAATTATCATTATGTGTGATAGAGGTCCTTTGATAAATCTCAATTCTGAATTATGGGTCAGATGCCAATTCCTATTGTATGCTTTGCTTTGCAAAATGGACAGAAATGCCCTTGAAGTTGTAGGGGAGCAAAATTTGCCGCCTCAAAATGTGTCTCTTGAATGAAGATTAAGCTAACTATTTTTAAGAAAACAGAAGACTCAGGAACTTGTTACCTCCCCCTTAAATACCTAAAAGAATTTAGATAAAGGGTCTGTTCCTGGAATAGAGCATCACCAGAGATATCTACAAAGAATATGGGCCAGGTGTGGTGGGGAAACTAGCAGAGCCTGGAGATGTGCCCCACTGTCTCTGCGTGGTCCAACAAAGCGTTGTTTACCAAACACTTGCTTTTTCACCCCCATGTCAATTGCCTTCTTCCCCTTTGAAGTCCTAATCCACTACTCCCAACATCCCCTTTTGTCTTTAGCTGAAGATGGTATTTAAGGTGAAGGCTTAG
Organism: Pseudorca crassidens; assembly: GCF_039906515.1. Classification (NCBI taxonomy): domain Eukaryota; kingdom Metazoa; phylum Chordata; class Mammalia; order Artiodactyla; family Delphinidae; genus Pseudorca; species Pseudorca crassidens. The sequence goes on from NC_090312.1 coordinate 71,985,367, forward strand.
ACTATTTGGGCAAGTTACTCAGTTTTCCTGGGTTTTTCCCATGTTTCCTAAACTTTTGTTTGATTTTTCTCCTGTTAACGTATCTCATGTCAATTGAATTCTTAGACCAGCCAGAAGAACCTAGTAGGATAGAAGGAAACTTTTCATTCCCAACCATCATATATATCTTGATAATGAATTATACAACATCCTTCTATAGTCAAATTTGAAGGGAGAGTCCCCAATGATTAGTCTTGAACCATGAAGAAAAATATATTTTTGCTGTCATTATTTTGCCTACTGTAATCAAGGATGGAGAATTCGCTTATTTATAAATTACATGCTGTATGAGTCAGCAGTTTGGCTTTTCTGTATAAACAGAAAACTAGAACATGATGTGGAGGGTATTATAGGTGACCTGTGTACAAAGCGATAATAGAATACAGGTGCAGGAACAGAACACTGATACGAAGATGAGAGGGAAGAATGGACATCTATGGAATAGCTTGGCCCACACAACCCCAAGTAACAGACAATAAAACCATCCCGGCTGCAGACAATGGGGCTGAACTGCACCTGCTGGTCCTCTCATCGCTTTGCTCTGAGGCTTCTGAAGGCACAAATCAACAATGCCTAGCTATGCTGCTGACAAAAATGTTTAAAAGAATCCTGAGAAACAGAAATTTTATGTAAAATAATATCGACGAAGTTTTTTTAAATGAGAAGTATCTGAGCTCTGTCACCCAACTCCTCCTCTTTCAAACCACTCTCCTTCCAGAGGAACAAAGGAAACCATTTGCAGCCTATATTTAAGCCGTAGCTTACTGTTTAGGCTTCCCCAGCTAGTTTCTGCTAGAGCAGAACTTGGTGTGACTTTTTTGAGACAGGTGGCTATTTGCTTGTGTCCAAGATGAATCACAGTTCAATCCAAACCGATGACTGCTAAGGAAGTCTTCATTTGTGTATTTATTTATTTGTTCTCATTTTTCCGTTCAGCCAGGAAACATAAAATAGTTCAAAAGTTCTAATAAAAATAGAACTAGGGATGGCTTCCCCAAATAAATAAGTGAATAGAGATAGATAGACAGACAGATAGAAAGATGGACAGACAGACAGACAGGGTGGTCTCTCGGTCCCTGTAGTTACACTTCGTAAGAGTGGGAATCTAAAACGGCCAGAATTCCACTCTTGAACTAGTCTCAGGGGATCTGCAGCAGTGTTTTGAGACACAGAAAATATTTTCTTGTCGCTTCAGAAACAAGGGGAATAAAAACTTGCCCGTGGTTCAGTGCTCACAACATTTTCAACACCACAGTGAACATCTATCAAGGCACCATCTGCCAACAACATAACCATCCACGGAAGTGTCAACAAGACTGCAGGCAGCTGCCTCTGGTCTCCCGCATCTCTGCCTTTCCTGGGGGACAGCCAGCTCCCCAGTCTACTTCTATGGAACCTGGAACTTAGATTCCACTTTCCTAGGAAGCAGGAAATGTTTTTCATTGATTTCCATCAGCCCTCCAAGTCCAAAACCAAATGGTGCTTGATAAACTATTATAAATGACGTGGGAAAAGGGTTCCATCTAAGTGTGGTGAAAGATTACAGAAGTTAGAAAGAAGTAGGAATAGAGCTTATGGGCAGAGAAATCTTTGAGGGTTTAAATGGGGCAAAGTCTACAAAAAGGGAATGGAAGTGACTCTATGCCTCAACACAAAAGCCATGGAGAGAGGTGGGGGAAAGACAGCAATGATGAGAAAATACAACAAAGATCCCCTTCTGCCCACAACCTCAGAAACTGGCAAAGGCTTCACGTGGTGTCTTAAAGTACTGAAGACCTCCTGCTGAAATCAGAAACTGCCTAGCTGAGGGTCTCAGCTGTGGGGACCAGAGTCCATTATAACATGGACAGTAAACAGGAACGTAGAAAAAGCTGTATCGAAAGCTATTTCTAATCTCCAGGCATCCCAAATGATGTTTTGATGAATTATAAAACCAAAAATGTGGTGGCAGGGAGAGGGGAAACAAAGCAAATACTATCCACGCTTTGCTAAGTTAACATTAAGTTGTGTGTTTTGTTGATTATTCTTTCTAGATTTCTACAGTCGTAGCATTTAATAGGTGTGCTTGGAGCACACTCACCACCTGGCGCTTACAACACTCCCTACTGTATCATAAAATTTAGAATCTTGGCTCTAGACTCAAAACAGGAAAAAGAGCATTTGGCAAAACATGCAAAAGACAAGAGATTTCCTGTAGTATAGCCCACAATTATTGACTATGTCTCTAAGAATTATGGGAAAAAAATAGATTAAGGAGAGATCTCTCATATCTAACCAGTTGCCAATCCATGCCAATTCTACTTCCAAGATAAATTTCCTTATTTTCTCTTCATTTCCATTTCTATGTTTATTTCCCCAAGTCATACTTTGACTATTTTCTCTAGAAATTATTGCTTGTAACAGTTAAACCTTGACCTTAAATTGAGCTGACATCTTATTGCCAGATGAATATTTCCGAAATTCCCATCCAATATTCTCCTGCTCAAAACTTATTTTGTGTGTGCATTCCAACTGTCACAGAATAAAACTCAAACTCTTTCATGTCTATATTTAAAGCAGAGCAGAGCATGCAATTAGCGTCTAATGAAATTTTTCGTAAATAAGGAAATGAAAAAGAAAAACGTCAGGTGCTTTACAGTCTCTACTTGTTGTACGTAGAACTTGCTAGATTCAAATTGACTTTGCTCATTGCCACATTCCTGGTGCTGAGTTTCTAACCCTCACGTGACTCTGTCTCTCCTTTTGGCTTGCACTTCACCGTTTGGATTTGATTACAGATTATTCTTTCCCCGGTTTAATTCCCAGCATTCCTAGGAGAGCTCCCAGACATCTCAGCAAGAAGGACTGGTAGGGCTTATGCGAAAACGTCAGAGGAGGCACCACAGGTGTTCTGCCTTTAGAGTGGCTGTAGTTTACTCCCTGATCTCTTGAATCCACGTGGTTATAGGAAGCTCAGATGACCATAAGGATAATGAATCTTGTCAAGGCAAATGATTCCAATTGTTCTACAAAACTTCATTAATGTACTGGACATCCCTTTACTTGCAATTTGTATAAACTTGGTCACAGGTGATTATTACTTTAATACTTTTATGTCCAGAAAATCTTACGTGCCATAACACACGTATTACACATTGTAAGTTTTAACTAACTGATGCCATTCGGCTTATGAAAAACCACTTGGAAAGTAATTAAACACTAGTACATTGCTGTAAGCTAAAAATAAAATAATAATTTTACATATGTAAATATATAATAAAATATAACTTTATTAATATTTTATGTATATGTGTATAATAATATACAATTATTATATAATTCATACAGTATATAATAGGATAAATAATTTTGTAAATATTCTTTCCTTTTGCTTTTTCATAAATTCAGGGGGTAACCTTTCCCATCCTATTTTCATTGCTAAACATTTTTTTTATAAATGAAACTAAAAATAAAGGAAAGGTTGCAACTGCAAACTAACATTACACAATTGACAAAAAATAACTCAATTGACTGATATAACTGCAAATTAATATAGCTAAATTGACATAAACAGTTACCATCTGTTGAACGCTTGTGGTGCTGCCGGACTGGGTATTTTATTTACACTATGACATTTATTCCTTACTAGCACCTCTGGGGGCTCAATATTCCTCCCTTTCTCAGGTGAGGGAAGATAAGAGTTAATTTTCCCAAGATTAGGCAGCTTAGCAAATAAAAGAGCAAAGATTCAAAATTTCCCAAAGCAAAACCCATGCTCTTACCCAATGTCAAATCTTTATTTGTTTGCATAATTATTTTTAAGCCCAAACTTGGAAAGATGTTTTATAGTAGCTAAGCTCACCTCTTCATAAAGGAGGTTAAATGAGGATGGTGCTTTGTTGGATTTAAATGACTTCTTTCTGTAGTAATAAACTGTTGCAAAAGCTCTTGGTATATCACTGAAGGATTTTTATTGGAAAAAGTATTTCATGATTACAGCTTCATGAAGGAAATAATTCTTGGATAAACACCAGACTTTAGAAAAAAATTGTCTCCAAAAAGCACATCAATCCTAGTGCATATCTTAGCTTTGGGGTCTGGAAAACACAGCTTGAGATCTCCCAAAACTTCAAAATAAAATACTGTAAGAGGCAGTAGGAAAAGGATAATGTATTATATAAAGTTTTATGTCTGGTATCAAAATGGTAGAGAAGAATCAATTGCATTTGAATTTGTGTAATAAAAATACTAGCTTCCATGGACCTTAACCCATCAACCTTGCTAAGCATTGATAGAAATTGGAATTGATTTTCATTAAGTTACTCAGTTAACTGACATTATAGAAATGGAGACTGAATACCTCATCAGAGATTAACTGAGGCTTACACAATAAAATTCCATGTTTGCTAAGTTTCCCATTTGAGTTTTCATTCATGTTAATAAAAAAAAGATAACTAAAAGATGTGCAGCCTGGGAAGGAAACACTGGCAAATTGAAAAAAGTGTTCTCTTTTTTTCATTAATTACCAAAGCAGAGGAAGTGGGATTTAATTGCATCAGGAAGGATTAGGTTACAATGATTAAGTGGAAGGAAGTATATAAACTAAATATAGAACCAATTTCCATGAGCTAAAGTATATTTATGTGTGTGTATATATATAAACAATTTCCATGGAAATGTTTTAAATAGGTCAAAAGTTTGGCTATCGTGAGTTTTTTTTTTTTTTTTTTTGGATAAAACTGAAACTTTTGAAGGCAGATATCCATTCTATTTGGTGGCCGAGGACCCTTCCTGACCCAGATCCTCATTTCATTTCACTAAATTTCATTTCGCTGAGATCTGGTTTGTTTTTGTGAGGCCCACCTTAAAGGTGGTGAGGGGTGCAGGTAGGGGAGCTGGGTGTCAGCTAACTTACAAGACAAGACAGAGGGCCACAGGGAAATGATGACACCTCCTTGAGAACTTTCCTTGAGCCTTTTCTCTTTCAAGTTCCACTTAAAAAAAGAGAACATAAAGTACTCTACATACTTCAATTCCTGTTCGAAAAAAATAAGCTTCATACAGCTCTAATTTGAACTTGAATTGAAATAAAAAGCTACAGATATACTCTCAAAAGGGAAAGTTAACTTTATTCTGAATCAAATATTGGAGCCTTACAATCACATTTTTTTCATCTACCTTTTACTTAAAACACGGGTGAATAATACTGGTACCTGAATAGATTGCTGTAAATGACTGAGTCAGAAACAAAATTACAAACCCAGCTTCTCGCATTATGAAAGCCAAAAAAAAAAAAAAAAAAAAAAGTCACTTCCCACAAAGAAAACCTGACCTATGTTCCCAGTCTGCTATGTGTATTATTAATGTCACAGTGCCATTGTTCTCTAGAGGGTAACATTTGGTTGCTATTTGCATCTATGTTACTTAGCCTTTACTTAGCACAGTCACCTTTTAATAGGTCTTAAAGGTCAATTTTGATTTGGGTTTTTCCAGGTTCCCCCCTCTTCTCTCTTCTTGAATTCAGTTGGGACGTGTTGCAGTTTGCAGTGCTCTGAGCGATTCCATGCTCAGTGGAAAACCTATCCTAAGGATGCTTCCAGGAGACAAGTCTTGATGACCCTCCTGACTTATATGCTGAAAACCTAAGGTATGTGTCTTCATCCAATTCAGGATGCGGCTCACATCTTTGGCTGTTCACCCCCAAACTCTTCAGATAGCTGTTCAAAGCAGATAGGAGGTCGGGTAAAATGTGTCCACCTCAGGCTTCACTTTCCAGAGAAGAGGATGCATTTGCTCCCCTTTAGTGGGTACAGTAACCTGTCACCAACATTCATATACTGTCCACTAGGTCATCTTTAAAGGACGTGCACCTAAGTGGCTTCAGTGCTCAATGTGTTCACAGCCGATTGTGTGGTCCATGCCCCGACTCACCCTTGTCCCGCTGCCTTAATTACACACAGTCATGCAATCACAGGGGGCTAGACTTGGAAATGTTTGAGGAATTCTTGCCAAAAGTGACAGGGTCTGAATCCTGTGTGTATGGCTTTCCGTGGCCAGAGGAGTCCTAGTGGTTGGTGTGAGCATGTAGCTGATAGAGATTTACCTTCTCTTTCCACACTCTCCCAGCCCCTCTTTCACTCCTGACTGGTCCACACACCTTCCACTCCAGCTCCCTGCTGAGAATAGAGGCCAACCCTGAATTCCAACCCAGATAAACTGGTTAACACCAATTGATAGTTAATGCCCTTGCCTAGTAACCTTCAAGTAAGATGCCGCTCCCTTTTCCACAAATCTGTGTCCATAGAAGAACTCTGGGCAGGTCACCGCAGCTCCTGTCCGGCTATGCCTATGTTTCCACAAAAGACAGCTCAGCTTTTAAGAACAGAAGTCAGCCACAGGGCAGAGATGGTCATCTGGCCTCAGACATAACTGAGTTCTCTCTGCATCAACAGGGACACGCCTTTATATCCAAGATCCAAGTCAGCGTTTTAAAATCAGCTAATGAACACCAAGACCCTTATCCTGGCCACCGTTCATCATTGTCATAAACCCCAGCCTTTTCGGTCTCTTTTCCATTTCTGTGTTCTCATCCCTAGGCCTTGGCTTTCCAAACCCATCTTTGTTCTTTTGAACCCCTGGCCATTTATTTCCACTGTGCCCACCTTACACACCCCCACCCCTTCGTCCCATACTCACACCATGATCTTATGTGTATTCAGCTCTTCCTCAAAGGCTCTGCCTCATTGCGTCTTCTCCAGGCATCATCGTCCCGGAAGCAAGTGGCTGTAACCCTCCTGCTCTCCACTATCCCTTCCAAACAATTCCTTGTTCCTCCTTCCCAGGGGCTTTTAGGTTGATTATTGCATCTGATGCTTACATAATCCCTGCTACTGGGATTTACTTACTTCCCTTTTTGTTCCCAGTTGCAATAAAATTGCCCACATTCCTTGAACATTTTGTCATAGGACTTGAAGCTTTGACCCCATTCCTACACTTGTAATTGTCCTGGATGACTTAAATATCTACATGAGCACTCAATACAAATCACAGCCTCACAGGGACGTGCTCTTTCCTGTTTCTTTCAGCCAACACTCCTGTGGCCACACCCTAAACATTGTCATTCCCTAGAACTGCTCCGCTTTCGGACATTTCAAATTTCAATATCTAACTCTTGGCATGCTTCTCCTTCATTTCTCCTCTCTCTCCCAATACATTCCTCATCTTTCTTGAAACTGTCAGTTCCTTTCTCCCCCAACTCTCTGACTTTATGTCCTCTTCTATCTTGCCTAGACCCCTTTGTACAATTACTATCAATTCTATTTTTCCTGCCAAACTGTAACCTTAGATGAATCTAACCATTAGACTTCTCTTACTATATACTCCAACTGGTAAATCTTACTGAAGAAACTCACAACTTAAAATTTATAGCCCCCTACCTCTGGGCTATCATCCAGCCTTGAAGACCTAATCAGAAGCTGCTTTACCACACAACTTCCATTTCTTAAAATTACTGAATTTTATTGAAATTTGCCTAAGCTTGAAAGAACACTTTGCTGTTGACATTCTATTTCTTGACTTTCGAAGACTCTCTGTAACGCTTTTTGAACTGTAAGTATGCTTTTTGTGTTTAAAAACAAGGAGAGGGCATGCTATATCTGGCATAGTATCTCTAGACGAGGGATGGTAAATATACTTCATTTTTTTTTTAGATCTTTAAAAAAGTGTTTTTTAACATCTTTATTGGCGTGTAATTGTTTTACAATGGTGTGTTAGTTTCTGCTGTATAACAAAGTGAATCAGCTATACATATACATATATCCCCGTATCTCCTCCCTCTTGTATCTCACTACCACCCTCCCTATCCCACCCCTCTAGGTGGACACAAAGCACTGAGCTGATCTACCTGTGCTATGCGGCTGCTTCCCACTAGCTATCTATTTACATTTGGTAGTGTATATATGTCCATGCCACTCTCTCACTTCGTCCCAACTTACCCTTCCCCCTCCCCAGGTCCTCAAGTCCATTCTCTACATTTGCACCTTTATTCCTGTCCTGCCCCTAGGTTTTTCAGAACCATTTTTTTGTTTTAGATTCCATATATATGTGTTAACATACGGTATTTGTTTTTCTCGTTCTGACTTACTTCACTCCGTATGACAGTCTCTAAGTCCATCCCCCTCACTACAAAGAACTCAATTTCGTTTCTTTTTATGGCTGAGTAATATTCCTTTGTATATATGTGCCACATCTTCTTTATCCATTCATCTGTTGATGGACACTTAGGTTGCTTCCATGTCCTGGCTATTGTAAATACTGCTGCAGTGAACATTGTGGTACATGACACTTTTTGAATTATGGTTTTCTCAGGTATATGCCCAGTAGTGGGATTGCTGGGTCATATGGTAGCTCTAATTTTAGTTTTTTAAGGAACCTTCATACTGTTCTCCATAGTGGCTGTACCAATACACATTCCCACCAACAGTGCAAGAGGGTTCCCTTTCTTCCACACCCTCTCCAGCATTTATTGTTTGTAGATTTTTTGGTGATGGCCATTCTGACTGGTGTGAGGTGATACCTCATTGTAGTTTTGATTTGCATTTCTCTAATGATTAGTGATGTTGAGCACCTTTCATGTGTTTTTTGCAATCTGTACATCTTCTTTGGAGAAATGTCTATTTAGATCTTCTGCCCATTTTTGGATTGGGTTGTTTGTTTTTTTGATATTGAGCTGCATGAGCTGCCTGTATATTTTGGAGGTTAATCCTTTGTCAGTTGCTTCGTTTGCAAATATTTTCTCCCATTCTGAGGGTTGTCTTTTTGTCTTGTTTATGGTTTCCTTTGCTGTGCAAAAGCTTTTAAGTTTCATTACGTAGCCATTTGTTTATTTTTGTTTTTATTTACATTTCTCTAGGAGGTGGGTCAAAAAGGATCTTGCTGTGATGTGTGACATAGAGTGTTCTGCCTATGGTTTCCTCTAAGAGTTTTATAGCGTTTGGCCTTACATTTAGGTCTTTAATCCATTTTGAGTTTATTTTTGTGTATGCTGTTAGGGAGTGTTCTAATTTCATTCTTTCACATGTAGCTGCCCAGTTTTCTCAGCAGCACTTTTTGAAGAGGCTGTCTTTTCTCCATTGTATATTCTTGCCTCCTTTATCAAATACAAGGTGACCATATGTGTGTGGGTTTACCTCTGGGCTTTCTATCCTGTTCCATTGATCTATATTTCTGTTTTTGTGCCAGTACCATACTGTCTTGATTACTGTAGCTTTGTAGTAGAGTCTGAAGTCAGGGAGCCTGAATCCTCCAGCTCCGTTTTTTTCCCTCAAGACTGCTTTGGCTATTCGGGGTCTTTTGTGTTTCCATACAAATAGTGAAATTTTTTGTTCTAGTTCTGTGAAATGTGCCACTGGTAGTTTGATAGGGATTGCATTGAATCTGTAGATTGCTTTGGGTAGTATAGTCATTTTCACAATGTTGATTCTTCCAATCCAAGAACATGGTATATCTCTCCATCTGTTTGTATCATCTTTAATTTCTTTCATCAGTGTCTTATAGTTTTCTGCATACAGGTCTTTTGTCTCCTTAGGTAGGTTTATTCCTAGGTATTTTATTCTATTTGTTGCAATGGTAAATGGGAGTGTTTCCTTAATTTCTCTTTCAGTTTTTTCATCATTAGTGTAAGGAATGCAAGAGATTTCTGTGCATTAATTTTATATCCTGCTACTTTACCAAATTCATTGATTAGCTCTAGTAGTTTTCTGGTAGCATCTTTGGGATTCTCTATGTATTGTATCATGTCATCTGCAAACAGTGACAGTTTTACTTCTTTTCTGATTTGGATTCCTTTTATTTCCTTTTCTTCTCTGATTGCTGTGGCTAAAACTTCCAAAACTATGTTGAATAATAGTGGTGAGAGTGAGCCACCTTGTCTTATTCCTGATCTTAGTGGAAATGGTTTCAGTTTTTCACCATTGAGGACGATGTTGGCTGTGGGTTTGTCATATATGGCCTTTATTATGTTGAGGTAAGTTCCCTCTATGCTTACTTTCTGGAGGGTTTTTTATCATAAATGGATGTTGAATTTTGTCAAAAGCTTTTTCTGCATCTGTTGAGATGACCATATGGTTTTTCTCCTTCAATTTGTTAATATGGTTTATCACATGGATTGATTTGCTTATATTGAAGAATCCTTGCATTCCTGGGATATACCCCACTTGGTCATGGTGTTTGATCCTTTTAATGTGCCATTGGATTCTGTTTGCTAGTATTTTGTTGAGGATTTTCACATCTATTTTCATCAGTGATATTGGTCTGTAGTTTTCTCTTTTTGTGATATCTTTGTCTAGTTTTGGTATCAGGGTGATGGTGGCCTCGTAGAATGAGTGTGGGAGTGTTCCTCCCTCTGCTATATTTTGGAAGAGTTTGAGAAGGATAGGTGTTAGCTCTTTTCTAAGTGTTTGACAGAATTCGCCTGTGAAGCCATGTGGTCCTGGGCTTTTGTTTGTTGGAAGATTTTAATCACAGTTTCAATTTCAGTGCTTGTGATTGGTCTGATTATATTTTCTATTTCTTCCTGGTTCAGTCTCAGGAGGTTGTGCTTTTCTAAGAATTTGTCCATTTCTTCCAGGTTGTCCATGTTATTGGCATAGAGTTGCTTGTAGTAATCTCTCATGATCCTTTATATTTCTGCACTGTCAGTTGTTACTTCTCCTTTTTCATTTCTAATTCTATTGATTTGAGTCTTCTCCCTTTTTTTCTTGATGAGTCTGGCTAATGGTTCATCAATTTGTTTATCTTCTGAAAGAACCAGCTTTTAATTTTATTGATCTTAGCTATTGTTTCCTTCATTTCTTTTTCATTTATTTCTGATCTGATTCTTTATGATTTCTTTCCTTCTGCTAAACTTGGGGTATTTTTGTTCTTCTTTCTCTAATTGCTTTAGGTGTAAGCTTAGGTTGTTTATTTGAGATGTTTCTTGTTTCTTGAGGTAGGATTGTATTGCTATAAACTTCCCTCTTAGAACTGCTTTTGCTGCATCCTGTAGGGTTTGGGTCATCGTGTTTTCATTGCCATTTGTTTCTAGGTATTTTTTGATTTCCTCTTTGAGTTCTTCAGTGATCTTGGTTATTTAGTAGTGTATTGTTTAGCTTCCACGGGTTTGTATTTTTTACAGACTTTTTCCTGTAACTGATATCTAGTCTCCTAGTGTTGTGGTTGGAAGAGATACTTGATACGATTTCAATTTTCTTAAATTTACCAAGCCTTGATTTGTGACCCAAAATATGATCTATCCTGGAGAATGTTCCATGAGCACTTGAGAAGAAAGTGTATTCTGTAGTTTTTGGATGGAATGTCCTATAAATATCAATTAAGTCCATCTTGTTTAATGCGTCATTTAAAGCTTCTTTTTCCTTATTTATTTTCATTTTGGATGATCTGTCCATTGGTGAAAGTGGGGTGTTAAAGTCCCCTACTATGATTGTGTTACTGTCAATTTCCCCTTTTATGGCTGTTAGTATTTGCCTTAAGTATTGAGGTGCTCCTATGTTGGGTGCATAAATATTTACAATTGTTATATCTTCTTCTTGGATTGATCCCTTGATCATTATGTTGTGTCCTTCTTTGTCTCTTCCAATAGTCTTTATTTTAAAGTCCATTTTGTCTGATATGAGAATTGTTACTCCAGCTTTCTTTTGATTTTCATTTGCATGGAATATCTTTTTCCATCCCCTCACTTTCAGTCTGGATGTGTCCCTAGGTCTGAAGTGGGTTTCTTGTAGACAGCATATATATGGGTCTTGTTTTTGTATCCATTCAGCCAGTCTATGTCTTTTGGTTGGAGCACTTAATCCATTTACATTTAAGGTAGTTATTGATATGAATGTTCGTATTACCATTTTCTTAATTGTTTGCAGTTTGTTATTGTAGGTCTTTTCCTCCTCTGGTGTTTCCTGCCTAGAGAAATTCCTTTAGGATTTGTTGTAAAGCTTGTTTGGTGGTGCTGAATTCTCTTAGCTTTTGCTTGTCTGTAAAGGTTTTAATTTCTCCATCAAATCTGAATGAGATCCTTGCTGGGTAGAGTAATCTTGGTTGTAGGGTTTTCTCTTTCATCACTTTAAATATGTCCTGCCATCCCTTCTGGCTTGCAGAGTTTCTGCTGAAAGATCAGCTGTTAACCTTATGGGGATTTCCTTGTATATTATTGCTTTTCCCTTGCTGCTTTTAATATTTTTTCTTTTTATTTAATTTTTGATTGATTAATATGTGTGTTGGCATGTTTCTCCTTGAATTTATCCTGTATGACACTCTCTGTGCTTCCTGGACTTGATTGACTATTTCCTTTCCCATATTAGGGAAGTTTTCAACTATAATTTCTTCAAATATTTTCTCAGTCCCTTTCTTTTTCTCTTCTTCTTCTGGGACCCCTATAATTTGAATGTTGGTGTGTTTAATGTTGTCCCAGAGTTCTCTGAGACTGTCCTCAATTCTTTTCATATTTTTTTCTTTATTCTGTTCTGCAGGAGTTATTTCCACTACTTTATCTTCCAGGTCACTTATCCGTTCTTCTGCCTCAGTTATTCTGCTATTGATCCCTTCTAGAGATTTAAAATTTTCATTTATTGTGTTGTTCATCATTGTTTGTTTGCTCTTTAGTTCTTCTAGGTCCTTGTTAAATGTTTCTTGTATTTTCTCCATTCTATTTCCAAGATTTTGGATCATCTTTACTATCATTACTCTGAATTCTTTTTCAGGTAGACTGACTATTTCCTCTTCATTTGTTTGGTCTGGTGGGTTTTAACCTTGCTCCTTTATCTGCTGTGTATTTCTGTGTCTTCTCATTTTGCTTAACTTACTGTGTTTGTGATCTCCTTTCTGCAGGCTGCAGGTTTGTAGTTCCCGTTGTTTTTGGTGTCTCTCCCCAGGGGGTAAGGTTGGTTCAGTGGGTTGTGTAGGCTTTCTGGTAGAGGGGATTGGTGCCTCTTCTCTGGTGGATGAGGCTGGATCTTGTCTTTCTGGTGGGCAGGACTGCGTCCGGTGGTGTGTTTTGGGGTGTCTGTGAACTTATTATGATCTTAGGCAGCCTCTCTGCTAACAGGTGGGCTTGTGTTCCTGTCTTGCTAGTTGTTTGGCATAGGGTGTCCAGCACTGAAGCTTGCTGGTTGCTGAGTGGAGCTGGGTCTTAGCGTTGAGATGGAGATCTCTGGGAGAGCTTTCGACGTTTGATATTACGTGGGGCCAGGAGGTCTCTGCTGGACCAATGTCCTGAACTCGGCTGTCCCACCTCGGAGGCTCAGGCCTGAACACCTGGCCGGAGCTCCAAGACTATGACTGTGGAGGCTTGGTGAATCCAAAATTTGATGTAGTAGGCCAGAAGACCTGAGACTCTGGGAAGAGTTGCAGCCCAAATGAAGGCTGCTGGCAGAATCCCTATCTTTTAAGTTTCCAGCACTGGGAACAACGCTGAGAAGCGTGTATATGGAGAAATCCCTGGCAAACAGCATGAGCTTTGTAAACATTTGTTAACTCCAGTCTCTGTAAGCACCTGAATCTGTGCATGAGGTAGCTGATGGCAGACATGGTGGCTGCAGGAGCAGCAGGAGAAACAGCAGCAGGATGCAACAAGCCAGGCTTTGCAACAAGGGTGAGATCTCACTCTCTCTTTCTCTCTCATTCTTCTAAATCACTGTAGCAGCAGAGTGCCTTGCAATGTGTCCTCTTTTCAATCACAAAAGGTCCTCCAACCTGGGCAGCCAGTAGACACCACTTTCTTCCTGGAAGCAGTCTTCTCAGAAACGCTTGGACCCCTCTCTGTCGGTAAATATACCTCTTTTGCCTGCCAACTGCAATTGCTTGGGGTGCCAATGACTCATTTTTTTATCTTTTGGCTGTGTCGGGCCCTAGCTGCAGGATCTTCCTTGCAGCATCTGGGATCTTTTGTGGCGGCATGTGGGCTTCTCTCTAGTTGTGGTGCATAGGCTCTGTAGTTTGTGGCATGCGGGCTCTCTAGTTGAGGCGCACGGGCTCAGGAGTCGTGGCGCATGGGCTTAGCTGCCCTGCGGCATGTGGGATCTTAGTTCTCCAACCAGGGATCGAACCTGTGTCCCCTGCATTGGAAGGTGGATTCTTAACCACTGGACCACCAGTGAAGTCCCTGGTGACTCATTTTTATTGGCTACTGGACACATGTACGCTGTAATTAGCCCTGTAATTTGGTTAACAGGATTTAGACATAAAAGTTTAAGAAAGGCAGACATTTCACTGCTTGGGACAGTCTTCCAAACAGTGCTGGCTAATATCAATTCACCCTTTAGGTATCGCTTAAATATAACATCTTCAAAGACTGCCCAGCTCCACAGACTTGAAGACGTTCTTGCCATAAGCTTTCCTATCATGGCTGTTAAATATCTCTCTTCCCCCGACCATAAGTTCCCCTAAGGAAACCCTGCCTCTCTTGCTCATTATTATATCTTATGCTTGGGACAGTGTCTGACACATAGTAACTGCTTAATAAATATCTGCTGAATAAATAAACTGTGTGGTCCTGATCTGCATGTCCACACCTGTTCTCTACATATTCTTACCGTACTTGACAAACTAGGGCCCTTGCTATTCCCTCTAAGGCTCTGCATTCCCTAACTTCCATACCCATAGACAGAATGGATTGGATTGCTCCCCAGGAATGCAAACTTAACATGCTTGATTTCCATTCTGAATCCTTCAGTGTCCATTTACAATTCCACCTTCTCTAGTAAGCATTTCCTCATCTTCTCTTTCCATTTGGGACTCCTGAACATTTGATCAATTCCTCTGATATACTTTTAGAACTGGAAGGGACCTTAAATCTGATTTGACCCAACTCTCTAATTCAACATATGAGAAAACAGGTCCCAAAGCATGTAGGGCCTTCCCCAAAGTGACTTCTCAGTGGAGGACCTGAGCCTGGGAGTCAGGTCTCCTGTGTTCTTCCTCTGCACATACCACCTGCCTAAGGTAGATGACCAACTTTGCCATTATCAGCTGAGAGTTCTAGCTCATCTGATGGATGTATGGTTATACTAGCGAATAGAAATGATCACAGTAGGGATACTTACAATTTAAAAAATGCTGTACAACTTTCTGGAAAGAATTACTTATGCTCAATGTATATTTTTGATAAATTAGGGTATTCGTGTATCTGAAATGTTCACAGTGAAATGCATTTGTATTAACGATTATACTCTTTGAAGAGCATTTCCCACTTTCATGCAACCTGAATACATTCACCCTGATTCTAGATCTTTTATAAAAGCACTTTAAAGCTGATTACATCATAGTGATATTAATCTCCAAAGAGAAGCTTTTATGAGCTTTAAACTAGACTCTAGAACTGAAATCATTTTCTAAACTAAACTACCGCTTTTATGGTAGAAGCATTTAGCAAAGGTTGAAGAGGTGTTTCTGCTGCAGTGTATTTTCTCCATGACCCTCACAGTGCTTTCCTAGTTCCCATTTCCCACCCCACTGCCGGCTCTTCTTTGGTTTAACCTGTTAACATATTTTGCGGTCAATGTGCCATCATTAGCAAAGATTGATTCAGAGCCCCTTGCAAAAAAGAACATAATAGCAATAGTCAATGTGGCATTGTCCTACCAGAGCCTTGCTATTTATATTTTCCAAACATTTTAGCATAAACCCTGTCTGTTCTTCTTTATTAACTCCAGGTAGCAAAATCACACTCATCTTTCAATGTGCAGCCAAGTTCGTGACCAACTCAGAAGACTTTCTATTCAAATCAGTCAGCAGTGATTGCTCCGTCTGCTGTATCCTGAGAGATGGATAGCCCTTTGGAGCAGGAACAGCATGAATAGGCATAAATATATTGAGTTTGGTGGAAACCTGCTTTTGCTGCTACCTGTTCTGCTGAAATACTGAGAGGAGAAAATAGAAGAAATTCTGTTATTGATGGATGGCCAAATTTCTAACATGGGAATGGCTGAGTCTGGAAATCTCTAATAATCAGGAAGCTAGCAACTAGCTGATTTTAGATGAAAGTTTTGACTACGAAGACTTAAAAGACTGGATTTCCTAAAAACACACCTGATACAAAACAAGTAAGGATAAAGGTTATTTTCCCTGAAGCTGACAGGGAAATGAAACTATCATGGAAAAAGGAAAAGGGATGTATTAGAGGAAAGTAACATATATTAAATACTACTATGTGCTAGGAGTTGTTTTAAGCATTTTACATCATCTCATTTAATTTACACATCCATACTGTAAAAGAGGTTGACTTGGCCAAAGTATCTGGTTAGCTGGTGTTTGTACACAATCCTTGTCATATGTACGTATGTATGTTGTTTGTTTTTTCCACTATTCCACATGAAGATTTCTTAGAGAAACCTGGAGAAAACAGACAATTTTCCTGGAGAACCCACAAATACAGACAATGTGGGAACTGTTGTAGTGATGGGCAAGGCTTTTGCTCTGTGTCTGTTTCTGACCAAGCAGAACCGTGTCTTGGTCCATTTGGGCTGCTACAACGAATTACCAGAGCCTGGGTGGCTTATAAACAACAGAAACTTATTTCTTACAGTTCTAGAGGTTGAGGCTCCAAGATAAAGCAGCCAACAGATTCGCTGTCTGGTGAGAGCCTGATTCCTGGTGCACAGATAGCCAGCTTCTTGCTGCACCCTACAAGGGGAGAGGGAGCTCTCTGGGGCCTCTTTTATTAGGGCAATAATCCCATTCATGAAGGCTCCACCCTCATGACCTAATTATATGGGTTTCACCCACATCACTAGGCTTCACCCCACAGACCCCACCTTCAAATACCATCACACTGGGGATTAAGTTTCAACATATGAATTTTGGGAGGACACAAACATTCCGTCTATAGCAAACCGCCATAACACAAGCCCATGTGCTGGCTAGAGAAGAAAAAGTTGAGAGAATTTCACAAGTTAAAAGCTTAGTATTTATTAAAATAGTAACAAGTTTTTCCTATTGCTTTATAATCCCAACACTATGATTAAGCTAGTGTAAGCATAAAACAAAATTTAATTCTCATAATAAATATAAAGTTCTGGAATTAAAAGTTATTATATGAAATACTAAGCAAGACTATGCAGAAGATTTATAGCTTTATTTGAGGTGATTATAACTCCAAAGGCTTAAAATTTTTATATGAAATAATGGCTTAGGATAAATGGGCACTGAGCAAATTTTAGAAGTGCAAGGCTATAAGGGACTGCAGTAGGTTATTAAATTCATCTTCCTGTCTTGGGAAAGAACTTTATCTAAATGCATCTCAATAAACTTCTTCTCTGAGCTCTTCAAAATCTCAGAAAGAGAGAGAAAGAAAAAAAGGCCATTTCTTCACCTAGCAAAATATTGGATATACTTGATAAAGACAGAAATGGGAATTTTTTTTTTTATCATTTGGAGAATTGACTTTGGGGGGATATTTTCATTCCCCACGATGTTTTCTTGTTTGGTATGTATATTTTGCATTTTACAATCCTCTGCTACTTGGTTAAACCATATAAAGTTGTACAGACCGTGGAAACCGCAGCTGAAAGAGCTTGCTTATTCACTCTGCGGAGCAGTTAGCCCTTGCTGGCTCTACACAGCCCACCTCACGCAGAAGCCCGAAGGGAAGACACTGCCCCATGTTGCCCTGTGCAGTGCCAGAGCCAGTCAGGTCACATATGCAGAGTCAGGTGGTTGCAAGTACCCCTGGTGCCTTAAGGCCTGTCTTCAACGTGGCTCAACTGGGTCCTAGAACCAGCAGGAAAGCCAAACTCTAGCCTTCACGCCTAATCGCTTCTGATTTGCTAAATGTAGGATTTATGAGTTTCCTAGGGCTGTCATACAAATGACCACAAACCTGGTAGCTTGAAACCACCGGAACATACTCTCTCACAGATCTGGAGGACGGAAGTCTGAAATCACGGCGTTGGCAGGGACGGGCTTCCTCCAAAGGTTCTAGGGAAAATCCTTCCTCGTTGCTTCTCCAAGAGTCGCCGTGGCTGTGGCTGCATAACTCCAGTCTCTGCCTTGTTTTCACGTGGCTTTCTCCTCTGTGTCTCAAATCTCCCTCTGTATCTTATAAGGAATCTGTCACTGGATTTAGGATCCACTCACATAATTCAGGATGATCTCATCTCAAGATTCTAAACTTAATTACATTTTCAAAGATCCTTTTTATAACTAAGGTTACATTTACAAGTTCCGGAGGCTAGTTCATGGGCATATCTTCTGTGGGCCACTATTCCACCCACTCTAAGGATTTTGTTTCACTTTTGATTTCTTATGCTTAGGCTCTGTTTCTTCTACCTGTAGCAGCTGGATGATACTTCTAGAACCTCATCACTGATACTACGCATCCCCACCACAAGTCTTCCTCCACCTAGAAGCTCTACTTCCATGCCCCATCCATCCAACAGCCCTGCAAAGGCCTTGGAAGCAGAGTGTCTGGATTCAGATACATAGTTCACCACTTCCTTCCTTCCATCATCCATTCATTCATTCACAAATATTTACACCTACTCATTGCCAGGTATTATCCTAGGCATTAGAGATAGAACATTATAGGAAGAGACAAAGCCTGCCTTCTTGGAGGTAATATTTGTGGACAGGGGGAGACAGGCAATAAACAAACAGAGGACATAATATAATGCCAGGTACTGACAAGTGCTCTGAAGAACAATAAAGCAAAGTGAAATCACAGACGTGAGGCCGGGGAGGCACAGTTTTACATGCGGTTGTCAGGGGAGGCTTCTCCTTGGAGGTGACATTCGGCAGAGACTTGAGCAAAGTGTCAGACTGAACCAGGAGAATATGTGAGGAGACGCCTTCCTGGAAGGGGAACTAGCAATGAAGGCGTGAGGCAAGAAGGACCTTGGTCAGTGTGATGTGTTTGAAAACAGGCAAGAAGGCCAGTTATTACACCCGCACTCACAGCAGCGTATTTGCAGGAGTCACATGGCGGCAGCGACCTAAGTGTCCATCCACAGAGGAATAAACAAGCAAAATGTGGCACATACACTGCAGGGAGGTGGAGATATTGATTAATAGCCTCCAAACTGAGAAGGAACTTTGAGAGCAAAAAATGAAATAGGCAACTCCTTAAAGTGCAATTATGAAGTGCATTGGGGGGAACTTATGATAATCCAGGGGCTTTCTCAGCTGCACTCTGCACCACCCAAAGGGCTGCAGGGGATTTAAAGAGGCCAATGGAATCTGACTACCAAGTGAGAAGCACATCTGCACTGACTGGAAATGGGAGTGTTTTCTCCTCCGGGGGTGGGGGGGTCTCATTGACCCTTAAACACCTGTGTCAGCAAAAGGCATTCTTCCAGTTTTCATATCACATGTAGGCAAGGGGAAAAGTTGATAGGAAACTTGTCTGGCTTGGGTGCATTCCTTGTGAGCAGTCTAACACTCAAGTCATGCAGAGAAGGGAGGGGGTGGCACTATGGGCCTAAGATGAAGCTGACCAAAGGGAATCAGTGTGGTTCAGCCACACATACATACAGTGGAATATTATTCAGCTGTAAAAACAAAGGAAATTCTATCACATGCTACATCTTAAAGACATTGGACTAAGTGAAATAAACCAGTCACAAAAAGACAAATACCGTATGATTCCACTTGTATGAGGTACCCGGAGTAGTCAAATTGTTAGAGACAGACAGTAGAAAAACGGTTGCCAGGGACTGGGGGAGGGGGGAGGGGAGTTAGTGTTTAAGGGGTATAGCATTTCAGTTTTACAAGCTTAAAAACAGTTATGAAGATTGGTCACACAACAATGTGTGCAAACTGTATACGTAAAAATGGTTGAGATGGTAAATTTTATGTTATAGCTATTTCATCACAATTAAAAATAAAAATTTAAAAGACAAGTTAGTAAACTTCTGTAAGCCTCAGCTGCCTTACCTGTAAAATGAAGATGATAGTCGATCTGTCCTAAGTTGGGTGTGGGAAGGAAACAGAATCATGCAGGCAAAATGCTTCAACACTTCCTGACTTGTAAAATCTGCTTCCCAGATGCTAAGCGTCCTTTTTAGCACAGTTACTGTTGTGTTTGCTATTATCTTGCCCATCAGCAACTCTCTAGGATGCTGTCTCCTTACCATAGTGCTTTATCATGTTCAAAGCACTTACCATTCTGTGGAATTATTTTATCTATTGGGAAGTTTACTCTTTCATTTGCCACCCTCTTCATGGGAAGCGAGAATTCCTGTTTTAATGTATCATGCTAGCCCCACAGCCTGGAACAGTGCTGGTACATAGAGGGGGCCAATACGTACCATTAAAAAATAAATTCTTTGTATTATGGCTATTGTCACTATTGTACGACTCTCAGATATTTTCGTTAGGCTGGTGTATCCTAAATGATAAAGTAATCTGATGATAAAATTATCTGAGATGATTCCCAGGTGCAGCCCATCCTGCTGAATCAGAATCTCCAGACAAGTTCCCAGGAATCTTTATTTTTTTATTTATTATTATTATTAGTTTTTTGCGGTACGCGGGCCTCTCACTGTTGTGGCCTCTCCCGTTGCGGAGCACAGGTTCCGGACGCGCAGGCTCAGCGGCCATGGCTCACGGGCCCAGCCGCTCCGCGGCATGTGGGATCTTCCCGGACCGGGGCACGAACCCATGTCCCCTGCATCGGCAGGCGGACTCTCAACCACTGCGCCACCAGGGAAGCCCAGGAATCTTTATATTTAAAGGCCCCTCTGGGTAAACTGAGTGCTGGTCCTTGCTGCTCAAAATGTGTGCTCACTAGAAATGCAATCTCAGACCCCACTCAGACCCAGTGAGTCAGAATCTGTGTTTCAACAAGATTTCCAAGGGATGTATATGCAAATTAAAGTTTAAGTTGCACTGGTTTAAGCTATATTCTCTTAAGAGTTTCCAAACCTGGCAGGTCACCAGAATTACTTAGTGAAACTGGGGGGAGGCCTGAGAAAAGGTACGTTTTTGTCTTCTGATTCTGTGAGTGACTCTGATGGTGAGCTAGACTTAGGAACTACCACTTGACCCCTATTCCCCACATACAGATTAACCCACTACATGATTTAAAAAAAGAATGAGTCCTGGCTCTCTTGGAAAAATGTCATGCAGTTCTACTCCTAAAGCTGATGGACTCTGAAGTACGGTAGGTGATGCTGGTAAGTTTTGATGTCCCCTGCCTTCAAGCAGTTAAAAGTGAGAGACTCTGCCAGGACTGTCACAAAGTGGTACTGGGAACAATCTGACCATCCAACAGAGCTTTACTGTCAGTGTATCAGATATCCTAAGAAGAAATTAACTCCTGCCACCTCTCATACCCCCATCCCTGTTTAAAGATAGGTTTTATTATTATTTGGGGATGGTAAGGCTGACAGACCAGGAGATGATTGCCATTGAAAAGATAGTTTGGGACTTCCCTGGAGGAGCAGTGGTTAAGAATCTGCTTGCCACTGCAGGGGACACGGGTTCAAGCCCTGGTCAGGGAAGATCCCACATGCCGCAGAGCAACTAAGCCCGTGCGCCACAACTACTGAGCCTGTGCTCCGGAGCCTGCGAACCACAATTACTGAGCCCGTGAGCCACAACTACTGAAGCCCACATGCCTAGAGCCTGCACTCCGCAACAAGAGAAGCCACCGCAATGAGAAGCCCGCGCACCACAATGAAGAGTAGCCCCCGCTCACCGCAACTAGAGAAAGCCTGCGCATAGCAACGAACAGCCAACGCAGTGAAAAATAAATAAATAAATTTACAAAAAACGAAAAAAAAGAAAAGATAGTTTGTTACAGTTCCCAAGAGGAGAGGTACACCATGCCGTAAGGGGGACAAAAGGGGAAGCACCAGGGTTGGTCAGGACGCAGAGGAGGAGGAGGGAACATGAGAACAAGAGCCTTTATTGTTGTTTCTCTGAGATGAAACAGGTGGGGCAGGGTAAGCAGGCTTGGACTGGCTGCTTCAGCAACAGCAGCAGGCTCTGGGGTGCAGGGGCTGTCCCTAGTTGTCTGGTACCTGGCCCTGCAGTGACTAGGGCAGGGGGAGAGGGGCCCAAGTGTGAGAGCCTGATAAGAAAGATGGTGGGGATATGGGCCCTGGATTGGTTGGTTTGCATTTGAAAAGCACTGTAGCTGGTGAGCTGTTTACTCTGTCAAGGAGTTGGGTCACCCTGGGAGGAGCAGACTCTTCAGGGTCAGTAAGGCCCCAGATGTCAAAACATCAGAATGCAGAAAATAAAAGCCATGGTCAATACAACCCCCTAAGCCCCACCACTCAGTCAGCTAAGATCAGGAAAATTATGCCAATCATAGAATTAGCACTGCCTTATCTGTAGAATATACATTACCTTACTGATATCATACCCTTCCTTTCTGGCATGCCATTTTCCACTGTCTCTATACTTAACATAATAATAATTCTGATACTGGAAATGGAGATGTGATTCAACTTTAACATTTCAGATGACATTACTCCCATGATGTTAATATAAGATATTTCGGATAACTTTTCACTCTGCCTCTTCTCTAATGATGAACTTAGCATCACTTGTAGTCTGTCACCCGGGGCTCAGGCATCTGATAACTCTGTTTGGCTAATGTCATAGACTTTGATGAAATGGTCCTAGGAAAAATGAAACTTAATCACAGCCCTTTTCCTTTTCTCCTCTAGTTGAGGAATAAGTGACAGTGGGTTAAAGTCACTCCAAAAGATGCTTGAAATGTATCCCAGAAACTTGAGAAAAGCTAAAGGCAATGCGTCTTCCATGTCTTCATGATTTATAAAGTCAGATGTGAAAACACAGTGTGACGGCCCTCCATCATCTTCTTTTACTCACAAGTCATATTTCTCTCTGGATTTGAGTTTTAAAGTTGAAGTTCAAGGCCAGTGATATTTATTTATTAACTCACACAGTGAACACTGCCCTGGTAATAATCATCTAGTTTTTCTACCTCTGACTTTTAACTTTATCCCCAAAGCAGGGAGAGAATGGTCAGGGAATAAGCTCAGAATTACACACTCCACACATTGTTTAGATCTGAATACAAGATTGTGTACCAACAACCTTCCTCATTTGGTTTACTTTTTAAGAATACTTTTATACTATGGACAATAATGTGTGCAATTTAAATATTAACATTTCAAAATGTATCTGAATTCTTTAGCTAGCCACACTGATAACTTTTCAACTCTTGGATGATGTCTGATATAAAATATGAAGCTCTGTTTGGCTCACTTAATTTGCCAAATATGCATTGGGACTCCTTAACACATTTTCCCAAAACACATGGGAACCTCTCCCGAGGTTAACATCACATTGGAGACTTACAGTTAAATAATGGACCGCAGGATCCGAAGCCAAAGAAAACAAATCCAAGACGTGTATATTTATAGACGCTTATCGTGAAAAGCATTTGACCTAATAGCTACATGGAAAAAAAATCTAGCGTTTTCATTCTTAACAGAGAAATAAATCTTCATTGATCCCATGCCTACAAGCTAAAACAAAAACAAAAACAAAAAACTTTGTACTGCTTCCTAGTCAAACTATAGCTCCCTTCCTTTTCATCAACTTGATAAGAAAAGTGACCTCTGTTTTCCTTTTCTGCTCAATATATAACCTACTGTAATCTGTCTTCTGGACCAAGTGTCTCTTTTAAAGATAAATACTTCTAGTTTTAAAAGATCAGGAAATTCACAGAAGAGGAAATACACTAATAGACTTGTCAATGCAAGATAAAGCATGTAATTAAGATTGGCACATGACTAGTACTATTCTCAAAGCCATCAGTTGTTTATGCTTGCCCAGAATCCATTTCTGCTTCTGGTAATATCACCCTGATTTTCTTTTGGGCATCCTCTGACAGCCCCCACTATTAGTTAAGAGATAGACAGTGTAATTCCAGTCTTGCCAATAAGAGTACAGAATCTGCTTGGCTCTAGCGACTGGTTTAAGGGAAGTCACATGACTCAGACTAAACCAATCAAAAGCAGTGCAGGAATTCTGCAGCACTGTTGGTAAGTTCTCTTCAACTACAGGTGGTAAATTGTGTGAAATACAAGCTTAGTGATGCTGGTGGCCAATTTGCTATCACTAAGGGAGGGATGGTCTGAGAAAGGAGCAGAAACAGAGGAAAGCAAAGTGAAGAGATGAAGAGAAATTTCTGATGACATTTTAATCCTGAGGGCTGGTCCTGCCCAGGAGATCGTCCTAAAACGTTTAACAACTTCATTGTATCCTTTTAATGTTTTGTTTTGGTTGTTCAAGTCACTCAAAGTTTGGTTTCTCTATTACTTATACTCAAAGAAGAGGGTCAATACAGGTATCAATATTATATAATCTATATAATACATATATAAAGGTGATGGACAGTGGACACTGGTGAGATTAATCGCTATAATTATTTTTTGAAAACTTTTTTTTGATCTTACAAAGTATGTAGAAATAAAGAAAATTTTAAAAATTAAAGAGTCAGGGCTTCCCTGGTGGCACAGTGGTTGAGAGTCCGCCTGCCGATGTAGGGGACACGGGTTCGTGCCCCGGTACGGGAAGATCCCACATGCTGTGAAGCGGCTGGGCCCGTGAGCCATGGCCGCTGAGCCTGCACGTCCGGAGCCTGTGCTCCGCAACGGGAGAGGCCACAACAGTGAGAGGCCCGCATACCGCAAAATAAATAAATAAATAAATAATAATTAAAAAGAGTCAAATGTTCTTTTTACTTCTCAATCTACTTAAAATCAATGAATCATTTGGCAATTCCCTCTCTGAACTCTACTTTTCTGACTTCCATGACCACCGTTATTTCTTGAATCTCCTGTCAACCACTTAAAATATTTCCTCTGGGTTGCATTCACAGCATCTTTACTTTTGCTTAAAGTTTAGTGTCCCAGAATTTTATACTCAGCTTTCTAGCTTCTAACTCCATGTGTTCTTGCAGGTGGCCTTGCCTTATTATTCCCATATATTTCCTAGATTTCCAGTCCCCATCTTTTACTTAAAATCCATACAGATATTTTTAGTTGGACTACTGGCTATCTCCACCTGGATGTCCTCAAATTCAACATGCTGCAAGGTGCATATACCACTGTCCCTCGGTATTGATGGGAGATTGTTTCCAGGATTTTCACACATACGAAAACCTGGGATGCTCAAGTCCCTTCAATAAAATAGCATAGTATTTGCACATAACCTATGCACATCCTTCTGTATACTGTAAATCATCTCTAGGCTACTTATAATACCCAATACAATGTAAATAGTTGTAAGTGCAATGTAAATGCAATATAAGTAGTTGCTGGCATGCAGCAAATTCAAGTTTTGCTTTTTGAAACTTTTTGGAATTTTTAAAAAATATTTTCGATCTCTAGCGGATTGAATCTGTGGATGTGAAACGTGTGGATATGCAGGGCCAACTGTATTTTATTTTCTTTCAAAACTGCAACTCATCCTGCCTTCCCTTATTATGGGGGCCAGCTGTCCAAGCTAAAACCTTTGGAAATGCCCTTGATTTGTTCCTTTAATTTGCTTCCCCACATCCAGTGAATTAACACATCTTGTTAATGTACCTCCTATGTATTTCTCAGAACTCCTCTTCTCTATTCTCTGTGATACTCTTTTGTTAAGAATTCCATCACTTTTCCTGTAGACCGGCGATTCTCAAATCCCAACGTGCAAAGAGAATCACCTGAGAAGCTTACTAAAATGAAATCCCTAAGCTTAATCCTTCAAGAAACTCTGATGAACCTGGTCTGCAAATCCCACTCTGAGAAACTTGATTTTGTTTAACAGCCTTCTAACTGCACTGCTGTGAACGTAGCTATTTTGATCATTTCATTTGCTGACCTGCTTGAAAACTCCCAAAGGTCTAGCATCGTCCGCAAGATAAACTGCAAACTCCTTTACATGGCATACCATGCTTTCAAAGGGCAGCTAACCCCTCCAATCCCATCTTCCTATTCCCCAAATAAGCCCTCTGTCCGAAGAAATGGAGGATAGGTCCTTCCCCCTAACTTTGCTCTACTTCATAACATTTAATATTCTGTTATCTAGTGAACACTATAGGGTGTTTCTAGGTGACAGGCTCAGTGCTAAACTTTTACCTACATTATCTCATTTAATACATGCTACAGTCCTGTGAAGTAAGGGGCATGATTATTATAGTTTTACAGCTCAGAGAATTTTGAGGGTCAAAGAAGTAAGTTGCCCTTGGTCACACAGCTATTAATTGCTGCAGCGGCCCCCTGAATCAGAGTACTCGACTGTTCCTCTGGTCACAGGCTTGCCACACCTTTAAAATATGAGCTCCTCAAGCAGCCCCGAAGGGCGGCAGGGTACTCAATTCCAACACCAAGCTTTCACATAGTGGGTGCTCAATTCGTGCAGATGACTTTCTGAATCATTGTATGAATGAATGCTAGGAGGAGGAAAGAATAAGGAAGAAATTATCATGCTTATCTTATCTCTCTTACCTTATCTCAAAATGTGATTTCATTTTCAGGAATATATTTTCCTTACTAATAAAGCTACCTTTAAAACTACCATTTTGAGAGGCACCTAAAACTCATTCTATATATATATGTATATATATATATATATACATATATATATATATATATATATATATATATATTTTTTTTTTTTTTCCGTATGCAGGCCTCTCACTGTTGTGGCCTCTCCCGTTGCGGAGCACAAGCTCTGGACGCGCAGGCTCAGCGGCCATGGCTCACGGGCCCAGCTGCTCCGCAGCATGTGGGATCTTCCCGTACCGGGGCACGAACCCGTGTCCCCTGCATTGGCAGGCGGACTCTCAACCACTGCGCCACCAGGGAAGCCACTCATTCTATATTTTTAATTGAAATTTTTATTGAGATAATTATAGATTCACATGCAGTTGTAAGAAATAATTCAGAGAGATCTTGGATGCCCTTTACCCAGTTGCCCTGAAAAGTCATGTCTTGCATAAGTATAGCAGAGCTTCACAACCAGGATATCAGTATTAATACTGCCAAAATGGAGAACTTTCCATCACCACAAGGATCATTCTTGTCACCCTTGTATAGCCACACCACTTCCTTCCTGTCCACTTTTCTCTAATCTATTCTCTATTTCTGTAATTTTGCCATTTCAAGAAAACTATGTAAATGGAATCATACAGTATGAAATCTTTTGCAACGGGCTTTTTTCAGACTTCTTTACATATTCTTAGACACTAGTAATTTGTCAAATATTTAGTTTGAAACTATTTTCTCCCAGTCTGTAACTTGTCTTTTTACTGTCTTCACATAGGCTTTAAAATAGAAAAAGTTTTAAATTTTGATAAGCTCTAATTTATCAATTTTTCCTTTTACAGATCATGATTTTTGTGTCAAGTCTAAGAATTCTATCTAGCCTTAGATCTCACAGATTTTATTTTATATTTTTCCTAAAAGTTTTGTCATTGTGTGTTTTACACTTAGGTTCATGATCCATTTTGAGTTAATTTTTGTATGAGGCATAATGTTGAGGTTAAAGATCATTTTTATACCTATGGATGTCCAATTGTCTGAGGACCATTTGGTGAAAAGGCTGTCCTTTCTTCGTTGAATTGCTTTTGCAACTTTGTCAAAAATGTAAATCTACAATTATCTCAAAAGTTTAATTTAATAAAAACCTATTTGGATGGGATGAAAATGTTTGGAACTAGACGGAGGTGATGGTTGCACACACGACATAGAGAAAGTACTAAATGCTGGTGAATTGCATACTTTATAATGGTTGAGTTTATGTTATGTGAATTTCACCTAAATTAGGGAAAAGTGGGAAAAAAAGCTTATCCTGGCTAACCTTCCAACCAACATTTTGTACAATTCAAATAAGTTTTTCAAAGGCTGTATAGAAAAGACTTTTCATATCATCATCAAGCCAATTTTTTCTGTTTGGTTGTAATTTCCAGATACCCCATTGCTAAAGTTAGGTAACATCTTAACTTCTAACCTCTGACTGAGATAAACATTTTTAACAGTGAGTCAACATGAGGGCAGTTTGAGTGGCAGCAGTTTTTAATAGACCTAATATTTCCTGGCAATCTGTCCCTGGATGTCCTTAGTCATTCTTGGACCATCATTTATATCCCCACTTGTCTCCATCCTTCTGCACTAAAGTGCCCTCAGAAGAACACTCTACTATATCATGTGGTGATCACTGCCTTTTTCTCCGAGCACCCAGCCCTGGAATAATATATTTTATCACTTTTCTGACAAGGAATTCACAGGAGTCTCCTAAGTAAAAGCAAGATAGTGAGTTAAGGGCAGAGGGTCGAGGAACTCTGCGACTTGCTGAATTTCTAGACAGTTTTATACTGAAACTTTCTCCCATTCGTTCACTTTAATTAACAGTGAAGAGGGTCCACTGGAAAATTCCTGATCCCAAGGGATCTCGGAGATGACCTGCGGGTTCATATTATCAAGACCCAGCTTCAAAAAATCAGTGAGATATTTGTATTACTGCATTCAGATCATGTTCAAATGGCAGACCAATGTCAGTCTAGGAAACCCCACACTTAATATATTTTAAAATACCCTTTGTGAAGAGAAAATTGGTCTTTTACCTTTAAGTCATCTTAACAAGACACCCTGGACATGGCCGCGGAGAATTACAAATTTAGTCCAGAAAACTTGGCAAACTGGTGTCAATTGTTGACTTACTAAAATGTCCTCTACCCTAACGTCCCATCATATTACAGAGCTGAAACGATCAGAAGGGAGAGGAGCCATCTGAATTTCTCTGTGGAATAAGCTCATCCGAGCCCCTAATATCCTGAACATGGAAGAATGGTGACAATATCACAACCTGATTTTAATTCTAATCTACTGTTACCGTTCATTTACGTCAATATTTATCAGTTCCTTTGCTGTACACCTGAAACTAACACAACATTGCAAGTCAACTATACTGCAATCAAAATTTTTAAGAAATAGATAACCAAAAAAAAATATTTGTCAGTTCTTCCTTTAAGCCTTCACGGCACCCCACCCCCAACCAGGTAATAAATGGCTACTCCATCTCGCTTACCTTTTCCCCCTTTGTGTTATCATGAAGTTTTCAGAAGAGATTTCCCACATTGTGCTCTGCCAAATATTAGTATTCTAAGAAAATATTAGCAAATCTTCTATGAAACATGTCCTATCTTCTGGTAAGCTGGGAACCACAACATCCCACCTCTCTCTTCCAAAATCATGATTTTCATAAGTACACTAAAAGGTCAGATTTCTTTATCCTATGATAAAGAAATCTGCTTAATTCTGTGTTTCTTAAATCTATTTGAACCACAAAATACATTGTGTGTGTGTGTGTGTGTGTGTGTGTCACCTAATAGCATCTCTGGAACACCAGTGTCTGGAACGCTGTTCTAAAACAAATAGCCTCTGCTTGTTGATTCCATTTTCTTCTTACTACTGCATTTTATTTGCAATCTCAGTGTAGCAGCAATATCCAAAAGGTCAAATTTAGTTATTGATTTTTGTTTCCGCCAATGATTATTTCTTTTCACTTTTATGAGGTACCTATACAGTCAACAACATACACATTTTTCAAACTCCTCACTGGGATTTCATAATTCTTTATTACTGTTATGAACTAGATATCTCAATTTTCTTAACACGTAAAATGTCCAGACTTCTTAGTCTGGCATTCAGAGACCTATAGCATCCAGATTCAACCTTCTTTTCTATCCAGATCTCTCTCTAATAACATCCACAAATCTTTTGTTATTGAAGTATAGTTGATTTACAATGTTGTGTTAGTTTCAGGTGTACAGCACAGTGATTCAGTATATATATATATAAAAACTATTCTTTTTCAGATTCTTTTCCATTATAGGTTATTGCAAAATACTAAGTACAGTTCCCTGTGCTATATAGTAGATCCTTGTTGTTTATCTATTTTACATACGGTAGTGCGTATATGTTAATCCCAAACTCCTAATTTACCCCCTCTCCCTTTTCACCTTTGGTAACCATAAGTTTGCTTTCTATGTCTGTGGGTCTATTTCTGTTTTGTAAATAAGTTCATTTGTATCTCTTTTTATTGATTCCACATATAAGCAACAACATATATATGTCTTTGATTTACTTCACTTACTATAATAATCTCTTACTATAATAATCTCTAGGTCCCTCCATGTTGATGCAAGTGGCATTATTTCATTCTTTTTTAGGGCTAATTCTCCGTGGGTATATATATACCAAATCTTCTTCATCCACTCATCTGTCGATGGACATTTAGGTTGTTTCCATGTCTTGGCTATTGTAAATAGCGCTGCAATGAACACTGGGGTGCATGTCTCTTTTCAAATTATAGTTTTCTCGGGATATATGCCCAGGAGTGGGATCACTGGATTATATGGTAATTCTATTTTTAGTTTTTTAAGTAACCTCCACACTGTTCTCCATAGTGGATGTACCAATTAACATTCCCACCAAAAGTATAGGCGAGTTCCTTTTTCTCCACACCCTCTTCAGCATCTACTGTTTGTAGACTTTTTTTTTCTGTTTTTTTTTTTTTTTTTTTTTTTTTTTGCGGTACACGGGCCTCTCACTGTTGTGGCCTCTCCCGTTGCGGAGCACAGGCTCTGGACGCGCAGGCTCGGCGGCCATGGCTCACGGGCCCAGCCGCTCCGCGGCATGTGGGATCTTCCCGGACCAGGGCACGAACTCGTTTCCCCTGCATCGGCAGGCGGACTCTCAACCACTACACCACCAGGGATACCCTGTTTGTAGACTTTTTGATGATGGCCATCCTGACCAGAGTGAGGTGATACCACATTGTAGTTTTGATTTGCATTTCTCTAATAACTAGCGATGGGCAGTATCTTTTCATGTACCTCTTGGCCATCTGTATGTCATTGGAGTAAAATGTCTAGATCTTCTGCCCATTTTTTGACTGGGTTGTTTGGTTTTTTGATATTGAGGTGTATGAGCTGTCTGTACATTTTGGAAATTAATCCCTTGTAGGTCACATCATTTGCAAATACTTTCTCCCATTCTGTGGTTGCCTTTTCATTTTGTTTATGGTTTCCTTTGCTGTGCAAAAGCTTTTAAGTTTAACTAGGTCCCATTTGTTTATTTTTGTTTTTATTTCCATTACTCTAGGAGGCAGATCCAAAATATACTGCTGTGATATATGTCAAAGGGTGTTCTGCCAATGTTTTCCTCTAGGAGTTTTATAGGATCCAGTCTTACATTTAGGTCTTTAATCCATTTCGAGTTTATTTTTATTTTTTTTAACATCTTTATTGGGGTATAATTGCTTTACAATGGTGTGTTAGTTTCTGCTTTATAACAAAGTGAATCAGTTATACATATACATATGTTCCCATATCTCTTCCCTCTTGTGTCTCCCTCCCTCTCACCCTCCCTATCCCACCCCTCCAGGTGGTCACAAAGCACTGAGCCGATATCCCTGTGCCATGTGGCTGCTTCCCACTAGCTATCTACCTTACGTTTCGTAGTGTATATATGTCCATGCCTCTCTCTCGCCCTGTCACAGCTCACCCTTCCCCCTCCCCATATCCTCAAGTCCATTCTCCAGTAGGTCTGTGTCTTTATTCCTGTCTTACCCCTAGGTTCTTCATGATATTTTTTTCCCTTAAATTCCATATATAAGTGTTAGCATACGGTATTTGCCTTTCTCTTTCTGACTTACTTCATTCTGTATGACAGACTCTAGGTCTATCCACCTCATTACAAATAGCTCAATTTCGTTTCTTTTTATGGCTGAGTAATATTCCATTGTATATATGTGCCACATCTTCTTTATCCATTCATTCGAGTTTACTTTTGTATATGGTGTTAGAGAATGTTCTAATTTCATTCTTTTACATGTAGTTGTCCAATTTACCCAGCACCACTTACTGAAGAGGCTGTCTTTTCTCCATTGTATATTCTTGCCTCCTTTATCATAGATTAATCGATCATAGGTGTGTGGGTTTATTTCTGGGCTTTCTATCCTGTTCCATTGATCTATATTTCTGTTTTTGTGCCAGTACCATACTGTCTTGATTACTATAGCTTTGTAGTATAGTCTCAAGTTAGGGAGCCTGATTCCTCCAGCTCCATTTTTTTTTTTTCTCAAGATTGCTTTGGCTACTTGGGGTCTTTTGTGTTTCCAAACAAATTAAAAAATAGTTTGTTCTAGTTCTGTGAAAAAATGAGGCCACCATCACACTGATACCAAAACCAGTCAAAGATGCCATGAAAAAAGAAAATTAAAGGCCAATATTACTGATGAACATAGATGCAAAAATCAACAAAATACTAGCAAACCAAATCCAAGAATACAGTAAAAGGATCATACACCATGATCAAGTGGGATTTACCCCAGGGATATACGGATTTTTCGACATCCACAAATCAATCCGTGTGATACCCCACATTAACAAACTGAAGAATAAAAACCATATGATCATCTCAATAGATACAGAAAAAGCTTTTGATAAATTCAACATCCATTTATGACTAAAAGCTCTCCAGAAAGTGAGTATAGAGGGAACATACTGCAACATTTTTGAAGACCATATATGACAAACCCACAGCTAACATCATACTCAAGGGTGAAAAGCTGAAAGCATTCCCTCTAAGATCAGGAACAAGGCAAGGATGCCCACTCTCCACTTTTAGTCAACATAGTTTTGGAAGTCCTAGCCACAGCAATCAGAGAAGAAAAAGAAATAAAAGGAATCCAAACTGGAAAAGAAGAAGTGAAACTATCACTCTTTGCAGATGACACAATACTATACATAGAAAATCCTAAAGACATTACCAGAAAACTACTAGAGATCATCAATGATTTCAGTAAAGTTGCAGGGTACAAAATTAATGCACATAAATCTGCTGCAGTTTTATACACTAACAACAAAAGATCAGAAAGAGAAATTAAGGAAACAATCCCATTTACCATTGCATCAAAAAGAATACTATACCAAGGAATAAA
Organism: Pseudorca crassidens; assembly: GCF_039906515.1. Classification (NCBI taxonomy): domain Eukaryota; kingdom Metazoa; phylum Chordata; class Mammalia; order Artiodactyla; family Delphinidae; genus Pseudorca; species Pseudorca crassidens. Next base: position 72,018,343 of record NC_090312.1, read on the forward strand.
CCTACCTAAGGAGGCAAAAGACCTTTACTCTGAAAACTGTTAAGACGCTGATGAAAGAAACTGAAGATGACACAAACAGATGGAAAGATATACCGTGTTCTTGGATTGGAATAATCAGTATTGTTAAAATGACTATACAATCCAAGGCAATCTATGGAATTCAATGCAATCCCTATCAAATTCCATTCACAAATCCTTTTTTGTTTTGATTTTTGGTATATAAAGAACTTTATAAAGCAATAATAAAAAGCAAAAAACTCAGTAAAAATGTGCAAGCATCTAAACAGACAGTTCCTAAAAATCATTATATTAATAGCCAAAAACACAGGATAAAAGCTCAACGTCATTAGTTACCACATTCACAAATCTTAATCCTCTATCCAAACTGATCTACTCACCAACTCACCAAAATATCTGGCACATTTGCATCTCGCCTGTATGCATGTTTTTGTTAAAAAGGTTGCATTCCCTTCTTCCATTGCTTAATCTTACACATGCTGAAAGCTGACCTAGCCATCTCTCATTATTTCTGTATTTTTTTGTCAGTCTTCCCCTTCTAGACAGTAAACTCCACATGTGCAATAGCTATATATATTTAATCCATATATGGATTAAATAGCCAGCTTAGCTCAGTACCTGATAAGTAATTCCTAGGTGTCCCATAAAGAGATGTTGGATTGAATCTATTGATAAATTCCTCGAATTTCTATAGTACCCATTTTTCATTGTCTTACCTCTCATTTTGTATTAGTGTGTATTGCCTTCTGTTGGTAGTTACAATTTTGGTTTGTGCACTGCGTTAATCATCAATATATACCAAGTTCTTTAACTGCAGAGTTTGGGAATTATATGCATTTATAATTGCATATATTATGCAACTAGGCTAGGAGCTTATCCATAACAGGTACTGAATAAACCCTGGTAGATTGGCTAGTTAATTCAGGGAACACACAGTCTCCTATCTTCCATGAAGCTTTCCTGCTCATAGTTAGCTTCTTTTTCTAACAGTCACTGTCTCTACAACTCACCTTGGGTCATATTTGTAGACTTGTTTCACATGTTTATCAAATTTCTTCTACTGAGCTTGTGAATTCTTAAAGGGTGAAAAGCTCTGTTTCATGGATATTTGTGTCTCCTAAACAGGTGAGAACATAATAGAAATTAGTTAAATTTAAATGGATAGAAACTGAGATGGTCATACTAGATTTCTCTTTATTATTTTTGACATGTATGATACAATGTCACTGTTCTAGTCTTTTTATGCCGACAAAAATAAATGATATAAAATACACAATACACTTGATCATTTTAACACACACAAAATACTGAGTGATTGAAACTATGTTACATGTATATTTTACAAAGGAAAAACAGACTACTATAATAATATATTTGGATGAAATTGTCATTACAGTTTGGGTGTTATACAATGTTAAATATGAATATATTCAAAAGAATCACTATTTATAGAACAAATTTGATATTTTAATGTTGAAAATAATGAATACTGGGTAAATGAATACTTATAAAAATATTTTTTAAACAAAAAGCTATGTTCTACTCATTTACTTGGCAGTTACAAAAATATATATTCATCTGAAACTCTAGTAAATTTGCTTGAGGCATTAGATACTCAAATTCAAATGTACTTTTTCTAGGGCATTTTACTTACTTAGCATTCTTGACTTCACACAGTATATATACATACATGGTATTAGAATAGGTTTGTGTTACAAATAATATCATTCCAAGTAAAAGACACAGAGGAGATTAACACAGTGGAGATACTGTTAAGATTTTTGAACCAAATACACGCAACACATAAATGAGGCCCACTGGCTGTGCCTTTTACAAAGTGAATTCTCAAACACGTTTGTTGAATGAACACATGAGTGGATAACATTTATTCTGTTGTTTGCACCCCAAATTAGCTATTCAAACTAGAACTATCATGTAAGAATTCAACAATTTTGTTCATAATTGGCTACTTCTTCTGACGGCAAAGCCAGGTCAATAGACTCCAGATGGAGCAGTAAACTAGTGCCAGTGATCAAAAGATGGCCTACCAGGTATGCTTACGGCATATTTAGACAGACATTCAACATATTGAACAACTATATAGTTCATACAAAATAAGACAGAAGAATCTAAGTAAGTTTTATAATGTATTACCGTAAAAACAAAACATTATAAATATATGTGTGTGTGTGTGTATATATATATCTCTTAGTACACCTAGTAGACTTCAGACATCTCTTCTCAGTGAGAGAAGCAAGCTATCCTGAGTGAAGTAGGCCATGTGTCTGCATAGCACAGCTTGGCAATATGAACGCTGAGATCACTGTTAAAAGCAAAGCTTTTACGTAGTAAAAATTTTGAAAACAAAAGACTAACCATGATAACTATTATGGAATCACAGCACCTACAAAGGTTATGGCCACTGTATGTAAAAGGAACCAGCCTAAGCCCACTCCTGGCCCAGATGCCTGCTGGAACTTTACCCCACCTCATCTGCTTCATCAAGGGTGAAACTTTTCTGAGGCTCATCCCTAACCCTTCAAAAAAGTTGATAAAGTTCAGAATATTTTTCTTAATCGAGGTTCAGATCATTCTAAATCGTTTCCAAAGCTTTTGCTTTCATGTTTATGCAGGGCAACTGACAATTCATTTGGCAAACTGGTTAATGTTAATATATATACATGTTAATGAAATAACTACTACTCACTTTGGGAAAGTAATTGAGGTATAATTTTGTACGATAATTCACTTAAAAATGAAACATAGTTTTTGAAAATTCAGAAGCAATTTAGTCACATGATAAAGGTTAGTTTCATTATTACTAAATACAGCTAGTGAAGAAAATCTAAAAATGACCTTTAAAGTAAAATGTAAAAGATGACTTAAATTAAGATCATTTTAAATTTCAATCTTATGTTTTACTGAAAATATAGATGAATAAAAGTATGCCCTCTATTCTGCACTAAATCATGCTACACAGGAAAAGATCTACGTGAACTAACGAAAGAATACTTTGGTGTTCTAATTGCAAATTTATTATTTTCAAATACATAGAGTAACTAACTCAACTGAATGCTTCCAAGTCAATAAACATTAGTTTTGCTGTTAAAATGTGTCCAAAGGGTTGAAAGTAGTTTGGTTTCTTAAGTGAGTTAATATCCCCTAGGGATTTTTTTACCCATTCATTTTCTTGGCTTTTACAGTTAGTGCCAAGGTCAGTATCATTTCATTCTGAATTTAACTATCACAAAATTTAAATTAGTAGAGTCAGAACCAATATCAATATAATGTCATATGTATTATAGTATCATGAGAAATTAACCTACTTTTAAATTGAACATTGTTGCTGCAATAACAGTGGCCACTGAACACACAGTGAATCTAAGCCACTGGTAGAATATGATTTGAAAAGACAGAAAATAGTGTGAGACTTCCAAAATGGGGATATTAGTTCATAAAACAAAGCTTATACTCTAAATTCAAAATTACATATCCAATATAAGTAAAACTAGTACAAAAGTTCCTCCCTTCCTTCCTTCCTCCATGTTTCTTTCTCTCTTCCTTCCTTTCTTTTTCTTTCTCTTTCCCTCCTTCCTTCCTTCCTTCCTTCCTTTCTTCCCTCTTTCTTTCTTTCTTGTTAAATGTAATGAAAGTAGATGTAAAATTCTAGTCTCTTCAAATTACTCACACTTTCAATAATATATTAAATTTTGTAATACTTAATGAGAAAACTTTATAAGATATGACGGAATGTTTAAGATTTATTGATCATGAATGACTAGTTAACAAGTATTTATGAATCAGTCCCATATTAAGAACCAAAATTTCTAGGTGTGACCTTCCCTTTTAGGTGGAGAGAGGCAGATGTCCAAACTCAGAACTTCAAAGTCATCAGAACTTGGAATAACTGTTAGCAGGCTTTTGTAATGTTTAAAGGTACACTGCTTGCAGAGGAGTATGTGAGCATTGAGGTAAACCCATTCTAAAAACTCAAGGCCAGTCTACGGTCATACCACCCTGAACATACCCGCTCTCATCTAAAAACTCAAGGGCAGTTAAATGTCCAACGTCACACAGAGGTACAGCATGGTGCTGAAGAGTTGTCTTTATTAATTCACTCATTTGACATTTTTTACTGTTATCACTGTTTTGGAATCATAGTCAAATTTTATATAATGTACTATTCCAGACTTTCAAAGCATATCTAAAACTGTTATCTTCAATTATGAGGGATATATCATGTTTTTTCAGATTGCAACAGCATTGGGTTACCTCATAATGTGTATCCAGAATGGTAAAATGTCCAGGGAATCCTATGGTTTTCATATATTAAAGGCATTTTACACATTTCAATTCACTTTTTTCTCAGTATAAGATGTATAGTTTAATGGCCCACACCACACATAACTCCAACTTTACTAACAAATAATTGGCAATATTACATTTCCTATATGAATAAGGAAAAGCAGCACAATGTATTAAGAATACAGACTTCCTGGGTTCAAACCCTGCTTCTACCACTTGTCAGCCATGTGATCTTGGGCAAGTCACTGGACTATTCTTTGCTTTACTTCCTCAACAGTAAAATGGGGGTGATGCAAAGAATATCACCTCAGATCACCATTAGGATTAATGAAGCAATAACAACAAAGTATGGGTGAAGCACCTGGAGGTATTGCTTGGCAGGTAGAAATTACTTAGGTTTTAGCTACAGTTTTTATTACAATCAAAAATCACAGTGACTGATGGTAATATAAGTCATCACTAACTGCTGAGATTTTAATAAGTGCCAAGCACTCTGATAAGATTGTACACTTACACCATGTTTAACCCTTAAAACAATATTAAGTAACCCTATTATATAGAGATTTGATCTTAAAATATGCTAATTTGTAAATACTACAATAGCAGATGGTTTTCCCCGATGAAACAGCAAAGTACGACTGAAATGTTTAAGTGATCTCTTCATGCCTCTAATAAGGAACACTACTTCTAGGGTAGTGATTAGAAAACAGTAATGACAACATGAAAAGTACTTGCTAGGTAATCAGTTTTACTCACTCATTAGCCCTGTGTTAAATGTCATCAAAATTTCAGTACAGGAAAATCACAATTTACTAATTTCATGGACCTTCAGGGTCACTTGCAATAGTATCAAGAATGTTAAACCCCTGAAAGTGAAGAATATGTTTCATGTAGATATTTATATTAAGGTCATATCTTCATTAAATTCAAGTGTTCAACTTTTTCTCTGAAATCTCTGATGTTGGTTTATTTTTCATTATAGATGTGTACTTAGCATAAAAGTCTTAAGTGCTTCTGTGCTGAATAACATTTATTATTAATTTGACCAGTATATAAAGGCCTCATGTATAGGCAACACAGTATTTCTGTGATTCAATACACAACTGCTAGTGATGAAAGTTTTTTTAATAAGTGTTTGAAAACTATTATCAAATTTCATAAATTAAAATTTCATAATGGTTTGTATATACTTTAGTTATGAAAAGCATTTCACATAAGCAATTAATCTAAATCCACCTAAGTATCACAATCACAGTAAGGGCATAATTGTTTTGAAAATTACAGATTTAAAATCAATATTACTATATTCATTATGCTAAAAAAACAATGTTATTTTATCAATGTAGAAAGGATAAACATTATGTAAACTTTAGCATGAAAATAGAATACACCTTGTACTTTCATAAATTATCAAGGTCTCTAACAGTCCTTTTAAAGTTCAACAAATAAAGCTTTATTTTCTCATCTTATATATATATTACCTTGATAGAAAAACATTCAGCATGGTGTATTCTTTTAGGAGTCTGACATCTCATATGAAAGCCTTTAATAAAATAAGAGCTTTAGGTATCTTTCAGATTTAAAGGTTGACTTTTTAAATAAGCTTATTTTTCCCTCCTTCACCCTAGTCTTCCTTCCAACCCTCCCCCATCCCTGCCTCTCCCCATCTCCTGGACACCTACGGCACAGCATCAGGACGCATCGCCCAAGGAAGCCACGCCCACTTCAGAGGCCAAGGACAGCATGGTTCCCTGGAACTGTCCACGAGCATAAAGGGTCCCTGAAAGCAGCTGGAAGAAGGTCTTGCTGGAGACCTCAATGAGCTCTCTTCTCCTCTACTGAGAAACACTCCCTTAGAAAGAGTAAAGGATGCTCTTCACCTTTCACCCGCAAGCTACTTTCTCAGATGCAAGTGGGAGACAGAAAACCTAAGACACCCAGTCTCTATTGTCCGTCACATTTCTGTGTGATGATCTGGAAAGCGTGACCACATTTCTTCAATAACAGACTTCTTCAAACGGAAATATCCAACATAACGTGCTCCATTTGGAGAAGAGGAAAGAAAACACAATAATTTTACTAAATGGGAAAGGAGGCACAATGGTTAACGTTTTATCTCTGATATTTTTTTATGTAATCTCCAGGGATGGATCGTTCCCGTTAACACACATGAAAGATCGGTTTGTGAAGCTGAGTTGTCTGAATGGACTTCCATCCATTTCCAGCACAAATATCTAAGTGTAAGCTGAACATTAGTTATTTACACCATGATGAAAGACCAAGAGAAGAAAATCCATTTTTTTATGTTGAGTGGAGAACGTTTAGCCAGCACATCCTTTGTCTAGTCCAGTGTTCAGAAGCTTCTGCTTGCCTGGTCCCTTGGAGAGTCTCCTCATTCTTCTCCAGCTGGGGGAGGAGGCTCGCACAGCTTGTACAGCCTACAAAAGGCATGGGAAGGTGTGACAACAGCCCGGCATATTGACATTGCTTGACATGTTTTTATTTGTTTAACAAATACATTGACAATAATTTCTTGGTTTGGGAGTCAGTCACGATCATGTCACCAATTTCACTAAAAACTGCCTGTGCGTTAGCAAACTCCAAAATTCCGGTTCTGTTATTACAAAACACCAACGTCTCTTTGCACATCTAGATGCCTATTGATGCTGCCGTTTTTACACCAGCTGCTTCTGTTGCAGTGCTGCCAACCCAGGCTGCTCACCTTGCTGGTAGCAAAAGTGACTCTCCGAATTCTAGGAGATAATTACCATCATGTCTATCACGATTATCTTGTAGCAAGACAGCATCTACCTCTTACGGGTTACTGATTTTCTGACTTGTCTTAGAAATTTGCTTCCTTCTGTGCCATCCTGGGGGCGCTGGCAGCTGGTCATGGCTGGGCTGAGGTGGCACAGTCATGAGGCCTGAATATCAAGGCACGATTAGCTGGTGTTTCCTAAGGAATACCTGTCCAGCTCTGCCCACACTGTCACTCATCTGCCAATAGAATCAGGTGGAGATTCAAGTGGACTAAGGAATCCATAGGAACTGGCAGAGATACTCCAAGATGCTCTCTCTTTGCATCGCAGGTCTAGTGTTTTGAAACCATACAGCATGAAGGCAAAGCTCAGGGGACTGAACTAGTAGGATTATACAAGTTCTAGTGGTCCACGTTTTTCTGAATGGTTGAATCCTAACTCCAGAACTCAAAGAAAGGGGGATATAACCACTGCAACGGTAATACCCAGGGCACACCCACTATTAAGGCAGAACCTGAGAGAATACAAGCTGATCTAAGGTGGCTGGTTGTAAGCCTGTAGTCCTCAGGAATGCCCACGGCCACGCTGGTCCTACTTCAGAGCTTTGTCTGATGATCTAAAAATTTAAGGTGCAGATTTCAACTTTGCTCCATTTTAAAAGCACTCCAAACCCAGGACTTGCTGCGGTGACTCACTCTTTTACAGATGAAATTGAACACACTTTAAATGAGTTGTTGACAAATGTATCAAATTATAAATTTCCTCTCCCTTCAACATTTAATCCCATGGTCATTCGAAATCAAAGGGGAGAGAATGAAAAGGATTTAATATCGAGTTAGAAACCTTGTTAACAAAATGAACTTTCCTACTCTGGAAACACAGAGAAGTTACCGCCTTTGGAGTCTGGAAGGTGGTTAATACTGTACATGTCATCTCCATGGAAGAAAATGAACGCTGAAATGAGGACATCTCACATCAGAAAACTTATTTCATCCTTCCCGGAGAAAAGAATACATTAAACTGAGCTGACATTCTTAAAAGCTGCTCTTGCAGCTGAAGGATATGGTGTTGCTTCAAATTGCGTTCCCAGTGCTGGAATAATAGAATGATGGGAAAGTTCTTTTCCTCTTTTATTTCTATCATTTTATTTCCCTGAAAGTGCTGCTTAATGAGTGAAAAGGCACAGTGGACTTACGTAGAACAGGAACAGTCAGCTGGGTGGCAAATGTCCTATGCCTTGAGATCTGGGCTAAGACGTCACTTTCCATTACCTTGCACTGCATGTTTTCACACAGCGTAACTAATGCCACTGGGTAGAGCAGTCTTTGCAATATCTGTCTCGCAAATTGGAGAAAAGGCTACGCCCTGTGATCACCTAATAAAGTAATAGCTCTGGGTACTGCAGAGCTGGGCAGATGCAGCTTTTGGGGAGGCTTCTTGGAAGTAACTCAGGGTTATCTGAGTTCAGACACATCTGTCACGGAAATGGTGGGGCTTCGGGAATTGAGCACAGGCAGATGAAGTTTGTAAGTCAAATGTGATAGGTACGAGTTGGACTTTTGCTCTCTGCTGAGGCATCTGCTTTTTGTCAGCTAAAGAGTTAGGTCACGGGAGTACTTTGCCCAGCATTTTGGAGCCCCTGCCGTATTCACATCCCACTCGTGCACATCGGGCCCTGCACAAAAAACGTTTGTTTCTGGGTCCACTTTCTCCTTTTCCTGTTGGGCTCAGGCAGCCATCCTGGAGCTGGTATTTCGAGCCCAAATTTAAGTCTGCAGAGAACAGAACTTTCCAACTTCAGTCTATAGATCATGCCCTTCATCTTTCTACATGGCACAAATAAAACCCGTGTTAAAGGAGACCACAAAGTGAATGCCTCTATTCAAGGCTAAATTATCAATAACACTCTGACCCAAGGCAATTCTCCCAATTTAACAGAGGGCAAAAACTGTCTCAGAGAAGATAAATAACCTGACTAAATAAGGTCACCTGGCAGGAACGGGACCCCAAATCATTTTTTTCACTTGTAACCACTACAATATGCTGTCTCCCAAGTATGTAAATAAAGGAAATCAAATTTTCATTACACAAGTAGTTTCCAAAGTGCGTAATGCAATAGAAAATAAGACCAGTGCGCCGTTACATCTGGAATGTCATATTTGGTTCTTGGTGAAGATATGTTTATTGTTCTGGCCAGTCAATATATGCTAGTTACAAGGAGGAGGAACCTCATTTGTATCAAAAACATCTCCACATGGATGCCCAGCTGCACTTTACTGCCATCCCACCAAGTCAAGCTCATCATCTTTCCCACGCACGCTCTTTCTCCTCCATCTACTATCTCAGTGACTAGAACCTTTCACCATTGTCATCCAAGCCAGAAATTTGGTGGTCCTCCTAGAGTCTTCCTTTTCACTAGCCTCCTACATCCAATTAGTGTCCAAAGCATCTGCTGCCTTCAGTCTTAGTTGTCCCCAAATGGCTCCTCCTAATGTTGCCAGACATAAATTCTAAAATCCAAATCTTCCAGAAAGATTGTTTATTAATGGCTCCTTATTGTCTTCAAGTTAAAATCAAGACTCTTCAATATCTTGCACAAGTCCCTTCCTGATCCAGCCCCTGCCTATGTCTCCAGCCTCACCCTGCAACATTCTTAAATCACATTCAACCGTCAGTCATAGAGATCTAGGTGTAGTTCTCAGAACGGGACGTGTTCTCTAGGCATTGGTGTCACTGCATCAGCTGAGGAAGACATTGATTACCATGCTGACTGGGGAAGGAATACTCTGCAACCTCTCCCCTCCATCCTTAGGCTGAGTTATGTGCCCCTTCTCTGTGTTCCCATGGCAATCTGTGCCATTCCTGTGATGGTTCTTTTTTTTAAATTGAAGTACAGTTGCTTTACAGTACTGTGTTAGTTTAAGGTGTAGAGCACAGTGATTCAGTATTTTTGTGGATTTATTCCATTATAGGTTATTACAAGATAACGGGTGTAGTTCCCTGTGCTATACAATAAATCCTTGTTGTTTATCTATTTTATATATAGTATTTGTATCTATTATCCTGTATGTCTAATTTGTCCCTCCCTCTTCCCTCTCCTCTTTGGTAGCCACAAGTTTGTTTTCTATGTCTGCGAGTCTCATTCTGTTTTATATACATATTCATTTGTATTATTTTTTAGATTCCACATATAAGTGATATCACATAGTCTTTGTCTTTCTCTGTATGACTAATTTCACTCAGCATAATATTCTCTAGGTCCACCCACATGGTTGCAAATGGCAGAATTTCATTCTTTTTTATGGCTGAGTAATATTCCTGTGTGTGTGTGTGTGTGTGTGTGTGTGTGTGTGTGTGTGTGTATGTATACACACACACACACATATACCACATCTTCTTAAGTCAGTTTGTCTGTTGATGGGCATGGGTTGATTCCATGTCTTGCTATTGTAAACACTGCTGCTATGAACATTGGGGTGCATATATCTTTTCGAATTAGTGTTTTCGTTTTTTCCAGATACATGCCCAGCAGTGAAATTGCTGGATCATATGGTAGTTCAACTTTAGTTTTTTAAGGAACCTCCATACTGTTTTTCATAGTGGCTGCACTGTCATGGTTCTTATCACACACACACACTGTATACTAGTTTCATTTTATTCAGTTGTTGCTCTATGACACCTCACTGACTGGTAGAGGGGATTATGTCTTTATCCTTAGCCTTTATCAAAGTGCCTGATATCTACAAACACACAGCAGAAATTCAATATATGTTTGCTGAGTGAATTTTTTAAAAATGAAAGGCAGTGAATGGAGAAAGGAAAACTATAATAGAGATTCGTTGGGGATATGAGTCAAATACTGTCAGTCAGAGACAGCAAACTTTATCTCCATGAAGATGTTTCCAGAAACATTACCCGAGTCTTGCCTTGGAGGGCCTGGCCTTGAGAGACAGATGTGTTCTTCACTTTGCTCTCTTTGGGACAGGAGTCCTGGTTGCCAGATGGGAGGGATAGATGCTCTGTGGTTCTTAGCATCCTCTCTGCACCCTCACAGAGTGTTTCTCACTTTCTCCCTCTTCTTGTGGCTGTGTTTCACTCATCCCTCTTTAACTGAAAGTTCCTTGAGGGCCGGAACGATTTCTGTCTCATGCTTACATTCTCCATGGGGCACAGCAGAATGTTTTTCATTTCTTAGGTCCTCTAGAAATGTTTGTAGAATGAATGAAGGCATAACTAAAATTGAAAAATTACTCTAGATTTCTCTCTCAGGGCTGTTACCCCCTTGTAAAATATGGCAACTTTAGAACTGGCAGGTTTTATTGTGTTTCAAGTGTTTGAAACGCAACCCAATAAAAAACAAAGTGAGCTCATCAGTTTCTTTTCTCACGTTGAGCTTGCACATTGGTTTATTGATCAGGATGCTTACGTCTCATCCCCACTGTTTATTAGTGTTTATAAGCTCCAGCTAAGAAGACCTCGCTGAGCCATTATATTGTTTTCTTATTGGAATTTTAAAGCTTCACTGGGTTTATTATCCAAATATACCATGACTGCTAAGGTGCTGGAGAGAGAATGCCTATGTGAAATGATTCTTAGCAACAGAAAGTCTTAGATTCTAATCTCATCAACTATGAAAGATAACATTAGCAAGACTTGAGGATTAAAGACAGTTAGGAGCCGGCACTGAAAATCAATGCGATTAGAATATGAGCATTCCATCTACTTTCAGGGGGAAAATGTTTTCCCTTTTGCAAGTACTTTCACGGCCCACATAGTTTTTCAGAATGAAATAGAACTTCATAAGTGCTGCAGTCATCAATCTCACTCTGGTAGTTGCTTTGTAAATAGAAACAAAGAGTGTCTCATCTGTGACAGTGCTTGGAGGGGGCTACTTTTTGTTAAAATGCAAATGTAGAAAAACAACCAAATGTAAAAGAAATTATTTAACTTTGCCCTACTTCAAGATAGACGGCTGCCTACACTAATGTCACCAGGGAAGTCAAATCTTTGACGGCTGTTCCCATGTTTATTTATTTTAAAGGTGGATTACAGTCCTTTCTTATGATGATACATGCACTGTGAACATCTGGTAGAATAACGAACCAAAAGCTCTTGCATTCATTCATTCATGCATTCTTGAAATCAGTTCAAATATTCTATGTTGGCACAAAAAGAATATTCCCTGCCTCTAAAGCATTCTTATTCAGGTTAGGCAGAGAGACATGGAATGATACGCTGCAACACATCAAGGCTATAATGGATCAGTATACAAGATGCTAAGGGAACACAGAGAGGAAGAAAACTCAACCAAAGCTTCAAGGAGAAAATGGTCCCTAAGTTGGGTTTTGCGCTTATGTAGCAGTTTTTCATACAGACACAGATGGGACAGGTGATCATGCCAGAGGGAACAGCACATGCGATCAGAGAAGTATAAATGGCAATGGCATCTTGGTGGTTGGGCACAGTTGGAATACAGATTTCAGTAGTGCTTGTGTGGAGTTTTGTTTTTGAATTCAGGAAGGAACTTGAAAAATAGAATCATGTTGATAACGTTACCTCTAAGTTTGCTTCACCTAAAATTTCATTTAATCTGAGAGCATTTAAGCCTAATCACGTTTTGCCACCGAATGCTTACAAGGCTGACTTCCATGAGTATATTCAGTACTACACTGGGTGTATCCTGGGGTCGTTGCATTAGCTGTAAGTGACGCTGTCTGGGAAATGGTGGCAAGTCCTCTGGGAAAGAGTAGACATGGGGAATCACTCACCTCGGAGCAGACTGTGGGGTCCGGTCCCTGACTCCCAAATTCTTTGCTGTGTTCTGAACCCTTGCTCCCTGAAAGAAGTAAGGACAGTCACTTTTAGCTCTACATTGTGTTAGCAACCATTTAACATGCCATTAACATGTGAGTGTAGAGTATTGACTGCAACAATATATTCATACTTAACGTCAAGAGAGACTGGATGAGGAGAAAGAAATCACCATCTGGGCATTTTCAGAATTAATGCTTTTAAGAATCAAAATACACTGATGTATTGTTTCAAAGGATTGATACTTATTTCAAAAGCCATCTAAATCATTTCAAAGTAAGGTAAAATGACAGCTTCCTGTTCACTATCTCATCTATGTCTTTATTCAATATTTAAGCAATTAATTTTTAAGACACTGAAACCAGGAAAGTAGCAGACTAGAAATACCTGCTCTGTGTCCCCACTTTCCTGGAACAGAAATCACAGTTCTATCATATGCATACAGCCTGTTTTGTCCTTAGCTGAATATTTAGCTATTTTAAACTTCATAGTATTTATCAAGAAAATCTTTCCTTAAACAGTTTAAAGCAATTTCTGGATGAGGCATATATGTATGTGGATCTCTGAAATGTAAGAATTCTGCCTCAAAGTTTATAGTACAAAGATAAAATGCTTTAGCAATGAAAAAGTCTTTGCAAATCTGTCAAGTTCATAAATATTCATTGTTCAGTTCCTAAGGGGAATGAGTTACTACATAGAAGCAAACACCAGGGTTTGGGGCTGAGTATAAATGGAGGAGAGTGGTTTAAAAAACCCAAAACCCTCTCCCTGCTACTAAATGCTGATGGATGGGAAGGGAAGAAAGAAAAGGAGAAAAGAAAGAAAGAAAAAGAAAAGAGTATATTCTCTCAAGATGGACCAAATAAAGGAAAGCAAATAGGGAAAAGGGGGTGTGTATGGCAAAAAAACAGATGGGAAGAAATTTAGGAACTGCAATTATGAAGTTAAAAAACCCTCTTTATTTTGAAGTAATTTTAGACTTAGAGAAAAGTTTACAAGCAGAACAGAGAGGTCACATACTTTACCCACCAGGTAAACTCCCTCTAATTTTAACCCTTCACTTAATCACAGTATGATGATCAAAACCAGGAAATGCTATTAGCTAAGCTGCATGTCTTACTCACATTTCCCCATTTCCCTCCACTAATGTCCTCCTTTTCTATCCCAGAATCCAATCCAGGACCCCACACTGCATTTTGTCTTAGTATCTTCATGGTCTCCTCCAATCTGGGACAATTCCTCAGGCTTCCTTGGTCTTTCATGACCTTAATACTTGGCATGAGTACTGGTCATTGTTTTGCAGAATGTCTCTCATTTTGGGTTTGCCAGGTGTCTCCTTATGATTAGATAGAAGATCTGTATTTTGGGCAAGAAAATCACAGAAGTGATGCTGTATCTTCTTAGTGCATCATATCACTGAGGCGGATCATCATCATATCATATAATGTCCAGATGTCTTGTCACCAGTGACATTAACTCTCATCACTTGGGTAAGGTTGTGTCCACCAGATTTTTCCACTGTAAATCACCAGCTTTCTTTTTGTACTTAATAAATCTGTTGTGAGAGAAACTGTGAGACTATGCCCACATCCTGCTTCTCTTCAAACTTGTGCTCACTGATTTTAGCCTCTATTGGTGCCTCTTGCCCGCATCAATACCACTGTAGTGTTTGGGAACTGGAATGCTTCTGTAAAGAAGAGTTATCCCTTCTCCCCAAACTATTTATGTATTCAAGTATTTATTTAAATCAGTATGGATTCATGGCTATTTATTTTATCCTATGATTATAATCCAACATTTTTATTATTAGTAACATTTTGTTCAAATTGCTCCAGTTTTGGATGCTGGGAGCTCCTTCAGTTTGCTTCTCGTGTCCTGTTCATAGAACCACCATCATTTTTGAGTACCTGTTTATTTTCTGGAACCTCAAGATGCTCCAGGCTCATCTTTCCTGTCTCAGCTGGGAATTAACCACTTCACCAAGAATCCCTGGCTCTTTTTTTTTTTTTTTTGAATAGATCTTTATTGGAGAATAATTGCTTCACAGTACGGTGTTGGTTTCTGTTGCACACCAAAGTGAAACAGCTGTATGCATACATATGTCTCCATGTGCCCTCCCTCTTGAGCCTCCCTCCCACCCTCCCTATCCCACCCCTCTAGGTCATCGCAAAGCACCGAGCTGCTCTCCCTGTGCTATGCGGCTGCTTCCCACTAGCTATCTATTTTACATTCGGTAGTGTATATATGTCGATGCTACTCTCACTTTGCCGCAGCTTGTCCCTCCCACCTCGTGTCCTCAAGTTCATTCTCTATGTCTACATCTTTATTCCTGCCCTGCAACTAGGTTCATCAGTACCATTTTTTTTCTTTAGATTCCATATATATACATTAGCAAATGGTATTTGTTTTTCTTTTTCTGACTTACTTCACTCCGTATGAAAGGCTCTAGAGCCATCCACATCACTACAAATAACTCAATCTCATTTCTTTTTATGGCTGAGTAATGTTCCTTTGTATGTATGTGCCACATCTTCTTTATCCATTCATCTGTCGATGGACACTTAGGTTGCTTCTGTGTCCTGGCTATTGTAAATAGTGCTACAATGAACACTGTGGTACATGTCTCTTTTTGAATTATGGTTTTCTCACGGTATATGCCCAGTAGTGGGATTGCTGAGTCATATGGTAGTTCTATTTTTAGTTTTTTAAGGAACCTCCATACTGTTTTCCATAGTGGTTGTATCAATTTACATTCCCACCAACAGTGCAAGAGGGTTCCCTTTTCACCACACCCTTTCCAGCATTTATTATTTTTAGATTTTTTCATAATGGCCATTCTGACCAGTGTGAGGTGATACCTCATCGTAGTTTTGATTTGCATTTCTCTAATGATTAGTGATGTTGAGCATCTTTTCATGTGCCTCTTGGCCAACTGTATGTCTTCCTTGGTGAAATGTCTATTTAGGTCTTTTGCCCATTTTTTAATTGGATTTTTTGTTTTTTTGATATTGAGCTCCATGAGCTGCCTGTATATTTTGGAGATTAATCCTTTGTCTGTTGTTTCATCTGCATATATTTTCTCCCATTCTGATGGTTGTCTTTTTGTCCTGTTTATGGTTTCCTTTGCTGTGTAAAAGCTTTTAAGTTTAAATAAGTCCCATTTGTTTACTTTTGCTTTTATTTCCATTACTCTAGGAGGTGGGTCAAAAAAGATCTTGCTGTGGTTTATGTAAAAGAGTGTTTTTCCTATGTTTTCCTCTAAGAGTTGTATAGTGTCTGACCTTACATTTAGGTCTTTAATCCATTTGGAGTTTACTTTTTGGATGGTGTTAGGTAGTGTTCTAATTTCATTCTTTTATATGTAGCTGTCCAGTTTTCCCAGCACCACTTACTGAAGAGACTGTCTTTTCTCCATTGTATGTTCTTGCCTCCTTTGTCATAAATTAGGTACCCACATGTGCATGGGTTTATCTCTGGGCATTCTATCCTGTTCCATAGATCTATATTTCTGTTTTTTGTGCCAACCATACTGTCTTGATTACTGTAGCTTTGTGGTATAGTTTGAAGTTGGGGAGCCTGATTTCTCCAACTCCATTTTTCTTTCTCAAGATTGCTTTGGCTATTTGGGGTCTTTTGTGTTTCCATATGAATTGTAAAATTTTTTGTTCTAATTCTGTGAAGAATGCATTGGTAGTTTGATAGGGATTGCACTGAATCCATAGATCGCTTTGGGTAGTAGAGTCATTTTCACAATATTGATTCTTCCAATCCAAGAACATGGTATATTTCTCCATCTGTTTATGTCATCTTTCATCAGTGTTTTATAGTTTTCTAAGTACAAGTATTTTGCCTCCTTAGGCAGGTTTATTCCTAGGTATTTTATTCTTTTTGCTGCAATGGTAAATAGGAGTGTTTCCTTAATTTCTCTTTCTGATTTTTCGTTGTTGGTATATAGGAATGCCAGGGACTTCTGTGCATTAATTTTGTATCCTGTAACCTTACCAAATTCATTGATTAGTTCTAGTAGTTTTCTGGTGGTATGTTTAGGATTTTCTGTGTATAGTATCATGTCATCTGCAAACAGTGACAGCTTTACTTCTTTTCCAATTTATATTCCTTTTATTTCTTTTTCTTCTCTGATTGCCGTGGCTAGGACTTCCAAATTTATGTTGAATAAGAGTGCTGAGAGTGGACATCCTTGTCTTGTTCCTGACCTTAGTGGAAATGCTTTCAGTTTTTCACCATTGAGTATAATGCTTGCTGTGGGTTTGTCATATGTGGCTTTTATTATGTTGAGGTAGGTTCCCTCTATGCCCATTTTCTGAAGAATTTTTATTATAAATGGGTGTGAATTTTGTCAAAAGCGTTTTCTGCATCTACTGAGATGATCATATGGTTTTTATTCCTTAATTTGTTAATATGGTGTATCACATTGATTGATTTGCATATATTGAAGAATCCTTGCATCCCTGGGATAAATCCCACTTGATCATGGTGTATGATCCTTTTAATGTGCTATTGGATTCTGTTTACTAGTATTTTGTTCAGGATTTTTGCAACTATGTTCATCAGTGATATTGGTCTATAGCTTTCTCTTTTTTGTGATATCTTTTTCTGGTTTTGGTATCAAGGTGATTCTGGCTTCGTAGAATGAATTTGGGAGTGTTTCTCCCTCTGCAATTTTTTGGAAGAGTTTGAGAAGGATCAGTGTTAGCTCTTCTCTAAATGTTTGATAGAATTCGCCTGTGAAGCCATCTGGTCCTGGACTTTTGTTTGTTGGAAGATTTTAAATTACAGTTTCAATTTCAGTGCTTGTGATAGGTCTGTTTATATTTTCTAATTCTTCCTGGTTCAGTCTTGGAAAATTGTACCTTTCCAAGAATTTGTCCATTTCTTCATGCTTGTCCATTTTACTGGCATAGAGTTGTTTGTAGTAGTCTCTTATAATCTTTTGTATTTCTGTGGTGTCAGTTGTGATTTCTCCTTTCTCATTTCTAATTTTATTGATTTGTGTCCTCTCCCTTTTTTTCTTGATGAGTCTGGTTAAGGGTTTATCAATTTTGTTTATCTTCTCAGAGAACCTGCTTTTAGTTTCATTGATCTTTGCTATTGTTTTCTTCATTTGTATTTCATTTATTTCTGATCTTTATGATTTCTTTCCTCCTACAGACTTTGGGTTTTCCTTGTTCTTCTTTCTCTAGTTGTTTTAAGTGTAGGGTTAGATTGTTTATTTGAGATTTTTCTTGTTTCTTGAGGTGGGATTGAATTGCTATAAACTTCCCTCTTAGAACTGCTTCTGCTGCGTCCCACAGGTTTTGGGTCATCGTGTTTTCATTGTCATTTGTTTCTATGTATTTTTAAATTTCTTCTTTGATTTCTTCAGTGATCTCTTGATTATTTAGTAGCACACTGTTTAGCCTCCATGCATTTGTGTTTTTTTTACAGTTTTTTCCTGTAATTGATTTCCAATCTCATAGTGTTGTGGTCAGAAAAGATGCTTGATACGATTTCAATTTTCTTAAATTTTCTGAGGCTTGATTTGTGACCCAAGATGTGATCTATCCTGGAGAATGTTCCATGTGCAATTGAAAAGAAAGTGTATTCTGCCACTTTTGGGTGGAATGTTCTGTAAATATCAATTAAATCTATCTGGTCTTTTGTGTCCTTTAAAGCTTGTGTTTCCTTATTTATTTTCATTTTGGATGATCTGTCTTTTGGTGTAAGTGGGGTGTTAAAGTCCCCTACTATTATTGTGTTACTGTCAATTTCTCCTTTTATGGTTGTTAGCATTTGTCTTATGTACTGAGGTGCTCCTATGTTGGGTGCGTAAACATTTATAATTGTTATATCTGCTTCTTGGATTGATCCTTCGATCATTATGTAGTGTCCCTCCTTATCTCTTGTATCAGTCTTTATTTTAAAGTCTATTTTATCTGATATGAGTATTGCTACTCCAGCTTTCTTTTGATTTCCATTTTCATGCAATATCTTTTTCCATCTCTTCACTTTCAGTCTGGATGTGTCCCTAGGTCTGAACTGGGTCTCTTTTAGACAGCATATACATGGGTCTTCTTTTTGTATCCATTCAGCCAGTCTGTGTCTTTTTGTTGGGGCATTTAATCCATTTACATTCAAGGTTATTACCAATATGCATGTTCCTATTACCATCTTCTTAATTGTTTTGGGTTTGTTTTTGTGGGGCTTTTTCTTCTGTTGTGTTTCCCCCCCCAGAGAACTTTCTTTAGCATTTGTTGTAAAGCTGGTTTGGTGGTGCTGAATTCTCTTAGCTTTTGCTTGCCCTAAAAGCTTTTGATTTCTCCATCAAATCTGAATGAGATCCTTGGTGGGTAGAGTAATCATGGTTGTAGCTTCTTTCATCACTTTAAGTATATCCTGCCACTCCCTTCTGGCCTGCAGAGTTTCTGCTGAAAACTCAGCTGATAACTTTATGGGCATTCCTTTGTATGTTATTTTTTGTTTTTCCCTTGCTGCTTTTAATATTTTTTCTTTGAATTTAATTTTTTGTTAGTTTGATTAATATGTATCTTGGTGTGTTTTTCCTAGGGTTTATCTTGTATGGGACTCTCTGTGCTTCCTGGACTTGGGTGACTATTTCCTTTCCCATGGTAGGGATGTTTTCGGCTATAATCTCTTCAAATATTTTCTCAGACACTTTCTTTTTCTCTTCTTCTTCTGGGACCCCTATAATTCGAATGTTGGTGCATTTAGTGTAGTCCCAGAGGTCTCTGAGATTGTCTTCAATTCTTTTCTTTTTTTTTTTTCTTTATTTTGCTCCTTGGCAGTTATTTCCACCATTGTGTCTTCCAGCTCACTTATTCGTTCTTCTGCCTCAGTTATTCTGTTATTGATTCCTTCCAGTGTATTTTTCATTTCAATTATTGTGTTGTTCATCTCTGTTTGTTTATTCTTTAGTTCTTCTAGATCTTTGTTAAACATTTCTTGTATTTTCTCAATGTGTGTCTCCATTCTATTTCTGAGATTCTGGATTATCTTTACTGTCATTACTCTGAATTCTTTTTCAGGTAGATTGCCTAGTTCCTCTTCATTTATTTGGTCTTGTAGGTTTTTACCTTGCTCCTTCATCTGTGACATATCTTTTTGCCGTCTCATTTTTTTTTTATGAGTGGAATTGTGTTCCTGTCTTACTGGTTGTTTTGCCTGAGGCTTCCAACACTGGAGTTTGTAGGCTATTGGATAGAGCTGGGTCTTGGTGATGAGAGGAGGACCTCTGTGAAGCCTCACTCCGATGAATATTCTGTGGGGTCTGAGGTTCTCTGTTAATCCAGTGGTTTGGACTCAGAGCTCTCACTGCAAGAGCTTCAGCCCCACCCCCGGCTCATGAACCAAGATCCTGCAAGCCACATGGGATGGCAAAAAAATAAAAAAAGTAACAATAACAAAGTAAAAAGTAAAATTAGACTAGGAAACTAACAGATATGTTAGAAAGAATCTAAAAATAAAAATATAGATGAATCAACAACTGGAACGTACAACAGTACCACAATAATAACAAAAGAGGGGGAGGGAAAAGAAAAAAAAAGGGGGGGGAAGGCCTTGGCTGTGGAGGGCAGGGTCTAAGCAAAGGTGAGGTTTGGGTGGTGGGCGGGGCGTATACTTAAAAGACCTTCCAGGCTGGAAAAGGCCCTGGGGGCTGTGGGGGGGTGGGGCTTAGGCTCAAGAAACAGAAGCGGCCAGGCGTGCCCCCCACCCCTGGTCTCAGAGGGCTGGGGACCTCACCTTGGAGCCTAGCAGGCTCCCTGGGCCCGAATGGATGGGGTAAACGCCCTCCGTTCTTCTCCCGCTCCTCCTGGAGGGCACCTCCTGCGTGCCTCTCCTTATCTCCCCGACCTCAGAGGCACCGATCCTGTCTGGCCTCCACTTTTCTTCCCCCTTTATTCCCCCCACATCCTACTGGTTCATTTGGGGGTTCCTCCTGTCTCCTCGGGCCTCAGGGTCTCCCACCAATGGCTAGCAGGCACCCTAGTTGTGGGGAGACGCTAACTCGGCGTCTTCTCACACCGCCCGAATCCCTGGCTCTTTTTTTTTTTTTTTTTTGCGGTACACGGGCCTGTCACTGTTGTGGCCTCTCCCGTTGTGGAGCACAGGCTCCGGACACGCAGGCTCAGCGGCCATGGCTCACGGGCCCAGCCACTCCGTGGCATGTGGGATCTTCCCAGACCGGGGCACGAACCCGTGTTCCCTGCATCGGCAGGCAGACTCTCAACCACTGCACCACCAGGGAAGGCCTTCCCTGGCTCTTTTTAATGGAGAATGATATTTAGAACTCAAGATCTGGACAGTGGGTATGCCCATTACTACTACTGGTGTGTAACTGCTTCTAGGTCTTCTCAGTGGGCTGAGCTAGTTGATTAGTGTAAACGTACTCAAACATCTATATTTCCTTCTACATCTATCTAGATCTCTGTGTGTATGTGTCCATGCATTCAAGCTGATACTTCCAGTTCCAATCCAGTACCCCAGGGTTCATTCTAAATTCCAGGCTTCTCCCTTTCCTTATTTGTAACTTCGTTCTCAGACAGTAAGAAACCTCTCAGTATTCACAATATACTGACTTATTTGTTCAGTCCTACCAAAGACATTAACTAGTTTTAGAATCTCTAAATCGTATCCCTGTGAGAAACAGAGTTACCAACTGGAATATGGTATTTTTGTATAATTATTTTTGTCTTTAGTCTCATGATCTTCCATTAAATAATTTCTAGAAAGATTTTTGCTTAAAAGATTTCAAATAAAATTGAAGCTCATCATGCTGAACACATCTGCTGGTATACTCCATTTGGAATTCAGCCATATAATTCTTCTTATACTCGATGTGCCAGCGACTTGCATTTTTACACCTTGCTCATGGTCTCCCTCTACTAAACACCCTCTCTGTCCTTTTCCCTACATGTCTGTGTCACATTTATCCTCCAAGGCCCAAATCAATTATTGGTTGGTCATTCACTACATTAGGTACTGTTTTAAATGCATTCAGTATTCAAGCCTCAAAACAACAGTATGAAGCAAGCATTATACCATTATTATCTTTGTCTTAATAATGAGGAAACGAAGCAACAGAGAAGCTAAGAGTCTTGCCTCAAATCACACAGACAGTAAACACTAGAGCTGGGATTCAAGCTGAGGGTGCGTGGCCCTAGAATCTGTGCTCTTGGCTACTATTACATATTTACTTTCTGCATGAAGCCTTTTTCTAGTTCTCCTAGGTAGAACTAATTCATTGCCTAAACATCACTTAGCATTTCCTCTATACTGGGTATTAATGTAGAAACCAGTGATACCATCATGATATACACTCGGTGTCCCAGCCATTCAGGGGCTCACAGTCTACTCGTTTACTTGTTCCCTGTTTTACGTCCTCATGCACTGAGGTTGTGCACCCCGGAGAGCACTTGCCTGTGGGTGCACCATGATGATTTGCCCACACATGTCCGCCATGAGGCTGGGCAAGAAGCTGATCGTCCTTGGTCTTTGTCCTTAGTGCTCAGTATAAAGCCCTGATACTGGAGGTCAGGAGACAGAATTCTTCAGAATCTAAATTTTTATTTAAAAGGTCAGAAAAGAATTTGGGGTAGACTTCTACCCAAAAATACTTAGAACATATAATTTAGAGGATAGGAGACTTTAAGCTTATAATGTAAATTAGAGCTTCTACCTCAAACCATTTGTTTTTGTTTTTTTTTTTTGGCCACACTGCGCGGCATGCAGGATCTTAGTTCCCCAACCAGGGATCAAACCCGTGCCTCCTGCATTGGGAGCGTGGAGTTTTAACCACTGGACCTCCAGGGAAGTCCTCAAACCATTTACTAATCATATCAGTTGGTTATGTAAAAATGCTGCCTAGGATCATTATAATCATTACCCACAAATTGCACGGGCATACTACCTTTCCCTTCTTTTATCTTTGCTTCTAACTCAACCAGATAATTAAAACAACTCTATTGGGCTTCCCTGGTGGCGCAGTGGTTGAGAGTCCGCCTGCCAATGCAGGGCACGCAGGTTCGTGCCCCGGTCCGGGAAGATCCCACATGCTGCGGAGCGGCTGGGCCCGTGAGCCATGGCCACTGAGCCTGTGTGTCCGGAGCCTGTGCTCCGCAACGGGAGAGGCCACAGCAGTGAGAGGCCCGCGTACCACAAACAAACAAACAAACAAAAATAAACAACTCTATTAAAACTACATACATGAAATCTGTTCATGAAAACTATACAGTTGGCCACCATATCTGTGGGCTTTGCATCTGCAGATTCCATCAACTGTGTCATGGATCCACAGTTGGATGAATCCGTGGATGTGAATCCATGGACTCAAAACCCATGGATATGGGGGGCCAACTGTATTCATTGCGCTCCTCCACCATTTTTTGTAAAGGACTTAAGCATCCAAGGACTTGTTATCTGTAGGGGCTCCTGGAACCAAACCGTGGCAGATATGGAGGGAGGTCTACACTGCCATTAGAAATAAGAACAGTAAATCATGCTGAAAAGCTCCTTGTTCTTCAAAAAGAAACTAAAGATCTTAGAAAATATTATTCATTAACCAGGTAAGCATTCTAACCATTCTGTCTCTGGAAAGCTGGATCTAAACGATTAAAAGACAGAAGGGTCAGAAAAGTCAGATTTTGGATTCACACTTGTGTTCGAACTACTCAGATCCCACGTGGGTAAGAGGTGGCTTGTAGACTGGATCCCAGCCATTAATCCCACTGCCTGTAACTGCTGAATACTTGAAAGAGGATTGGCCACAGAAGGAATATTGCAAAAATCTCCTCTGGGCACCAGTCCACCCCACTTTCTATGAAGAGAGGACCCAAGGCTCCATGATCTTTCACAAAGAAGGCAGAAATCAGGTCTTTGTCTGAGAACCACTTGTGTCATAACTTGGAGCAGAGAAACAAGCAACAAAGGTAGGAAGCTACCCATCCTAAATGGATTTATTAACAAAAACGAGGAGGAGGGAGTGATAAACACTGAAAAATACTGCAGTTTAGAAATCAACTTACAAACTTCCTAAGTTTTCAGTCTTTTAAAATTATACTTTATAAATATATGATATATATTAATATATACTAATTATATACTAATAATAACTAATAATCCTTTATTGTTAATTAATATACAAATAAATTTTAAAGAGGCTTGAACAACTTAAATAAGTCATTAAGGCCTAGGTAATATTGTTTTTACTTTTCCCATCTTTATTTTATCTATCTCAGTTTCCAGTTGTAAGAAGTTAAAGGTTTTGATTATTCAAATCCATGTAGTAAGAATGTATATGCAGCCAGCTCATAATGACCTCTTTACTGGATTATTCTTAAAAAGATCAATTATCGGGGCTTCCCTGGTGGCACAGTGGTTAAGAATCCGCCTCCCAATGCAGGGGACATGGGTTTGAGTCCCGGTCCGGGAAGATGCCACATACTGCGGAGCAACTAAGCCCATGCGCTGCAACTACTGAGCCCACGTCACACAACTACTGAAGCTCATGTGCCTAGAGCCCGTGCTCTGCAACAAGAGAGGTTGCCTCAATGAGAAGTCCACACAACTGCAATGAAGAGCAGCCCCCGCTCGACGCAACTAAAGAAAGCCCGCACAGAGCAACAAAGACCCAACACAACCATAAATAAGTAAATAAGTAAATAAATAAATAACTTTATTAAAAAAGAAAAAAAAAGATCAATTATCAGTCTCTTAGTCTTCCCTTGGAGAGGGCTCCTCCAAGTCTTACTGCAAACTCACTCTAACAGCAACAGAGTGAAACAGAAAGCTTAATCTCTTGCTGTATGTTTTAGCACCCAAATCCCAACCCTGATATGGATAATCACAAGTTTACTTTGATCTACTTTTTTAAAACCAAATTTGAATATCTACCCAAAAAATCCTTCCCAAACCTGCTGGCATTTGCATCTGTATTTGCCCTTTTCCAGCCGAACCACACTGTGTCATGTGCTCCTCATGGATCTGACCTTTACTTAGCAAATCCCTCTTGGACCTTGTGAGATCTTGGTTTTCAATATTCAGCTCTGCAGTTCTCAACCCGAAGCACCAACATACATGTGCTTGCTCTACCTCATCTCTGCAGACCCCAGGCTGGGCACTGGCCTCACTCAGGACTGTTTCCATGAATTATTCTTTTGACTTGGTTGACATTCTGTAGTGTAATCTTGGGAGCAAATCTATAGGGATTTATATGTTTGCTTGAGAGTTATACATTAAGTCTTTAGTAAATAAAGCAGACATAATTACAAAAGCATATCTTAAAAATTAAGTCACTCACTATCACTGGATAATTCAAACCCAATCAGCAAGTAGAGAGATTTGTTAAATCAATTTTCTGAGGTAGCCCTAATAAAAGGTAGAAGAATAAAATATAAAATTGATGTCTTTTAACTTCTTTTGTCTCTCTACTGACTTGTGTTTTTTCTACTAGATTAAGCACATTTTCCTAATAATCGGTACATTGGAGGTTAGTGCATTTTTGTTAGCTTTTTAAAGAATCTTAAGGGTTCAAAACCAAACTACCACACTTAAAACACTACTGAGCTATTGTACAGAAAGTTCAGGGAATTCTCTGGTGGTCCAGTGGTCAGGACTCCGAGCTTTCACTGCTGAGGGCGCAGGTTCAATCCCCAGTCAGGAAACTAAGATCCCGCAAGCCATGGGGCACACCCAAAAAAAAAGAAAGTTCATTCACTTCGTAAGAGTGTATTCTCACCTATAAGTACTTCAGTGACCTAAAAATAGTCCAAAGGCAGCTCTTCATCTTCTGCAGGAAAATTTGAGGTACGTGCTTTATCTTCAGAATAAGGCACAAACTTCTTAGCATGGTGCGGAAGTCCCTTCAAGATCTCCAGAAGCAAGCAGGGTCCTCAACTCTGTCCTCTTCCCCCTTCCCCAGTCTATTCCCCAGCCTTCCTAAATCACCTGCCTTTCCCAGAAAATGTCACATGTCCTTCTTTTTTTAAATTTATTTATTTATTTATTTATTTATTTATTTTTGGCTGCACTGGGTCTTCGTTGCTATGCGCGGGCTTTCTCTAGTTGCGGTGCGTGGATTTCTCATTGCGGTGGCTTCTCTTGTTGCAGAGCATGGGCTCTAGAGTGCAGGCTCAGTAGTTGTGTCTCATGGGCTCTAGAGCGCAAGCTCAGTAGTTGTGGCGCACAGGCTTAGTTGCTCTGCAGCATGCGGGGGAGCTTCCCGGACCAAGGCTGGAACCCGTGTCCCCTGCATTGGCAGGTGGATTCTTAACCACTGCGCCACCAAGGAAACCCACATGTCCTTCTATCTTGTAGTTTACGCTGCCCCAAATCCACTCCTGTCCATTTGCCTGGCCACCTCCCTGTCTTCCATCAGGTTACCTCTTAGACTTCCCTTTTCTCAGGTTGTCTAAGCTTCTTGGAGAACCCTCAGAGAGATGCCTGCGTGGTCTTCTTCCCCGGGAATCAGTGTTTCTTGTTCACCACTCACTTTCTGAGCCTGGAAAAGTGCCTGCCACATCCAGGTACCTGTCAGACACCTGATAAATGAACCAAGGAACCTTCAAACCCAGGGCGTGAGAAACAACTTCCTAAAATGTGTTGTGAGACTCACCTGCTTCCGCATCACATCTGTAGCCTGCATGATGTAGCAAGGAGGCAGTCCGTGGCTTCTGGCCAGAATGATGGCCTGCTCCAGGGTCACGCTCAGGGTGCACCTGCGGGCAAAGGCAAGGGCAAGTCAGACTCCACCGGTTCCCGTTAAGCTCTTCAAGACATCTGGGGCTGCTAATGAAGGGTGGAACAGTATGCCTCCTGGGAGAAGTACTCATTTTTCCCTGGGTATCTCCCACGTACTCATGAGGTACCCATGTTAATAAACTTCTGTCGTTTTCCTCTTGGTCATCTGTCTTTTGTTGCAGGAATCTCAACTGAGAAGTCAGAAGAGTAGAGGAAAAATTATTTTTCCTCTCCCACATGAATTTCAAAATCAAATAGCACCAGCCAAGTTCAAAACAACTGGACAATAGACCAGTGATTTTTCTACACAGAACACCTGTTTAAAAATAGATTACAGAGGTACACTGCTGGGGTCCTAAATTAAGTATTTAAGTTGAAAACAAACCCATAATGAACTCTGTTGAGGAGAGAGTTTATACACAGAAAATTAAGTAAGCAGAATTATAATAAATTTTATCGTCAGATATGAATCTTTACTGGTATTTCACGTAATTTAAAAGAAATGACTTACTAATATCTTTCATTCATGTTTACATATTCACAGTCAATAGAATTATACTGATTTATACCCAATATCTTAGAAAAAAGTGAAATTAATATTCACTAAGGTCAGAATTTTTTTTTAAAAGTGTGTTTCTTGGACCCAATCCAAAAGACTAACATTTTGAAAAGGAAATTTTAATGAGTTATTCAGCAATGTGGTGCCCAGAGCAGCCCGAAAGGAAATCCAGAATTCAGCACCCAAATTCAGTGATTGGTGAGCCTTGGTCCTCCTTCCTTTTAGGGCACTTCTTCCACATTTTTCTCTATAGCAACTCATAGGGAGCTAAGAACCCTCTACATTTGATAATATTTTCAGGTGCTGGTCTCTGAATTGTTTTTTTAGGGGTACCTTCTGCATACATTCCATAAAAATGTTCGTTACTTTTTTTTAGATGTTTTGCCTAACATCTATATTAGTGGATTTTGTTTCACTTCATTTTTCAATTTATTAGTATTTTGATTGTTTTTTCTCCATTTTTGCAATGACCTCTCTGTGGTTCGGCATTTTACAAATGTATTTTTCTAGATCTGTTTAGTTTTTCCCTACAAATGAAAGTTCTACAGTGCAATTATATATGAGGAATGTCGAACTCATTTATCCCTGGTTGTGAGGCTGTACCACAGAAGCCCAGTACACCTGGCAGATTCAGACACTGATGACTTGCAGGAAAGAGAAACGGATTTAAAACATTACTGCTGTAATTTTAGAAAGAACCTGACAAAATGCAACTTTATTATTACAATAATTGCATTCTAAGGAGAAACACGATCAGTTACATTGGCTGTTAAATGATGTGAAAAGCAGCTTCCTCGTTAACATTAACAGAGAACTCTTTAGAAAGCATTAAGAACACATATTCACATGGGCTAAAGTTTTATAATTAACTTCTAGTAGTATACGATGTTTATAAATACTTAATGTAGGAGTCTGACAATAATATAAAATTGTATATTACATGTACCTGCATGCATATGCCAATGCAAGTCAAGAGCTATAACTGACAGTTCATGTTCAAAAAATATCAAATTTTTACAAAGCATTTAATTGTCAAGCTAACTCAACACACCATAACCTTTTTCTCCTCCTTAAGGTCTCCTCTAGTCCAATTTTAAGTCCTTACTGATCCTAACATTTTAATCAATAATGCTCATGACACCAGCTGAATGAAGCTAAGAAAAAAATCTTGATCTTTTTCTAATCATACTGAAATATGTCTCTGCTTCCTGATGAAGCCTCACTTGCCCTCATCAACTTAACAACAAACACTTACTCATTGTGAAGGACCTTGAACAGGAAGCCTGTAATTTTTATCCATTTTCTTAACCTTTTTAAACTGATTTATTTCTCTCTACTTCAAGCTGTAGTAAACAGCAGTACAGCAGCAAATTATCTGCCAGAGACTTTAAGAGATTTTACTGTAATCTCCTGATCCATCAACGTGGCCCGTAACATGCTCTCGGACAGGGTACCTCCAAGTGTCACACCTTTAGAACCAATCACAAGTACATCATCTAATAGAAAAATCTAGCTTAAAATGGATACATAAGTTTTATTTCACCAGCATAGCAAGAGAAGATGGCTTCGTCTATACTTGCCTTTTTGTACTAACCATTGTGTATATTCCAATTAGGTCCCACCATTAATTTGAAATTTTTAAAAAGTGAAAAAATTTAAAAGAGACAGCCAGGTCAATGAGAGAAATATTGCCTATTCGATTCACAGTTGATTTATCCAATGGAGGCCTAGTTTTTCCATTGCAGCATCACAGAGTTCCATTCTCCTAAATTAAACATGTGGAAGAGCGCCAGCACTAAGCCCACAACTCTGCTTCCAACATATCATTACTTGCCTCATAGCTTTTTTTTTTTTTTTTGCGGTAGGCAGGCCTCTCACTGTTGTGGCCTCTCCCGTTGCAGAGCACAGGCTCCGGACGCACAGGCTCAATGGCCATGGCTCACGGGCCCAGCCGCTCCGCGGCATGTGGGATCTTCCCGGACCGGGGCACAAATCCGTGTCCCCTGCATCGGCAGGCGGACTCTCAACCACTGCGCCACCAGGGAAGCCCGCACCTGGTTTTTTGATGGTGCATAAATGTATACTCAGAGTCAGGCTTTACAAGGGATCATTTGATTTTATAGGTACTTCTCTGATTACCAGTGAGACTGTTCTGCTAATTCTGGGCAAGAGAATGAAGGAAACAGACCAAAGGCCAGGAATCCTAAGCAAATCCCATTCCATACGAGATTTCTTATCTGACCTGCGAATTTCCTTTCTAGAACTATCTCTGTTCTCACATTAGGCAGTTAAATTAAAATTTAAATAAATCTACATTTTTACTCCGTCCTGGAAAATACGGGCTCTCAGTTGTTCAGCTCCTTCTAGCTGCAATATCATTTTAAAAATTTAGACAATTCTTTCTCTCGGAGTCACAAAAATGAAAAAGTAAAATAAAGGTCACAGTGTAGAATTTGTCCTTCATAAAAAGGCAAATATAACATATACACTGAGGAAAGTTGTTCCATGATTTTAGTAATAAGACATCCCAAGTAACAGCTCTGCTTAGGGTATACTCCTGAGAACGTGTACTTGACAGGGCTGCAAAATTATGCAGAAATTGTGCATTTCCTCATAGAAAGAAAAAAGGAAAGGGTCAATACACCTGTGCTTATAATGAATAAATCTTCTTGACATATTTCATATTAAAAATAGATCCCACATCACTCAGGGATTTCGCATAGTTTTAATATGATAAATGTAACCTGTGGCCAATGGGTCCAATTTAATTTGAAAAGCACTTTGATTTAGCAATGCTATGGAAGAGTCACAAAGAGGTAACTTTCTATTCATCCACTCATTCAACAAATATTTTTGAGTGTCTACTTTGTAACGACAAGTACCATTAAGTGCTGGCAGAAGTAATTTACTTTCAAGCTAAAATCGTTGCGCTTCGGAGTCCCTTTTTCACAGGATCCCTAGCAACCTGTTCACATAGTCATAAGCTTTTACAAATTTGCAAGAGCCAAATGTTTTGACTGCAAATGGTTATGACTGCTGTCTTTTTATGTCCCAGCTTTCCTCTGTCACGTTCTGCAATGTTCCAATGGCCACAGTTCTTTCTGGAACTGAGCTAAAGGCAGTAGAATTAGGGATCCATTTAGGCTAGGTTTACTGGGACCTACGGATATGATGCACAGTCACTTATAGTTAGGTTATTACAATATCCTAGTGTAGGAATGGACTCCAGAGTATTCCCCCTGTGCATTGTACAGACTCACCCAAGGTTGAAGAGGACGTGCAGGGCCCAAGGCTGTAATGCAATGTGTTCATATCCCGGTGCACCCAGGACTCAGTGTGGTGCAGGAGAAACAAGGTTGGAATGTATAGAGCCAGACGCTACTCTGTGGAATATTCTTCCATACATTATGGTCCTCATGCTAAAGAACCTTCTGGAGGTTTTCATATTTGACAATTTTTAAACTTAAAATAATGTTGATGTTGGAATGTGTTGTCAATTCTTCCGTAAGATTATGATGTTATTAGATTATGATAATTACATGAAGTTCACGACAAACTTTCACCAACATCTCCTTTATAAATTGGGGTTTGGTTGAAATAGAGTTCACATGACTATCATTTGGCACTTGATAATATGATTCTCTGTGATTTTTATTTCATATGTTTGTCCCAACTGATCCTAGAACATCCGGTATCAACTTTATTTTGTGTCGAACTGTAGAGCTTAGGGTCAGGAAAAGCATGTGAAATGGTCTCCTGTTTGCCAGTCCTATTTCTCGATGCCAGGGGGCTGCAATGAGCAATAACCAACACCCACTCCCTCCCTCCCTCAACTCAGTCTCACTGGAGAGACAAAGCTTAGTTCTCCTAAATTAGTTTAAATGCAACATATTGTATTTCAACCATTTATTAACTCATATCTATTATACTACATTCAGTTCACTTTTAAGACTTCAATTCTTATTTGAAGCAGGTTATGTGTTAATCTTTTTATAAAAACATGGTAATCTTTTCCTTTAAGATGACTCATCACATTTCTATAATAAATCAGATAAAAGATTCTCCAAACCCGAGGACCTTCTACATATTTGGTCATTTACCATGATCACAAAAACACCAGTTTTACTTTAATTACAATTTAAAACCTCCAGAGTTCTAAAGCCTCATTTAATGTTGATTCGAACGGTACTAAAAAGGAAGCCAATCTCCCAAGGGTTGAAGTGCATCAAATTGAACACTTGGGGAGATGCATCATCCCTTTCGGGCCACCAGGGTGATGCAGTAACTCACAGAGAAACTGACATGGCAAACCAGAACAACGGTATGTTTATGGCTTTGCACTGTGGATTTCTTTGCTGACTTTCAGCATGTTCACTGCCGGGAACTCTGATGTTTTGCCTGGCAGCTAACCATATTGTTCTCTCTTGGGTGGTCCCAAACTTTGTTATTACTAGTGGAGGAGGGGCATTGAGATTCTAATTATAAACTGACACCTTAAATGAAACACATGAAAAACTAGTGTAATGAGGATCTCTGAATTTGTAGCCACAATAATTTGCCTTAAATTCACATTATGTAGATGTTGAAGTGAAAAACAAAAAAAACTTAAAAGGTAATTAAAGAGAGAAAAATGCAATCTTTCGCAAGGGATACTTTGCTTTTATTTCTCCATATTTTAAAAATTGAGAATGAGACTGAATATTACTTTGCAAATTTCTATTGTATCCCTCAATAATGTTACATACTCAATTACCACTAAAAACTGTGCCCCAAAACAAACCCCACTGGAGCCACTGAATTTAGGGATACATGTTTCAACTTAAAAGGTTACTTGAGCAGTGATTTTTTCACTCTTTTGTGCCATAACAGAATTGAGGCACTTGGATAAGTTATGTTCATTTTTTTGTGTGTGTGCTAGCACAGTATAATTAGCAGGATAATTTCCTGTTAGAAAAATATGATAAATGGAAGACACACACCCACAGTTGAAAGGCATATGTTGGGGTTTCTGAGTTTAAAGGACCATATGCCAAACAATGGTTTGTTTTTTTTTTCTTGCGGTACGTGGGCCTCTCACTGCTGTGGCCTCTCCCGTTGTGGAGCGCAGGCTCAGCTGCCATGGCTCACGGGCCCAGCCGCTCCGCGGCATGTGGGATCCTCCCGGACCGGGGCACGAACCCGTGTCCCCCGCATCGGCAGGCGGACTCTCAACCACTGCGCCACCAGAGAAGCCCCAAACAATGGTTTTGATCTGCTCTGGAAAAGGCAACATTAGACATGTCCCCTAACAATCTATATAAACTGGCTAAATATTTCAATATTTACTTCAATATTTCATTTGGAATTATTTGCATTCATATACAGGTTAATTTGATTTTGTGCTAGATGAATATAAAGTGAAATAATTATTTAACCATTCTGAAATCAGTGAGTTTTGCCCCAATGTAGAATTCCACCCAATGATCAGAGTCTTCATTTTGTTTTTTAGCTCCGGATTTCCATGTGTATTGCCTCATTTTCACCACCCTTTCTAACTGTGATACTGCCTTTAGTCACAAAAATAAGAGGGAAAAAATTCCCTTAGGGAAAATGCATGGCTCAGAATCTATGTATAAAGACAGTCTGAAGACCCTATTCTTTGATGACATTCTTCCCATGAATTATTTGTCTTGATATAGTTGCAGCTGTTTATATTTAGAATCTTACAGATTTAGATCTTAAAACGTACAATCAATTTCCCCGTATTCTATGACAGTCTTTTTTGCTCCTTTAATTAAAAGCCAGGTCCATTATCCTTGTTCAAGTGACTGTCACTAGTAAGTTATTAGGAATCTAATTAGCCGTGGTTCTCCAGGATACTTTATTAAGCTGAAGTTACCTGGGCAGCTTCAAAGTTTGGAGAGGATAATAATGACTATTTCAATCCCAAGAGAGCGAAGTAGGTGAAATAAGCTGGAATATCGGCAGATACTACTGCTATTTGCCCACCACTCTTTCATACCCAGCTTTTTACGACAGATGGAAGATCCTGTGATCACCTGGTCTTATGCACTCTGCAGCATCATCTGAACTTCAGTCCTACAGAGCCTAAGGCAAACTAGTTTCAACAATCTTTGAACTAAAGACACATTTTCTCCCTGTTGGAAAAAATGTAAATGATTCTGCTCAGTTTCCAAATATTTTTACTTCTTCCTTGTGCTTTTCTCATAATCCCATTTAATCAGACAGTAAAAACAAACAGTTGTAGGAAATATCTGAGTTAGAGATTCTCCATTAACATTTTTTAAATCTAATCTAAATGTTAAACTTCTTGAAATGTGCTACCAAGTTACTATAATTTAAAGTGTCTGATGAGTTAGTTCTTAGAAACATTGTTTAAAAGACACTGTGTAGTAATGTGTAGTAATGGGTATAGTAAGTATAGTGCAATCCCAGATCCTCATATATATATATATTTTTTTGCGGTACGCGGGCCTCTCACTGTTGTGGCCTCTCCCGTTGCGGAGCACAGGCTCCGGATGCGCAGGCTCAGCGGCCATGGCTCACGGGCCCAGCCGCTCCGCGGCACGTGGGATCTTCCCGGACCGGGGCACGAACCCGCGTCCCCTGCATCGGCAGGTGGACTCTCAACCACTGCGCCACCAGGGAAGCCCCAGATCCTCATATTTACTGATTTTTAAATGTTAAGTGCCAGCATTCAAAGAAATAAGAAAGTTGTTAGAAGAAATAAGATGCAGAAATTATCTAATTCCTTAAAGGTGTATTGTGCGATATTTCTAGTGTCTTCAACCTTCCCATTTTTGCAAAGCCTTCCCAAGGGAAGATGTGGTCGAGATTAAAATTATTGCTTTCCTAAAATCTTTGTCTAGTCTTTTATGATGACCCCCTGTTTCACCTCCAGACTGAAATACAAGCTTCCAAGCCGTTCAAACCAAACTCATCAATTACAAGAGATTAACGTATGTGCGGCAGGTCCACGTGCTAATATACCTACTCTAGTACCTTTCACACTTATTAATTTCATATTTCTTACTATCCCTCAAACCTCTCCTCTCTGGCCGCTCTGCTAATATCAACTCTTTGCCTAGATTGGTGCAACCTGGCTCAGGCTCTTCTTGTCTTGCCTCTTCCCACTATTCATCAAAGGTGATCTTTTAAAAATGCAGATGGCTTTCCATTGCGTAACTTGAAATACAAAGTCTTCACAATATGGTCTCTGATTTTCCTTACTTCTACTCCATGCTTCAACTATACTGTTCACAGTTCTCTGAAGTCACCTCCTCTCAGTTCTCATATGCTGCTCTCTTCCTGATATGATCTCAGATGCCCTGCTTTGGGTCACATATCATGCCTCTGGTCATGCTATACTTGTCTGAAAGGTGTAGGGATGAAGAATACGGGCATTAGAGGCAAACTTCCTAAGCTGGATCTTAAATTTGCTAATAAACTCCATGACTCTGGGCAAGTAACTTAAGCTACTGACACTGTTTCCTCATCTGTAACTTGAGTTTAATGATAGTACGCACCTCAGAGTGTTGTTTTCAGGATTACAGGAAATAATTCATATATAGTACTTAGCACAGGACATAGCATGTAGTACATTCTCAACAAATGTTAGCAATTTTCATTAATATTACTACACCACCACCAATAGGCCAGACTAGTGTCTGTACTGATTGTAACCTTCCTAGACCCTAGCATACTTCCCAGGATTAAGTAAGCATTCAATATACAGTTATTGAAAAGAAATGACATGAATTCCTAATTCATGCCAACAGTATTATACGTAACTCCTAAAAGATACAATTCATTTCTTTATACTCTGCATTTGCCATCTATGTGTTCAAGAAGTGTTCACTTATTAAATAAATTTGGTAAAGTAATAAATGAACTGTAGAGACAATAGATTTTAGTCAAAGAACAACCACAGCTTCCCCTACAACTTCTAAACGGTATATAGCTTTTCTTTCATGAACAATGACTTGCATTTCCCTTTCTCAGGATTTAATTACTGCTCGTACCACGGCTTCTGATGAACAACTCTCGATGAGTTTTGTTAATGATTGGGAATTATGTATTATAATATACTGATTCATTATTCTTACATTAATTCTATTAATTAACACTTATTCGCTCATCAAAATGGTCTATGTATCATTTACCTATTTTCCAGGTTCAGAAGAATACATTTGGAACCCTTGCAGAATCAATTCTTTAACACTGTCAAAATGACATGTTATATATGCTTCCCCTCTCCTGTAGTTTCAAAACCATGTGTTCATTTCTTTGAGTCACTTCATGAAAAACCCAATCCTTTGGCTCTCTTTCTCCTATTGTCCATATTAAAGTAAACTGGTGCTACACAGTATGGCTGGCTGGCTTCCCAATGTGGTCCCCTTGTCAAGACCTCAGAATTGCTGGGAGAGCAAGGACCTCTCACTACCCTAGTTTGGGGTAGCGCAGTGCATGCCCCAGAGCAGTGCTCCACAAATAACTCCTCTGTCCTTCAATGAATGAATGCACAAATGCCAGAACCTGATTCTTTCCAAGTCCTAAATATCTGTTGTTATTCTAACACATACTCTTGATTTTTGACACGAGGGAAGAAGACTTCCTGTCCTTGAATTCAAGGGGATCCCGTTCTGCTGTTCTTGAACAACTTTCTACAAGCTATCAATGGAGGATTCTAAAAATAAGCTCTAACAGGGTCCAGTGCTTTGTGTATTCTACTTCTTATAGGTCAGAGGAGTGAATTCATATTTTTCATACTCTTCTTACATCCTATCGTGACTCATCACTGTGATTTCTCCAGCTTTACTGAGGTATAATTGACATGTAACATTGTGTTGGTTAAAGTTGTGTATATTTGACTTGATACACTTACATGGTGCAAGACGATTACCACTATAGTTAGCTAACACCTCCATCACATAATTACCACTTCTTTTTTGTGGTTGAGAACAGTTAAGATCTACTCTCTTAGCAA
This sequence comes from Pseudorca crassidens, assembly GCF_039906515.1. Taxonomy (NCBI): domain Eukaryota; kingdom Metazoa; phylum Chordata; class Mammalia; order Artiodactyla; family Delphinidae; genus Pseudorca; species Pseudorca crassidens. The sequence goes on from NC_090312.1 coordinate 72,054,533, forward strand.
CCACTGTGATTTTGTTTTACATACAAAGGTTTCCCTATTTTATTTTATTTTCCCTTTACATAGAAAAGGTTTCCCTATTTTAGTAGGTATGATCTAGTCATTTTAAACAGATGCATTTCATATTTCTACCTCTGCAATGAGAAGATGGATTCACCATCAGAAACACAGATGAAGATAGAAACAACTGAGTGTACACTATTGCCAGGTCCTGCAGTAGATGTTTTCACATATGTTACTCACTTAATCCTCATGCCACCTTTTGCAAAAAGAAATTCTTATTCCCATTCCACCAATAAATCTCTGAGAGACCATGAAGGAATCATGGTCACACAGTAAGTAACAGGATTCAAAACCAGTTTTCTAATTCAAAATCCAGAGCTCTTTCCATTATTCCAAAATCACATCACATAGATCACTGCTTTTAGAGAATCCCAACTCCCCACATCCCTAATTCAACAGTCCCAATCCTGGTCTCAGCATTGCATGCCAAATGCAGTGTTTTGGTAGAGACTAATGCAGCCAGACCAAACGACTTCACTACGAATGTAGACCTCATCGTACTGAAATGTGTTCATGATTAAAAAGAAACTAGATTTGAAACCTGCTGAACAATTCTATCGATTTAAAGCAATCACGAAGTAAAAATAAACTGAAGGAAGACTGCGTTCCTTCTCTACTACAGATGTGCATTTTTCTATATAAAATGCACTGTGCTGGGTAAGGCATGTTCATTCCTGCAGTGATCTCATTTATTCTGGTTTCTAATTACTTCTAACTACTGAGCACAGGGCACCACTGTGAAAAGTATACTGGCAACTAGAAGGAAGCGCCCGATTGAAGAAACTAATTGTTTACTGTTGCAGGGTTTTATTTTCCCTGCCTCCTTTTATTACCTCACACGGAGGAAGAACTATACGTCTGAGGGCTAAGGCAGTATGTTAAATAGGAATCAATGCCGAAGTGCTGCTATGGCTCAACACAGGCAGAGTGTCTGCACAATTCATATGGAAAGGACCTCTGCTGATCTATTGGTCCTGCCCAACTTGGTCACCCTGAGCAATGCGTTTGTGATAAGTGAAAAGCTTGAGAAAACTGCCACCAGCCAGCCCAATACCTCTGTCCTTGTTCCCCTATAACAGAGAAGGCACTTTTCTTAATGAAACATGGAAATACTCTTACGTGAAAAAAGGGCCAACAGTTATTTGTTTTCAAAAATACAGAATTCACTTAGAGACACATATGCATGGATAATAAAATATTAAATATTTACATTCTCCCTTTAGGAGAATTTGAATGGCGGTCTAACAATAAGTGCAATCTAAAAGCCAGTGATCCTTCAGGCAAGTTTCCAGTACATTTTATAGACATAACTTCCGGGTGTCTATTGATAATTTCAACATTATTATTTGACTCCTGTCAAAGAGACAGTACTGATGAGATCTTCCCATGACTGTACTAACTCCTATGTCTCATAGTCTGGAGCTGAAAGACAGGGGTTAATGAGTATTTGAAAAAAATAGCAAAGAGATGGCAAGCAGAGATGGGCACCATGGAAAACAACTGAACACAATGGAAAAGCAATGGGCAACAGCTGGAGAGAGATCCTGGCAGCAGCAGCAGAGTCAAATTGAATACGTGGTTCACTCCGTATATCTTAAGGCAAAAAATAAATCACATGTAAGGGGCACATTTTCAGCATTGCACAGGGAATTAGCCATGAAATTCCCATTAAAGATAACAGGACTTTCTACTGCAACTTTCAACACATTCTCGGAAAGTTCTCAGTGTCTAGCTTTAAACCTAGGCTTCAAAAACATTGCACATCCCTCATTCTCCTCTCTTCAAGCACATTAGGGTGTGTTTTTCTTTGACACGTTTCATTGCTGAGGTGAGCACAGAGGTAACTGAAGACCTTCGGGGATGGGTAATTGAGCATTGAGGGGCTAGAGGAGGTATTTGCTCGGCTGAAAATGCGTATGAATGTGAAACATCTGTGTGTAAGGTAGGACTCTACCACTGTCACCAGGTTTGAATCTGCTCCTCTGCATTTTAAATTCTTCAGCCTGGACTCTTTCACCAATTGATTTTATTTCTGTTTCATGTTTTTGGAACTTAACTGAATAGGTCGGGTACCTATCCCAGCTACTCGAAGTTCCTCAACACTCCCTCTCTAGTTCGTCTTTTCTCTTGGCTGTCTGACTTTTGTCCTTACTCCTTGTAGGTTCTCTGATGACACCAATACTTAAGGGGTGTCCAGTATGCGATTTTCATCTGTTTCCCCCATCCTTTGACATTGTACCATAATTGTTTTCTCTTTGACCTGTTTATCCAAGATACTAAATAGATTTGTTTGAATATTTTTCACTCCTTTCTCGTGGATCCTACAGTGTTTTATTCTGAGGCTCCACGGGTGCACAGAGGACAGGGCAGTGGAGAACCAGGGAATATTAATACTCTCTTTACTCTCCCTGGTGATTTTTTTCTCACCTTCCACAACGGGCAGCCAATTATTCTTTGCTTACACTTCTGTGCCTTTTCCTGGAATATCTCTTCCCTGCTCCTAACACCTGGTTTGTTCCCAGAAAATTCCTAGCAGTGTTTTTCCATTACCCCTTGAGATTACATATATATGTTATTATTTATTGTTATTATATCCATTTGTACTCATATATACTTCTAGCCCTTGCTGACTATGAATCCATCAAAGTACATCCCCATATAGGTACGTTGTGAGCATCTAAAGCTGAACATGTAACAGATTAATTCAACATTCCTCTCCCCAGTCCCCTCAAAGACAAATGCATGTTCCCCCCCACACACCGTGGCATCTTCCCTCTCCCAATCTTTCCCAGCTGGAATCATCAGAAACTCTCCCTCTCCCATGCTCTCTATTCCTCACCAGTTCATCTAGTTCTGTTTACTGCCTTTTCATATCTTTCACATCTGTCTTTTCCCTTCTAACCTCTGTGCCAATACCTTAGTTTTGTATCTCATCATGTCACTGTACTCCTGTAAAATCCTAGCTGTCTCCCTGCCTCCATCCTTGTCCCATCATAGACCATGGTAGTGATCTTTATTTTTAAAATATTTTTTAAAACATCTAATCATGTTATTCTTTTGCTGAAAACCTTTCATTGGCTTCCCAGGGCCTCTAGGAGGGAGTCCCAAACCCTTAACCCAGCAGGCAGGGCCGTCCATGCTCCAATTCCTGTCTTTCTTGCTCCTTTCTTCTCATTTCACCGCCCAGAAACAGCCAGCTCTTTCTTGTGACCTCCAGCCCCGTCGTACGCTATTTCACACCTCGATATTGTATTTTCATACTATTCCTTTACACGGAACGTCCTTCTCCATTTCCGTCACCTGGTAAACACTACTCATGCTTTAAAACCTATAACAGGTGTTACATTCCATCCTTCCTGCTTAACAGGATTTAAATCTCACTCCTCGGTATTCCTCCCCAGGATGTTAGATGACCTATTGCCAATTTAAAATTAACATCTTAGAGGTAAAAATTGCTGCTTCCTCCCTTCAACTTCCTCCACGCCACCTGCTCTCCTGCTCTAGGTCACAGAGAAAAAGAGGCGATTCGGAAAGTGCTGGCAGACGAACCAGTTATATTGGAGAGATACCCATATTTCTTGGCTTATGTCGTCTATTACAGCACTTATAAACCCACTAGCATTGAAGCCCTCAGGAAGAGATCCTAGAGAATGACTGGAATTTTACTTTGCTTTAAATATCATTTTGCAGGTTTAGGAAAAACAATAACTTCAGTTTCTTTAAAAGAAAATTTGAAGAATCATGCCCTATTTAACGCTTTTGAAAGTCAATTCTATGAATACATGTATCACTTTTAAATAGCTACATTTTAAAAATGTAAATACTTAAATTTTACTAATATAATAGTAAAATTGAGTTTTGCAAAAACATGAAATATCACTCCAAATTACATATTTAGATTATTTTATCAAGGTATGTTTAATGTGCCTAGAATTTTCCAATCTTAATGATAGGAGGTAATAATGTATAAGCTCTGGCTTTATATGTACTTAAATTAAAGCATGTCTGGCCCATGATTACTGGCTGGCAGAACTAGAAACCATTGCAATAAGAAGTGACTCTCATTATTACTGTGTTATTCTTCTTTCATAGTAAACTAATGAAAACAACGAACATTTTAAAATAGAATAATTTAATGCACTAAATCAAGATTCATATCAATTGCAAAGAAAAATCTAAGGAAGAAAACAAATATATATGTAAATCTGGCCATCTACCTCTTCAGAGTAAAGAACTTTTATAAAAGATAATGAAACAAGGTAAAAGAGTAAAACTTATATTTGAAATATTTGATTTCTTCCCATAATTTTAAGGGAATAACCTTATTTATCTGTTTGTTTAAATTAACATAAATCGTGGAGTTTTATTTGCCTACTTTACAACTCAGTATAATTTGAAAATCTGCGTTTACTTTTCTTTTTTTCCCCCAGCTTTACTGAGGTATAACTGACAATTAAATATGGTATAAATTTAAAGTATACAACCTGTTGATGTGATATACATACACATTGTGAAATATTCATCACAATCAAGCTAATTAACATATCCATCACCTCACATAGTTACCATTGTGTTTTTCTTTTCTTTTTTGGTGGTGAAAACACTTAAGATCCACCCTCCCAGGGCTTCCCTGGTGGCACAGTAGTTGGGAGTCCGCCTGCCGATGCAGGGGACGCGGGTTCGTGCCCCGGTCCGGGAAGATCCCGCGTGCCGCGGAGCGGCTGGACCCGGGAGCCATGGCCGCTGGGCCTGCGCGTCTGGAGCCTGTGCTCCTCAACGGGAGAGGCCACAGCAGTGAGAGGCCCGCGTACTGCCAAAAAAAAAAAAAAAAAAAAAAAGATCCACCCTCCTAGCAAATGTCAAGTATATCATACAGTATTATTAAGTATAATTGCATTGTTGTTATGTCACATCTCCGGAATTATTCACTTTGCATAACTGAAACTTTGTACCCTTTGACCAGTTGTCTCCCAGTTTTCCCCTTCTCCCAGCCCCTGGTAACCACAATTCTATTCTCTGCTTCTATGAGTTTGGCAGAGTCATTAAGATTTATACTTATGGCATGAGTAGGATATATTCTTTCTCCCAGAGCCCCATTATTATAGCATCTTATTTTTTCTCTTCTAAAGATTAGTGCACAATTTTATATTTTCATTTTTGAGGTTTTTTTGGTTTTCATTCATAATGATTTTATTAGATATCTAACAAATGAGAATGGTTGCATTGATCATCATCAAATTATAACTGTTAAAGAAAAATAATCAAAACTGCAGCCATATCTAATAACAATTTTAAACACCACCTCTGTCATTGCTACTACTACCTTTATATAAAAGAAGTGTTTTGGACTAATGTGTTTCAGATTCCTGACTATACGAGCATAATTTTAGGACTTCTTATTGCAAATGTCCAGTATCCTGGCATCATGAGTTAGCAGTTTCTTTTGTTCTATTTAGCCATCTTTCTGGAGATTTAAAATTCAAGATTTCCACTAATCTTGCTGCTAATCTTCCAAGTCATTTTTGGACAGAAAAATAAATGGATACATTTCAAACCTACATTTGCTTATTGCAGTAATTTATTTTTGCCCTCCCATACCTGGAGTCTAACCTACACATGGAAATCCCCGGAGTAAATCCACTCCTCTTACTTGATGTGTTTTTGGCTGCACAGTGGAGAAAGATGCAGCTTCATCGTCTGCCCTGTTAGGACTCTCATTACCTAAGCCAGGTTACCTTGAGTGCTCTCCTTTTATAAGATTCTGCATTTCCTTAATCTGGGCCTATCTGTCAATTTGTCCTTTGATGCCACGGTGATGACAGAATAAAATATTGCTAAGAAAGGGTCCTTAAATGTCAAACAAAAGTGGTTTTTAAAATTGTTAATTGATAGTTACCTAAAAACTGTTTTTTTTAATTGCTTATATGAACCAAGAATCACTACACTGCTTCATTTGAAATGAAAACTGTTTCATTAACCAAACTGGTAATACGTATTTCCCTTTAGCTGTTTTTATATTTTAACTCCTGGATCTCAGTTTTCTAACAAACGCTTATAATCATACTTTGGGTCCTATACTATGGTCACATGATAGGTTTTGTAAGTTTCTGCTGGAAGAGGGATGATTCTGAGAATTCAACCACCCTCTGCCATCCTGTCCAATGTGAAAAAATGTCTCAATTTCTAAATAACCAACTAAGAAGTGCATTTTGGAAATATACCCTTTTAAGTTGGAAACTTCATATTATATAGTTTATTAGTCCCTAAATTTTTATATATGTTAAAATGAGTTTCCACAATGTATAAAAGGAAAAGCAGTCTAACGCTGGAATACATAGATGGCAGCCAACTTGATGCTCATCATCATTATGCTTTTCAATAATGAGAACAGGCTGACCTTGCCACGGACTGTTTCCTCCTCACACCTGTGTGGGGTTCAAAACAAGTGATTATGATGCTGCTGTTACAGGTGCTGGTGAACCCCTGACACAGTGAGCCCCTCCTGACGCTGCTGTTCACATCCCTCACTGGTGACTGAACACCAAGTATGTTAGCTAATGCAGGGCCTTGTTTCCTGGAAGAGATTCATCCTCACAACAAAACATAAAGATAAAAGGGAATTTATGTGTACAGATCTCCAAGGTTTTGATACTAAGACATCACAGGTGAGTCAGACGTGAGGCCTGTGTTCAAATCACCCCACCTTCCTGCAGGACCATCCCAGGACTCCGACACTGCTGAAAATCCATTATTAACAGGTACAAAGAGTACGTGTACAAAAAGTCCCTGGAACAGGTCCTTAAAGGGAAACACTGTGATTCCAGATTCCTTGCTCTCACTAGAAATTTTCTTGACATAACCTTTCAGGTAGCCTCTGGAAATGTCCACCTACTGTTTCCACTGGGGAAGGAAGCAGAAGCAAATGTAGTGCGAGGAATATGGCATCTCTGTTTTTGGATGCGGTAAGACTCATGCTTAGGCTTTACAACATTTGCGGTATGCTGATTCATACCAGTTAAAGGAAAACAGTTGGCTATTAGGCAGGGATGGGAATAAAGAAGCAAAACAAAACGAAATACCGCAGTGAGTGGAAGGATGCTGCAGTAGGAAATAAAAGGGAAATTTAGAACCCATGTGGCATGCTTGTGGGTCTGCAGCAAATAACTGCATGGAACAAAAGAGAACGTTAAAAGCCACAGTGCTGATTCAATACTTTACAAACTTTCAAACTGGCAAAAAATAATTTTGCCTAAAAAGCAGATATATGGACAATATAAAGCATGACTCTTTGTGGGAAAGAAAATTCAAAGGATATTCAAATGTTTGTATTTGCTAATCAAAGAAGTATAAATTAAAGCACTGAGGAAATACAATATCGTTGTACACCTGGTAGAGAAGCACAATAGATAAATGGGTTCTAACACCCTCTGAAGACAAGGTAAAGATGGCAAACAACTATCTAACCTTCTGTTGGGTTTTTACAAGGACAATCCTTTTGGAAACTTAAATAATAATATATTAACCAAAGAGGTTTAAGCTCTTTGACACACTAATTGTATCTGGAGGATATTTTTGTTTACTTTTAGCTTAGTGGAAAATAAAATTGAAATCTGAACAGCTACATAAAGATGTCTCTCTGCATTAAGGGCAGTAGAGAAAGAAGATAAACCACTAAATTAACAGTTTAGTAAACTGTGGTGTATCAAGTGGCTAGAATATTATGTAGCAAATAAAAGTGATCACGGGAAAGTCTGTGTGGACATTTTAGATAGATGATAGACAGGTAGATAGGTAAATAGATACTATGAGCGTAAAGCAGATTATTAAACTATACTAATAAAACTATGATCAGATGTATGTTGTTTGATAGAAGGTGCAAGAGATGATTCAAAATGAAAATGAAAGAAGGCAGGTCAGGATAGGAAATTTTGGAAAATTTCCATTTATTAAACTACCTTTTAATATCATGTATACTGTTTAAAAGGCAAAAACCCTGATCTTAAAAAAAGACAATCTTCTTTCACTATTCAATAGCAATGGAGATATTTAATGTAAGTCAATGGCTGAGGAAAGTGTGTGCAGGCAAGTTCATCAGCAGAATTGTAATGCACATAAAACACTGCCCCAGGAAAGAGAATTTAATAAACAAAGCTGGGCTAAACGCTCTGAAAAGATTTTAATAATTCATCCTGAATCCTATTCCTCCTAATCTTGCATTCACTGTTGTATGCCACCCTGCCCTCTAATTCAGGTTGGCATTAAAACGTCTAAACCTTAATGCTAATTAAATCTGCCTTTTCATTCTGAAAAATCACATTCTTCTCTTTAATGTCAAACATAAGCCATATAACTCTATACTTGAAAAAATGTTAGATTCCCTTTTTTGGTGAATAAAATCAGAAAAGGCAGGAAGCTGATTATCTAATGGGGATACCATGTTGTTAACCATTTCTCATCTTAATTTCAGAAGCAAATGGTAAAACAGTCTGTGTAGTATTAATTCTGATTCATGTTATCAACTTCTCCCCTTTGCCAGAACCTGAGGGTAAACCTCCACGTTCAGTGTTTACTGTAAATGTGGATCTACTCGGGTTTCTTTCTAGCTGCCTGAATTATAATTACTGAAGAATTGTTTTAGGAACAGTCTTATGTGAGATTTCTGATTCCAATATAAATTAGCACACATTTTATCACCATGAAAAATCTAAGCATAGCCTTCCCTGAAAGACTAAAGATAACGTTAAACTCCTATTTTATTCTGCATAATAGAAAAATAAAACCGTACTATTTTCAAACAGTTTTAACCTTAATTTCGGCATCTGTCATGGGGAATTTGTGCCTACACCTCAGTAAATGTCTCTGAAATGAACTAACTAAAGCCATATTTATTTTGAACTGGAGAAATGGAAAAAGTCAAAATACTTTGAAATTTCAATGTTTTTTGTGATTCCAACACACTAATCAATGAATACAGCAATTATAAAATGGTTGTGGAACATCAATCTGTTTCTCCTTCCCATCAGTAGTTAAATTCTAAAATTGTTCATGGGGCACCTCAGAGAATAATTTGGACAAGTTGGTCACGGTTCTAGGATTAAATGGCAATTAAAAAAAAAATTTTTTTTTTTGGTCTCACTGTGTGGCTTTCGAGATCTTAGTTCCCCGACCAGGGATCGAACCTGGGCTCCCTGCACTGGAAGCACAGAGTACTACTGGACTGCCAGGGAATTCCATTAAATGGCAAATTTAACTGCATTAACTTCCAGTAAATTCATGTGGAGATAAGAGCGTATGCTTGTAGTTTGAAGCCTGGAGTGTCCCTTGGTTGTCACAGTCCTCAGATAACTATGATCTTGCACCAGAGTAGGATAAGGACATTAATCAAGGGGATGACACTTTGCCGAGGCCACAGTGGCCGCTGTGCTGGTCCTTAAGCACATCATGCTGGTCCCCACTCGGCCTCCCACATTTGTACTCTGCTCCCTAGATGGAACGCTCTTTCTCTGAGATATCTGCATAACTCACTCCTTCATTTCACACAGGTCTCTAATGAAATTTCCTCCATGGAAGGTGCCCGCCCTTCATCCCATCTTGTCCCTTTTTACCTCTCTGACTTCTGTTCTTTTCTGTATTTATTCCACCTACTACATTACTCATTTATTTGTTTACTTGATCATCTGTTTCACCCCAACACGGTTTACATTATATGAGAGAAGGAAGGGGTTTTTTTCAGTGCTTTATCCCAGCAACTAGAACAGTGCTGGCACATAAACAGTGCTCAACGCATATTCACTGAGTGACTGAATAATAAATGAATGAATGAATGAATGGGAACAGAATGAATGAATATGACTGATCAGAGGGAGAGAGCATTTCTCTGCTAGTAAAAAAAATGATGAAATAATATTTTACTCATTTAGTTGCAGATGATACTTCAATTAAGCTCTTAGTAAGCTTGCAATAGAGCACAAAGTACACAGCCATTAAAATAAAGCAGAAAACTCTGTATATTGTATCACCCACAAAAATTTAATTCTCCTTCTAGAGAAATAAAGTCTTGTCACACTTCATAAGCAAGAACATGCTGCGTAGGACGCGTAAACTAGAATTCAGGCACATCAAGTCGAATGCAGTGTCACAGATGAGAACCTGCTGATTTGAACTTTCTCCCTCTTTCTACCTCTTTAAAACCCTGACCCATCAAAACCCATTTCAAACGCTACCTTCTCCATGGCAAGTTCTAACCATCTCAAAGATCTATGTTCCTTCTGAACCTTATTTTTTGGCTGTAACTTTCCTAGATCATTTATTTTTCTTCGTAGTCTAGGTAATCTGTTATTTTTGTTACTTTTCATTATGTTTTTGTCATCTTATTTTGTCATACGATTATTTACTATGATTTTTGTTGTTCATGTTTTATGTCTCTAACATGAATATCACCCATTTATGACATTACCAGCCAATAGCACCAACTGCAGTCCTTTGCATGGGTTAATTAGCAAGTAAATTTGAATAAACAATAACCACCATCCACTCAAAATCTAACTGGCCTCATACTAAGAAGAGACTATGAGTGGTGACAGCAGATTCTCTGCTACAATGAGGACTAAATGCTGCCCTATTGTTTCCACCTACATGGTTTCCTTTCGCTGTGAAAATGGAGAGGTGATAGAAGAGGAACAAGTGATTATGAAGAAGGACCTGACTCGGGGTTCTCCCCTCACATTTGCATCTGATGTAGCTGTAGGAATTTATGCACCTACCACAGCTTGCCCAGACACAGCACTGCTGCTTAAGACAGACCAGCTGAAGAGGACCTATCTAAGACTTCTCCTCACATTTTCAGGAAGAGCATATCGTGTGGGCTCCTGGAGTATGATTTGTCCAGGAGTAGGAAGACAGTAGTAACTCCAAGGCAGCATCTAGCTCACCACAGCTGGGTAACAGGGATCCAAACCACTGAAGAAAAAGTTTTGTTTTGCTAGTCACCAGCCCCTACCAAGTTAAGTTCCTAGAGTGAATAAAACAGATGCAAAATTTTGTACCTAAAATATAAATCTTAATATAAATACAAGGGTGATAAGATTCTAGGCCACAGTGATATAAACGTGGGACTGCATTCATTTGTATGAATAAACAGTCACTCAAAATAGAAGAACCAAAGCCAGAAATTACTGTGCAAGAATTATCTGATTTCTAAAGTCTTATTCCAAATATATCTGAGCCCTTTGAATGTTTCCAGCTATAATTTCATGGAGCTAAATGTAATAAACAAGAACCTCCGAATGTAATAAGGTATAGCAAAGATGCAGGCAAGGGCTTCCCTGGTGGCGCAGTGGTTGAGAGTCCGCCTGCTGATGCAGGGGGTGCGGGTTCGTGCCCCGGTCCGGGAGGGTCCCGCGTGCTGCGGAGCGGCTGGGCCCGTGGGCCGTGGCCGCTGGGCCTGCGCGTCCCGGGCCTGTGCTCCGCGGCGGGAGGGGCCACAGCAGTGAGAGGCCCGTGTACCGCAAAAAAAAAAAAAAAAAAAAAAGATGCAGGTAAGGCGGGAAGTCACGTACCGATGCACGCCGCTGTTGCACATGATGACGTGGCAGGCCCCCAGCCTACTGCACAGCTCCGAGGACACCGACAGCAGCCCGACACCGGAGGCGCTGCAAGCCGTGTTCGCACAGGCAGCTGTGCGCTTGGATCTGATAAACGAGGCTACCAGTCGATACAGTTCATCCAAAACGTTGAGAGGCCTCATGAGCTGCAGAAAAAAACGATGCCCATAAGGTTCAACATGTTTAGTAGAAAGAAATCCTTTTAGATGGGATATAATTCACAGTTGTTATAACTTACAGTGAACAGTCTAAAATATTTTATTATGGAGATAACAGAATCAGAGACCACGGATGTTTATAAATTACACAGTGCTCCAGAACACCAGCAAAATTAAATAAGGGAGGTAAATGGCAAAGCAACAGTCAATGCAATCTTCTGTTTTTACCTTATCTACATAAGCAGCTTTGGATGTGGAGTTTGGTGGTGAATTTGACTTGTCCAAGTAGAATGCCCTGTAAGAATACAAAGAATAAATGATCACTTATTGTTAGTAAAATTAAAAAGCATGAAGACATGCAAGTTTCACTGACTTTTTTTTTTTTTTTTTTTTTTTCCGGTACGCGGGCCTCTCACTGCTGTGGCCTCTCCCATTGCAGAGCACAGGCTCCAGACGCGCAGGCTCAGCGGCCATGGCTCACGGGCCCAGCCGCTCCGCGGCACGTGGGATCTTCCCGGACCGGGGCACGAACCCGTGTCCCCTGAATCGGCAGGCGGACTCTCAACCACTGAGCCACCAGGGAAGCCCAGCACTGACTTCCTTTTAAAGACAAATGAATAGACAAAGTGTTGAGCGCTAGGATGAGTGGGACTGGAAAGAACAGTCTCCCACTCAGAAAAAAATGACTGAACCTACCATCAGCTCCATTGCTTATCGTATGGCTTCAGAGGGATTACTTAGTGTGTGTCTCAATTTCCTCTTTTGCAATTTGGGGATCACATTAGTTTCTACTTCACAAGGTGACCAAGAAGATGAAGTCGGCGCTAATAAAATGCTTAGGATGGTACACAGTACAGAATACGTGCTCACTGATAGTTACAGTAATTAATATTATTATAAAAGTTGAAAAAAAGATATTTTCTAAAAGCATCCCATTTTCACTTACTGTGCAAATGTCAGATGACGAAAATAATACTCAAAACACACATTTTAAACAGACTGCTTAGCTGGATTCCTTCAGCCACTAAGCTATGCTCAGATTGGAAGTTAAACCCTCTTTGAAGATACACTGGCTCTTTTTTGTCACCAGGATGCAATACGCCAACAGCTATTTTAATACACTAAGCGGAATCCTAGTGGCCTGCAATAATTAGATGTGATTTCCAAAGATTATTGCTGAGTTCGTTTAGCTATTAGCTCAATACTAAACAGAAAGTGTAAGAGAATGACCCATGAAGACAGGACATTTAAGTTATATTTAAGCGAGTATGTGTTTAATGAAGTGAAATTATTTAAAAGCTGTGAACACTTAACACTGATATACCAAAATAATATTAGAATGATTGTCAGACTAGATATTGAAATAAAACTCATTAGACTGGTGTTTCAGAGCACCTTTTAGGACCTCAAACTATTGGTAGATCATTAACCAATGCATGAGTAGCAATGGGCATAATCAGTAAATCAGTGAGGGAGAACGTCATGCCCAGCACTGGTATTTTGAGTCCCACTAGACACACACACACACACACACACACACACACACACTGCTATTCCAATTACTAGAAGTAGCTAGCAGTAGTGCAGCTTGTTTTTTTGTCTTTTTAAGCTAAAGTAGCATGGATTAATCAAAATTCACACTTTAAATTAGGAAAGCTTTAACTTCTTCTAACTTCCAAAATGTAAATTATGTACATTCTCACCGAGAATGTCTGTTCATCTCTCAAACACAAATTCAAACTACAACAGAAATTTTACAACAGTTCAGCATCCAAAGCGTTTTGAACTCCTAGGCGATTTCCACGTAGCATCTGGAAACAGAGGTGGTGCCTCAAACCTGGAATCCGCAGAGATACCTTGATCAGATGTCCCTATGCCTTTCCTCAGCTGTGCTTGGTAGAAAGATGTGGCGAAGAAGAGTCCGCAGCAGGGACGAATTATTCCCTCAGCCTGAATCCCAGAGCTACCTACCGCTCCTGAGCATATAATGCTGACAGGAGCCTCGGGACTACAGCAAACCCAGGCAGTGCCCGGCTCATGACAATTGGGCTACCATGACAGGTACCACTGCAAAGTGGAACATCCATCACGTGCCATGAAAATATAGTTCCACTCAGATGGTTGCATCAGCAGCTACTAAGAGTACTGGATTGAGAGGAAAATCAAAGGGATTTGATACATCTTCAAATGTTCTAGATTTTCCCCAGTCTCAGAAGGAGATAACAACAATCTAAGAGGATTGCTGTTAAGAGGAGAGGAAATGAGCTTGAATTGTGAGAAGTACAGAAACATGCAATGAGGTTGAAGCTATTGGAATAATGAGCAACTTAGAGAAGCCAGAGGGGGTAGACTCTGTATGGCCTGATAGGCCCTGATAGAGTTGGGTTTTAACTAAAGGCCTTCATTACCAGAAGACAGGCTATTTTATAAATTTTACTGCTGTGCATAACAATTCAGGGTCTCCAGAAAGCTCTGAGTGTCTTTTCACTTCAATTATACAGGTACGTATTTAGGCTGCTGCTATGAAAACCGATGTACGCACTTCCATGCTTTAACAAATTAGTATTTTGCACTTTTGCTTCCCCTTTTAAAGGAATGAAACCTTACAGATACAGGTGATCCCTTGTATCACACTTGTCCACTCCCATTGTTCCAGACTCTCCCCTCCCAGGGTTAACACCACCCAGAAGCTGGCATTTGTCACTTCCATGCTTTACAAGGTCACCCACACAGTTGGCCCAAGTGGAGGCACCAAGGAACAGGTGTGATCATTGTTCCATATCCTTGTTCACGTTGATGGCATTAGAATTTCAACCTTTGGTGTTGTAATTTTCAATTTGCCATATTTGTCATCCATCTGGATTTCTTCTTCTTTTATAGCCTTCTCATATTGCTTACTTTCGTGCAGTCACATTTGTGTTTTTTTTTTTTTGGCTGTGCCCCATGGCTTGCGGGATCTTAGTTCCCTGACTAGGGATTGAACCTGCGCCCTCAGCAGTGAAAGCTCGGAGTCCTAACTACTGGACCGCCAGGGAATTCCCAAGTCTCACCTTTTTTTTTTTAAACATAGAAATTTGTTATTACTTTTTATAGCAAGAGTTAAATTTGATGACATTTAGAAGTTTCTATTCCTCTTTATTTTTTTTAAAATCCAGACTTTCTTTCTACACTTACTTCCTCAAGAATATTCAGTTTTTCAAGTTCATTATTCAATTAATATTTTGGATCCGTGTCTGTCAGTGGTATACTCTGGCATAAAATTTCTAGAATCTAGATTGACAGTGAATTTTTCCCTGCAATACTGCTCTTGGTGTCTGCTCTCAATTAAGTTGTCTTTGTTTGGGGGCTAGTCTATATTTTCTCTCTGATAGGTAAAGATTTTGTTTTTATCCTCAATGTTCTAAAGTTTTACCACAAAGTGTTTAACTGATGATTTATTTTTATTTATCCAGATAGGTCCTTAGATTGTACTTTCAATTTAAGGAGTCTTGTCTTCAATTCTAAAATAATCTCAGGTATCATCTTTCCCCATAATCTCATCCATTTTCTCTCTCTCTCTCTCTCTCACACACACACACACACACACTCATAAACACACATACACTTTCTTTTAAGATCTTATTTTCCCATTACTGCAATTTTGTTGATTTCCTAAATAATATCTTCCAAATGAAAAAACCCTGTCTTTGCCAATCTAGAGTTTATCCTTTCTACTGGGAATTTTATTTCAATGACTATCTTTTTCATTTCCAAGCTTTCTGCCTATTCGTATTTCATTTTTGTAACTAAAAGGTAAAACTCCCCACAAGAATGTAAACTCTCTATGCTGATAAGGATTTGATTTACTTATGCTCATTGCTGCATCTCTAGCACCTCTAACAGAGTGTAGAACATGGTTTGATCTTAATATTTGTAAATAAATAATTGACTTTTTTTTTTTTTTTTTTTTTTGCGGTACACAGGCCTCTCCCTGCTGTGGCCTCTCCCATTGCGGAGCACAGGCCCCAGACGCACAGGCTCAGTGGCCATGGCTCACGGGCCCAGCCGCTCCGCAGCATGTGGGATCTTCCCGGACCCGGGCACGAACCCGTGTCCCCTGCATCGGCAGGCGGACTCTCAATCACTGCATCACCAGGGAAGCCCATAATTGACTATTTTTATCACAGGATTTTCTACCTTCTTCATGAATGGCGATCCTTTGTTTATACTTTGAGCATCCAAAATACACTTTGCCATGATGTCTCAATATTTTAATTTCTTTGGGTCAAATTTGTTTCAATGGCCATTTTCCTTGGCTCTTTTGTAGCTTTAGGCTACCTCATGTGCTTTGGAGTTTTGTTTTGCAAGTTCATTTGAAGTAGGAGGATTGTTTTTTTAACATCTTTATTGGAGTATGGAAGATGTTCTGTTCAGTTTTATTTAGTGCTTTGAAACAGCTCCATCCAATCTCTCTCATCATCTTCTTCTTACAAATGATTCTGTGCTCATTTTGTGCCCAGAATTACCCATCTGTAATCAGTTTCATATTGGTGATTTGAGTATTACATTGTCCAGACATCTGAATTATTACCAGTCACGTCACTGAACCAGCGAGTGATTTGGTTCAGTTCTTAGTTTAACAGCCGTGTCGGCTTTCTCTTGCCATCTTAACGTCTACAAAAGTGATAGAGTCCGGAGTTTGCATCCTTGCTCAGAAGTAGAGGGGCCCTTCTCTACAACCTGGTTTCAGAGTGAGGCTCGCTCTGGATCTCCACCTAGTGTCGGATGACTTTAATTTCTCATTTCCCTGCACACGTTGTACCGGCCCCTTGTCCACCTGCAGAGCCCAGGAGGCCAGACGCCTCAACACAGCTTACAAATCAGCACTTGAATTCCCGCTCCATTTGTGGGCCACTGAGATGATAAATTATGAGCTCAGCTGCGACTCTTGCATTTTCTGTTTTCATCTTTTGTCTAGCACGGCTATATGCTTGGAACAGAGAGGATGCTTCACAGCTGGAACCCACAGAGAGAATACCGATCAGATGTCCTCATGCCTTTCCTCAAGTGTGCTTGGTAGAGAAAGTAATGTGGTTAAAAAGAGTATGCAAGTCCATGGACAGATTATTTAGCCTCATGTGGCCTCAAGTCCCTCATTTTCACAATGGATAGTAAAATTGTCTAATATATAGGTAGCATAATGTTGAAGACGAGTCAGTGCATACGAAGTGCTCAGTACTGTGGTGAGCAAATGGGACTCATGCAATAGACAATAATCATCACTATTCATGTGTGCACAGTAGGAGGGGACTCTGGGAACATTTTTATCCATCGCCAGGAGTAAAATAAGGCCAAAACCTTCTGCTTTCCCCTGAGGTCATCTAGAATATTTTATGATACATGTAAAAAATGAAAATTAAAGTAGATATTTGGAATCTACATAATTCCATCAGTGTACAGAGTTCAAGTCTAAAAAGAAAAGAACGCTTTTAGGTTAAAGAAAAGGAGAGTGTCAGTTAAACGGCTTAATCAGGTGCACTGGTTGTAAAAACTGCAGTTCTTCTATACCTTGGATAGACTGGGAAGAAATATATTCTGTAAAAGCAGTCCATATCATCAACACCACCTGAGGAAAACTTCACTCTAGAAACCTACCACTACAGCAGGCCACACAGCCCTCTTCCTGCTTTCTGAAAGAGATGTTCCTTTAAAAAGAAAGTTGTCACTGATTCAGCCTGTTTAGAGCATGATCATGTTGATCTAATCCCGCTATAGTCACTTAAACTGACTTGGAAGAAATCTTCAAATTTTCCTTGGGACAAAATCTTTAAAGAAAAAAAACACATATTTGATGAAGCCAGCCAACAGAAAACTAAAATTAAAAATTTTTATAGACTTAAAATGTATAAATGCTCACATCAAGTTAAACCCTTATTCAGAAAGAATCTTGTCTTTTCTAAGCTGCTATAGAGCAAAACTAAAATAGAAAAGGCATCTAATGATATAACTGCACCATTCAAAATACTTTTAGAAGATAAAAGCCTAACAAGTTCAGAGTTAAATATATTGGCTGATCCAGACTTGTGCGAGTAGTTAATATTCGTGAATCCATGATTATAGAAAGCAACAAATTATTATAAAGTATATCTATGGGCTGATGACATCTAGAGAATAGAACCATGAAAAACAGCTTCTTTGTGACTCCTGTGAAATTTACACAGCCAAGAAATATTTTAATTCAATCAATTATTTGTTAAAATAAAAATTAGGGCTTCCCTGGTGGCGCAGTGATTGAGAGTCCGCCTGTCGATGCAGGGGACACGGGTTCGTGCCCCGGTCCGGGAAGATCCCACATGCCGCGGAGCGGCTGGGCCCGTGAGCCATGGCCGCTGAGCCTGCGTGTCCGGAACCCGTGCTCCGCAACGGGAGAGGCCACAACAGTGAGAGGCCCGCGTACCGCAAAAACAAAAACAAAAACAAAACAAAACAAAAATTTGGACTTGAGCCTTCAACTAGTTTTGGGTACTCCCCCCTCAGAAAAATGGCTGTTCAGCCATGTATTTGACCATCCCTAAGGTTTACAAGCATTCACAGGACTTCAGTATTTTTCAGAATATGACAAATAAATTCTCACAGGGAATAAATTTCTAATGCAGTTCCCTTAATTACAAAAGTCCTGCAATACCCCTTAATCAAAATTTACAAGAGAGTTAATGGTAAAACTGGATTAATGCCAAAACTGACTGTGGTTTATGTTTCTGAGGTTAGTAAGAATGAAGTCATGGTTCTTTGTCTCAATACAGCAAATCTTATTAAGACCATTTTGAAAGCACTCCTGCTACTTTATGTAGGAGGAACAGTAAGTTTCCTTTCATGCAGGCATACATCAGGCTTTGTTGTCACAACTTGTAAATGAACCCTGCCATATAAAATGGATATATTATGATATTTTCCGTTTAGTCCCTATAGAATAAAATACCAATGAAAGAGGTGATAATGTCATGTTACAATAAATAGTGGTATAGATATATCCAAATTAAATAGTAACTACAATGGAACAAATCTTGGGAAAATATCTCATACAATCTAGCAGCAAAGGCAAATACACAGGTATCTAGAATGCAGGGCAGAAAGTGATAGGTACCTTAAAAGGTACAGAAAGTTATTGGGATACACCCACATGAGGAAGAAGGAAGGCCACATAAGAATATGGTACATGAGTTGGATTTTGACGGATGGATGGGACAGGTCAAAATGGGAAAACAGCATTTCAAGTGGAGGAAACACCATAAACAGAACAGAAAGAGCAATGGATGGAGCCAGGCTGGCCAAAGAGCAGGTTCGTGTAAGGCAGGGAGAGAAAGTGCTGGGTAAGTGGGCCGGATCCATATTGTGAGGAAATTAAATACCAAACTAAGGAATCGTAATGAATTTGTTAAGCAGTAGAGAAGCACTGCACAGTAAAAACTTCGCTACCCGTAAAAAAGTAAGAATAAATGGAAAGAAGTACATGACCCATAAGATACGACAATTTAGGGAAATTAGAGCTGCAAGAGACCCTAGAAATGAAAAGACTAGTTCAGCATTCGTAACAAGACCATGGCAATGGACACAGGGAATCGATGTTTGCCAGGAGAGAAAGAAAATGAGTTCGGAGAACATCGAGATTAGTTTACGGAGAGTTATGCAAGTTAATGTATTGATACTAACAAGAATTAGGAAAATGATTTCTCCAACAAGTAAAGAATTAGGGTCATAGCTCTATAGGGTCAGGCTGATGCTCCAGGAATGGTCAGGTTTTTACGTAAAGAGAGACCACACAACAGCCTGACCTGATATAAAATTTAAACATATTAATTTTGTCACAGGAGATACTCAGAGGTTACATCAATGACAAAAGTGATTGGCATTTGGCAATCTCATTTGGCACTTGTTTTTGCTTTTTCTGGGCATGCTGGAGGATATCCAATTTCTAAGATAGGTGATTAAGGCATAAGAGCCACTGGTGTTTTATAAATAAGGAGGAACAACTACAGTATTCAGCTCAGGTCTCCACTATATTCTTGTTTCTTCTCCAGATCATTGCTTATGAGATCATCTCTATATTTATAATAATTTATGGAAATTTCTCACTTAGCCAGACTCATACGTACTTCTCCTAATATCATGTCCTACTCCTAAATATTCTAAACTGTATCAGGTAGCTTTGGGATTTTAGCATTTACTCTGCATTTCCAAAAGGAGCTATGACAATGGTCAATTATGGATATTAGTCATAGACATGATTATATATGCCATTATTACAGTGGTACAGCAGTCGACTATAGCAGTCGACTGTTTCATTGAGTATTACTGTTAAACTGCATTTGACTATCATAGCACTTAAGTTAGGAAAAAAAAAATTCCACAGAAAATCTCATTAAGATACACCAATCTTTTGTATAAAGGAGAATCACCGGACAGGTTCAACCTGTGCCTACATATGGGCAAAGAATACATGATGAGTAAGTAGGTAGGAGAATGTTGATTTGTCCCTTCATCCCACCCACCTTCTGTGTCCATAAACATTAGCCTGACTTCTCTGGACTAGGCTTTATTTAAAGTTACATGAAGAGAAACTCTGAATAATGAGATAGACTTGGATTTGCTTGGATAAATTTGTCTTTTGGCTTGTCAAAAACAGAGCACCTAGGGTTATAGGTGTTGTTACAAAACTGCCTGTTATCAATTAAGAGCTCCATTTCTACTTGAGTGTCAGGGAAAAAAATTCCTGGAAGGTTAACAAGACAATATGTGTGACCACAGAGAGCAAGACTTTCTCACATTATAAAAAAAAAAAATCCCTCTGAGATTTCTCTTAGGCCCCGAAAACAGAATTATGGTGTCAGAGACAGTGGAGACATACCCCACTCCTCCCTACTGCTGTTGATAACCCAATTTCATTCTTCTCCTTTTTTTTTTTTTTTTTTTTTGCGGTACGCGGGCCTCTCACTGTTGTGGCCTCTCCCGCTGCAGAGCACAGGCTCCGGACGCGCAGGCTCAGCGGCCATGGCTCACGGGCCCAGCCACTCCACGGCATGTGGGATCTTCCCGGACCGGGGCACGAACCCGTGTCTCCTGCATAGGCAGGCAGACTCCCAACCACTGTGCCACCAGGGAAGCCCCACTCTTCTCCTTTTTGACAACCTTCACTCAGTGAGTTGACTGGATTAAAATCCTCTTCTCTGCTTCCCAAACCCTCCTTTACTCCATGAGGAATTTTGCTCCTCTTTTCATGAGTCTTCTAGGGTGATATTCCTTTCCTGCACCTGCAACACGTACATACCACCATAGGCACCATCTACTGTTAAAATTCTGCATAAAAACAGATTTCCCAATGGCAACACCATGCCCAGCCATTACAGAACACAATCTTCGTGAAAATGGACAGAAAAAGCAAATCCTTAAAAATAGGAAATCCTTCCCAAGAATAAAGTTTAATTATATTTTTAAAAATCTCATTACACCCAGGAAAAACCGTAAAGTCAAGGAATATTTCTATTTTTAAACTAATTCTATTTCATTTAATAACAATTATGTCTCCAGAAAGTGTGGCATGCCCATATTAAAGGATGCTTTTTTAGGTTTAAACTCATAAAAGTCTTATAATGGCTCAACTGACAAGAAGTTGACAGGTCAGTGCCTTCTCCACATCTTTCTGTGTATTCCTTACTTGACTCCAGTCGGCCTTCAAAATTACCTTTATAAAGCACAGATATGAGCATTTCATTAACTTGCTTAAAGACCTTCAAATTCTCCCAGCACCCAAAGTCTACACCTGGGGTATTCAAGGCCTCTCTTAACAATTCAGCAACAAACTTCCCGTCCCATCTCTCACCTCTTCAGCCTGCCATGTTCAAGTTTGAGTCCTCTTAACATACCATCCACATGAAAATCTCTCCACCTTCTCTCGTGTTACTCTCTCTGCCTGGAATGGCCTCTCACCTCCTCTGCTTGGCAAAATTCCACTGATCCTGCAACACCCTGCTCAAATATGACATCTTCTTGAGAACTTCCCCACTGAAACAAATTTATCTCACTATATGACACCAAGTTGCACTCATTCTGTCCACTCTGCTAAATTGCATACTCTCAGTGGGCAGAGACCCTTTTTTCTTTTAACATTTTTACTGGAGTAGAATTGCTTTACAATGTTGTGTTAGTTTCTGCTGTATAACAAAGTGAATCAGCTATATGTATACATATAATCCCCATATCCCCTCCCTCTTGCATCTCCCTCCCACCCTTCCTACCCCACCCTTCTAGGTGGTTTGCTTTTTTTTTAAATACAAATTTATTTATTTATTTTTGGCTGCGTTGGGTCTTCATTGCTGTGCGCGGGCTTTCTCTAGTTGCGGCGAGCAGGGGCTACTCTTCGTTGCGGTGCATGGGCTTCTCATTGCGGTGGCTTCTCTTGTTGCAGAGCACGGGCTCTAGGCGCGTGGGCTTCAGCAGTTGTGGCTCTCGGGCTCTAGACTGCAGGCTCAGTAGTTGTGGCGCACAGGCTTAGTTGCTCCACGGCATGTGGGATCTTCCCAGACCAGGGCTCGAACCCGTGTCCCCTGCATTGGCAGGCGGATTCTTAACCACTGCACCACCAGGGAAGTCCGAGACCCTTTTTTTGAGTAAGGATCAATTTTTTTAATGTTCATGCTTTTTTAAAATTGTGATATAGTGGATGTACAATATTATATGTTACAGGTGTACAACACAGTGATTGACAATTTTTAAAGGTTATATTCCATTTAGAGTTATTATAAAATATTGGCTATATTCCCTGTGTTGTACAATATATCCTTGTAGCTTGTTTATTTTATACATGATAGTTTGTACATCTTTATCCCCTGACCCTATCTTGCCCCATTTTTAAAAATTTTGTGATCCCATACCCAAGACAGTGCCTGACTCATAGCCTGCAACTGATACTTGATGTAGTATTGAACTGAATTGAGTTTTATTTTATGAGAGCTATAAAGGAATTGGGGTTTCCACACTGTCAAGCAACTAAATATATGTGTGACCTCATAGAGAAAAAGAAATATATTAAATATCTTAATTTTTAAAATAGATAAAATAATTATTATGCACATTTGAAAAAGAACTCTTTGTAGGAAGGGTTCTTCTTAAGTTTATAAATATTAGGCTACATCTCAATGAACACTGAAGCACAATACTTAGAGGACTTAACAATCATCAGAACTTCAAAATAGGGAGGGCCTTCCCTGGTGGCGCAGTGGTTGAGAGTCCGCCTGCCGATGCAGGGGACACAGGTTCGTGCCCTGGTCCGGGAAGATCCCACATGCCGCGGAGCGGCTGGGCCCGTGAGCCATGGCCGCTGAGCCTGCGCGTCCGGAGCCTGTGCTCTGCAACGGGAGAGGCCACACAGTGAGAGGCCCGCGTACCGCAAAAAAAAAAAAAAAAATAAGGAGGAAGGGCATTTCAATATTCCCTCCTTGGTGAAAGACAACTATGATTAAGAGAAAAATATTCATAAGGTCTCTTGCAAGACTCACAGGAATGCTGTTTTACCTATAAATGACTAGCAGAAATGATACAGCAAAATTCTTGTTCAGTTCTAAATAAGAAAAGACAAAAACAAACATGATTAAGTACGATCACATTTAGATGTTAAATGTCTAATTCTTGGCTCTTATACTTTTACACTAGAACCTATAAAAAGCTGTGATTTCCTTTAAGTGGCAAAATCCAAGGCCCTTCGCACAATACCTGACACATGGCAAATTACTCAATGTTAGCGATCATTATCATCATTTCTATTCATTACTTAACATTTTTAAATTTTTAAATAAAAGTTGTATATACTTAAGGTACAGAATAAGATGATCTGAAACACATAATGAAATGAGTACTAGAGTCAAGCTCATTAGCATATCATTACCTCACACAGTTACCATTTTTTTGTGTATGTAAAATTTCCTGGATTCTACTCTCTTAGCATGCTTCCAGGGTTCAATACAGTATCATCAAGTACAGACAACATGCCGGTACATAAGCTCTCTAGACTCATTCATCCTACATAACTGCAAATCTGTACCCTCTGACCAACATCGTCCTATTTCCCCCATCTCCCTATTCTACTCTGTTTCTCTGAGTTCAACTTCTTCTTCTTCTTCTTCTGTTTTTCCAGATTCCACATATAAGTGATATTATACGGTATTTGTTTTTCTCTGTCTGGCTTATTTCATGGAGCATAATGTCCTCTAGGTTCATCTCGCTCTGCCCTGGCCATAAGGTTTCTGCTAAGAAATCTGCTGATAGCCTCATGGGGGTTCTCTTGTATCTGAGCAATTTTTTTCCTTTGCTGTTTTAAAAATTCTCTCTTCGTCTTTCAGTTTAGACAATTTTATTATAATGTGTCTTGGAGAAGAACTTCCTGGGTTGAAACTTTTTGGAGACCTATAAATTCATGAACTTGGATGTCCAAATTCCTACCCAGATTTGAGAAGTTATCAGCTATTATTTCTTTAAAAACCCATTCTGCCCCTTTCGTCCTCTCTTCTCTTTCTGGGGCTCCAGTAATATGTAGGTTGTTTCTCTTAATGGTATCCCATAATTCATGTAAGCTTTCTTCACTGTTTCCCTTTTTTTTTTTCTTTTTGTTCCTCTGACTGGATAATTTCAAGTATCCTGTCTTCAAGTTCACTGATTTTTTTCTTCTGCTTGGTTGAATTTGTTGTTGAGGTTCTCTATTAAATTCTGCAGTTCAGTCATTGTATTCCTCAACTTGAGGATATTTGTTTGGGTTTTATAAATGATTTCTATTCCTTTGTTGGACATATTTTGTTCATTCACTGTTTTCCTAATTTAGTTGTCTGTGTTTTCTTATATTTCACTGTATTTCTTTGAGAATCCTTCTGAATTCTTTGTCAGGAGGTTTACAGATCTCCATTTTTTTAGAGTCAGTTATTGAAGCTTTTTTTCCCTTTGGTGATGACATGTTTCCTTGATTATTCATGATCCTTGTGCTCTTGGGTTGGTGTCTATGCATTTGAAGTAAGAGGCAACTCTTCCAGTCTTTACCGACTGGCTTCAGCAGGAAGAGCTTTTCACCAGTCAGTCCCCACAGAAATTCTGCTGGAGCCATCTGGTGGAACCTGTAGGCAGGCAGGTCTCGTGCCTGGGTCAGCAGGTGGACAGGCTTGGTGTTTGGGTCTACAGGGACCAGCCTGGTACTTGGGTCTGAAGAAGCCCACCTGGATCCTGGGGCCATGGGGGCTAGACTGGTGCTGGGGTCCACAGGGAAGATGGGTGCTCACGTCACTCTCCTTCCCCCAGGGAGAGGGTGCCTCTCTCCACACTGGGATGGCCAGACTTGAGGGAGGGGTGATGCGGATACTGTGAAATGGCCTCTGCTATCCTCTTCAATGCATCCTTTCTTATTTATGTGCTCCAATCAGATGCTGTAATCCTTCACCTAGAATCCTTAGCTCTTATGAAGTCGTTTTTATTAATAGATAGTTGTTCAAATTGATGTTTTTGTGAGGGAAGGAGCATTGGAAACTACTAAACTACTATCTTGCTGCTGTCACTACCCCAGTATTATTCATTCTTTAAGACCCATCTTTAACAACACCATCTTTCTCAAAC
The DNA here is from genome assembly GCF_039906515.1 of Pseudorca crassidens. Lineage (NCBI taxonomy): Eukaryota > Metazoa > Chordata > Mammalia > Artiodactyla > Delphinidae > Pseudorca > Pseudorca crassidens. The sequence continues at coordinate 72,079,980 of NC_090312.1, forward strand.
TTCCTAAGGATCTTCAGAGTCAGTGGCTCTTCCATGGACCCCAGCAGCTACTGCATCCCTACACATCAGTACCTATTGTTGTGATCTGAAGGGCTTGGTTTACATGTTTCTTTCCCCCACTAAACTATAAGCACCTTGTAGACAGAGACAATGTACAGTGTACCTTTATTACTTTATCACCTGACACAGTGCCACGCACACTGTGAGTATGCAATACATTTTGGTTGAATAAATAAACGAATAATTAACTTTCCTAAAATTCCTGCTGAATAACAGGTCTAAACCATTTCCAAGAAGAAAGTGTCTTCTTTCAAGAAAGAGTCTGTGTCCAAAAGTATTAGAAATCATCTATCACAAATAGCTGTTGGTCAAGAAAAATATTGCCAAGCATGGTAAATTTTCCCCATCCCAAAGCAAACATACACTCTCACTATTTTTCTTATGAACCTTACTTAAAATGGAAAAATATTAACTGTCTGAAAAAGACAAACCGGGTCACTGCCCTATTTTGAACTTTGTAAGTGTTTAATTAGGATCTGCTGAAGCAGTGTGGAACTATCACTGTCTTCTAAGATATTAAGGCAGACAATTCAAAAATGAGTCTCATCTCGTAAAAAATTGCACACATCTGCTTCAGAAGGAAGGCTTGGGAAATTGTAATATGACTAGAAATACTGACATACAGACATCTGAAAGATGTCATTAGCAGAATTTAGAAATAGTGAGTATGGTAAGTGAAAATACATTAAGAAATTGAAGGTCCCTTGGGACTTTTTCTTTGTAATTTCATTCCTCAGATGAGCAAACAGATCACAGGTAAGTTTTAAAGAACTATTTGGAATTGAACATGATCTCTGTGAGGGCAGGGGCTACACCATGTTACCACTGTATGCCTGGCACCTAGAATATTGCCTGAGCCAAAGCAGTTGCTCAGTAAATACTCGTTAAATGAATCATTAAGGAAAAGTGAAAATCGGCATGGATAGACAAGAAATCAAGTCATCCACTACTGAGTCCTTCCTGCAAAGAACTGTAAGTTTGATCAAGTGCATTCTAATAAAAATGTAAACTGAGTGAAGTAAGTCAGACAGAGAAAGAGAAATATTGTATGATACTGCTTCTATGCAGAGTCTAAAAAAAAATAAAAATAAATGATACAAATGAACTTATTTACAAAACAGAAACAGACTTAGAGAACGAACTTATGGTTACCGGGGGGAGAAGTGGAGGGGAGGGATAGTTAGGGAGTTTGGGATTGACATGTACACACTGTTATATTTAAAAAGGATAACAAACAAGGACCTACTATATAGCACAGGGAACGCTGCTCAATATTATGTAACAACCTAAATGGGAAAAGAATTTGAAAAAGAATAGATGCATGTATATGTATAACTGAATCACTTTGCGGTACACCTGAAACTCACACAACATTGTTGATCAAGTCTACTCCAATATAAAATAAAAAGTTAATAAAAAAGTAAGTACGTCTTCATCTATCCATGTATCTTTTAGACACTGTCCAATAACGTCCTTCCTCTTCCAGTCCAAATTTCTCCCAAAAAAATCTACCTCGGTAATTCTCCTTCCAAACCTCTGAACCACTCCCCTTAGCTGACTGCAGTCAGATCTCCACCCATCACACTACTCACACCGTTCTCCCTATTAATGCCAAATCCAGTGGACATTTTCCAGGTGTTATTTTCTGAATCTCTTCTTACAGATGCACTCTTGATCACCCACTCCTTCACATTCTCTATCCGCTAAGTCTTTTGACATTGGGCTGGTGCCTTGTTGGTTCCCACACAATTCCTTAACCTTGCCTTTCTGCCTCTTCCACGGGCTCCTCTTCCTGACCTGCCCCTTCAGCACCTGATTCTGCCTCACCTCACTATTCTCCCTCTGAACCCTCTCCTGGGTCATCTTTTTTTCCTCTCAGGGACTCAAATCTGTGCATCTCTAAGCTCCAGATTTGTGTGTCTACTTATGTGTTCAATAAATAAATACTTTGAAAGCCAGGCACAGTACCAGGCACTGGGATAAAAGGTGAAAAAAAGACAGTGTTTACCTGCAAAGAATTTATGTTTGAGAGTGAGGACGATAAATAGGTAATTACAATCCAGCGTGATGAGTGATCTAAAAAGGGTTATTAGCAGAGTGTTAGAAAAGCACATCAGTGAACACATTAGGACAAACAGTGAAGTAAGTCAGAAAGAGAAACAGAAATACCGCACGCTAACACATATGTATGGAATCTAAGGGAAAAAAAAAAAGGTCATGAAGAACCTAGGGGCAAGACGGGAATAAAGACACAGACCTACTAGAGAACAGACTTGAGGATATGGGGAGGGGGTAGGGTAAGCTGTGACAAAGTGAGAGAGAGGCATGGACATATATACACTAACAAACGTAAGGTAGATAGCTAGTGGGAAGCAGCCGCATAGCACAGGGAGATCAGCTCGGTGCTTTGTGACCACCTAGAAGGGTGGGATAGGGAGGGTGGGAGGGAGGGAGATGCAAGAGGGAAGAGATATGGGAACATATGTATATGTATAGCTGATTCACTTTGTTATAAAGCAGAAACTAACACACCATTGTAAAGCAATTATACTCCAATAAAGATGTTAAAAGAAAAATAGGTACTAGGCAAAGGGAATGAAGGGTCTTTAAGGCATAAGGAAAATTCAGAAGTGAGAACAGAAGTTGTCCATTTAGATTGTGGAACTTAAGTCTCTGCAAAGCTTCTTAATTCCCTCCAGAGAGGGGAAGGCATGAGAAATGGCAGTTGGGTGATGACTCAGCAGATCTAAACAACAGTTGAATGAATGAATGAGTGAATGAAAAGGTAAAGAAGGAACAAGAGGGGGAGGAGGTGATAGAGAAGAGAGGGACAGACACGGGGGGGTGGGGGACGACAGGGAAGGAAGGGGGGAGGAAGAAGGAGAGGGAGGGAGAGGGTGCCTCACCCTTTATTTATCATGGATTCCGCTATGTTGGTTTAGATATAAATGACGAGGCAAATGATGTAAGACTTACAAGATTCTTCCATTGTCCTGACTGTTGATAAAACACTGTCTAACCTTCTGAAATCTGTCTAAAAATCTGTCTAACCTTCCTGAAATCCTTGTAACATTCAGCAACAGGGACTTGAGAATAATAAGAAATACTAACCCTACACTATGGATATGAGGGCATGTTCTTAATACTTTCATTCAATTACTTCAATACTCTTTAAGCAACTATTTAGGTATAAAGCCCTGTTCTGTTTCAGGAATGCGGCAATGAGCAGAGACAAAGCTCCTTCCCTCAGGGAGCTTGCACTCTAGCACACACGAGGGGTGGTGTGAATCTGTCTTTCTTCTCTGGTGAAAGTCTGAAAAACCCGACTCCAGAAGCCTTTCTGTGTGGGAAAACAGTGACTCCTAATGCTGGCTCTTCCCACATCCGCGTTTCTACTATAGGCAGCCCTGTTCCCTATGTGGTTTTCAAAGACATTTCTTCACCCAGACATGAGACAAGCTTGCTCTCCCCGCTTCAGAATCTGCTCTCGGTTCACCTTCCAATTTCCACCTCTGTTTAGGGAACACGCACACATATATGAAAGACCAAAGCGACATCTCTCACCAGCAATTGTTTACTTTAAATTCTAGCCTATGTGGTCTAGCTTAGTACCTCTCAAAATGTGGTTCTCAGACTTAAGTAAAGAACTTGTTCCCAAGAGTTCAGAAATTGCATAACAATTTATATTGCCTCAACATGCAAATAATTAACAGTACTTTTGTTATTGGATAGGAAATTGATCAGTCCAGTAAGTCGTACGTGGCGTGAGCTGCAGAAGAGTCACGCACAGGAGGGCTACAGGGCGATAAGTGATATCTGAAGGTTAGTTTGTCAACCATAAACCAAAAGGGTATAAAAACTGAAATCAAACGTAAACATTTGTTTTTATTTACAACCTATCTCTACTGTCACTTTGTCAATCAGAGTTTTAAAAATTGATGGTTTAATATAATTAACTATATGAGAGAAATCAAATTGGTAGAATTTATCCATAATTTATGGATGCCAATAGAATTTCATTTTATTTTTGTTAAGAAATTGTGTTTAAATCTTCCCTTCCTGTGAATATATATCTCTGTTAAACTGGTTTTCTTCTATTAGGAGGGTTACGGGTTATTAAAACAAGCACAGAAAGAGTTTAGAGGCGCATTCTCCCCTGTAAGCTAGGCTGCCATCCCAACCTAGACTAGTTACCAAACAAGAAACTACTCATTTCTCACATTTAAAACTTTCAATATTGGTATATGCAGTGTTTGTTCAAAGTATACATAAAGATGTTGACTATGGGGAATCGCTATTTCTCTCATAACTTTAATTTTGATTGCAAAATAACAAAAATGACCTCAATGGCAATACTTTACTAATTGCCCAAAGACTCTGGGAGCATTCGAGGTAGTGCAGAACAGAGCTGAATGTGATACCTTCCATTTAGCTTTTAATTACAAATTGTATAAAAAGTTATTGCTTCTAATACTGTCCTTGGAGGTATGTGGAAGCCTTCTTCTGCTTTGCTCACAGCAGTTGGGCAATCACCGTTTCTGTCTTTGGGCTAAATCCAGGCCTGGAAGCATAGCTGGGGCTGTACATCCTTCTGGATAGTTTTTCACAATTGCCTCTTTTATAGTTTTTCTGGTGTGAAATCGAATGACGCATCTAGGTTGCTTTCAGGAGTATCTCTGTGCACAAATAAAACTCTTCCAGCTCCATCCTGAAGAGTTATTTTACGTAGATTCCCTCTGTCTTCCCCACTGGGCAGTGAGGTCACCTGCTCCAACACTGAGTACCCTGGGAAGCCCTTGATACTAATTTTATTCTCCAAGTAAGTTGCTCTGCAGGAAACCCACAAAATCCACCATCCATGAAGCTCACCTTCAGGTACAAGTCTTTGTGATCAGCTACCCCTTATGCTAGGCAAATACTGAGGACTGTACAAACCTCCTCTCAGCTAACACTCCTGTCAGCCTATGAGGCATCACTTAGCTCCACTGGACAAATAAGGAAATCAAGGCTCAGATATTGAGAAACTGCCCCAAGTCAGACCACTAGTCAATGCAAGAGTGGGGACTGGAATCCAAGTGTGACCAACTTTCCCTCCTCTAGTATATTACTGCAGCAGGCAATTCCAGATCATTAACCTTCTGGTTTTTCTCATTTATATCACTGTAGAAATTGTAAACCAACTGAAAAAAAAATTTTCCCTTGACCTAAATGTAACTTGGTCTATTAAGCATATTTCTGTTTTCTCTTACTTAGCTCATAAGAAATGCAATGAGCATCACATTAGATCTACTAAAAATGCTTCTCCTTTAGACTAGGAAGGGATTTGTTCATTTTTTTTTCTGTGTTTTCTGAATGTGTCTGATGTTACATCTGAGTTCACTGATTTCTCAAGTATCAAGATGAAGTTCAAAGTTTATATCAATGGAAGCACCTCTAAGAAGCTTTTAACTTATTAATGTGTACACAATTGTATGAAATATGCTATGAATGGAACAGAACTATAGGTTTTTAATTTTGCATGATGAACATGTCAATATTGACTAGGCTTAAAAGAAAATATCCTATTGAGTTTACTTTTATTCTACTAAAATATTTTATAATTATAGTGTATCATTATTATATAATTAAATTATATTATATCTAATATTACTTAGTATATATTTCAATACTTTATTTTGGGATTTGATGCAAAGACCATGGTTGGTAATGCAAGCTGATGACATTTAAAATTTATGCACATGAATTCCCCTTCCCTGACAACGTGTAATATCCTATGAGGTGCCTTCACTATGAGGGCAAAAAAAAATACATTAGTGGGTTTGATTCACAGTCAGACTCCAGACATAATTTCTTTCATTTCCAAGTAACAATAAGACTCCAACTATTTCAGCCCCTTTTACTTCGACTCTGGTCTTTGTCATAGCTTCTTTTCTAGTTCTACAGCTATGAAACTACCCCTTTTCAGAAACAACAAATCAGAATTCTTCCTTGTCCTTTGAAATTCCCATTTTCTTCAAAGAAGGTTTTACATATTTGTGTTGTACTTAACGCTTTTATTGTAAGTGATTAAAGTTGCATTAAATCACTTCCCCAAGCCAAACACATTAGTACTGGGATCATTCCCTACTTCAGAGAAGTAGTGGAGTGCTGTAATAAAAGTGAGTGTTGTGACAGGGAGATCAACTTGGTGCTTTGTGACCACCTAGAGGGGCGGGATAGGAAGGGTGGGAGGGAGACGCAAGAGGGAGGGGACATGGGGATGTATGTATACGTATAGCTGATTCACTTTGTTATACAGCAGAAACTAACACACTCTTGTAAAGCAATTATACTCCAATACAGATGTTAAAAAAAAAAAAAGTGAGTGCTGTGGAGCTGGAAATAGCTAGTTTGAGAGGCTTGGTGTCATCACTGCCGGATGCCTGCATTTGAGCAATTCACCGGCCCTCTCTGTATGTGAGGTGTTACCACCCGGGAAGTTTCATGCCTTATTTTGGCTTTAGCTATGTCTGACCTCTATGTGAATGACTCCAGCCTACTGGACCGAGACTCTTGGATGTCAGTCTCACATCTCAAATCCAATTCAATTCAGTATCTTGCACTACAACCCCAAAGGAGCTTCTCCGCTTGTTTCCTCATGGTATCAGAGAATAATCCAGGCACCCAAACCAGTATGTCTGTGTCTCCCTCTCAACATTACCATGTATTTAGTGGAGAAGATTTTTTTCCCCTAATCCCCATATATTTCTAAAATCTATGCCTTCTTTTCCATCTCCATTTCTATCTGCATAGCGTTTTTATTATCACTTGCCTGAACTATCTTAATAGCTTCCTAATCAGTCTTTCTGACTCTAGTCTTGTCCTCACCCCTAACTGGCCCTCAGTGGTATCCCCAAGGCTGCTCAGTTAAAAATGTGTTGCTGCCTTGCCACTGAGAACTCACAAGTGAATAGTGTCACTTACAGGCTTCAGCCTAAGCTCCTCAGCCGGCGGGCGTCTGAGGTCCCCCGTGGCCTGCGCCTGCCCACCCCCCTCCTGCGTCCTTTCTGCCTGTCCTCACCTGTCACGGTTCTGCAATGCCTTTGCTCTTATCACTCCCTCCCACTGAAACAGCCTGTCTCCTGTCCTGCATCTGGCCCGCCAGCAGTCATCTGTCTGAACTCCCCCATCCCCGGTCTCTCCTAAGTGATCCCCTTCTACGCTCCCTGGGCATCCTGGAACCACCATGATGGTTAGCAGAGAATTTCAAAATTACCTGTTCACCACATCAACTCTTCCTTCCCTTTCAGATTCACAAGGTCATGTTGTCTAACTCATCTCTGTATCCCCAATACTGTACACATTCCTGCACTTGCATACAGGTGCACAATAAATACTGCTGAAACATAGGGAATATTTCCAAACCCATTCAATACTGACATCAGAGCCCACACCATTCACCAGACATTCTGTTGAAAATCATCATGAGGTCAGTCAGGACCCCACCACCGTTGATGTGCTGTGTTCTGGTTTGCCCCAAATCATCTACATACAAGCATTCATTAATCACCTATTAATAGCTACCTTATCAGCAGTGGGTAAACCAAAAAGAGAAAGACAAGGTGAAAAGGAGAAACAGATACATATAAAAAGAATATAAAGCATAATGTGGTAAATGTTATAACAGATGTCTAAAAAGGGAAAATAAGGAAAAAAGACTAGCCTTAGGGAGGTGGGAAGACCTCTCAGGGAGGATGGATTTTGAGGTGTACCAAGAAAGATGGAAAGGAATTGGTTAAAGCAATGGAAACTGAAGTCCTTGTGGCTGAAATTACCAGAAGCCAAGCAAAGATGTGTTTGATTTTCTTCCTGAATGACCGACAGAACTTCACAAACTTGAACCTATGTAAGACAGAACTTTGCCCTCCATTGAAGTTGGGTGGTCTATATAACTAGACAGCTCATTCACAAACATAAGGCTCTTACTCTTCACATAAATTATGATTTTCAATAAATTCGTATTAATTTCTTCTAAGTTACAATTATGTCTTTTCTCTCAAAAGCTCTGGGCCCAGGCTACATTTCCTGACTGGTGAAGGGGTAAAGTTTTGAAAGGATAATTTGTGATTCACTCACTTTCCATGGTCCATCCACCAAACCAAAGAAGTTTGAAATGTCAGCAAAAAGGAACCGAACAAAAGCAATAGGAAAAAGATTCACTAAAAGAGCTTGACTAGGATGCTCTGAATATATTTTTTAAAGACTGACTGTCCTCATGATCAGCTAGAAAAGTCAGCAGAGTTAAAAATAAGAATCAGTCTTGCTTCCATAAGCACGGACCATTTTTCCTCACACAGTGTATTTCTCTAACTGATTCTTCAGGGTGTGCTTATTTTCTCTTTGATACTTCCAGCTCTAATTTATCCTTTGGGAAATTCGGAACACAAGGTACTTTGATCTTCCCTTTGCTTTGGTGAAAACAATAGCTTTCCTTAGCTTGCAGACAGATAATTCTCTTCAAATGTTTCTTATTGAAGACGATTTTACTTGCTTCTATTTGTCAGCCAGAAAATCTATTCATCCTTGATAAACATCATCACAGTGGACTTATCGCAAAAATGTGAAAACTCAGAGTTAAGTCATTCTAATCTCTTTTGTTGCCTTTATCTTAAAAATTGAATTAAAAATTCCTTTAATGTAAAAGTAAAATAAATATTAGACATAATTACAACTTCTCAAGGGCAAACGAATTAGTTTGAATTCAGACAGAAATAAGTACAGTTCAGATAATTAAATGAGATTATATGCATAAATACATAGGCAACTATATCATATTTTCAGAAAGTAATGGTGGCAACGTTTAATGGAATTATAGCACTTTTCAAATAAAGAAGAGATATGTTGCTCTCAAAAGTGCCACTATAATTTCAGCTTTGTCTGATCTTGTCTCATGTGAAATGTATGAACCTTGGCTACGCTGATGAATTTTCTCGGGAGAGGTCTCCAACAGAGTCAGCATCTGTACCCTTCAAATGGCCCAGAATCTTCTGAATAGAAAATGAAGCAAACTGGATACTGGAATAAATTCAATAAAATACCCCACCCAAAGAAGACCAATACATCGCAATTAATCTGATTTCCAATTCAATTCAACTATTTTTACGGTACTTACTATGTACCAAACACAGTGGGGAACTAGGACCTGGCTGCCCTCATATATACATAGGCAGGTAAACAGCCCACAAGTCAAAATCAAACAAATGAAAACAAAGAGGCTTTCAAAGAGTTTTAAGGAAGAAACCCAGGTAATTCCAGATGAGGCTACACCTGAAGGCTTCCTACAGGAAGACAATTTTGAGATGGGTCCTAAATAATTATACTCTTTCTGCACAAGGAAATAGGGCTGGAGTGTGTCCTGAATGAACTGGGTTGAAAGAAGCTGAGGAAGAGCTGATGGTAAACGAGGGTATACTGATTCTGTTCCTACATTTGTTTCATGCCCCTCTTTCTCCTGAATTCCAGCCTCTGGAACACTTCATCCTTCTCCTCCCCACTTTAGGATTTTCATACATACTATTCCTCTGCTGGAAAATACCCACTTCCCCACAACTTTATCTCCCATCCCCTCTCCCTTAAACACTGTAACCCCAACTTCTCTTTCAGAGAAAGAGTCACTTCCTCAAATAATTCATTCATGTCCCTGATACTTGGTGGGGGTGAAGGGTTTGTCAAATACAAGTATCCAGCAATTCCTTTAATTTTATATTGTGCAAGAATATGACACTTAAGTATAATTCTATTTCGTAAATATAGATCCTTTATATATGTCAGGTATAGTAAAGAAGCCTAGTACACTTTTAAGCATTGTAAACAAATTCAAATTCTTTGTAGATTCAGTTGTTTTCTCCTTCTACTGAAGAATCACTTCCCACGTTAAAAAAAAAAAATGTACAACTCTGAAAACTCCATACTCCTAATCTGAAAGCAGAAATAAATTGAATATACATATTTAGTTTACAGCTAGTCTTCGAGAAACAGAAATGTGGTTGTATCTTAAGGTATAAAAAATGGAATTCGGCTGAAAGATAGGATGGAAAGCAAATATAAAACTGCTCTAGAGGAGATAACTATGCATCTGGAGTGTTTCCAATTAATTAAAAAAGAATAACTCTAAAATCTGCACCTTTATAAAGAGAAACAATTGAAGGACAAAGGCATTATCTGTATTTTAATTGATCTTCTCTCTGTCTCTCTTGCTCTCTCTCAGATTTTACTAAGTTCATACTCTTGTTGATTTAAGGTAGTTTCCACAGCTCCTCGTCAACAGAAGCAAAATTTTCTGTTTCAAACGTGGGTATACTGTTTGCTATCAAAACAAGGAATGGGAAAGTGTGTTATGAATTGAAGACTCTGACGGAAGAAAGAGATGGGATGGAGGATGTGCCTGTAACAGAGCAGGGCTCTATAGGGCCTTTGGGGGACAGACTCCTGCCCCCAACCATGTCCTCCATCTGCCTCTTGCTTGTAGAAAAGGCCTCCAAGGCCCTCCCCAAGTTCCAAAGAATAAATTTAATCAGAGAAGTGAGAAAATGCAGAAACAAAGGAAAACAGCCAAGCAAGACAAAATAAAAATTGTTTAGCCATTAAATAAAGTCAAGTGTCTTTAGCTCTTCCTCAAGAGCTACAGAGAATACTCTGAACCATACCCTTAAGCTGTTTTGCAGATACGGAAACTCCCACCAGGTGGAAGAACTTCACTGTATGCTGACCACAAGCACAAGCACTAGACCCCAGACAGGTTGGAACCAGAAGGTTGATGATGTCGACTCCCAATTACCTCACCACCAACCAATCAGAAGAATGTCCATGAACTGATCACACACCCTGCAAGCCTCTCTCTCACCCTACCTTTAAAAAACCTGTCTGTGAAAAGCCATCGGGGAGTTCGGGCCTTTTGAGCATTAGCTGCCTGGACTCCTTGCTTGGTGCCTGCCTAAAATGCTGAACCCTCCTTGATTCTCCTTGACCACAACCCAGTGTCAGTGGATTGGCTTTACTTTGGATTAGGCAAGGGGACCCAAGTTTTGCTTGGGAACGTGCCTAGGACTGCAGATTGGATTGAAAGGCTGATGTTCTGCTCTTCTGGACTTTCTTATGCTGGTTGATACTTGTAAAGACATGAAATGGTAGGAAGTCCATGCCATTCTTCACATCTGTCTCATGCCAGGAGAACATACTCACTTTTTTTCCCTCCAGAGGTAGAGAGAAGTGACACATTTCACAGAGGTGCTATCATGGGAATGGCCAAAACACATACATATTTCTGGCCAGACAATTCTCAGTTGAAAAAATGGTTCAAATATGTGACTCTGAGATTGATACTTGTGTAGCATTTCTTGTTAACATAAATAAAATGTCTATCTTCTATTTGTTACATAAAATATATTTTGGCTTTTTGAAACTTTCTTTAAAGAAAATGTGCCATTCTTTATCAAAAAAGGCACACCTTAAGGGAATATATGCTTTGAATAATTTATTTGTCTGCTTTCTGTAAAGATGATGAATGTACCTTTAGATATCCCAAATCATAAGCCCTAAAAAATTCAGTATGGGCTTCCCTGGTGGCGCAGTGGTTGAGAATCTGCCTGCCAATGCAGGGGACACGGGTTCGAGCCCTGGTCTGGGAAGATCCCACATGCCGCGGAGCAACTAGGCCCGTGAGCCACAAGTACTGAGCCTGCGCGTCTGGAGCTTGTGCTCCACAACAAGAGAGGCTGCGACAGTGACAGGCTCGCACACCGCAATGAAGAGTGGCCCCCACTCGCCACAACTAGAGAAAGCCCACACACAGAAACGAAGACCCAACACAGCCAAAACTAAATATATAAATAGATCTATTAAAAAAAAATTCAGTATGAAGCTTTACCAAAATAATAGTCTCAGTAACTAATTATACAACTTGTTTCCTTTTGATTTTTCTTTTTATTTTAATGTTGACTTTATACTGAAAATAATATTTGAAAAAAGCTAAGCTAGACCCCTCGAACTGAAAGGAGTACTTTAGTATGAGGAATATTATTCATATTTACATTTATCTCATTAGTCACTATGCAGTGATGCCTTCTGCCAATAAATAGGATACAGTAAAATGAAAGGGTTTGGTAATGATAAATTACATTTACGTAAGGTAGGAAAAAATGAGGCCAATGGGGATGATGGCTCATGGGCAGAGGAAATACAAAGGAAAGCCTCAGTTAGAAAAGAGAGAATAAAATAGCATGAGGATGGTGAAGGTAGGGAATAAGAATGCCCCTCCTCCAGAATTCCTTGGTTAGAATTTCTGAGTTAGACATTTACACGCTGGGCTTCTTAAGAGTCTGAAGGAAATCTATCAAGAACTTTACCTGACTTGGCACAGGAGGATATATTTTAGAAACAGCTGTAAGACATTTCTGCTGGCTGGATCCTGTTCACTGGGGGTAACAACTAACCCAGGGTGTCTGCAGGCAACCAGTGTCAGGGCTCTGACGCAGGTGGCAAAGAGTCCCCAGGTGCACAACCTCATCTGAATTCCCCTGGAGACTGGAGGAGAAACTCTCAGAACAGCCAGCTGGCCTCGGCATGCTTCACTACTGCTTTCTGAAGACTTCAACCAGTTGAATTTTATTTGCAACAGATGCATGAGATATAATTGGACAGCAGGAATTCAATAAAATCCATTCCAATGGCTTCTTTCCTTACAATAAAATCCGAACCTCCACAATGGCCTACAGCCCTACATAATCAGACCCCTACACATTTCTCTCAACACCTATCATCCTTCTCAATGTGCTAGGATCGCCCTGGCCACCTTTGTCTTCCTCACACATGATAAGCTATTGCCATGACCTGTATGCGTCAATTCTCTGCTTTGGGAAAGATCTTCCCCCATACTCTGACAAGGCCATCTCAGAAGAATACCACCTAAGGGACTTCCCTGGTGGTCCAGTGGTTAAGACTCCTCGCTTCCAGTGCAGGGGGCACGGGTTCGATCCCTGGTCGGGGAACTAAGATCCTGCATGCCACACTACATGACCAAAAAAAAAAAAAAAAAAAAGAAAAAAGAAAAAAGAAAAAGAAATACCACCTAATATTTAAGTCCTTCCTAACCACCTGCTCTAAATGACCAACCTCCTACCATAGAAACCAGTTTTAGATTTTCTTCATTGCACTTTTCACTATCTGCAATACGTTGTTTATGGATTTATTTGCTCATTTTTTTGTCTTGCCCATTCTCACAAGAATGGAAACCTCATGAACATTCAGTGAAGAAATGGTACAGAATCAGAGCAATTGGAGGCATTTGATAATATCTGACACCACACCTTCGTAACAGAAAATTGGTTTGTAGTGTATAATGTTCACTCCATTCACTGAGATGGCCTAAGACAGTACAAAAATTATGGACTTTAAAGAGAAAAACGTCTTTGATTTAAATCCTGGTTTCACCATTTCTTATCTGGGTAAACTTGTGTAACTTCTCTTTAAAATGGAAATGATAATATGGAACTCACTGGCTTATTAAATAATCCATATAACTTACCTAGTATTGTTACTGACTTCTAACATGTTCTTAAAAATTGGTAGGTATTATGGCTACATTATATTTTCTTTTAAGTAGCAAATTATTTCCACCTATTCTTTGCTGTTCTGAAGAAACCTCTGTAACTGAAGTGGAATCCATTGTTTCAGCTTGTCTGGTACTCTTACCCTGTGCTTTTTTTTTTTTTTTTTTTTCCGGTACGCGGGCCTCTCACTGCCGTGGCCTCTCCCGTTGTGGAGCACAGGCTCTGGACGCGCTCACGGGCTTGTGGCATGTGGGATCCCCCCGGATTGGGGCACGAACCCTTGTCCCCTGCATCGGCAGGCGGACTCTCAACCACTGCGCCACCTGGGAAGCCCCAACCCTGTGCTTTCTGTGACAGCCCCCTGTTCTTCTGCGATGCTAAGCCCACCTAGGAACAGGCACATGACTCAGTTCTGGCTAATGAGACCAGGTCCTTTGCTGGAACCTTTAGTTGTTGGGAGTGGGAGGGATGGAGGGGGCACCTTCTCTTCTTCTTTGAATGCAACGCTGGTCTGTAGTGACCATCTTTACCCAAATGTGAAACAAGTCTGCCTGAAAATGAAGCCCACACAGAGGAAAGGAGTACCAAGAAGAGACAGAGAGAGGAAGAGTATCTTGAAGACCCACAGCCCTGGATCCAGCTGTGCCTGAAGCAGCCATATCCCCTGGATATACCTGTTAAATAAGCCAATCCGTTATTTTGTTTATGCCAGTTTGAGTTTGGTTTCTGAAACTTGTAATCTAAACAATGCTTTCCAATAAAATATTAGCCTATTTATGTTTGTTTGTTGTAAGGCCTTTGTATGTTTGCTTCCAGATAATAATTTTAAACCATGTGTCTTACCATGTCACTCTTCCGCTCAAAGCATTTAGTGATTTCTTATTTCCTTATGTTTGCTTGTTGTAAGGCCTTTTCTGATGTCTAATTAGTAAAGTACCATCCAGAATGAAACGGTTTTCAGTGAAAGTGTTAGAAAGGCTCTGGGGCTGTGTGGAACTAGCGACACCTGAGGGCTATTTTTTTTTTAAGGCGGACATTAAGAACTCCTTTAAAGAAATGGTCAATGTCAGCCTTTGGCTCCGAAGACCAAGAACAGATTGTTCAAAAGCAATCTCTGAGTCTTTGTGGTTACAAGTAACAGGAAAAATTAAGGGAGAAATTAACACCTTCATTCAAGAAATCAGCAGGAAGAGAAGGCATTACTGGGAGTAAAGAGGAAGATAATTGTCTTCCTGTGCAAAGGAAATCTAATATGCAGCAAGAAGGATATATAATTGCTGACAAAGGCACACAATTTGTACCAAGGAGTCTGTACTTTTAAAACTGCTTTCTTCAGGAAAGATACATTAAAATGTTTTCTTATGTGAAGAGGATAGCATGCAATTAATGCACACAGGCTGTTTTTCTTAACAAAGAATCTTAAACATCTTTTCATGTATCTGCTATATATGAGCATATATTTCTGTTTAAAAAAAAGATCCACAGGCATGCGAAAGCTATGCCACGTCCCCCGCTTCTCTCTGTTAGTTATAGCTAGATAATTTAATGCAACTAAACATATACTCATGGAGAGCTTCCTATGCAAAATACTTTGATAAACACAATGGGAAACAGTAAGATAAACTTAACCCTCATCTCAAAAGAGCTAACAACAGAATAAAGAAGATAAGGAATCTGTACACAGTAACTGTATCATCAGGAAGAAGAACTGAATTCTACAACAGCCATAAAGTAAAATAAAGTATTAAAATGGAAGACTGGAAGGGAAATCTGACATTCATTTAGCCTCAGGCAGTGACTCTGAAATTTGAGTGTGAGTTGATGAAAATCACCTGGAAGCCTTGTCCCAACACACATTGCTGGGCCCACCCAGGAGATGTTTCTAACAAGTTTTCAGGTGATACTGATGCTGCTGGTCTGACATCATACTTTGACTCCCTGATCTGGGGAACTGGTTTTCAATTCTAGCAACACATTAGAATCTCCTAGGGAACTTCTAAAAAATTGGATGCCGGGGCCTCATCCCAGCCCAATAATAGAAGAAAAATATTTTATGAAGGACACTATCTTAGAGTTGGACATTGACTCATATAAATAGTAGCTTTATAGACATTTGGAGACAGGAAGCAGATGCTAAGTGAAGTGTGGAAAGTCAGGGAAGAAGGACAGTCGAGGGTATGGTTAGAAACGAGGAGAGTACCGCGTAGCTGGCACACAGGAAGAGAAAGGAAGTCTTAGACCAAGTCATAAAAGACCTTGACTGCCAGGCCAAGGAGCTAGTGACTCCTTTTGGGGGAAATAAGAAATCACTAAATGCTTTGAGCAGAAGAGTGACGTGGTAAGACACATGGTTTACAATTATTATCTGGAAGCAAAATCCTAAGTAGATTAGAACAACACTGGTTCTTAGAGACGGGAGATTGTTTAGAATGCTACGGCAATGGTCCAGACCCATTTTCTCAAACTGAGCTCTGGGGATGTATTCTCAGGGCCCACATGTTCTACAGAAATGCTTTCATTTTGTATCCTTATTTGAAAGATAACCTAAGAATATATTTTATCAGTTATGAAGGCAAAACTTTTCTTTTGTGCTAACGGTACTCAAATGAGAGATGTTCACAAGATGTGACTGATCTTCTTAAGTCAGTATTTCTTAGGAGACACAGTACTGAAGAATTCAATTTTCAGTTTTTTTTTTTTCTGTGAAAGGGGTCAGTCCATTATATGTCTTTGAGAAATAGTGATCTAGACAAGGTAATAGAACTAGGGCAGTCTAAGAGATATTTTAGTCAGAATCATCAGGATCTCCAACTACATTTTAAGAGCAAAAGAAAATGAGAAATCAAACATATTGGGGGTTTGAGGCTGAGAACTTGAGAAGATGACAAAATGATGGTATGAAATAAAGAACCTAGGAAAAGGGACAGGTTTGTGTGAGGCAAGGGTAAGGGGGTAATGCATTCAAAGTGAAAAAAAGCCAACCTGGTGGTAATCACAAGAACCAACACCTCCACACACCAGGAATTTTAGGAGTTAATTTATCTTCACGGTTTAGCCATATCGTAGACAAAACCAAAAAAAAAAAAAAATCACAACAGTATTTTTGAGTTACTAAGGCCTACGGTAGAACAAATGTATTTTTCTTTTAAAAATAAAAGCCATAATCGGTTAGTAATTTTAAAAGGTGACCTGTTAACACAGTAACTTATAAAAGGGAACTATATATGCTAATAATTGGTTAAAAATTGAAGCTTCTAAATTATAATACATTTCCCTTTCATTTACTGTGGTTAATTTTTCCCTGCCATTGATCATAATACCAGCAAGATTATTTTTAGAGGAAAAAACAATAAAATGTAATATTATCTGAAAGTAGATACTTTTTCCAATATCAAGTAGTACCTTTTTTTATCATATTTTCCATGTTAAACATATTCATCTCTTGGTGTCAGGGTGCCAGCTGTTTAATGGTACATAAAGGAACCTATTTTTCCTTTAATCCACTGAACCTCCTAGGAGACAGCACTATAAAGCAATGCTTTTTTTTCTTGGAAATGGTCTACGAAATAATTAATCTCTTGATCTTCTCAGAAATTAAGACAACAGCATGAAAAGTTTAAAATTCTTTTCTACTTTATTTGCAAAAAGTGTACCCCTTCGAATATCTGAAACATTAAACCCTAAATAAGAGAACTTTATATCAAAAGAAATATCATCATCAATCATCTAACACAATGAATAACATCAAAAGCTTTATTCATCTGCTCTTGTTAAAACTGGAAACTCAAAAACAAAAACAAACTGGAAACTCTTCTGTTAATTGAACAATGACATACCTGAGCTTCTGATTGTACTGTTTGACCTTTTCCAGGGAGGCTGCATTTATTTGGGCTTGAAATTCTTCCACCAAAACATTGTCTCTATAATAATATCCTTCCATGCTCTCCAGTGCTGTGAAAACAAGTAAATGTACTTTTCACGTGATTTTATAACACAATTTCTCCACAGTTAGTGTAATCTTATTATTAGTAAATGTATTAAATACCACCAAATATGACCACATATGCAAGAAACAAGCTTTAATCAGTCTAAATATAAATAAAAATCATTTTTCTGCTCAAAATAAATATCAAACACTTGGTAATTATCTCTGTTAAGTAGGTAAAGGTAATTTCTAACTTACACTGTCTTCTATTCTTTTAAAAATTTTGTATATGTTCTTTGCGAAGCTAAACTCAAACTTCATATATATTATTTATACATATATAAACACACAAATATATATATACACATATATAAATGCAACATACATATACATATATATGGACATGAATGAGAGGCAGAAATATGTATTAACATACATAACAGTAAAAAAATTGAATTTGTCACTCTCCATGCATATTCATATTCTCTTGCAGTGGCAATTAGATTATGAAATAAGAAGTATAGATAAAGGAGGAGGACCTTCAAGATGGCGGAGGAGTAAGACGTGGAGATCGCCTACCTCTCCACAAATACATCAGAAATATGTCTATATGTGGAACAACTCCTACAGAACACCTACGGAACGCTGGCAGAAGACCTCAGACTTCCCAAAAGGCAACAAACTCCCCACGCACCTGCGAAGGGTGAAAGAAAAAAGAAAAAACAGAGACAAAAGAATAGGGATGGGACCTGCACCTCTGGGAAGGAGCTGTGAAGGAGGAAAAGCTTTGACACACTAGGAAGTCCCTTCGCGGGCGGAGACGAGACTGCGGGTGGCGCGGGGGGGGAAGCTTCGGAGCCACGGAGAACGCAGCAACAGCGGTGCACAGGGCAAAGCGGAGAGATTCCTGCACAGAGGATCGGTGCCGACCAGCACTCACCAGCCCAAGAGGCTTGTCTGCTCACCTGCCGGGGCGGGCGGGGCTGGGAGCTGAGGCTCAGGCTTCGGAGGTCGGATCACAGGGAGAGGGCTGGGGTTGGCTGCGTGAACACAGCCTGAAGGGGGCTAGTGCACCACAGCTGGCCAGGAGGGAGTCTGGGAAAAAGTCTGGAACTGCCTAAGAGGCAAGAGACCATTGTTTTGGGGTGCGCAAGGAGAGGAGATTCAGAGCACCGTCTAAATGAGCTCCAGAGATGGGTGTGAGCCACGGCTATCAGTGCAGACCCCAGAGGCGGGCATGAGACGCTAAGGCTGCTTCTGCAGCCACCAAGAAGCCTGTGTGCAAGCACAGGTCACTCTCCACACCTCCCCCCCTGGGAGCCTGTGAAGCCCGCCACTGCCAGGGTCCTGTGATCCAGGGACAACTTCCCCGGGAGAACACATGGTGCCTCAGGCTGATGCAATGTCAAGCTGGCCTCTGCTGCCACAGGCTTGCCCCTCATTCCATACCCCTCTGTCCCCCCAGCCTGAGACAGCCAGAGCCCCCTAAACAGCTGCTCCTCTAACCCTGTCCTGTCTGGGCGAAGAACAGATGCCCTCAAGCGACCTACGTGCAGAGGCGAACCCAAATCCAAGGCTGAACCCCAGGAGCTGTGCGAACAAAGAAGAGAAAGGGAAATTTCTCTGCGCAAGCTCAGGAGCAGCGGATTAAATCCCCACAGTCAACTTGAGGTACCCTGCATCTGTGGAATACCTGAACAACGACAATGAATTATCCAAAAATTGAGGCGGTGGACTTTGGGAGCACCTGTAGACTGGGAGTTTGCTGTACGTGACTACTTTCTGATTTATATGTTTATTTTAGTTTAGTTTTTAATGCTTGTTATCATTGGTTGATTTGTTTATTGGTTTGGTTGCTCTCCTTTTTTATTTTTACTTTCTATTTTTTATTACTTTTTATTTTCATAATTTAAAAAAATTTTATTTTAATAACTTTATTTTATTAATTTTTTTCCTTTCTTTCTTTTTTTTCTCCCTTTTCTTCTGAGCTTTGTAGCTGACAGGATCTTGGTGCTCTGCCTGGGTGTCAGGCCTGAGCCTCTGAGGTGGGAGAGCCGAGATCAGAACATTGGTCCACCAGAGAACTTCCGGCCCCATGTAATATCAATCAGCGAGAACTTGCCCAGAGAACTCTGTCTCAACACTAAGGCCCAGCTCCACTCAATGACCAACAAGCTCAAGTGCTGGACATCCCATGCCAAACAACTAGCAAGACAGGAACACAACCTCACCCATAGAAGAGAGGCTGCCTACAATCACCATAAGGTCACAGACACCCCAAAACACACCACTGGATGCGGTCCTACCCACCAGAAAGACAAGATACAGCCTTATCCACTAGAACACAGGTACCAGGAAGCCCACACAACCCATTGAACCAACCTTACCCATGGTGGGCAGACACCAAAAAAACCAGAAGTATGAACCTGCAGTCTGCAAAAAGGAGACCCCAAATACAGTAAGTTGGCAAAATGAGAAGACAGAGAAATATGCAGCAGATGAAGGATCAAGGTAAAAAACCCACCAGACCAAACAAATGAAGAGGAAATAGGCAGTCTACCTGAAAAAGAATTAAGAGTAATGATAAGAAAATGATCCAAAATCTTGGAAATAGAATGCAGAAAATACAAGAAACGTTCAACAAGGACCTAGAAGAACTAAAGAGCAAACAAACAATGATACACAACACAACAAATGAAATTAAAAATTCTCTAGAAGGTATCAATAACAGAATAACTGAGGCAGAAAAACGGATAAGTGATCTGGAAGATAAAATAGTGGAAATAATTAACACAGAGCAGAATAAAGAAAAAAGAATGAAAACAATTGAGGACAGTCTCAGAGACCTCTGGGACAACATTAAATGCACCAACATTTGAATTATAGGAGCCCCAGAAGAACAGAAAAAGAAAGGGACTGAGAAAATACTTCAAGAGATTATAGTTGAAAACTTCCCTAATATGGGAAAAAAAATTGTCAATCAAGTCCAGGAAGCGCAGAGAGTTCCGTACAGGATAAATCCAAGGAGAAACATGCCAAGACACATATTAATCAAACAATCAAAAATTAAATATAAAGAAAAAATATTAAAAGCAGCAAGGGGAAAACAACAAATAATATACAAGGGAATCCCTATAAGGTTAACAGCTGATCTTTCAGCAGAAACTCTGCAAGCCAAAAGGGAGTGGCAGGACATATTTAAAGTGATGAAAGGGAAAAACCTACAACCAAGGTTACTCTACCCAGCAAGGATCTCATTCAGATTTGACAGAGAAATTAAAATCTTTACAGACAAGCAAAAGCTAAGAGAATTCAGCACCACCAAACTGGCTTTACAACAAATTCTAAAGGAACTTCTCTAGGCAGGAAACCCAAGAGAAGGAAAAGACCTGCAATAACAAACCCAAAACAATGAAGAAAAAGGTAATAGAAACATGCATATCAATAATTACCTTAACTGTAAATAGATTAAATGGTCCAACCAAAAGACACAGACTGGCTGAATGGATACAAAAACAAGACCCGTATATACAGACTGACAGTGAGGGGATGGAAAAAGATATTCCATGCAAATGAAAATCAGAAGAAAGCTGGAGTAGCAATTCTCATATCAGACAAAACAGACTTTAAAATAAAGACTATTACAAGAGACAAAGAAGGACACTACATAATGATCAAGGGATCAATCCAAGAAGAAGATGTAACAATTGTAAATATTTATGCACCCAACATAGGAGCACCCCAGTACTTAAGGCATATGCTAACAGCCACAAAAGGGGAAATCAAAGTAACACAATCATAGTAGGGGACTTTAACACCCCACTTTCACCCATGGACACATCATCCAAAATGAAAATAAATAAGGAAAAAGAAGCTTTAAATGACACATTAAACAAGATGGACTTAATTGATATTTATAGGACGTTCCATCGAAAAACAACAGAATATACTTTCTTCTCAAGTGCTCATGGAACATTCTCCACGATAGATCATATCTTGGGTCACAAATCAAGCCTTGGTAAATCTAAGAAAATAGAAATCATATCAAGTATCTTTTCCGACCACAATGCTATGAGACTGGATATCAATTACAGGAAAAAAAACTGTACAAAGTACAAACCCATGGAGGCTAAACAATGCACTACTAAATAACCAAGAGATGACTGAAGAAATCAGAAAATACCTACAGACAAATGACAATGAAAACACAAAGGCCCAAACCCTATGGGATGCAGCAAAAGCAGTTCTAAGAGGGAAGTTTATAGCAATACAATCCTACCTCAAGAAACAAGAAACATCTCAAATAAATAACCTAACCTTACACCTAAAGCAATTAGAGAAAGAAGAACAAAAAACCCCAAAGTTAGCAGAAGAAAAGAAATAATAAAGATCAGAGCAGAAATAAATGAAAAATAATTGAAGGAAACAATAGCAAAGATCAATAAAACTAAAAGCTGGTTCTTTGAGAAGATAAACAAAATTGATAAACTATTAGCCAGAGCCATCAAGAAAAAAGGGGGAAGACTCAAATCAATAGAATTAGAAATGAAAAAGGAGAAGTTACAACTGACACTGCAGAAATACAAAGGATCATGAGAGATTACTACAAGCAACTCTGTGCCAATAAAATGGACAACATGGAAGAAATGGACAAATTCTTAGAAAAGCACAAGCTTCCGAGACTGAACCTGGAAGAAACAGAAAATATAAACAGGCCAATTACAAGCACTGAAATTGAAACTGTGATTAAAATCTTCCAACAAACAAAAGCCCAGGACCAGATGGCTTCACAGGCGAATTCTATCAAACATGTAGAGAAGAGCTAACACCTAACCTTCTCAAACTCTTCCAAAATATAGCAGAGGGAGGAACACTCCCAAACTCATTCTACAAGGCCACCATCACCCTGATACCAAAAGCAGACAAAGATGTCACAAAGAAAGAAAACTGCAGGCCAATATCACTGATGAACATAGATGCAAAAATCTGCAACAAAATACTAGCAAACAGAACCCAACAGCACAATGAAAGTATCATACACCATGATCAAGTGGGGTTTATCCCAGGAATGCAAGGATTCTTCAGTATATGCAAATAAATCAATGTGATACACCATATTAACAAACTGAAGGAGAAAAACCATATGATCATCTCAATAGATGCAGAAAAAGATTTTAACAAAATTGAACACCGATTTATGATAAAAACCCTCCAGAAAGTAGGCATAGAGGGAACTTACCTCAACATAATAAACGCCATATATGACAAACCCACAGCCAACATCGTTCTCAATGGTGAAAAACTGAAACCATTTCCACTAAGATCAGGAACAAGACAAGGTTGCCCACTCTCACCACTATTATTCCACATAGTTCTGGAAGTTTTAGCCACAGAAACCAGAGATGAAAAAGAAATAAAAGGAGTCCAAATCGGAAAACAAGAAGTAAATTGTCACTGTTTGCAGATGACGTGATACTATATATAGAGAATCCTAAAGATGCTACCATAAAACCACTAGAGGTAATCAATGAATGTGGTAAACTAGCAGGATACAAAATTATTGCATAGAAATCTCTAGCATTCCTATACACTAATGATGAAACATCTGAAAGAGAAATTAAGGAAACACTCCCATTTACCACTGCAACAAAAAGAATAAAATACCTAGGAATAAACTACTTAAGCAGACAAAAGACCTGGCTGCAAAGAGCTATAAGATACTGATGAAAGAAATTAAAGATGATACAAATAGATGGAGAGATATACCATGTACATGGATTGGAAGAAACAACATTGTGAAAAATGACTATACTACCCAAAGCAATCTACAGATTCAATACAATCCCTATCAAACTACCAATGGCATTTTTCAGAGAACTAAAACAAAATATTTCATAATTTGTATGGAAACAGAAAAGACCCAAAATAGCCAAAGCAATCTTGAGAAAGAAAATCGGAGCTGGAGGAACCAGGCTCCCTGACTTCAGACTATACTACAAAGCTACAGTAATCAAGACAGTATGGTACTGGCACAAAAACAGAAATATAGATCAGTGGAACAGGATAGAAAGCCCAGAGATAAACCCAGGCACATATGGTCACCTTACCTTTGATAAAAGAGGCAAGTACATACAATGGAGAAAAGACAGCCTCTTCAATAACTGGTGCTGGGAAAAGTGGACAGCTATATGTAAAAGAATGAAATTAGAACATTCCCTAACACAAAAATGTACTCAAAATGGATTAAAGACCTAAATGTAATGCCAGACACTATAAAACTCTCAGAGGAAAACATAGGCCGAACACTCTATGCCATAAATCATAGCAAGATCCTTTTTGAGCCACCTCCTAGTGAAATGGAAATAAAAAAGAAAATAAACAAATGCTACCTAATGAAACGTAAAAGTTTTTGCACAGCAAAGGAAACCATAAATAAGACGAAAAGACAACCCTCAAAATGGGAGAAAATATTTGCAAACGAAGCAACTGACAAGGGATTAATCTCCAAAATAAAGAAGCAGCTCATGCAGCTCAATATCAAAAAAACAAACAACCCAATCCAAAAATGGGCAGAAGACCTAAACAGACATTTCTCCAAAGAAGATATACTGATTGCCAACAAACACATGAAAGATGCTCAACATCACTAATCATTAGAGAAATGCAAATCAAAACTACAGTGAGGTATCACCTCACACCAGTCAGAATGGCCATCATCAAAAAATCTACAAACAATAAATGTTGGAGAGGGTGTGGAGGAAAGGGAACCCTCTTGCACTCTTGGTGGGAATGTAAATTGATACAGCTATTATGGAGAACAGTATGGATGTTCCTTAAAAAACTAAAAAGAGAACTACCATATGACTCAGCAATCCCACTACTGGGCACATACCCTGAAAAAAACGTAATCCCAAAAGAGTCATGTACCACAATGTTCACTGCAGCACTATTTACAATAGCGAGGACATGGAAGCAACCTAAGTGTCCATCGACAGATGAATGGATAAAGAAGATGTGGTACATGTATACTGGACTCTAGGACACGGGGAGGGGGAAGGGTAAGCTGGGACGAAGTGAGAGAGTGGCATGGACATATATACACTACCAAATGTAAAACAGATAGCTAGTGGGAAGCAGCCGAATAGCACAGGGAGATCAGCTCAGTGCTCTGTGACCATCTAGAGGGGTGGGATAGGGAGGGTGGGAGGGAGACGCAAGAGGGAGGATATATAAGGATATAATATGTATAGCTGATTCACTTTGTTATATAGCAGCAAATAACACGACAATGTAAAGCAATTATACTCCAATGAAGATGTTAAAAAATAAATAAATAAAAGCAACAATGACAAACAAAAAAAGACGTATAGATAAAGAGAAATCTTAGAATACTGCTTTGACTCCAATGGTCAGTTACTTTAGTTAAAAATAAATAAGCACAAACACATATATAACTTCCCATTAATTTTAAATGTCTTTTGAGTAATATATATTTCTTTCATAACTAATATTTTTGGTTGTTTCTTTTTCCTTTAAACTTTATGCAGTGGTATTGTTAACCTTTTGGAGAGGAAATGAATTATAGGAAAGTATCTAGAAATACAAGATTTCCTTTTGAGAGGTTGCCAGGAATGGCAGGAATGGTGATGGATCCAATTTGGAAATGTAAATTATTTCCCCTTGAAATTATTACTATTAATGAGCCTCAATTTTCAGCAGACGATTTCAAAATGGATAAAAGAATAATCTTTCAAAATTGCTAAATGCAGTAGTCTCTAAACTAATAACGTTTCCTCAAATTGATAAAAACATCACCATTTTGGTGGCAAAAACAGGAAAGTCACTGCTAATTAGTTTTAGCTGTGTTGTGTTTTCTATCTATTCAGATTTCTAGAGCATTGAAGAAATGACAAAAGTTTTAGAGTATTGCTAAATTTAACTTTTTTAAATGGCATTATTGGCTTATAACTGAGCAAAGCACTTGTGGAAAATTAGACAGAAAGTTTCCTATGTTTGCTTTAGAACAGAAAATCGAATTTGTGGGCTTCTTTCAAGGATTATTTGTTTATTCCTTATGATTTCTGCTTTCGTTAGAATATTCACAACTGGTTCAGCAAGCTTCTGGGCCTGAATACACACAAGAAATACAGGAAGTCTTTCTGATAAAGCAATCCTTAAATACATGCCACATTCCCTTCAGTTAACCAAGTGTTATTTGCGAAAGGCCAATATTCCAGGAAGATTCAGTCTATCAGCAGTCATACTTCAATGTGAATTCCTCTTCTGAGTTGTAAAGCTAATAATGAAAGCCCTTGCACTGGAGTAAAAGCATAACTTTCACTGCTTAGTAACTCAGTGTGACCCTGGGTATGTTAATTAATATCTGAGATCCTCAGGTTCCTCGTTTGTGAAATGGAAAATAAGAGCACTTACTAATTATGGTTCTTGAGAAATAATTAAATTAAATAATAGGATTAAGACAGCCCATGACTATTCTTATCATTTATGGAATGTATTTTCTGTACAAGGCAAGGTGCCCAATGCCCCCCAGCATGATCTACTTCAATTTCCACAGGAGATATAGATGACGCTTGACTGTGCTGAGCCAAACAGGAAGTTTGGGCATCTAAGAGTAGGGTCCATGCAAGGACACTTGAATTTGTGATTTAAGGTCAGAAAGACTAGAAGGCGACCACCAGGAACGGGCAACAGGGGAACTAGAGGCAGGGGGTTGGGAGTGGGAGGGAACAAGAAAACCCCTGGTATCTAGTTTCTATTGGGCCAGAATGCCCAGTCCTGCTCTAAAAGCTTGTTACAATAGAAAAACAAATTTTCCTTATATTTCTTAATGATATTTTCAAATTAACACCAGTTAAGATTCACAATTATGTAATTTTTTTAAAAAAATGAGAAAAGAGTTTAACAGTGTTGCGAAGAGTCTCAGCAATATTTTCTGGCTCATGTATAGGGTTTTAGGGAAATGAACTAAAAAAAAGATGAGTTTTATATTTAAAAAGTAAACTGTGCATGGCAAAGTAGAAGAAGGAGAACATTCCCTTTTTTAGGTGAATAGTTTGGTTATTTATAGCTATTTTTTTAATAAAGAAAATAGAATGGCATTTTACCAAACTAAATTTCTATTCTCAGCAAAAAAAAAAAAGGTTAAATATGTAATAATGTCCAAACTTCAAATTTGACCCCTCTTTCGCACTTTCTTGTCTACTTTTCTTAATTCTCATCCATATAATATTTCTTAAAAATAGTATTGACATATTTGACTGAATAAATATTTAATTTATTTAAAAGCACTTAATTAAAAGCAGTATTTAAAATACAACTCAAATTTGTTTGCTTGTTTTACTTCTACTACTTTTGAATTTAGAAGCAAAACATTCCATTAAATGTAGGTATAGTCCGTAAAAAAGGAAAACATAATGAATGTTAGCAGAAATTAAAGATTAAATTATTCTAAGACTGAAAATGAGCCTCACTTCCACTCACTCAAAATGCATTTCATGGCTTTTTCAAGAAAGGGATTAATCAGAAATCTCTGAGGAACAATTTTAAGAATAGTTTCAATCAACTAACACCCTCTTCTGATAGTGCAACAATGGTACTTTATTGGTTAAATAAGACACTACATACGCACTGTTACAAATCTCCAGAAATGGTCACAATTGGTCAGAATTCCTCAGAATTGGTTGCAATGTTTGTGAGGAAGGCAAGTTTTGTCCATGTTGCCGTGACCAACATTGCAAAAGGCTGTGCTGCTTTGTAAAGAGAGGGGGGTTCACAGATTCATGTACCCACTCTTAACATTCAGGAAATCTCAACTCTGGGAATTGTTCCTTCCTCTTTTCAAAAGGTATTTAATGTTTTGTTTATAAATACTGTGCAAAACCCAAATGGAAAACTAAAGGATTCATCTTTTAAAGGATCTTAAGAAGAATTCTGCAGGAAAAAAAACCCCACATGAATGAAGGTAACTTAGAAACTGACAATGTTTATAACAAAATATTCCCTTTTGTTTAAAAAATAGAAAATGCTCAAGTTTCTGGGTGATTTTAATTATTCTCTGAGAATAGAAAGACATCTTTTAAAGAGGTAAAAGTTAGGAGTAACAGTTTTGGGTGCCAGCTTTTTGCATAGGGGGTGAAGAAACCAAACAGCCCCAAGAATGTGCTTGTGGAGAAGGAACCAGCGTTGCACGTCCCATTTAGTTTAAGGAAAATCACCACCAGAGACTCAGGGAATAGGTACTTAACAACACTTTACAAGGAAGGGACACCACATTCCAGGACATAGTACATAACTAAAAAAAAGTCCTTTATCTGATGCCATGTCCCAAAGAGGTAGAATACACGGGTCTAGGAACCAAGGGTAGAAGAAGAAATAGCCATGCTAGCATCTGTGGAGGGTTAAATTGTATCCCTGAAAAAAATATGACAAAGTCCTAACCCCCGGTGGCTGCAAATGTAACCTAATTTTGATATAGGGTCTTACAGATGAAATCAAATTAAAATGAGGTCACACTGGATTCGGGTGTGCCAGAATCCAATGACTGTTGTCCTTTTAAGAAAAGGGAGATTTGGACAGAGACACAGAGACAGACACACAGAGGGAAGAAGGCCATGTGAAGACAGAGGCAGAGACTGTAATTATGCTGCCACAAGCCAAGGAATGCCGGTAACCACCAGACGCCAGAAGGGGTAAGAAAAGATACTTCCTTAGAGCCTGCCAAGGGGACATGGCCTGTGAACATCTTGGTTTCAGACTTCTAGCCTCCAGAACTATGACAGAATACATTTCTGTTGTTTTAAACCACCCAGTTTGTGGTCATTTTTATGGCAGTGTTGGGAAACTTATCAATTCCAGTGGCTCACTTGGGGTATGTGTGCTTCCCATCCCTGAAACTCTGGCTCCACAGTTTTAAGGGTCCTGATCCCCAAAGGGGCACACTTTCCCTAGGAGACAAAGAAGGGGCCCCACTGAACTGTAAACTCTGGTTGACACCCAGGCACCTGAGTCTCCTTGTGCCAAGGCACCGTCCAACAAGAAAAGAAATCACTATCTTGGCAGGCTAATCTACCCTGCTCATCATAAGGCAGTAGGGCTACTGTTACATAACGAGGATAAGAAGAAATATGTCTGGCATTCAGGTAATCCGCTCAGGTCCCTCTTGGTACCCCCTCGCCCAAGTTTGATGGTAAATGGACACATGCAGCAATCCGGGCCTGAGAAGGACATAGCGACACCAGGGAATCAGGCCTCTTGGGGCTGAAGGTCTTAGTCATGCCAGGAGACCAGCAGAGGTTCAGGCTGAGAACGAGGCTACCGTACAAAGGATGGCATAAGAGGGAAAATGAGAATCTGTCGTAGCCCCAAGACCCTCTGCAGCAGCATATTAATATGCTGCTAAATTATTCCCCCAGGAACAGAGGCCCATCACAGTCAGGAAGGACACCCTCCCTACACAAAGGAATAGATCAAGATGCAGACTATGGCAGATCCTCTAAAGCTACCCACTCAGAGCCCCTTTCAGAAACGAAGGGCTCTTTGCCCAGCTGCTGTGATTGCCAGAAGACATCCCTCAGCTGTCAGCTCTACAGGGCATCTTCAGCCTCTGCTAAAAAAAAACTGTCCCACCCAAATCACATCTCCTTCTCGGTGTAGCCCAAGTCCTAATGAGCTAACAACGCAGAAGCAAAAAGGCCCAGTTCTCATTGCCCCGGCTCCCCAGAATCTAGACGTGTCAAACACTTGTGAAATGGATTAATGTAACTAAGCACAGATTAACTAGATAACTGCACAGTGGTTTATAATCCGCATAGCTCTGTGCTTTCTCACTCTTGGTGGATAAGCTTGTAAAATATACTGGTATCTGGGCCCCACTTCCCAGAGATTCTGACTTCATTGGTTCAGCGTGGAACCAAGGAACCAAGCATGGGTATTTTCTAACACGTTCCCAAGGTGATTAAAGGACAGCCAGCTTGAGAACCACTGAGAGAGCATGAAAGCAAGCCAGGGACCCTGGATATCTATCTTCCTTGGACTCCCATTTTCACCCAGTTTATGGTTACTTGCTTTATCTTACCAAGGGCTCAGGGATCCTAAAAGGATTAATTCTCTGACTTGTAGGAAGTAATTCTAGAAGACTGCTTTAGTGTGACCTTTACCTTCTAGCATTTTGGTTATGCTTTGTGCTGACTTTTCTGTCTGGCTGTTTCTGTGGTCCAAACCTTGCAAATCTGCCTTTTTGCCATTTTGTCTGCCTAGACTCTTTTTCTCCAGCAGCTCTGGTTTTTAGCAACGTACGTTCCCTAAAAGTTTACCCTGCTTGCCTCCAACCCTGGAATTCCTGATTTACTAGTTGGTCCCAACTCTGCAGGGGGCCCCATTCATCCATGTGCCCTCCTTTGCCCAAGGATCCATGCAGACAAGAAAAAACGAGAAGGCAGGACATTTGCTTCTTGTTCTAGGTACATGGTACCACGGACAACCTTAGGAGCGCTGAGTCTAATACGTTTCCCAGGAAATTTTCAAATTCACCTACTTTTCTCTTTATTATTTGCTAACAAAGACTCACATACCCACAAAACTAAAATCCTTCCATTAAACGTTCATCCCAGGAATAGACTCCATTTGGAATCTCTCCCATTTACCACCACTTTCAAATACCAGATGGTAATCGCCGCTCAAGCTAGGGCTGAATTTCCTGTGCTTCTCTCAAGCTGATGAAAACTCAGAGTTACTAATGATTCCTCATGGGAGTTTTGTGAATGCAGCGGAACCTCTGCAACTCCTTTAAATAAACAACCTTATCACTGACAGATTTTTAATGAGACAGACTATTTTCCAGTCTTCTTTACCTATCTGTGACCTCCACTGCAGAAGTGTTTCCACTGTCACCTCATCAAATCATTTTTCATATTTTACTGCTGTGTGAATGCTAAAACCTAATGTTTGCTAGAGTTTTTCTTTACATTACACTGTAAAAGCAACAGTGTACTCAATGAAATCATATATATTTCAGGATTGTTTTTAAATTAGCTTTAGCCACAGTTATAAAATAGAGGTTACTTGCAAAATCATTTTTTCCCTATGCACACTGGCTGCTGGGTATGAATATTCAGCTATTTATGGTTGGTGTGTCACAAATGTAATCACTTTTTTAGAAAAGATGATTAATGCCATCTGTCATCTCAGTAATGATTTCAAAGACAGAATTTTTTAAAAGAGAGAAATAAAGGAAAAGAAATGAAGAGCCTTTAACAAGGGCAAGGTCTGGTTAAACCCTATAAAAGTTAATATTCCAGACCAGCAGCCTTTCCTTTCTTCTAAAACTACTGATCTCTGTAATGGCTTTTAACATATTTTAGGCTAAACTATTCTCCTAACATAGTCCAAAGGTCTATTTTTGCTCAATTTCTTTTTTATTTCTTTTCATTGCAGATTCTTGTATTACCTACATAGATCCTATCACATAAATGAAAATACCTTCGAATAATTCCTAAGATCTCTGTGCTGAAATTTTTCTCTGCTTAAATGTATTCTTGCCAAGTATCTGAGGTAGTCATTTTTAAACTATGGCAATTGAAGGAAGAGTAATCTATCTTTTAGAATTATAACAACATGCATGTGGTACAAAGCAGAATTTTCACTTGGCAGTGAATTTAGATTTCATATGCCTCTCTGTTCTTCCGTTACTGAGATGGATTTGATTCCTCTACTCTTCTCATTTTTTATTAGAATATAAAAATTCTACAGCAATACCAACGCAGTCTTGAAAACTCAAAAGAAAAAATGAAATGTTCTGTGGTACCACTCAGAGAAATTGATACAATCTTGATCACAGCATGAATTAAAAAAAAATCATACACAAAAAGATACTACACAATAATCTGAATTTCTTATCTTTTCTGGCAGCATCTGTGACCACAGAAATAAAAAAGATCCTAAAAAAGATCCAGGACCTTCCCTGGGAGATCACGTCACTGCAAGAATCTTCTTATTCATGTTATTCTTAATTTCTTCTACTGCAGTTAACACTCATTGTTTATTTGCCAAAACAATTTTTTTACTATGAAAGGAATACATTTTTACTGACAAAAAAATTGACACAATGCAAAAAAACTTAAAGATTAAAATATCATCAATTTAATCATCCAATGATACATTTTACACACATGTAAGTATATACATACATGTATGACATAATTGACACTATAATATAAATTCTTTTTTGTAATCTGCGTGGGTATATCATCAAACTTCTTCTACCTCATAAAATATCTTAACCAACCAATTTTAATGGTTCTACCATAATTTACTTAAGCCAAATTAATTTATCTTTATTTAAGCCACTCATGCCTTATTTCTCCACTATAAATAATGCTGCAATCCTATTTGATAAATATTTAAACCATACAAAATTCTTTCCTTAACAAACACTCCCACCAGTAAACATATTACCTAGGTACTATGAATAAATTTTTGAATTAATGAACAAAAAGGATAGTCACAAGTACATTTTAAAAAATTGATAAAGATAAAATAATTTAAGTACATGAAGTATAGTAAAGAAAGCAGTTTACCTTGTGCAAAAAGAACAGGATGAATTTTAAACCCTCCTCCGTTTTTCAACCTTTGCGGCAGTTGTTCAAAATGGTAACTATCGATGTAGAAGTAAACTTTCAGAGCTTGCCGGCTTCCTTCAGCTTGATAAGTAAGAGGAACATCTAAAATGACATTTAATGTTATATTACTTCCTAAAATCAGGATATTATTTAGTACATTTGTTGAGCTTTAAAAAGAATCCCGGGGCTTCCCTGGTGGCGCAGTGGTTGAGAGTCCGCCTGCCGATGCAGGGGACACGGGTTCGTGCCCCGGTCCGGGAAGATCCCACATGCCGCGGAGTGGCTGGGCCCGTGAGCCATGGCCGCTGAGCCTGCGCGTCCGGAGCCTGTGCTCCACGGCGGGAGAGGCCACAGCAGTGAGAGGCCCGCGTACCGCCAAAAAAAAAAAAAAAGAATCCCGAAAATTACTAGAAACTAATATATTAAAAGTACCCACGTGTATTAAAGCTCAGGTTTGGCATACTGACAGTGCTATTTGGTGAAAGAGTATTAAATCAGGTTCTCATTAGCTAAAGCAACAGATTTATTACTGTACTGTATATAAAATTCTGTAATAGAAAACTGCCTTACACTTTAACACAACAGGTGTCTCACTTAACTAAATGAGAAGTTCAGCTACACATGGTATGGAATCACAATTTCCCAGGACAGCTGCCTCCTTCATATTTTAGTCAAGATGAGTCCTTGGGGTACACTTCTGAAGTAGTGTGCAAGAAACTGAGCACATAGCAACCATTATCACAATTAGCACGTGTTTTGCAAGTTCCATTCCCCGAGCACCAGATCAAAAATGCCCTACCTGTCTCTTCATTTTCATCCTTTGCTCTTTTTCTATTTCCTGTCATGCATTCATATTATCTTCTAATTTATTATCAAAATAACTTATTTATCTCACTTATTATTTATCTCTGTTTAGTTCTCTATTGTATCCAACACTTGGCCATAAGTAGGCACTTAAGAAATTTTTGATGAATAAATGATTATAATTTCTAGATAACAGATTAAATGAATATTTATTGAGTCCCTATTTATTGTACTAGACATTGGAAATGTGCAAATAAGTAAAAACCTTTCCCAGACCTGAAATATCTGTTTAGATCTTCTACCATAATACATAGGGGATCCTCAGACCTATGAACAAACAAGAAACAGAAAAATAACAAACTGCTGAAGATTTCTTGGATCGACAGACACATTTTAAACCTATTTGTGACAATGTTGAAATGGTAGATAAATGATCATAACTTGCAGAAACTATAGATTAAGCCCTAGGTGTTGCTATTTCTCTGGATGTATACTTCTAAAACAATGCCTTTGTTAGGTTTAATGATGGCCAATTGCTAAAGAAAAGGGATACTTTTCAATCTTTCAATTCAATTTCATAAAGTAACTTCTTTGCAACATTAGATACAACCAAGTTCTGTTGAAATTCTATTCTTCATTCTGCACAGCAAGTTTGTTTATCCTTCTACATTTATAACCATAAAGCCTTTCTGCCTGATGCACTGTATAAACTGAATTGATATTTGTTCATTCATTTACTTGAAAAAAAATATTGGCCTTTTTGTTCCAGGCATCTCTTGAGTGCTAGATATACAGCAATGAACAAGATAGGTTTTGCCATCTTGGAAATTGTACAGGATGAATAAATGAATCAAGATAGTTAATGTGATTATATTTGTACACACTGAATTTTTTTTTTTTTTTTGTAGTACGCGGGGCTCTCACTGTTGTGGCCTCTCCCTTTGCGGAGCACAGGCTCCAGACGCGCAGGCCCAGCGGCCATGGCTCACAGGCCCAGCCACTCCGTGGCATGTGGGATCTTCCTGGACTGGGGTACGAACCCACGTCCCCTGCATCGGCAGGCAGACTCCCAACCACTGCGCCACCAGGGAAGCCCCACACTAAATTTTTTGACACTTGGATAAAATAATTTTTAATTTTCATTTTTAAGCGGCAAAAATGTAGACTATGTGTCTACTTCTTCAGAATTAAATTATAAATTTTATCAATTATTGTCAGATCAAACAACTATAATGTCTCTGTATATTCTTGGCTCTAAACACTGTTTTCATTGCTTGCTAACACACTGTCTACAGGATCAACTGAAGATAAGGAGTGGAAACCCAACTCAATCAATTTTGCTAAGTAATAATTATATATCTGAGTGAACGTTTTGCTGGCCTCAGAGATTATCCACATAGTCAGAAATGTTAGGGCAGTTCTTTTATTAAAAGAAGTCTTGACATGAAAAAAGCAGCAGAAAGGACAAATGTTCTGTGATCCCACTTATATGAGGTACGTAGCGTAAGCAAATTCAGAGCCAGAAAGTGGAAGAGAAGTTACCAGGAATTGGAGAAGCGGGGGAGGGTAGTGATTGTTTAAGGAGTATGGAGTTTCTGTTTGGGAAGATGAAAAAGTTCTGGAGACGGATGGTGGAAATGGCTGCACAACATTTTTTTTTTTTTTTTTTTTTTTCCGGTACGCGGGCCTCTCACCGTTGTGGCCTCTCCCGCTGCAAAGCACAGGCTCTGGACGTGCAGGCCCAGCGGCCATGGCTCACGGGCCCAG
This sequence comes from Pseudorca crassidens, assembly GCF_039906515.1. NCBI lineage: Eukaryota > Metazoa > Chordata > Mammalia > Artiodactyla > Delphinidae > Pseudorca > Pseudorca crassidens. The sequence goes on from NC_090312.1 coordinate 72,114,758, forward strand.
CAGCTCCGCGGCACGTGGGATCCTCCCGGACCGGGGCACGAACCCACGTCCCCTGCATCAGCAGGCGGACTCTCAACCACTGCACCACCAGGGAAGCCCCATGCACAACATTTTGAATGAACTTAATACCACTGAACTGTACACTGAAAATGGGTTAAATGGTAAATTTTATGGTATGTATATTTCACCACAATAACAAAAAAGAAAGAAAAGGCAATCTTGAGTAGCACAATATTTGACACACACACTCCGAAAAAGTTTTAGAGGTCAGACTAATAGCTAAAAACAAAAGTATAAAATTAGCTGTAAATTTAATTTATATATACTTTCTATCACTTCCCCAGTTGGTTATTACTATTTTACCCTAAATATAATATTTTATATAAAACTTAAACTGCATATCAAATATATTCATATCAAAGTTATGACATATGTTGTCGTCTGATGCCAAAGAAATTTTACAAAACATACATGAAATATTTAACTACTTACTTGCAACCAGTGGTTCCTCTTCTGATGGTTTAAAGTAAAAAGAAACCTTTTCCAAATCAAATAGTGCAACCAGTGTATCTTCTAGCATGGCTTGTTCATCTGTCTAGAAAGAAATAAAAACAATACATGATATGATAGGATTGTTTGGGATAAAACATAATATAACATAGTACAATGTAACAACTCCAGATCAAAACTAGGTTCACTTGTGTTTTATTTAAGTACAAACCAAATTATCAACACATCTAAGAATTTACTGCCTAAAATGAAATTAACAAATCCTCAGTTATGTTTCGTTTGTAGTTTTATATTTTCTCTGCTGTCTAAATGATTTTTTCAGTCTATTTTGTAGCTAGATTCTAGTTCTATTGATTTTGTTTATTAGTTACAAATGTGTACACACGAAAAAATGCTATTTGCCTCTAAATCTCTATAATCTGACAAATATAACAGCTGAAAGACAAAAATATTGTTTTCTTAAAAAGTCCAGTACATAATGGTCATCGTACTTTACGATAAGATAACCTGTGCATTATTCAATTTGCAATTTGTGAAAACTGTGATAAAAGCAATTTGCATGTATGTAATGATTTTTCTTCCAAAGAGCCTGGGGACAAGAATCATTTTCACTTGCCTTTATGGGGCCTTAATCTAGAATCTTGTGAATATGAGATTTGATTTGTTTTAATCATTCATTTCATTCCTACAGCATATTTTACAGCTGAGGCAGGTAAGGCCCAGACATGGTAACAAGTTCACTGCATATCTCAGTGACATCATCTTTCTATTATTGGATCTGGCCTTCCTATTAGCAGTTCAGTGCACTATCTAAAGTCTTTTACTAATTTCCTCATGAAAGAATAATTAACCTAATCATACACAACTTTTCTTTCAAAGGTACATTTGTTTCCTTAAGAATGTCAATGATCCTTTTTTTTTTTTTTTTTTGTGGTACGTGGGCCTCTCACTGTTGTGGCCTCTCCTGTTGTGGAGCACAGGCTCCAGACGTGCAGGCTCAGCGGCCATGGCTCACGGGCCCAGCTGCTCTGCGGCACGTAGGATCTTCCCGGACCGGGGCACGAACCCATGTCCCCTGCATCGGCAGGCGGACTCTCAATCACTGTGCCACCAGGGAAGCCCAAATGATCCTTTTTAACAATAATTTTAACATGCTTTACCCGCATTTTAAAAGTTGCTGTAAGCTTATAGCCATATTTTGGGGGCAGCATGAGTAGAGGGTGAAGGAGATGGTAAAGAATTTCCATTGTGTATGGGAAAAAACCCACTAAGGCAGCCTCAGACCCCAAAGAAGGACTGCATGGATACCGAAAGGTTAATAGCATCATCATCTTTGTACCTTAGTTTGGTACTTAATATAATGGATGGTACACAGTAAGTGCTGGATAAATATTTATAAGACTGTTACTTTTTAAAGTCCTTTGAAGCAGCAGAAAAATGCCATGAATCTGGAATTGTAGGGACAGGACTAAAGAACCAGCATTCTTCCAATTGAGAGGAATACACACAGGAAGAAATGTCCCAAACAGGTTGCGCTCTGATTGTAACTTGCAGATGTGGCTAAACCCATACCCAAGGACCTAGGACTGCGCTCAGAGCCCAGGAACACACAGACCGCCAGTGCCTGCAGCTCCCAGGGAGCTCTTCACGGTTCTAGGAGGCCCTAAGCGCTCTTGTTACAAAGGCAGAAAGATTACAAGTTTCTTTGACTTTTTTTTTAACTACCTTTGAATTTTTTAAATCAATTCTTTAAATAAACTTAAGGGTTTCATAAGACCTATTTAAAACAACAAAACAGCTTTCTTGAGATATAATTCACATACCATAAAATTCACCCATTTTAAGTATACAGCTCAGGGGTTTTTAGTATATATGCAGAGTTGTGTAACTATCACCATCATCCGATTTTAGAATATTGTCACTACCCCAAAAAAGAAACTCAGTACCCATTAGCATTCATCCTCCACATACCTTCCTCCAATCCTTAGCCCCAGGCAACCACTAGCCTATTTTCAGTCTCTAAAGTTTGCCTATTATTACATAATAATGTAATCAAATAATGCGTGGTCTTTCGTAACTGGTTTATTTCTCTTAACATGTTTCCAAGGTTCATCCATGTCGTAGCATGTACCAGTACCTCACTCCTTTTTACTGCTGAATAATATTTCATTGTATGGATATACCCCAACTTGTTTATCCACTCATCAGACAGCTCATGGACATTTGGGTTGTTTCCACTTTTCAGGTATTATGAATAATCTTGCCAGGAACATTTGTGTACAAGTTTTGCTAGAATATAAGTTTTCTTTTCTCTTGGATATTACCTAGGAGTAGACTTTCTGGGTCATATGGAAATTCCACATTTAACAATTTGAGGAACTGCCAAAATGTTTTCCAAAATGGCTGCACCATTTTCCATTCCCCCCAGCAGTGTCTGAGGGTTACAATTTCTCTACATCCTCACCAACACTTGTGCCTGTCTGTCTTTTGGATTGTAGCCATCCACATCACTGTGACATAGTATCTCATTGTAGTTTTGAGTTACACATCCCCAATGGCTAATGATGTTAAGCGTCTTTTCATGTGCTTTTGGCCATGTTATATCTTCTCTGGAGAAATGACCATTCAAATCCTTTGCCTGGGGCTTCCCTGGTGGCGCAGTGGTTGAGAGTCCGCCTGCCGATGCAGGGGACACGGGTTCCCGGTCCGGGAAGATCCCACATGCCGCAGAGCGGCTGGGCCCGTGAGCCATGGCCGCTGAGCCTGCGCGTCCGGAGCCTGTGCTCCGCAACGGGAGAGGCCACAACAGTGAGAGGCCCGTGTACCGCCAAAAAAAAAAAAATTCTTTGCCTGCTTTTTAATCGAGATGTCTTTTTATTCTTTAGTTTTAAGGATTCTTTATATAGTCTGGATATGTCACTTACCAGATGTATGAATTACAAATACTTTCCCCCATTCCTTGAGATTTCAAATAAATGTACCAGCACTTGCCTAGACAATGGCAGTTTTTAAGAATAGAAATGAAGCCTCATTCATTAATTAATTTGTTCAACAAATACTTAAAGCCTACCATGTATTAGGAAGAGTGCATCTTATCTTACGTAATTTTTATTTGATAGGCAATGATTAATTAGTATTTATTTTGTTTTTAAACACTTTTCAAGCGACTTATTTCAAAGTTTTCATTAATTAAATCTTTCTTATTTGGTTATATTAGCAACCAAATAAAAAATTCATCACCCACATGGAGTATATAGAGTCTTTTCAAAAGAATCTAATCCTGTTTCTCTGAATTTCATTCAGCTGAATGGACTTTCTTACCTTACCATTCCAGAACTTTTTATGACCGTGCAGTACAGCAATTACCCCCCTGTCCTCAATACCATTGAAGAAAAACATTATTTTGATGTATAAACTCATATACAATCGTTTAAAAACTCAACCATGTTACTTGGTAGCTACATTTTCTATGTGTACTTTAACAGATAAAATACCGTCTCATGTTTCAAATCAAAATTATATTTAACACGCACCTTAAGTTTAAATAAACTGAACATATTTGCCTTTATACATCATGACAACTATCAGAACCACAGGAAGTATATGTGAAAAAACTCTAAGTTCACCACAGTTTTATCAAATATTCCGAGATGCTTTCTTCATCTCCGCTGTGGACAACTGATGCATAAACACGGAATATTTTACAGTAATTAAGGCAATGTTCTTAGATTTAACAGGAAAAACATGCACACAAAGGAAGGAAATAAAATCATTTAACACATGCAAATTCTAACCAGATTGTCAGACAGTATGGCATGCAAGTTGTCAGAGCTCTTCTAAGAGCACGTTCCAGAACATCAACCTCAGGGGGAGCTCGGGTCTCATGGCAGACTCTTCCTTCTGGACTGCAAATAAGCAACCGCAGCAGATACTCTTTCCTCTGCTGACCTTTCTCGGCCGGTGCTTAGGGATACAGGAATTGGTAACAGATGGAGGCTTTCTCAGCTTTTAGCAGCCATTGAGAATAAAAATCAGGAAAGATATTTCCACATACTTATTAAAGTTATATTTGCCCATGGAAAAACATATCCTTTTAAAGGAGCTGGAAGACTGTGGATACAATAACGAAGAACCATGTTTTATTGGGAATAGGTCCCAATGTACGTTCCAGTTGACACAGCCAGTGGGAGGCATTGTGGTTCCTTACCAAGTTTGGTGACAGAAGTGACTGAAAGTGAAAAAGAACTCCTGCATTCGCTATCTGGTCCAGCCACCTTCTGCTGGCTTCCCAAGTCTCCATCTCATTTTCCTTGCTGTTGTCAAACATCTGGTTTAAGGCGGCCATGAGCTGCTCGGAGAAGGCACAGACTGTGGCCACAAGACTCTGGCAGAAGACCATGTCTCTTCGGAGCTGTGTCTCACTGTCTGTGATCCAGGAGAACATAAAGGAAGTTTTGGAAAACGTCATAGTTGAATAAGACCAATTCATTCAGCATTTGCATTCACCGTTATTTCATCCATTCCCTAAACTCACACCATGGGAAGAATGTGGATTTGAGCTCTATTCATGAGCACATACGTTTGAGCAAGTATGCCTTTTAGAAAACACTGAACACCCAAAAATGTTAGAAACATTAAGCTCATTTTTCTTAATTGATATTGTAACTTTATTTTGCGATCACTATATTGTTTTATAAAACCCAATACAATAAGCCTTTATTTTATTTACTTTATTTTTCATGATGGAACACAATTTGTACTAGTACATGACACTTTCCTAAAGAAAACTCAAAGTCCAGTTTTTCAGTTTGTGCTGGTAAATGAAATAAAATATTATTAGTACTAAATTTTAAAAAATTACCTACTAGACCTATTCAAATATTAATGTGAAACACACATGGGGAAGAGCATCATGTCCAATTGCTTGTAATAATATGCAAATCTGGATATCTTAAATATGCAAATGTATCTCCTGAAGTCACCTATTCAACTTCATAAGGTATAAACAGGTCCAGTTCATAAACTCCTATATATTTTTTTGAAATAGGTAAAATATTTGCAGTTCTAGCATAAATTGATTTTTACTAGCATTCTTATTCTGCAATTAACCGGAATTTTGATTGACCCACTTTGAAGGTATGTTTACCCTGTGAAGTACCAGTCCTGGACCTCAGGTTTTTCAAATGGAAAGCAGCTGTGCCCCTGAGAACCTGACCCCAAAAGGTTCACTTCTCTGGGGCGCTGGATGTAACACAAACTACATAAACAACACGAACACCAAGCCATACATTCTGTACACTGAGAAATCTCTTGTACTAGAGGAACGGCACAGGTAAATATCATCGTACTCCCAAAAGTGCACTGAATATTTTGAGAGCTCAGAATCTCCTGAAATGAAGAAGCATTGTCAATAATTAGTGTATAACGTAGATAAACATGCTGCCTTTACTCAGCAATGAGTTCTTGCTTTATTGATAGAAAGGCATAGTTTTTAAGTTGTTTACCAAGAACATGGAACACCTGTTTTTAATGACCCTCAAAGCATGTGTACACATAATTGCTGCTTGTTACTTAGTTTCACTGTTAGTAAAAGCTACTCTTGAAAATTTTGTTAGAAACAGGATCATATATTAAAAATATTTAATTATATAATAAAAATATTCATTGACTAGGTGGAACTATATGAACTTGCTGTTTTAGTAGGTCAACATGATTGAATATGGCAACTCCATATAGTTCAACCTATTAATTTAACTAACAACATGTGTTAGACATTTCCTTTAAGTAGTTATATACTATGTTCCTGCTCTAATAGACAGAAAAGAGCGTTTTACAGGTCACTATAAAATGGCTAAACTGGGAAAGAACTTTGTCCAATTCTCAACTAAGAAAAAAAACAAAACACTTATTCTGTTGTGCATAATTTCTAACTGGGTGTAGACATTCAACAAATATTTACTGAATGAAAATAATGAACCAGTAGACCAACTAAGAAACAAATGAAATAAGGTAAATGAAAATGTATGAGCTCATTCTCTGGCTTCTTGAAATGACTGGATTTAGTTTGACTTAAAAGGGTGATCCTTGGGCTTCCCTGGTGGCGCAATGGTTGAGAATCCACCTGCCGATGCAGGGGACACGGGTTTGTGCCCCGGTCCGGGAAGATGCCACATGCCGCGGAGCGGCTGGGCCCGTGAGCCATGGCCACTGGGCCTGCGCGTCGGAAGCCTGTGCTCTGCAACGGGAGAGGCCACAACAGTGAGAGGCCCGCGTACCGCAAAAAAAAAAAAAAAAAAGGTGATCCTTGGTCTATGGGCCCTCTGGCTGCGGGCCACCCTCCTCCCCTCACCACCCAGCAAACTTGAAATCATTCTTCAAGAGTCAACTCATTGAACTACTAAAATATTATCTCCCTTTGGGGAATGTCCTCTCTCCTTCAGGAAGTCTGCATTTCTTTCTGCCCCTGCAGGTCTGGGGGTGTCTCCCCCTACTGAAGGGCTAATGACCTAGCATTGTGAGTTTGCTCACATGCTTGTCTTCCCCCAGGGACCGTCAGCACATCAACGCCAGGGGAAGTGGCATATCATGTGATTTATGCTCAGGGACTTGAGAGGCATATAATCTGCTTTCAACTTCCCGTTCTGCCAATTTTAATCTATACAATTCTAGGTTTCAGATCCCTATTCGTAAAATTGAGGTTATTCCTACTTCTTAGATCTGTGATGAAGATAAATGAGATAAAAACATTTAAAGCACTTAGCAAGGTGAAAACGGACAGTGATATTATCATGATTCTTCTTTTCCCTAGCATCTAGCATGGTGCCTGGCACATGTGTGCTCAGTTTTATTGCTAAATAGAGAAGGAACATCGTGACAAAGAAAGAAACCCAATAAGCAAACTTTCAGCAAAAACATACAGGTCCTTTCCTTTTAATTATGCAGCTGTTCGAAAGTCACAAGTGTCCATCCTTTACCAAAGCTATTCTCATTCCTCATTTTTATCAATAAGAACTACAGCAAGAATCACAACAGCTGCTCCCAGCTTCTAGTAAAAGAAGAAAAGCAAGTTCTGGTTTTTTTGACAGCTCGTTTATTTTCACCAAGTAAAAATTCCCTTGTAGTGGGAATACACTCAAAACAAATGGATTTTTACCTATCAAAGGCTTCCGTTTCATTTCAGTATTTAAGCACCTACTTAAATTCATCTTCTACAGACATGTTTAAAAACATTAACACTTAATTTAGTCTCAACTGTTTAAAAAACTCAAATTCCATTGTAAGTTTGCTGATCTGAAAAGAATGAGATGGTTTCTAGACATGCAAGTAATCTGTCATTATTCTGAGATTGTAGGGGAAAGAAAGCAAAATAAACAAAGAAACAAAAAGAAGAGATCAGAGAGACAGAAAGACAGGAATAAAAGACAATTAAGAATAATGTTTAGCAGACCCAGTCCACCCTTTTCAAGTGAAAAGCATAATTTTATAGCCAACAATATGGAGTAATCTGGCTATGTTTGGTATCATTCAAATGTAACATAGAAAAAAGGAGTAAATCAAGTAGGAAAAAGGAGAATTATGATAGAAATAGAAAAATGAAATTGAAATCAAAATAAGAACAGCCATCTGAATATTAATAAATAAAGCAATGCATTCCAGGACCATTTCTGGAATTGGCAGAACTAAGTTTGAATTTCAAAACTGCACCTACTATTTATTTATTCACCCAGTAAGGCATCTCTATGCCTAATCTTCTAGATGTCCCAAAGTATGTGTTGATTGACTACCATGTGCTAGTTGTTCATCTGCTTGAATGTAGATTTCTTCACCTTTAAAACTGTGGAAACAATAATAATATTCTCACAGAGTAGTTGTGAGAACTCAGTGAAATCCATAAAAATGAGGTCCATCGACTACACTGTCATTATTAAAGCTCAAAAAATGTAAGATACTTTTGATATTATTACTCAGTCAAAAAGCAAAGCAAAAACCAAGCATCAAAAAAAACAAAAGGCCCTCTTGGTTAAGCTGGCTCGGTCATTCATTTATAATTTAAATTTTCCAAGAGTGACAGATTGTAAAAGTGCTCACAAATTCTTCCCCTCTCTGTGTCCATGCCCTTGCAAAACGATTTCAGATTGAGAGTCCTCCTATCAAAAGTACAGTCTGTTTCTCCTTAAATCTGAACCCGCCTACATCCTTGCTATAACAAAAGTTAGACAGTTTCACAAAAAAGCCTATCTGTACAATTAACTTTACCAAAACCTCCTCCCTTTCTCCTTTTAAATTATATTTTGTAGAAATATACATTTATATGTTTTCATGTTTTTAACCTTTAATTGAAGATGAGCATATGTTTTATGTTTTTATCAAAATACTATCTAAGTATTTTTTTAATCTCTGCCAGGCTTTAGAAAAGGTAGAGATCATATTTCCATCTATTTTGTAAACAGCTGAAGACACTGCCTTCATATCATAAGACATCTAAGGTCGTGGGCTATAATAATCTCAAATAGTAAAAATAATGTAAAATATTACCTGAATATTCAAGAAGAGCCAGGAGTATCCTACACTTTACCTCTGCAGAGAAAGAAAACATACCAGTCAGTTGTTCAGTCTTTTTCTGCAAGTAACATCACATTTTAACTGTGTAGTAAAAACTAGCACAACCTTATTATATACATTAGATAATAAAAATCCCATTCACTTGACATGCTATTTTTGCCTATCTACCTATATAAATTCTACTCACTGCTCAAGACCCTAAAATCTCTTCCAGATCTGAATTACATGAGCCTATGAAACAGCATTCAAATCCTGCTACCGTTGTAGGTCATCATTAGCTGTTGCAGCTTGCGTGGTGTTCTCTGAACACCTACAGCTATTCTGGTCTTGATCAATAAACTGTCAAATAGTATTTTTAAAATTTAAACTTTTAAAAAATATATACAATATATAAAGAATATATGAAATATAATATATAAATATATATTAATAAATATGTGTACATGATATTGTGAATTATCTGTGTATTATTATTAGAAATATATGTATATATTGTGGCTTTCCTATCTGTAGGTCAAGATACTGCCCTATAAGACAGAAAAATGCTAAGTATTTCCAAATACTCTTCTCACCCCATCCCCACACAGGGCCAATCACAGATGTCTGATAAATGATGTGTATTAACATCATACTGATTGCTATGTGCCCAATGAGCTCTGTGTCCATTTGCTTCCAATTGGTAAATAGTTTACTTGCAATAGGAAAACATTAAAACATAAAGAGTTCATTTATGTAACCAAGATTATGGGAAATAAAAAAGGCTAGGTTGTACCCTATTCTAAATAGGTTCACAGCAGAGTCAGAGCAACGAAAGTAACAGGTAAGAAATGCAGGAAATGCCTGAAAGGGCATTAAGTTTTACGAGTGAGACACAAGAACAAATGGATTTCAGAGGCAGAAAAGTGCACTGGACTGAGTCAGGAGACCCATCTGTTATACACTAGCTTTGTCATCTTCAGTACATTGTTAATCTACTTTTGAGTCTCAACTTGCTCATTCATAAGTGATAATAACATCTATCTTATCTATTTTATAGGACTGTGTATAAAAAATAAATGGGAATATATACTAAAAGCCTTGGAAAATTATTTAAAGTGCTGTGTACCCGTGAAGCGCTATTATTATTGTAACCTGGATATGGCTAAAATTGGTATCGAATTTTTTTTAAGAGAGTCTCAAAATTTTTTAAATTTTCGAAGTTCATTGTCAGGGGACTAAGTACATATCCTAAGAGTGGGAAATAGTGTTAGCAAGGGAATAGAGAATAAATGCCAAACATTCAACAATCTAGCATAGAAAAGATTTTATTGTATCATTAAGAGATTGAGGTTGGGATACAACTGGAAAGCCCTATTGAAAAACGGCTTTCAGCCTCAGATTGATGAGTTTAGATTTAGCTAACAGAAAATAACTAGGCTCTGAGGCAGGGTACTGAACATGATATTTTAGGAGAATGAATCTGGTGATGGTGTATATGAACCAGAAAAGATAGAGACAGGGATTAGCTAGAAAACTATTTTAGTAACTGAGATATGAAGAAAAACGGAAAAACTGAACAGACTTTTGAATTAAAAAGAAGAAGAAGAAGAAGAAGAAGAAGCTCTTTAGGATATTAGGACAAAGGCAGAGAAAAAAATGAAAAAAAGTAGGTTGCTAGAGAAATAGGAGCTTTTAAAAGGAGTATAACTTTTGTAGGCAACAAAGAGTTGAAACGTCACTAACAGACATTTGAATTTAAGGTGATGGTGGATCCAATTTAGATGTGTATTCTTCCCCACACCACCAAGCAACTCTTCAACCCCAGTTGGGTGTCCTACGATTCAATTCAGTTCTGACACTATCTACCTGTAGATCCCACAGGGTAAGGGCTCAGCCCCACAGGACTGTCTCCCTACCCACTCACCCTCCTTCAGACACCAATCACAGGTCCAGGTTATCATCTGTGCTTCTGACCAACTGGCCGTACACAGGAGGTTCCAATGATACCCTCCTTGGGTTCGATTAATTTGCTAGAACAGCTCACAGAACTCAGAGAAACATTTTACTTACTAGATTACCAGTTTATTATAAAAGGATGTAACTCGGGAACAGCCAGATGGAAGAGGGCAAGGCACAGGGCAAGGCGTGGGGAAAGGGCACCGAGCTCCAGGCACCAACACAAGTTCACCAGCCTAGAAACTCTCCAGTCCTCTCCTTTTGGGTTTTTATGGTGGCTTCATAACATAAGCGTGGTCGATTAAATAACTGGCCATTAGCACCTGAACTCAATCTCCAGCCTCTCTCCCCTCCCTGGAGGTCAGGGGTGGGACTTAAAATTCCAACCTTCTACTCACAGGGTTGGTTCCCCAGGCAACCAGCCACCATCCTTTGGTGATTTCCAAAAGTCACCTCATTAACATAAGAAAAGACAGCTTTATCCTCTCATCACAGGAAATCTCAAGGGTTTTTTGATCTCTGTGCCAGAAAAGGGGATGAAGACCAAATATATATTTTTTATTATAAATCACAATACCACAGTGGGCTAACCACGTAAAAATATCTTCAGTTAGCTGACACTGTGATTCCGTAACTTAGCTGAGGAATTAGGAGATTATCTTAGTGATACCACACAATGACTCTGTCCCCCATTTAGTCCACTATTTCTTCTGCTCTCCTCTGCCCTCAGTTTACAGGCTTTGAGTGAATGGCATGCAGTGTGATAACTTATGAACGGCACTGGAACAGTCCCTCCTACATAAAGACCATACACTTATTATACCTTGATATCATATTTGGTATATACTTGCTAGGATATTTTGAAATCAGAGATGAAGGAATGATGGGGTTTGGAACAGGCTACCCCCAAACACGGCACTTTGGCATATTGAATTATTTTAAGCTGAAGGAATCTGAGAAACAGTGAGGGCAGGAAGGACTCTGACCACCTCCCTTTTCCCCCAGAAGCAGGTCATAAGCTGCTCAGGAGAGCGATACCCAAAGGAAAGGATCATCCTTATCTCCAAAGAGGGAGGGATGCCAAGAGGAACAGGCCTTGCTGAACACCCCCCCCCACCCCACACTCCGGTTACTACACTTAGCTCATACCCTTTTGTTCTATAAATTTTTCCAGGACTTTCTACTCTTCTTCAAACCTAGTATAAAGACACTCAGGTTTAACCTTTTCTTCTGGTCTTCATTTCCTTATGAAGGCTCCCGTGTTCATGTAAAAATTATAATAAATAAATTTATGTGCTTTTCTCTTGTTAACTTGTTTTTCGTCAGACTAATTTACTGGGAGAGTTAAAGAAAAAAAGGATATTTTTTTCCTCCCCTACGGGAACATCAGAATGGGGTCATCCCAGCTATACATATACACCCTGACATTCCGGCAAGGTAACATTATGTTAAACTTCCAGCCCAGACCTAACCTTCCATTAATCAATCCTTCCATAAAGACAATTTGGGAAATAGAATGAAAACCACTTTAACTTGAACAGGATGAATTCATGCTGAACGGGTGAGGTTACTTCTGAGTCTGTCCACAGAACAAGGATCCCAGAGCTGCTGCTTCCACCCCATACAACAGGACCGGACACCACACAGATCACCAGGAAATGGTAGCTCGTCCCCTCCCTTGATGGTCCACTGAGCTGAACTACTGATTGTTTTAAAAGACTCACTTATCACGGTGACAATCACAGCTCTTACCCAAAGAGTAACTGCAGCTCTCTGAGACTTGCAGCCAGGGATGCAACTTAAATTCTGCCAAGAGCCCTCCCTCTGTTGACTCTATTGACTGGAGGACTCAGCACAGCCAACCATGCTCAATCAGCTGCTGGGCTCCCATGACCAAGAGTGACACTAATATTCACAACATCTATCAATCAATCAATATATGTAGATAGTTGTCATTGCGATGACTGCTCATTGTGAAAAGAAGTACTGAGTATATAAGGCAGGACTTGAGATGAAAATGTAAAATTCTTAAAAAAAAACTTTTTAAAAAATAAGTTTTTTGCCCTGCATTAGAAGCTACTTTCTTAAAGATAAAGCTCTTCAAAAAACAAAACAAAAGAAAAAGTGTTAAGGGTTTCTTTGTTCTCGATTGATATTGCATTTATTCTAAAAACAAATACAATGTAAAAAGAAAAAATCAGAGATGATGAGAATAACTGCATTTAGATTCACAAATTGTAACTTTTAGGAGTGTTATGACACTGGCATCCACTCAGCGAAAACATACCTTTTACTCAGTAAAGTATATGCTTAAATTCCTTAAAGCTCACAGCTTTTAAAAATATGTTTGTCGTTTTTGCTGTTCATTATTTTGGGGGGTTTTAAATTCAGACTTCTGACTGAACGTGATGTTACAATGTGTCACAAATAATCATTATATTTAGCTACAAAATAAAGATACAGTCAAGAAATCCAGTTGTCAAGAATAAAAGATTTCATTATACAATAGAATTTTGTGATTTATTTGGAGTTTTCCATTTCTGTACAAATTTCTTCTCTATTGATCTCTAAAGAATACCTAAGCTGTTATACTTGAGTATATTTCTAGGTAGAAGACCGGGTAATCACAGAACATTTACACCATCCCTGTCATTTAGTAAGTGAACACACTGAGGCACGAAGGAGTGACATCACAGGCTCAGACCCTACAGGGTGTAAGAGCTGTCTTCCATCAGCAAAGCATGCAACTCTCTCTAATTTACCCTAAAAAAATGGTAGTGATGGGTTAAAAAAAAGTGGGTTATGATGTAATTCTGCTGATTACTATTCACCACATCCCAATGACATACAAATGACGGGGAAATACAGCCATGATATTCATTGTACAGGTTTCTCAACCTTAGCCCTATGGACATTTAGGACCAAATAATTCTTTGTTGTGAGGGACTGTCTGGTACCTTGTAGAACGTTTAGCAGCATCCCTGGCCTCTACCCACTAGATGCCAATAGCATGCCCACGATTGTGACAATGGAAAAATGTCTCTAGACACTGCCAACCACTGGTCTAATACTGGGAAGAAAACCACTGATTTAGACATTACAAAAAAATTAAACAAATTTCTCATTTCATCTTTTTCACCACAATCACTTTAGAAACTCTCAGAATTTTCTACTTAATAACTCTGACCCTAAACAACATGCAACCAGGCTCACTAGAGTTGTCCTGAAGTCTTTTATATCTCCAATCAGAGGCTGTATCAGTTATGGGATGCTGAGTAGACAAACTTATGCTAGTTAATAACAATCAACTTAGACAAACGCTTCTGAAAGAGAAACTTAATGATGCAACCTATGTCATTCTTTTGATTCTCACAGACTCACGATTGATTTTGTAGACTTTCCATGAAGTATAGCTTCATACGTTTTGTGAACCCTTTAGGAATTTTTCTCATACTGTTTCATGTTATAAAATATGAAAATCCCTCCACGTTCCACTTGTCTTCCTAAGAATGAGCCCTTACTTTATTGCCTGAGAATATTTTCTGTGATACAGTCCACGTCATTTAGATCCTTGGGACACAAGGTTCTGTCATCTTATTCCTTCTTTCCCTCCTCCGCCTTCACTCACCCTTTTCAGTCCTTTTATTTTCCTCCTAACATGAAAAACTTCAAAAAGTAATCAAGGCATGATGGGTTTTTAAATGAGTATTGCTAATGTCACGGTATGTTCTTTGCTTTTCATCCTGACCTTCAACAAATTTTCTGATGTTCTGAGCAAGATTCCGGACACTGCTGGGAAGGTTCCAAGGATCTTGCTTGATGTGAAGCCTTAACCTTTTTGGACAACTCAGCTTTGGTTCCATTTCCTGCTGAAACTCTAAATAAACACAGAAAAGCTCTCTTAAGTCTCAACCATTTACCAGTTCACAAGCCCATAAACAAAGAATCCTCTTTCTTTCATTCCTGTGGTCCTAGGCTATTATCATGGTAGCAATTTCTTTAGCTCTATCACAGGAGAAAATCTGTTAAATCTAAAACAACGTCAAATCTTATTATTCTCTTTTTACAAATGTTTAAACAGAGGAGCGAATTTAGATAAAAACTCTATTTCAACATCCTAAACTAGACGTCAGAAAGTGGGAGCTCTAGATCTTGTTCTGTTTGCCAACCGCCATTCCCCAAACCCCTCTCCCCATCACTGGGCTACCTACCACCAAGTAGGCATTAAGTCTAGTTTCAGCAAAAGCAACTCAACACTTATATTTCTTCAATTAACTCATTCGGTTTGGCCCCTACAGGCACTAAACGTTTTAAACTTTCAAAGAACTCTAAAAGGCCTTGATTTATATATATATATATATTCAACAATTATCCAAATAGAAGCAGTAGTAAATGAATTATGAAATGAGCACCCAGAACTTTTGTTCTCAGGCCATGCTTTTGCTTCACTATACTGTCTCCCACTTTTGTTTCCCAGTTGCCTCTAACAGTTACTTTGTAAACCTTACCTTGTAACCCTCGACCTGGTGTCAGGTACTTGGTTTGCTCAAAGGCCCTCACAACAGCTTGGCCTTTCAGGAGATTGGTAATGGAATCCACCTACCATAACAGCAGAGATTTCTGGGAGTTACATAACTTCTCGGTATTTCCAAGAGTCAACCTTGTAAAATACTTTTTTCCTCAAAGCAACAATTATTTTTGAAATCCCATGCTGCGTGCAAAATCTATCTTTAAATAAAATATCAGGATAAACTCACCTGATAACATTTACAATGACATCTCTTACTATCCTACCAAATATTCATACAAAATATAAATTTTCTTTATAAAAGAAGTAAGAGTTCTAGAATTATTTTTTAAAAACACCTAAAAGTTATCATAATCCTTTTCAAAGTGGTAAAAGCTTCTACACTATGAATTTTGGTTGTGGATATAAATTTTTTAAAAATGCAAAATACAACATGAGCACAAGACAACCCTGTGCTTCTTGAGGTTAGGAGTGAAGGTGAACAAGAAATGTCATGGAGGAATCTGAAAACCCACAAAGAAACAAATAATGAACAGAATAACTCCTGTGTGTAGGACACTTTATAATTTTCTAAAGACTGAAATACTTGACATTCATAACAATCCTTTGGGTTAGCTGGCTGAAGGAATCTCTTTTCCATTGTAAACTATAGAAATTAAGGTACAGGGGATGCAGGAACAGATTCCGTTCTGACTCCAGACTCCTTCCACTATGTCTGAAAAACGAATTTCTGACAGTTTAGTCTGTGGAAAAAATACCCACAACTGTCCCAACTGTACCTGGCTGAAAAGATGCTCAAGGCAACTGTGGATCTTGTCCTGTTTATCACGAGAAATGCGAACATTCAGGGGAAGCTCATCACCTAGATATTAAAAATAAATCATTCATCTTATGTTTAACATTCCAAAGCATTTTAATGTCAATAAAGTAAAAAATAAATAAACACTAGCTCTTATTCCATACATTAGTTCTCATGTTCAGAAAAAGAATTCCAAAAGCTTTAATAACTATTAGGATGTCAGATTACTGCTCCTTCAAAACTGAGATGAAAGCAGAGGGTCTCACAGAAAGAATCCTGTGGTACCCACATTAATGATTCTTTCAAATGGTGAATTTTTCTAATGGTCAAATAGTTGGAATAAACTGCACATCTAAAAATTAAGATTTTTCCTAACTCGATGGAAAGTCTTTTTCTTAGCACACACAAAATAAAACATTTATAAGGTATTTATTTCAAGCAGTGTTTTTCTCATCACTCCCTTCCCCACTGCCCATCAGGCTAGCTCAGGTGCATCTGCTGCCTTCAAATCCTGCTTCAAAGCCCATCCCATCTCCTTACACAATCAGCAATGCCTAATATCCTAGAAAACTTGTTTCTTGTGTACCTATCATACAGGTACCATGCAGTAACACAGAAATATCATGAAACATCACTTATTAACATAAAAATTAGTTTGTTTCTTCCATCTCTTTAAAAATTCACTCTGTTTATAATGGGATTGGGAAGCTGACTTTCTCAAGCATGTAAAACTGAAAGGCAGTGTGTGTGGCCACCGAGAATGGCTAATGAAAGGTAAAAATGGATCAGGCAAATTAATCCCTTAGGTTCGGCATCATCAAAGCGTCCGCGTGCCTTCACCAAACGCACCTGAGTCCATCTCATCGCTGTGAAAATACGAGCTGCACTGGCTGCTGCAGATGCTGGTGAAGGAGGTGACGGAATTCCTATTGCTGTTGCAGTCGCTGCGAAGAATGAGGTACGTGTCACTTTAGCAGTGCATCTGGCAAAGTTTCCCTGCCACTTCTTACTGGATAAACTTATTATGTCACGGTTATATGTGTTAATATGCTTTATAGAAATTTATGAGAAAGATAAATTTTTTCAACTCACATTTTATCTTACTTTAAACGAAAGTATTTTCAATTCGGTCATATTTCAACTTTTCTTGTCATATAATCTAATCATAATTGAATTTTAAAATGCATAGCTATTTACAGGAGTCAAACCAAACTTAAAATTCGTTATAATCCATTTGATGGTATATGCCTGTAGTTGATTCGCTAAGAGTGACAAAATCCTGTTTCAAGAGCTCTGCCTTTCAACCCTTTCTAGTAACTTAAAGGATAACTTATTAATTGCACTCTGAGCTCCCACCCTTCCCCCGCCCCAGGAAGATGGCATCTTGTCTCCATCCCGGAGCCCAGCACAGGACACCACACCTGCTAGGTGCTGGATAATGATGAACATCAAGGGAAAGAAAGTTAGAAATGTCTGTGTGTGAATACGGACCCATGACAGATTTCAGAAGTAGTGCAGGAGACATAAATATTTTTTTCTCTCAGAATAAGTAAAAGGGACTTATTTAACTTTAAATGTACATTTAAAATTTCTATTTTACCCTAGAGAGAACCTGAGAGTAATGTTAATTATCTGATAACTAGAATTTGAGGGAAGAAGGTATTTTTAGATCTGTAATTTCCCACTGGAGAGAAACCACAGGTTCTTATTAAAGAGCATACTGGTCTCCTTAGAAGCTAAAAGTAAGTGAAATGGTAAAAGTGGTTAATTTGTTTTATATATCATTAAATTTCTAGGAATAATTAACTCACGTATTCATCAAAATCCTTTTCACATAGAAATTGGAATAGTAGAATGGTTAATAAACTGAGAGCCAGGCCACCTGATTTCCTAGGTAAATTATGTAACTCCTGCGGGCCTCAACTTCCTCAGATGTAAAATGCAGTTAATATCCGAACCTGCCACAGAGGGCTGTGGGAGGAATTCCGTGAAATCATCCTGCTTCCCCCTGCGTCTGGTAAGAATGCTTTTAATGTTAGCTACTAGTTTGTGCTAAACATCTCTGATGAAACAACTTCGATTTAAAGATAATTACTAAATATCTTTTCACTGTAAAACACTGTATAATAAATAAGAGTAAGAGAGGTTTTGTCTTCGGTGAATGTACATAAAACGGGAGGTTCTGAAGCTGCACGCTCAGCATACGTGGCAGGTTGCCACAGGTCTCAATGAGGTTCCAGGTGACACAAGGATTCAAAGGAGAAAAAGCACTTTCAATTAAGGAAGTTCATTGGAAGAGCCATCATTTGAGAGTCTGGTAAGAAGATGACTCGACAGAGTCTGGAGGGAAGGTGTTATGGGTTGAATTGTATCTCTCCCTCCCCCGCCCCTAAATGCATATGGTGAAGTCCAACATTCAGTATTCCAAACTGTGATCTCATTCGGAGGGAGGGTCTTGACAGAGGTAATCAAGTTAAAATGAGGTCACTAGTGGGGGCCCTAATCCAGTATGACTGGTGTCCTTATAAGAAGAGGAAACATGGACACTGAGACAGGCTTGGAAGGAAAAGGATGGGAAGAGACAGAGGGAGAAGACAGCCGTCTGCAACCACGACATTGAGCCTTCCTTCACAGCCCTCAGAAAGAACCCAACCCTGCTGACACCTGGATTTCAGACTTCCAGCCCTAGAACTGTAGGATAATAAATAAATTTCTGTTGTTCAAGCCACCTGGTTCTTGGTACTCTGTTACAGCAGTCCTATCAAAATTGTACAGAAGGCATGTGAGGGAAGAAGAAACGCACAAAGCTGGTCACAGAGGTGAGCACGTGAAACTAGTTCAATTAGCTTGAATCACAGAACATAGGAAGGAGGAAAAACAAAACAGAAAGAACTCCTATTCACTACCCAATAGTCCAATAATCAGAAACAGATATTCAAGAAAAAACTGTCAATATAGGCACAACTTGTTTATTTGCCATACATGTTACACAATCCATAAAAGAATAACAAATCTCCTAAATGAGGTCCACTCGGTTGGAGAAAAAATGTTTTGTCCAAATTACTCAGATTATAAAAGGGAAGAATTTGAAAGATAGTGATGTCTCACTATGCTTTGTCTGAGGTTGGTAACAGCCAGCAGTTATTTTGTGGGAATAATAAACAAAAACAACAGTCAAAAATTTTTTCAAGGGCTTCCCTGGTGGCGCAGTGGTTGAGAGTCCGCCTGCCGATGCAGGGGACACAGGTTCGTGCCCAAGTCCGGGAAGATCCCACATGCCGCGGAGCGGCTGGGCCCGTGAGTCATGGCCGCTGGGCCTGCGGGTCCGGAGCCTGTGCTCCGCAACGGGAGAGGCCACAGCAGTGAGACGCCCGCGTACCGCAAAAAAAAAAAAAAAAAAAAAATTTTTTTCAAGACCTTTGTGGAAAATACAGAATCACATTTGACTTGGTCAATGAGATGAGTTTCAGGAATGAATGAATTACCTGTAAGAGTCTCTGTTGCTGATGGTGTCGTGACCTGAATCTTCCTGCTCATCGCCTGCCACGTTAAAACAGACGCGTTTGCTGTTTCTCTCTCCCTTCTCGTTGTCACTGTCTGTTGGGACTATGGACTCTGATGCCTTACGTTCTAATTTAGGAGAGTATGTTATTGAAGACAGAAGGCTGCAGTGGGATATAAAAAAAAAAAAGAATAAGTGCACATTTTCACACTGGCGGCTACAGATAACTACCTTGCTCATAGAATATGATAGGCTTACAGATATTTCTAGAGCTTCTTCTAGGTGTCACCTGAAATTAATACCCTATTGCATAAAACGCCTGTCATGCACAGTTCACTTTTTCCTCTCAGAATAAGTAATGGAAACAGCTCACAATTTTGATGAGAAAGCTGTGTTCAAATCCAGGTTCTGCCACGGACTAGCTATGCTCTCCTGGCAAAACCAGGATGGTTCTCTCTGACATCTATGAAAAGTGGATAATAAGAATAGCTACCCACAGGGCTGCTGTGAGAATGAAATGCATAGAACATATTGCTGGTACTCAACGGGCATCACCTCGCTCCCAGCCATTGTCACCACCACGTGAAAATACCTGAGAAACTTTAAAGTGCTATCCAAATATTAAAATAAACACTAAATGGGCTTAAACCTCTGCACTGGCTTACCTTCAGACGTTAAAATCCCACTGCCCCTCTCCGCCTGCCCTGGGTTTCCCCCAGGCTTTCTCTATTTGTCAGGGAGAATATCATGTGGACAAACTGTTCTCACACTCATGTAAACAGGAGTCCTGCCCGTCCTGACCCTAAGATGCTAAACAGAGTCACACACAGGTGAGGACAGGCGGTAGTAGGGGCTACTCCAATACCATCCACAACCCAGTCATCATGAAACATCGTGAATCTGCCCAAACGCAAAGCTCTTCCACTGGGCTCAAGGCTAAAACACACTTCCAGACTCTGAATTGGCAAAAAACTTGATGCAGACTCTAGGCAGCACTGATTCCACCAGGCTAGACTTGCATGTTTGGCTCTAAATTGTTTCTTATAGAACTAACTCAAAATGACACAAAAATGGAATCAGTCTTTACTATCAAACAATGTGATATAGAATTTGCAAAACAAACTAAACCATAACTGAACAAAGGGCCCAGGCGTAGTTTCTCCAGCCCACAATCATCTTCTCTTTTATTTACCAAATACCGATGACATGCTGTTCTAGTCAACAGCACATATGCGCATATCTTGACGCTCATTTTTCCATAGGAATGTCATGTTTATTTTATTTCAAGACCATGAAAAGATCTTCTACCTCTTATTTATATCCCATAATGTCAAACCCAATGCTGTGCAGAGTAAATACTTGTTAAGTCATTTCACTAATGAATTAATTAAACACATTTATCGAACCATGCATTGCCCTTGGTGCTGTTCATGCAGCAGTTTACAAAACAAACAAAAGTCCGTGCCCTCCTGGCGCTTAAATTCTACTGGGAGGAAACAAACAGTGACCAGATAAGCTGTATAGTGTATCACATGGTGACAACTGGGAAGGTGAAAACTTTCTAAAAAGGGAATGAAGCCAGGGCTGCAACTTCAAATAGTGGCATCAGGTAAGGTCTCACTGTGAGATGATATCTGAATAATATTTGGGCAGTTTATAGTTTTTAGACACCTGGGAAAATCAGGGAGCTCTGCTAGATTGCTCAGGGCCCTGCAAAGCTATGAATTATTTTAAACACACTTTTTCTATTTGGAAAGATATGTTTATGTCTCATGAGACAGACTGTGTATTTCTTCACTCCCTCCACCCAAAAGATTAAAGCATTAGATTAACTCCAATTACCCAAGCTGCACGCTGCACAGACAGATGAACTCTGACTACCAAAGAGGAAAGAGATGCAGGAGTGCTCATTCTGCAAGGGGTCCTCTGTGCTCTATGGACCTTTTAAATGAGAAGTCATGGGGGCTCAGCATAAACATTTTTTTCAGAGCTCTACAAATTGTGTTCACATATTTGCTTTTCATTTTAAACAGCTGCAGTCATGCTTGCACTGACCTTGTGAGAACAAGTGTTAGGCTAACAAACAAATGATAGAAAAACAATGTTTTTGACACCACGTTTTCGCATAAAATCTCTCGATTCTTAAAAGTAATAATAGGGCTTCCCTGGTGGCGCAGTGGTTGAGAGTCCGCCTGCCGATCCAGGGGACACGGGTTCGTGCCCCGGCCCGGGAAGATCCCACATGCCGCAGCGCGGCTGGGCCCATGAGCCATGGCCGCTGAGCCTGCGCATCCGGAGCCTGTGCTCTGCAACGGGAGACGCCACAACAGTGAGAGGCCCACGTACCGCAAAAAAAAAAAAAATAAATAAAGTAATAATAGAGCATAAAGCTTAATATCTGTGCTCGCAGAAATATTTTCCTTTACCTTTGCTCGTATACAGTGTTAAGCTCCCTCTGACAGTGTGTAGGTCTGTTGATTCTGAATTAACATCCTGAGCTGAGTACCATTTCTGGTCAATCTCCACCAAATGCCCCTGATGAATAAAGATTTCTGTATATGGTGGATTGCATCTACCTGTGCGTTTTCTATTTGACTGAGATTTAAATATCACCATCATCCTCTTCCGCACAGCTAACATCTGTTGAGCTCTTATGCTGGTCACTATGCTAAGTACCTAACAGGTATTAATTCACTCAGTCCCTCAGACCACCTTATGAAGTGGGTATCCTCGTTATTATTATCAGTATTATTATTGTTATTCTCATCTTAGAGATGGGCTGAGTGAGACACACTCATAATACTGTGGAAACTAAAAACCAGTTGTAGAGGAAGCAGGAAGTCCAGAGGAGGAAGACACGAGTGACTGGGACTCAGGGTATGGACTGTGTCCCGGGGGAGCTGGTACCGTCTCTCCACAGACCGGCCACCAGCCTGACACTTGAGTGCCTAGAAGGCCAGCCACGCCGGCCTCGGGAGCAGGGCTGACCAGGCAGAGGTGTGTCACGTTCCGGGATCAGAAAGAGGCTGATGCAAGAGGAGCTCAGAGAAATGGGTTTGGAGAGAGGGACGGGGGCAAACTGCGTAGAAATGTGCAGGCCACAGTAACGCATCTCCCATGATTCTAGCTGCATCGCAATGCCATTAACTGGCTTTAAGCAGGGGACTAGCACAACTTACCTGTACAGATCCCTCCGGCACCTGCCGAATGTAGAATGTATTAGATGGAGAGGCACAGCTGGAAAATTCTACAGCGGGTACTAGGGAGGAGACTATGGTGACCCAGTCTAAGGTGATGGGGTGGACACATTCTGAGGTATAACTGGCAGGACCTGATAAGGTACTGGAGGTGAAGGGAAAGGAAAGAGAAGAATCACAGCTGATACCGGCTTCATAAACTGGCTTCATAAACTGAAGAGATGGAGAATACTGAGAAGGGGGACAACCTTGATGGGGGAGGGGGCAAAGCAGATTTGAGTATGAGGTCAAAGTAGATTTCAGTTTCAGAAACAAATTTAAGTTTGAGGCGTCTGTGAGACAGCCCAGTGTTTCATAAACCAACTCACAGCTGGTCTGTGAGAACGAAAGCCATCAGTGCATGTAATCATATAACTGTGCCCGGCACATGAGCCCCTATAATACATGCTAGTTTTTATGAAACTGTGCCCAGTTTTTTACATTTACCAGAAAAATGCTTGGGAAAACCTCAAAGATAATTCCACCACCAGCCCTACCGTTCCTATCTGCAACCCCCAGCTCACTAACTGTCCTACAATGTGTTTTGGTTGTCACTCAATCCTGGGACATGTGGCACCTGCAAAATGAAGTCTATTCTCAAATTTCCTGCCTTACTAGCCCCCAATACTCTTTATTCATTTCCTCTCTGTGAGAATACACAAACCCTGAATTTTAAAACCCTGTCAAAGATTCTGGACTCTCCACGAATTATTTTTTCCCTTTACTTATATCTAATACCCGAGCGTCATTAACCAGAAAATCGCCCATTAAAGGGCTAAATATCTAGCTTCCTGAAATGAAACAGGAATCACAAAATCTTGATGAAATTCATAACATCACATTACTTCCTGTTACTACACAGCACATCTGTCTCTAGTTCTATTTTTGGATCTGAACAAGGTAGGAGGATTTAGGGGAATGCCTGTGTGTCAAAGGATGTGTTCCCAAGTGACAGGAAAACCAGACTTCACAATTAGACAGGCTGAGCACCAGGACCTTTCACAGGAATGAATGACTCCTAGAAAGGCTAGCAGGGAGATATTGTGAGGCAATTCTCTTAAAACTCGGCACAGCAGCTGAGATCTGCTTCTCCACTCTGCAGAGGCACCTATGTTAGACCAAGAATAATTTCTCCATGGTGAGAAAACTGTTTAGTAACTAGCTTTTTAAATAATTTGTCAAGCTTCACTGCACTGCAGCATTTCTGAACGGGGCAATGGGGCATCCAGGCACTTGGGACAACGGTACTGTTTTAAAGTGATTATGTTACACACTGGATTATGGTGGAACATATTTATATTTAGAATTAAATTATATGGTGCACACAGAGAAGACCAAGGAGGTGTCTCAAATCACTGGCTCATTTCATGTCACTTTCCTAATAAACAAGCACAGTTGGTAAAGACTTTTAGAATAACAGAGTGGCGAAATCACAAGTAAAAATAGGTAATCATTTTAACTAGCTTTGGTTAATAAAAATAGCTTAACCCTCTTTCTGAAATTAGTGCTTTAAATATAAAGCATTTTAAACCAAGTAAAGGGAGCCCCTTGGCTCTAACCATTTCCTTGAAAATATATCTACATTAGCTGAACTTAAAAAAAAAGAAGTCAATAAATTCACAAAGACAGACAAACTCTGGACAAGTGCCAGGAAGTGCTGGGTAGTCAGTGCATTAGAGAGCCAGTCTCCAAGGCAGTGTTCACTCAGGCACATCAATAATCCTGCCATTGACAAAGGACTCATCTGAAAAGGAGGAATAATAACTCTTGGTTTAACTGGAATCATGGGATTGGTCCAGATGCTCTCCTAGAATCCCTTTGAGATCTAGGATCCATGATTCAGTGTTACTATCCATTGCCTTATTAATAAACAGTCTTCCTCTTGAACCTCCTGAATACTTCAGGGGGAAAAAAGAGACTGGTTTCTAAAATACATATAACATACATGATAAAATCAATTTATTAAATAAAGCAAAATATAATGTCCTAAAATATTAACTTCTCTGTCACAAGGTCATTCTGAAACAATTCCAAATATCATATATTTGTTTAAAAATAACCACCTGTTCTCTAAGTAACCTCAAACTGTTTAAATTGTCTAGGAATGGGGTGGTCCCAATATAATATACCAAGTGTCATAAGTAATTTTAAAAAACTAGTGTATTAGACAAAGGAAAACAGAATTTCAATTCTAAATTAACTCATAAAAATGTCAGAAAACAGTAGCACAGTAAATAGTAACTACTTAAAGATAATCTTAGAAATATGGTGCACTAATATGGTAATTTTGATCTCTAAATTTCAAAGATGTATAGAGATCATGTCCATTAAAATTTCATTAGTGTAAAGTCTAATTACAACAAAGCCTTAGAATCAGTTCTAAACATTTTATGTGAAATCTGAATTATCCGTGGAAGTAGGGATGATGTGTGTGTGAACTAAATAATACACATTTGATAGCCGTCTAAATCTGCAACTTCATAAAGGGAGTACATTAAAAAGAGGAAAATAGTCCTTATACCATTTTCAGATTTTTCCCACTATGATATATTCAACAATTTCAATCCCCTGAATGAGAAGCAAGCATGTCAAGCCCTAGGCTGATTGCTTTTCGTATTAATTTTTATATTTTTCACCACAAATAGATAATTGGTTATGATTATTCACCCTCTTCTATACGTGAGAAACTGAACTACCCCAAATTCCATTCTGCCTTGACTAGATGTGAAGCACGGTCACACTCCATGATGTAGCAAACCATCCTACAGAGTTCAGGCAATTCTCCAACCTTCAAATTCCTGAATAAGAATCAGAGTTGAGCTCTGGAAAAATTTTATTCAACTCCCTCCTCTTCTCCGTTCTTGATTAAAAGATTCCAAATTACCGGCACAGTGATTTGGGTACTTTCTTAGTAAACCATTAATTCAATCAGAAGAGAAGAAAGGGTGTTGGTCATTGGTCCTAGGGTTACATATTTTGGCTTTTACTCATTTAACAAGTATGTTAAGGACTAGGTATGCTTTACATTTTTTCATAAACATCTATTGAGTGTTTATCCACCAAATGCTGTGTTCTGGTCTGTAAAAGGTACACAAGGAAATCCTTACACGCAGTTCGTACTCTTTCATCATATTGTTCAATTTAACATCGGCACACTGAAACTTAGCGTTTTCTATATGAAAGAACCTTGCTGTTCTCTTCCCTGGTATTAAATGCTTCCTTAAGATACAGATCTACAGAACTGCCATGTTTTCTTATTTTTAAGGTGTTGGCATTAAGAGGATCTATACGCTTAGCAAAAATTCCTACATTTTCAAACAGTAAAAAGAATAATGGGTATTCAGGAGTGCCATTTCCTACAGCTATTGTATTATGTACATTTAAAAGTACAGTAAATAAAATGCTTACTCATCTGTTTGACAAACACACATCTCCACCTCCTTCAGTGCAGTCTGAAGTTTGCCCAGCAGTTTCTGATAGATATCTTGGGTTTCTAAGTCGTCTTCTTTCAACAAATACCGGAGACCGTGCCCATCTTGCTGCCCCAGAGACAGACCTGAAGGGGCCGCCATAGTTGTAATCGTATGTTGAATGTACACCATAGGGCTTAGTTTTCCTGAGGAGTTGAAACCATTCCATAGCAACCGTTATTACCTTTAACTTACAGTAGCAATCCAGCGCCATTCATTTTAGACGTCCAAGCTTACAAAAGATAAAATGCCAATCTAATGCTGCATTTAATTCAGGAATTAAAGCTTATGGGGAGTTGTGATTAAAAACTACAAATACAGTTTGATTCCATGTCCCACTGGGATGGCATGGGGTGGTACTCCGCATCCCTTGCAGCTGCTCCTCTACTATTTTTCTCCTAGTTATAGGGCCATCTCAGATGAGTGATTTCACAGCAAGATGAGCTGTGCCTATCAGGCATGTAAGGAAGACAAAAACAATTATTCTTCTCAGAGGAAAACTAATGAAAATGTGTAACTCCATTTTCATTCTACAAACACTTATGCATAATTATCCAAATGATTAGCGTGAGGAATCCTTTCTTTATAAAATTTCAGACTTGCTGACATGCTAATTTCAGGGATGCAGGAATAGGTATGATCGCCTAAGTTACGTGTCATAATTTGATAAAGTTGAAAAAGCTAACATACCTTGTTCCGATTTATTTTCTTTATCATGAGAATTATGCTTCCTGCTATCCAACTGAACACCAAATGCACTCCCCAGGTACGCTGATGTTTTGGGATAAGAAACTTCCATCACATTGACATGGCAGTTGGTGGGGCAGAAATCACTGCTGTGCAGTGGGGAGATCTTAGATTTGGCCTGTTTAAAGGTGGGCCAGGCTCTATTCTTTAGTACACGAGAAAACTGTAGATGAAAGATGAAAGAAAAAGCAGTTGAATGCAGTGATAATTCAAACATTTCACTCCTGTCATCCACAGCAAAATCAAAAGAAAATTAAAACATGTCAACTGCAACGGGTGAAATAAATTACAAGCTGTCAGAAATTAAGTCATTATTTTAAAATTCACACGTTCTTAGAAAAGCAAAGCAATACAGGCAGCAAATGCAAAGGATTCTTTTGAAACACTGATTGCAACTTAAGCGCTAAAAGAGGTGAATTCAAGCGATCAACACCACTTACTAGGACTCAAATCCACAGGCTCCCAGCAGCTGAGAGTCAGAGAGAGAAACTGAATCAGCGTTCTAGGACACCAAGATAGGAGAAGTGCAAGGTGGCAGAACAGGGTAGCTGTCAGGTCAAGGATGGAAGAAGATGGATTATTCCAAACATCGTCACAAAGCTGACCCAGACCTGAGTCTGGGAACAGGTGAGACAGCAAAGCTTGGTGGTGGGGACCCCGAATGGCAGGACAACAGGCAGAACAGACTTTACTTCCCACCCGTGCTTCCTGCTCATCACTGTTGAGCTTTGGGTCAGGGTCAGCCTGAACACCGGCATGCATGCTGCTTCTACACCATCGAGAATAGTGATGCTCAAGGAAGTTACACAACTTGCCCGGAGAGCCACTCCCCTACTTAAAACCTTGCCATCCAAATCCACGGTCTACACTTGCCATGGTCTATACAGCCTCCCAAAGTCCGATCCATACCCGGTTTATTTATCTCAAGCTCTCTTCCCCTTGTTCCCTGTGCTCCTCCTGGCTTTCACCCAGTCCCTCTCACATACCATCTACTCGTTCGAGGTCTTTGTACAGGCTGTTCAGTGTGCCTGAAATGTTCTTCCCTTGTTTCCAAACTTACTCCTATGCATTTTCAAGTTCTGTGAAATCATCAAGAGGCCTTCCCTGAGCCCTAGTCTAGGTTCAATTTTCCCATTTGGGTGCTAGGTTACAGCACCCTGTAATCCTCCTTACAATTATGAATAATTTTCTTTTTATTTATTTTATTTATTTATTTATTTTTGGCTGCGTTGGGTCTTCGTTGCTGCGCACGGGCTTTTCTCTAGTTGCGACGTGCAGGGGCTACTCTTCGTTGCAGTGCACGGGGCTTCTCATTGCCAGGGCTTCTCTTGTTGCAGAGCATGGGCTCCAGGTGCACAGGCTTCAGTAGTTGTGGCTCGCGGGCTCTAGGGCGCAGGCTCAGTAGTTGCGGTGCACGGGCTTAGTTGCTCTGCGGCATGTGGGATCTTCCCAGATGAGGGCTTGAATCTGTGTCCCCTGCATTGGCAGGAAGATTCTTAGCCACTGCACCATTAGGGAAGTCCCATGAATAATCTTCTTATTTCTCTCTCCCTTAGCAGATGGTAAACTCCATGAAAGTCATGCTTACATCTGTCTTATGCATCACACACAAGCATCTCATAGAATTGAAGTGGACTGTAGTTTCAAAAACAAAGGACTGAGAGCCACCAGCTCCCTGTGTTTTAGTTATGTCGTCCGCATAACTGATGTGATGCTGGGCAAGTCCCTGTCTCTTTGTCATTTCTAGTAAAATATGGAATGTGGATTAAATAATATCTATGCTCGCTTCTTCCTTGGAAACGATAACCAGATTCTATCTATTTATTCCACTAGTAGAGTAGTAATCTGGACATTGAAGAGAATAAAAATTAAGACTACTACCAGTTACTGTCTAACTTTTCTAGGTTAAATTCAAGAATAAAGATATGATATAAAAAATCACATCTTACTAGCTCACCATTAGAATATGAACTATCTTACAAGTATATTAAACTTTCTTTTCAAATCACATGTCAGAAGCTATGTATCTCAGCAAAGGGCTAGCGCATAGTAGGACTCTAAATAGAACTGGACTGAAATGCAGGAATCTATTAACAAAATTACTAACACATTTGATAATGATACATAGTGAAAATAGCCTAAACACTGAAAGACAGGGAGGCATTTTGAGAACTCCTGAATTATCACTTTCTCTTTATTAATAACGAAACTGTGACCTGGAGACTTATCTCGGAAAGACCTAGAATTTAAGGCCAGATGAAAACTTTCATTCAGAAGTTCTTTTCCACTGTAGTTGCAGGATAAAAATCTCAGATAAGGCTCCCACGGCACAAAGACACAGAGATCGATTTTATTACGTCACCGCATCCATGGTAAGAGGCAGTTACCCTTCTGTTGCTTTCTTTCATTTTAACCAATTATTCATTTATTCAAAAATATGAAAAGAAGCATCTATTCTGGATCCTGTGCTATGCTGGAGACACAGCCCTTGCCCTCACAGAATTCACGGTCTAGTAGGGGACACAGGTGAAAACGATATATCACCCTTATATATAACAATTATACTATTACAATTATATGTAACATATATGTATAAACATATATACAACTGTATATGTGTATATACACATATGTAACAATTATATAATAAATACGATAGCCAGATAATTAGAAGTTTTGGTAAGTGCTGAGAAGGAAGTGAACAGGGTGATGTAATGAAGTATCACCACAGTGATCAGGCAGAGGAGGGGGAAGATTCCATTTTCAGTGGGACCCATTTCCTGCAGCTTTCCGACATCTATCTCAAAACAAATGTCTTCTATGCCCTCTCCCCATGCACTCAGAACGGTGCGTAGCCACATGTCTGAATGTGCCTAGTTTCTTTCAAAGAGTAAGTGGAGGGCTTCCCTGGTGGCACAGTGGTTGAGAGTCTGCCTGCCGATGCAGGGGACACGGGTTCGTGCCCCGGTCCGGGAAGATCCCACATGCCGCGGAGCGGCTGGGCCCGTGAGCCACGGCCGCTGAGCCTGCGCGTCCGGAGCCTGTGCTCCGCAACGGGAGAGGCCGCAACAGTGAGAGGCCCGCGTACCGCAAAAAAAAAAAAAAAAAAGTAAGTGAAACTTCTTTGATACGAGCCTCTCTTGGAGAAGGAAGAGCCTTATGAAAGCAGTGCTGTCTTCCATCCTGGGGTATCCCTAGGAAAGGGGGAGGGGGCGAGGGGGCCCATAATCATGGGTCCTGGAAATGTGGATATATTTTGAAGATCAAAAATGTGCTGGCAGACGGCATGCCCTGCTATTTAACGGTGAGCCCTTTCTGAAACAGACCTGAAATGAGGAAGGCAGAGTTCTTGTACTGACCGTGGTGGGCACGTGAAAATGCTCTGATCATGCCATACAGTAGTAAAGGGCCCTGGAAATGTGGACCTGTCATCTTCTTTAGCAACATCAAATGAAACACTGAGCTCACTCATCTGCTTTGGAGAAGCTCACAAGGAAAGACAAAAGTTCTTTTCCATAAATAAAAACTGCAATTTTGCAATAAAGAAACGTACAGGGTATGGGATAGGGGGTGGGAATGAGTTGGGATGGAAAATGCTTTAGACCTATTGTGGACCAAGCTTATTACCAGCTTCATTCATTCATCCAACAATGACCTATCCAGCGTGCTCTAAACCAGGCACGGTTCTAGGCACATTGGGAAACAGTGAATGAACAAAGATTCCTGTCTTCTGGGTGGTTACGTTCTAATGAGGGGAGAGGCAAACAATAAACATAGTAAGTCAAAGTCAAAGTGGGACTTTGCCACATGAGAGGTTGGCGAAAAAGGCGGAATCACCATAGGAGACTATGAATGGGCCACGAAGAAAGGATAAAACCAGGATAGGTCATGTCACAGAACACTGCTTAAAAAAGGTACAAGCTCGGGCTTCCCTGGTGGCGCAGTGGTTGAGAGTCCGCCTGCCGATGCAGGGGACACGGGTTCATGCCCCGGTGCGGGAGGATCCCACATGCCGCGGAGCGGCTGGGCCCCTGAGCTCAAGGCCGCTGAGCCTGCGCGTCCGGAGCCTGTGCTCCGCAACGGGAGAGGCCACAGCAGTGAGAGGCCCGCGTACCACAAACAAACAAACAAACAAACAAAAAAAAAGGTACAAGCTCAACTGCATCAGATGCTACTAAAACAAGGACTACAATGACAACAGTGAATAAGATTTGGCAAAATATAGGTCACCAGTGACCTTGGAAAGGGCCAGTTCAGTTACATGGAGGGAACCAGAGCCCACCTTCAGTGTGCTGAGAACGAAAGGTGAGTGAGACAGCAGGTGTGGACAGTGGGTGTGAACAGCGGGTATGGACAGCAGGTATGGACAGCGGGTATGGACAGCAGGTGTGGACAGCAGGTGTGGACAGCAGGTATGGACAGCGGGTATGGACAGCGGGTGTGGGCAGCAGGTGTGGACAGCAGGTATGGACAGCAGGTGTAGGTAGCTCTTTTTAGGACAGAGATCAAAGATGTGGAAGAGGA
Source organism: Pseudorca crassidens (assembly GCF_039906515.1). NCBI lineage: Eukaryota > Metazoa > Chordata > Mammalia > Artiodactyla > Delphinidae > Pseudorca > Pseudorca crassidens. Next base: position 72,146,571 of record NC_090312.1, read on the forward strand.
GGTAGAGAGGAGAGTGGCGGGCAAGGGAAATATTTATCTTTAATACAGATATTAAGGCATATTTGTGTATCGACAGGAAGAAGTCATTCTTGGAAAAGGAACTTCAGGTTTTGAATGCATTGGTAGTTAATTCATGAGTTACTGAGCATGACAACAAATTTAGATCCAATTACAGTCATTTGACTATAAGTCAAAAAAAATACAAACGTAAGCTATTATTCTGCAGACAGCCTCCCGTTTCAATGAAGTGTAAGAGCCCACTGGCATGGACCTACAGAAATTTTGTATCAGGGGAAGAGGACACGGGGAGAGACTTTACCCACAGTTTTCCCAATCCATACATCCGTTTGGGGATCATGTGGCATTAATAACTAAAGACACTCAGAATAGTCCACGTGAAACTTAGATTCCTACAGATAGTACTTTTGTGTAAAAAGGAACTATCTGTTAAAAGCTCATTAAATATTTATATGGAAGAAGTATCCCCAATGCCAAAAATAAGGCCAATTATGGAATTATTTGGAAACAGAGAATGAATCTAGAATTTTTAAAAGTTCTCAGGACAACAGAGAGTGAGCACGTTCCTCCAAACAGTGCATACTTTTATGTCTGGAATGACTGCCCACACTTCCTGCCCCACAGAGATTAAATACCAGCTTAGGGTTCATTCAGGTCCCCAGTAAGGTCTGAACATCTGTGGCCTATAACGCTGGCCAAAAACTTAAATGTGATTGCAGCAGCCTGGCTACGGAAACTGTAGAAATATCAACCCGTTTCTATTTTTAACACGTAAAACTTTTAGAGTCTAAATAATAAGGGAAAGCCAGCCTCTTTGAGATTTTAGTTTCTATGGATACATTTTATTTTATACAAAGAGGGCTGTTTGAAGCTTTCATCTGGGAGACAAATAGGTTGCTAATAATAGTTTAAAAGTAAATATGTGGAAATTAAAAATATATATTCACAAATGCTATAGTTTCTGTTGACACACATCTGTTACGTGGATGGAGCTGACCTTGCCTGACAGGCTGTTACCTTAGGTATCGACATTTTGTTCAAACAGAAAAGATCCTTGAAATGTTCTCTTGCTAACCTTGTTTCTCTCTTTCGTGAGAAAGATAGCCAGTGATTCTAAACAGGTTTACGGTCAAGAAGGGATGATGAAAGGACTGCTTTTAAAGCACTCATGTCCTGGTTAACTACAAGTTTCTCTTTATTTCTAAATTAAAAATAAAAATAAGTGAGACGGCACTCCATAGGACTGATACCTAGTTGGCTACCTGCCACGTATGTGACTTGAAGCAAATTCTTACTTCCTGAGAAAGAAGCAGGATGATAAGACTACTCAGTACACATGGCTACTTGGAGGCTCAAACAGCAACAATGTGCACACGAGAGCTTTCCAAACTTCAGTGACATTCTTTTTATCATTTCAAATCACTGCCCGGTAGCCTGTCCACCTCTCCTTTAAAAGCTTCCCAGGTGCCCAGTTACTCCTGAGGAAATGGAAGATGCTTCTCACTCCCCGGGATAACGTTGTTGAGAATCTCCGACACTTGGGGAAAAACTCTGCATATAATCCCCCAAAACATACATCTCTCAGTTTATTGCAAACCAGGTTGTTGTTAGAAACCAAGAAATAACACCTTCTTTATCACCATAACCAATTAATCATAGACGGTATATATTTTCCTCCTACACACAGCTTGAATTGATCTTTTTCTCTCTGTCCCCAATGCTTCTTTCTACATGAGTCCAAGTCACCCTCAACTTGGACATCTTACAAACAAATCTGATGATTATGTCACTTCAAAACATCACTGGAGGGGCTACCCTGGTGGCGCAGTGGTTAAGAATCCGCCTGTCGGTGCAGGGGACAGGGGTTCGAGCCCTGGTCCGGGAAGATCCCACATGCCGCGGAGCAACTGAGCCCGTGCGCCACAACTACTGAGCTTGCACTCTAGAGCCCGCGAGCCACAACTACTGAGCCCGCAGGCCACAACTACGGAAGCCCACGCGCCTAGAGCCCATGCTCCACAATGAGAAGCCACCGCAATGAGAAGCCCACGCACCTCAACAAAGAAGAGCTCCCGCTCACCACGACTAGAGAAAGCCCATGCACAGCAACGAAGACCCAACACAGCCAAAAATAAATAAAAATTAAAAAAAGAAAATCACTGGAAAAAAATCACATTTTGTCAGGTTTCCTTTTTAACTGCATCCAACTAAAATCCTCCTTTCTGGCCCAGGCAGTACGTCAACTCTTCATCAATCAGATCAGTCTCATTTCTAAGTCTTTGCCTTCATTTATGATCTCTCCCTTTACTCGAGAGCCATCTCTCTTCCTTTTCACTCTGACAGATCTTTCCAGCTGATAGCAGCTAGCATCTGCTGACCACTCAGTCCGAGATGATTTCTCCATTACTGAAATGCTATTGCCCTTGCAGTCAGAACCATACTGTTTAGCACATCAGCTGTGTAGCAAAGTATCAACTACAGGTAAACAAACAACAACCAGTTTTAGAATAAAAAGAAGCAAGGTTCAAATACCACTGCCGCTCCCAGCTGTGTGCCTTTGGGAAAGTTACTTGATCCCTCTGAGCTTCAGTCACTTTATCGATGAAACGGATAATATCTCATATCACTGTGTTGGTAAGATTATACAACACAGGCACACTGTAAAATACAGCTAGCATGCAATGCCTGATATAGACTGCTATAAACTGTTGCACGCTCTCTAACGGCACAGAGGACCAGCATATAGAGCAAGGTGCTGGGTGCCAGCGTGTTCAACCATTCATGGCAACACCTCCTAGTTGGCTAAGTAGTATTATTATCACTTCATGTATTTTGACCTTTCTTCCCAAGTAGATTGCACGTGGGGGAGGGCAGCCTTCTTCAAATAACTGACTTAAGCCCCTGCTGCCTATGTAAAAGATGCACATTTAGTGAGTATTTCCCCAGTCTTCCTGTCCCATCCTGCAACAAACTTGCTTTTGAGAACTTGAGTTTCTGACCAATGCTCTTTCATTAAAGAGTGTCTTAAAAATATCTTCCACATAAAACAAATTGCCGCTTCTTTTGCAGGGCTATGTTTATGGACACTGCCCTGACATTCCTGGTGTTGCCTCTTTGAAATCCAGGGTGAGAGATTTCCTTTAGAACTTAGACCAAGAAAACCTTTACTTCTCTTAAGAAACATGTATGTATCACAGGGATGTTGATAAATAAGTAACGGACTCTGTTTCCCTTTTCATTTTGGCCATCAGGAAGCTGAAGGCCAAATATAATATTCCACTTTAGCAAGTAAACAGAGTCTTAGGACCTGCTTACCTATAGCCCCCTTTTCCCTGATGGTCTACACCATCTGTTCTAATAAAGCTTTACCTCTAAATTTACCTACTCATTTTCCTCCAATATTCATCCTTGCCTTCTTTCTCTTAGTAATAAAATTCCTTGAGTTTCAGTTTGGCACATGGATGCCTAGTTTGAGACTACATTTCCCAGCCTCCCTTTCACTAAACAACAGGATGTGAACAGTAGTGATGTGTACAACTTCTGGGTCCTGCCCTCAAAAGGAAGTGCTTTACTCTCCACTTCCTGTTTCCCCTTCTAAGGGGCATTCATTTAGACATGGTGGTAGTGCACCAGGTCTGGCTTTGTGGAAGAGGGCAAAATCCTAGGGGAGAAAACAAAAGTATAGAAGGATCCCTAGAAGATCATCAAGCCCCACCTCACTGGACTCCTATCAGATTGTACTTTCACATGAGTGAGAAATAAACTTTCTATCTGGTTTAAGCCTCTGTTGCCTTGGTCCTTCTTAAAGCAGCTGAATCAATACCCTATGTAATATACCCTCATCTTAATGTTTTATTTTTATTTCTATATTTTACCTTTTCTTATGTGTATTTCTTTAAGCTACTTCTACTGCTTTTGCTGTTTGAATGAATGGAGAGAAGAAAATAGGAACAAAATCCAAAAAAGGTAGAAAAATGACACATGCAAGTGACAAGCTTGACAACCAGAATCTGCCTGAACCCTACCATGCTTTATACAGATCCATCTCTGAAGTAGAATGACTCTCTTTTCAAAATGTGTTCAAAAGGGGACTACTAATTTGCATTTTTTTAGAGCTTTTAAATTTCACTTCAAAGCATTGTCACCTCTCATAGAGACAGGAGAAGTAAAAAGAAAATCTTCCGTTCTTCAGCTTCAACGGGACATATCCATGGAATCTTTCCCAAACTTAAAGAGGTCAATAGCAATCGTGGAAAGAAGGTGAACAGATGTGACAGTTATGCAGTGATCTTGAATATCATTTTTTCTTCATGTAAATGGACTTATAAAAAATTATGACATCAATACATATTCAACTTAACAAGCCTAACAGTGTAGGAAAGGCTTAAAGAAAAACACAGTGAGCCTGCTTCCCCTTCCCCTCCCTGAGGCAACCAAATTGAAATCCCTTGGGTATTCGTTCACACATTTCCCTATTTTTGTATGGAAATATCTGGACACATATTGACTTATCTTTTATTTGCCATACCAAACACAGACAGCTAACTCATATTCATAAACACTGGGATAAATAATATTTCCTAGTATGACTACCACAATTTAAGCAACCGGCCTCACTTTGAGGGAAATAATTAGCTAGCCTCCCACTGACACAAACAGGAAAAAAAAAAGAAAACCTACTATATGCTTTAGAGATCAATCTTTATTTATTCTACCTCTAAAATATATCCTCGAGTTCACCTAATGTTCTCTGTCTCCTCTGTCTTCCCCAGAGTCCAAGCCATGACCGTCACTCACCTGGACTATTGCAATCGCTTCCCACCCCTCTCTACGCCTCACTTCTTGCCCCTTGCAATCCATTCCTACAGAGGAACTGGCATGATCTTTCAAAAACCTAAATTAGATGAAGTCATCCTTCTTTCTAAAATTTTCCAACTGCTTCTCATCGATGTAAGACGAAAATCCAAACACCTTCCAAAGTCCTGAAAGGTACGAAGAGCTTCCACGCCACGTCATACCTGTCCCTGCCAAAGCCTCCGCCCTTACGACTGACTGGTCAGTCTTCCCCTGACACCCTGACCTTCTTTTTGCTTTGGGGCCTCTGTACCAGCTGCTCTGTCTACCTGGACGCTTCTTCCTCCCATTTAAAGGAAGAGTTCTACTTGTCATTCAGACATGAGTTTCCCAGAGAGGCTTCCTCTGTAGCCACCCAGCCTGGAGTTCCCACCCTAGCACTTCCCGCCGTAGCTTTCCTCACAACTCTCTCCAATTTTTGATTTCCCCCTTTGTAGAGATTTATTTACTTCGCTGTTGTCTCCCCCACTCAAATGGAAGCACCGTGAGAGGAAAGACCTTCTCTCCTTTGCTGCCGTATTCCTGGTACCAAGAACACTGCTTCACACACAAAAGGTGCTCAATTAATATGTCAAATGAATGAGGCAATGAATCCATTTAAAACAGCCGATGCTCCATGTACTTTCTGATTGAGGGCTCTGTTCCCTCTGTCAAGAGAACAGGGAACGAAGAACTATAGTGTAATAATAAAAATCTGATTTCAGAATTAGGTGGCCTGGATTTAAACCCCAACTCTATTCTTTCCAGTAAGTAAGTTAATTCTTTAGGCCTCAGTTATTATTTTTGGAAAATGTGGAATAATGGTTTAGCTTACAAGTTTGCAAAGATCAAATGAGGCAAAGGATGTGAAGGCATTCAAAAAACTCTAAAATGTTACATAAATGTTATCATTATTTCAATAAAGCAGTACATAAATAAGTAATGAAAAATATCAAGAATTGAATTCAATTTGACATTAATAATAATTTAAATAATAATTACTTGTAAAATACATACATAGAGCTTTTACCTTTTTATAACTGGATATTCTCTGACATATGCGCTCAATTTTTTCATTGCAAACAGCACTGAATTTACTCTGAAGGTCAGTAGGAATCACCTCGCTCAAAGAGTTAAGGCTGGTGCAGTTCTGTACAAAATGATCATCGCTTTTAGCCAGGGCTTCAAGAATCTGTAGACACACACACACACACACACACACACACACACACAAAATAGAACAAGAAAATAAAACCTTCAAAATCAGCCAAACAAAATGTTCACGATTCCACAGCACAGGGTGACTTTCCCCAGTGTGCTTGCTGCTTTCAGCTGCCCGGGATTTGTGTGCTCAGTAAACCCTGGCAGTGAAGTGATGGACTTCTGTGTCTGGCATCTCCTGTTTCCCCTTCTGCTGGCTATAAAAGGCTGCCTGAGGGAGGTGAGGGGACTTCAAAGACTCCCTGCTGGATAAATCAGTACACTCTGATGTGTACACTCTCATATTTTAGTCAGAGTTACTCAGAACATTTTTTCTCTCAGTTTGGTAGTAGAACAACAAAAACTAAGGAAAACCATAACCTTGCTTGCTACTGAGAGCCTGGTACAGAGAGTGCGTTTAACAAATGTTTGCTGAAGGAATGAATACATGAGACTTTCTCTTGATAAAGTAAAAAGCACTGTTGCTTTCAGCGTCTGAACTCCATCTGATAAAAGTGTTAGATAAAAGCATCCACATGACGTATTCAGCTAGTAAATCCTTTTGGCTGTTTTAATCAATTATAAGGCAGCGTGTGTGTGTGTGTGTGTGTGTGTGTGTGTGTACACCATGAATCACTGAGAATTTCTCATGAACTGGGAATTAATTATGTTTATTATTTATATGTAGCATTCATGATTGTTCAAAGATCACAAAGACTGATTACACCCTTACCTGACAGTTTTATAATATTGTGTGAGACAACCTACAGACGCTGTGTTTATTTGACCTCCTTCACCACCTCCATTCCCCTGTCTTGCAGAATATAGAGTGTGAGTTTTTTGTTTCATCACTAGTCTAGAAATTAGAGCTCACTTTAGCATTAGCAGTGTGATCTTGGTTAAATTTCGTAATTTCTTTGACTTTCTTTTCTTCATGTGTAAAACAGAAATCTGTGCAGACTAAGTTGTACAGTTGTCATATATAAAGTAATCCACGTAATCTTGCCAATTTGAAATAGCTAGAAAATGAGATAAAATAATTACAGTAACCTGATCCCAAACTCTTCCATGGATCCTCTTAATAGTATAATGTAGCTGGGAAGGGGTTGCATTTTGAAAATACAGATTCTCTATCAGTAGGTACATATAGTGGTACAATGCCATCAGAATGATGGGATTTTTTTCAAAAGTTAACTTTCAGAATATAAAACAAAAACATAAAATAATTATTTTTGAAATAGTGCATTTGGATTTTTATATTATTTTTCCGCTAAAATAAAAAAATACATGTTATTAATGCTAGATCTATCTCAACTACACACATTCAAAACAAGAATTGAAATGAAGAAATAAAGGTGGCAAAGCTATACAAAAGCAGATGGAACACTAAACCTCCAACCTGTGGAGGGTCCAACAGGAGTCTGATCGATTTACCTTGTGGAAGGATCATGAGAAGCAAACACAGGGTCGCCTCTTACTTAGCATATGTTTTATCCATTTGGATGAAGACCCCCTTTCTCCCTTCCTGTTTTGCTGTAGTCTAAGGACTAAGTACAAGATCCTTTGCAACTAAGAATTGTATAAATACCTGAAGATCTATTCATAAACTGATCTCTAAGCTTCGAGCAATTTTATGAAATAAACATGAGACTTGCAGAATTTGAATGCGTTTTACGACTTCAAATATTCTTCACAGGATTATGTACATTTAGGAAAGCACCACCTGTCATGAAAACCGTCTGAAACGTATTCATGATACTGAGTTAACAGACGTAGTAAACTTACTAAATGCAAAGACACCTTTGCCAAATCAACTAATGCTCGCCTGGGCAAGCGTCCCATCTAACATGACACTGTGCTCCAAGAGATCAATTAAAAAAAAAAAAAGACTGTACACAAACTGAGTAATGGGGGGAAAAAGAAAAAGAACTTCAGTGAGTGGACAGCTGAAACATGTACAGCTATTTACATTTTTTGAAGTGGGGGTGAGGGAGGGTTTTAGCTGCTTAACCAAGAACAAAATCCCTTCCTTTGCAGGGATCGCTCGTACCTTGGCAGTGAGGCTGAAGAAACCTTTGGGTTCGATCATCTTCTCCACCACGTTGCACTTGATCCCGGCGGTGCTGTCATACTCGTACACGACGCCATACTCTAGGTGGACGTTATCCACTGTCAGACTCACGTGCTCCTTCTTCCCGTCGATGATGGCCATGGTGTTGAACTTGTCAATTACCTCTGGAATAAAGATAACTTTAATTCAGCAAATTCAGGAAGGGTTTGTTAATCTCTTCAAATAATTTAAGTCTCTTTGAATAATTTTTAAAGAGTTCTTTAAAGGGTGACTAAATCTGCTGTGCTAAATGAAGCGTCTATTCTGGTTAACATTTTAAAAAATAAGAACATTTAAAAAAATACATGATTGACCGATCCAAATCTTACCACTCTAATATGGCTAGTCTTATCTTTACACACCCGTTTTGATCTATGGACCATATGTATGCCTATTTATACCTATATCAACATTAAACGTACAATTTTTTCATTAAAAGCATGCATAACTTAAAGTCAGGGTTCCTAAAACTGCGTCAAACATTGGATTAATATTTTCTCAAAGCAGAAAAAATACAGAAAACCATACTGAAGAAGCAGAGAGGAGATGGAATAATTATTTTTTTAAGCAGGGAGTGCCTGAATTTTCCCAAACAGCATCTTCTGAAGCTGACTCATTGCGAAAATGTGTCATTGTTCACTGTAATAAAATTTCCATCTGGAATGTATTCCTATAGGTTTTTGGCCAACAATCAGTCAGCTAGGGGAAAAAAACACCTAAAGTCTCAAGCAAGAAACTGCTGAGGAATCTAACAGTAAATAGTAAATAAGCGAAAAGAGAATATTAGCTTACTTAACACAATTAAGCCCTAGAATAACAGAAACAGTAAATATAAAATAGGCAAAAGCAGGGCTTCCCTGTTGGCGCAGTGGTTAAGAATCGACCTGCCAATGCAGGGGACATGGGTTCGAGCCCTGGTCCGGGAAGATCCCACATGCCGCGGGGCAACTAAGCCCACGCGCCGCAACTACTGAGATTGCGCTCTGGAGCCTGTGAGCCACAACTACTGAGCCCACGTGTCACAACTACTGAAGCCCACGCACCTAGAGCCTGTGCTCCGCAACAAGAGAAGCCACTGCAATGAGAAGCCCACGTACCGCAACGAAGAGTAGCCCCTGCTCTCCGCAACTAGAGAAAGCCCGCACGCAGCAACGAAGACCCAACGCAGCCAAAAATAAATAAATAAAATAAATAAATTTATTTTAAAAAATAGGCAAAGGCAGAAAAATGGTTTTCTTTAAAATAATTAAGTCCAAGAATAGCTATAAATCAATTTCCAGAGCATCTCATTAACCCATTCTACCTTTCACCGTGGCACCAATGATGATTAGCAAAAACTAACTATAAATGAGGAATAAAAGCCTCAAGATAAGGTCCTGAGATTTGTCCTGGTTTGAATAAATAAAAGAGCTGATTTAGCACTACAGCTTTGCTGCTCCAGTGAGATTGAAATATTCCTGATGTTGTTCATGATCTGAGAAGCTCCTCCCAAGTGCCCTTCCAGGAATGGAGGGAAAACCGCTTTTCCTAAGTACCCCCATGTGATTCAGTGTGCATAGCAAATTCTCCAGCTATGCTGGTTCGGAAGAAACTAATAGTACAATAAAAATGTCCAGAGACATCCACCAATAGTATAAGTGGAAAGATACCAAGAAAATGTAGGAGAGGATTCAAGGACTTCCATGAAAAAGTTTATAATGATATTTCAAGGTATTTGTTACATGCAAACGTAAACGTAGTTGCCTCAGTCCCTTCACCCTTCGCCACTGAATACAGTGACCTGCAGGTTTGCTTCACTGAGAAAACAGAAATGGTATGAGTCCTTAACAAAAGATCTCTCTCCCTGTCATACTCACGTTATTAGTTTGCCTCCTTCATTACTGTAAGAATACAGTAAAAGTTACTTGAATCAAGAAAGTATTTTCAAAACAAGGACCTACTGTATAGCACAGGGAACTATATTCAATATCTTATAATAACCTATAATGGAAAAAACTCTGAAAAAGAATACATATATACGTATAACAATTACTTTGCTGTACACCTGAGACTCACACAACATTGTAAATCAACTACATTTCTATTTAAAAGAAAAGGAAAAAAATGTATTTTCAAAGGAACTATGGACCTTCTAAACTAGGGCTTCTCCTATTGTAATGTACATACAGGTAAGACCTTGTTAAAATGGAGATTCCCATTCAGTAGATCTGGGGTGGGGCTGAGATTCTGCATCTCTGTCTTACTCAGGTGATGCTGATACTGCTGGTTTGTGAACCACAGTGGAGTGGGAAGGTGCACACAATGTTTAAACTCAAAATAAGGAAACATCCTAACTTGGGTTTGAATCGTCATTCCACTGCTTCCTGGCTTGGGCACGCCCATTCACCTATATGGGTCTCTATTTCTTCTCCCATAAAATGAGAATGATGATAATCACACCTTTAATAGATTTTCGTTTTTGATGACTTGATGAGATAATCCACGTAAAACATTTAATAAAGTACCTAAGAAAGTGTCATAGCTATTCTATGTCAGTCACCAGCAATTATGACTTAGGGATTTGACGTGGCATCTATCTGAGATGACCAAGAAGTGGCTTGAACATATAAGGTTTTCAATAACTGGGATGCGGCAATGGCACAAGGACAAAGAATACTATAGGGCAATGAGGAGAAAAAGGAGGAACCCACCTTCTACTTTACAGTCAAAAGCATCCCCTGCTTCATCTCCTGGGGGTTTGGAGTTAGACTTCTGAAGGTCTTCCTGAGCGCTCTCAATGCTGTTATAAACCCACTGAATGGAATCTTGCTGGAAATGAGGGGGAGAAAGAAACCTCAGAGGTATTAGTGCTTCCTGAAATGCATATCCATTTCATAAACCTGCTTCAAAAGGAGAGTTGACAATCTTACTTATTCTTCTAGTTTAAATACAATAAAATACAATAACATTTGAAAGAGAAGGCAAATCAATGTCAGAAACTAATAGAAAGTCGGTGGCATTATTTTTCAACAGGGACTTCCCTGGTGGGGCAGTGGTTAAGAATCCGCCTGCCAATGCAGGGGACATGGGTTTGAGCCCTGGTCCAGGAAGATCCCACATGCCATGGAGAAATTAAGCCCATAAGCCACAACTATGGAGCCTACGCTCTAGAGCCCACAAGCCACAACTACTGAAGCCTGTGCGCCTAGAGCCCATGCTCCGCAACAAGAGAAGCCACCGTAATGAGAAGTCTGCGCACCACACCAAAGAGTAGCCCCCACTCGCCACAACTAGAAAAAGCCTGCATGCAGCAATGAAGACCCAACACAGCCAAAAATAAATAAATTAAAATAAATAAATTTAAAAAAAGATTAATAAGTCAGTGAGAAGCTGATAGGATGATAAAACTAAAAAAAAATATTTTTCAACAAACTGACAAACTTTCTAAGCTTGAGATTTTTTCTTCCAACGATAGATAGGCTTTTAAATAAGATGTATTTCCCAAATGTCTTAAATGACTCAAGTCTATCTCAAAATGAATTATAAATTACATTTTTACATAAATGTTAGATGGGCACTTTTCTGAAGAAGCAATGGTCTATAATTGTACAAATGATTTAAATGCTCTCCTAACAGTCACATATGTTTCAACACTTTTAATGGTTTTTGTGAGTCAAACCAATAAGAAAATTGGAAGAACACCTTTCATCTCATGGGGTTCCCAATTGATATAACTATCTTTTAATCCTTCCACGTCATAAATCATCCTATATTTTCATTGAAGTAGCAGTTCCTGTCTTGCTTAGATAAATGAGAGATGAATGGCTACCAAGTACTGCTTTCAGGGTTGCATCACTACTTTAATGTTTGCACTTTTCCTAGGTAAGATGATAAGCTGAGTTACATGACTGAAGTGTGATATAATTTGTACTATCCATTTTTCTCTTGTATTAACTTCACAATTGCGTTTGATTATTATACTGCTATCCATCATTAAAATGCTAGTTAACATTTAATCATTCAAGTACACCTTGGTGACCTGTTGTGGCCTCCAAGTAACCCCTTCCCCAGAGTCCACACCTTTGTGTAGCTCCTTCTTACACTCATCCTGGGCTTGGTCACGTGATCTGGCTCTTCAAAGGGAGAGCAGTAGCAAGCATGATGTAAAGAGTTGACTGCCTGTAATATTCCCTCTTGAAACCCTGATACCATGCAGAAAGGAGAATTCTGCTAAGGAATGGAAAGGAAGGCCAGGTGGAGGGGCTCTGGAGTGAGAGGACATCAGGAGGGGAACCCCAGCACTAGTCAGTTCCCAGCAGAACAAAGCCACATCAGGACGAAGCCCTCACAGGAACCAACACCCAGTCAACCCGGAGAACCAAGAGAAACAATTAATCACTGTTGTTCTAAGTCACTACGTTTCGGGACAGTCTGTTTTGTGGCAATGGATACCCAATAGAGCATGTTATTCACTTAGTGAATTTTTCTGTCCATTTAGTGCTTTTCTTAATTATTTCACTGATCAACACCTCTCCAACAAGGAAGACAGGGGAAATGAAAAGAAATGAAACTCAAATCAATTTGGCTACCTTTTAAAATTTTGAGAGAAGGGGGAAAATTTGATCATTTAAGTAGTATCTTTTTAAAACTTCATTTACTAATACAGTTCAATAAATATTTATTTATTAAACTACTGTCAACCCAAATAACCTACGCTTCTACGTGTGAATTCCAATCTGCTGTGCTCTTTTGACCTTACTAGTAAGCAAAATTGATCAGCTATTTTCTTGTGGGCTCAGTATATTGTAGGATGTCAGTCCTGGCCTAGGAGAAAATAGCCACTCATCTTTCTGTTTTGGACACAAAGTCATATACTCAAATCTAGAAAAGAGTACCTCACCGAGCATGACAGAAAAAAACAGAAAGCCTTTCCTTTAAAATTCCTTTTGCACTCAGTTAATTAATTTGAGAGAATTTTCTCTTATAATCCAACACTCCCTTGTATCTCATGAGATAATAAGCTTTACTTATCAATTAGGATTCTAATTTTATTTTTGTACAGCACTTAAACTTTGGATCAGAGGACAGTGCTTAAGATTTTAAGTAATGGCAAACACATATTGGTATTTTCTTTTAAAAGCTAAATCCAGCTACCTAAATAAAAATATATCCAACAGTCAATCACAGACCCTATAAAACCCACAATTTTTTCTTTTTCACAGAAGTTTTATAATAAACAGTGTAAGCAGTAATAATTCATATATACAGATGGAGGTACAGCTGACCATTATAGATTCTAAGGCAATCACAAGAGTCAAGACCTTTGCATTTCAATTTGATAAACAGTTAGCTATTCGAAAACTCATCACAATGAAAAGGAAAATAGCCCAGAGCACTTTTTAAACTGGTGATAATACTGTAGCAGCAAAATGTGGCCATTCAAGCAGAATCGACTATAACTAATTATGCAGATAAAACAAGCATTATGCGATTGAAAGTTCTGCACTTAAACGTGAACTTGTCAGTGGAGACCACAGACAGCCCTGGCACTACCCCATGCTGTCCCTGGGGCCTTCTGTGCAAGTGTGTGATCACAGCTACACCAGCCAAGGGTAGTTTACCTTCGTTGGTCTCCTGTACTTCCTGCAGGCCGTGACATGGGCAATAACACTGGCGTGTGTCTCTTTGCTGACATTGATTCCATTTACTTTGATGATACACTGTCCAGGGTGAAGACCAGCGGCTGCGGCCACGGTTCCTTTAAATACAAATGAGAAAACTGCCAAAAACTAATTTTAGGAATATGATTCATTTTTATCCCATATACCGTAAGGAAAGCAATTTTGAAATATGATAAACATCTAGCTAGCATGTTCTTGATGAATCTGGCTCTGACGGCAATGCCCTCTCAAAAATTCCCTGCTTGGGCTTCCCTGGTGGCGCAGTGGTTGAGAGTCCGCCTGCTGATGCAGGGGACACGGGTTTGTGCCCCGGTCCGGAAAGATCCCACATGCCGCGGAGCGGCTGGGCCCGTGAGCCATGGCCGCTGAGCCTGCGCGTCCGGAGCCTGTGCTCCGCAACGGGAGAGGCCACAACAGTGAGAGGCCCGCGTACCGCAAAAGAAAATTCCCTGCTTTTTAACTGGCCATTCAAACTGTGTTGAACAAATATCTTCCCACCCCCTGAAGAATTAGTTTGAAGAGATACTGTGAAGAAACCTTCATAATGCTAATCAGTTATTTTCCCTTTCAAATGTCTAATCGATCTAATTTTCTAAACATGCATATATAATGGCACAATGAGAAAGCCAGAAATACAGGCCTTTTTACACTTCCTTTAGTCTACAAAATCTCTAAATATTTAAACAGTATTCACTTTCATTTTTTAAAATGCCAACAATTAAAAGAAATTCTTAAGGAAAAAAATCAAGTCAATTAGCAAGTAGGAGTGGACTGGATTTGCTAAGAAAAACAAGACTTCAGGATATGTACAAAGGGTCAGGAACCAGACAATTTGTGGAGAATAAAATTAATCAGAAAACATCAACTGTCCACCATTTATTTGCAGAGATATAGTGGCATATCCTAACAGGTGAGCTAAGATTTTCAGAACCTTCCAATCATTACTATTTGATATTCTGAGCAAATCAACATTTACAAAGCACCACTGCTAAATACAATGTACATAATTAACATCAATGATTATAAAACTCATCATAAGTATGTTAGAAGAGCTTTCCTTTGTAAGCAATTTCTCCCATGAAGGAATTATTAAACATCTTAAAGAACAGAATTTATATTCAAGAAGACAGTATACATTTCTTCTCACTAAAATTCACTCCCAGAAATATTAAGTGGTTTTCCTGGATTGAGCTGAGTCTTGAGGGAGGGAGGGAGAATCGCAGCAGAAAGAACAGCCTAGAATCTAAAAAAAAGGGTACAAATGAACTTATCTACAGAACAGAAACAGAGTGACAGATGTAGAAAACAAACTTATGGTTACCAGGGGGTGGTGGCAAGGAAGGATACCCTGGGAGACTGGGAATGATATATACATACTACAATATATGAACTAGATAGCTAATAAGGACAGGGGACTCTATAGCCCAGGGAACTGTACTCAAGTCTTCTGTAATGGCCTATATGGGAAAAGAATCTAAAAAACAGTGGATGTATGTATATATATAAGTGATTCACTGTGCTGTACACCTGAAGCTAACACAACACTGTAAATCAACTCTACTCCAATAAAATTTTTTTAAAAAGAAGAAGAAGAAGAAAAAGAGCCTGAAAAAAGGCACTGAGTCAAGAATAACCTGGACATTTGGGACCATAGGAGCAGTCAGTGTGAGCTCAGAATGAAAGTGGGTGAGAGAGACCGGAGAGCAAAGCAGAGGCAGGTTGTGAAGTCTCTGTGCGCTTTGCGTGAAGTCCTGAGCGTGAACCTTACTATACACGCAAGAGGAAAAACATTTAAGAATTTTAAGCAGAGAAGTGACATGATCGCTCCCAACCCCCGCCTACGCAGAGGATGGATCATCGGAGTTTAAGTCAAAAATCAAAATCACAGCAAGCATCCAGTGCAAATTCCCAGGATGGAATTAACGTAGCTTGAATTATAAAGGGGAGAACGAGATCAAGTTTCTGATGTTTGATGATGGTGTTGACGGAAAGGCTCTAGTCCGCACTCAGGATCACTCCTGTGCCTGCGGACTCAGTGGCTGAGTAGACGGAGAGAGAGAATACAGAAGGTAAAGCAGCTTCAGAGAATAGATAAAAAGTTCAGCTGGGGATAATACTGGGTTTCTTAAGGTGCCAAAGGTGCGTTTAGGTGGAGATGTTTAATAAACAATTAGATCTAGGCTACAGAACTCAAGAGATCTGGGCGGGAGAAAGAGATTTAGAAATCCCCAGTGAAGAGGGTCAATATGATTGTTTACGGAGAACAAGAAGGCAAAGAAGAGAAGAGAGTGCCAACAGTTCAGGGGTCAATAGATGAAGAGCTGGCAGAGGAGGGGTAGGAGAAAAATCTGAAAAGTACCGTCTCAGAAATCAAGATAATGAACGTTTTAGGTCAACGGGAGCAGTCAGTTTAAACAAATGCAACAGAAGATTCAATTAAGACAAGAACTCTCAATGTCCATTGTATTTTCCAGTTAAGTCCATGATTACTCTTATAAGACATGGGTTACTCTTGGAGACATGGGTAGGAGGTGGGAGGAGATGTCTATAGCCCTGGGCTAAAATTCAAATAGGAAGTGAGGAAGGGCCAGCCAAAATAAAGACCAGCATTTCAGGAAGTTTGGCACGACAAAAATAAGTTCTGAGAGCATTACTCTAGAGCGAAGGGTCTTAATCTTTGACATGCATACAGATCACCTGAGGATCTTGTTAAAATACAGATTCTGATTCAGTAAGTCTTAGATGGGGCCTGAGATTCTGCATTTCTAACCAGCTCCCAGGTGATGCCAACGTTGTAGGTCTGTGGACCACACTCTGTGTAGCAAGGATCTAGAGAGGAAAATAAGGGAAGAGGGCAGGTTTTGTATTTGCTGTTCAGTTTAAGACAGTTTTGTTTCTTTGTTTATTTCAATGAGAAACAACTGAGCATGTTTATAGCCTCTACTATAGTAATCCAGTGAAGAGAAACATTGAAAATTCTGGAATCGGAATATCTGACAGTGTAATACCCCAGAGGAGGTATCTGAAGGGGTGGGCTCCAGAATATCTGTAGGGATATTAACCTTGAACTCCAGAGGGGAAAATGGAAGACCTCTTCCTCTAGACTAGGAGAAAAATTGGTGACGGTAAAACAGCCAACAACGTGTGCAAAAAAAAGGTGTGGGACTTGGAGGCCTTCATACCTGGGAGCCTGAGTATGTCTGTGAGGTGAAAAAGGAAGTCATCAGGGGGACAGGAGGCAATAATGAATAGAAAAAGAGACAGCTGATCAGACACATAAAAAGACTGCTGAGTAGTGACAGGGCTCAGTAAAAGACAAGACAGTGAATTGGGATGATACTAATTCCATATCCATGATAGATTTTTCCTAGCTGCTCAGGAGAAAAAGCAATGAATGTAGTTAGGTTTATCCAAAGCTGAAATAAGGTGGCCTGGATGCACCTGAGGGATAAGCACAAGAGGACCCTGGATGCACCTGAGAGACAGGGATGAGAGGACCCTAACAATGCTGAGAAGAAGAGTGATGGAAGTGCTCCACCACGGGGATAAAGCTGGCTAAGGAAGGAAGTGGCACTTGGAGGGATATAATTAACCGGGAGAAAAGGAGAAGGATTCCGAGACTGGAGGTCCCAACGGAATTCTGTTTACCATTTTTTATTGAAGAAGCAACCAAATTTTAAAGCAACCAGATAAGAGACCCCAAAAAAGAGACTGTAGTCAGAAAATGGCATATTAGAATTGTAGATTCCACAGGAGAAAGTCCCATTATTGATATGCTCTAGTGTGTGACCATGGGAAAGGGCTGAAGAAGAAAAATGGGAAAGAAGTTTCTTTTTCTTGCGGCAAAATTACAGTGCAAAAGGAAACCACAGACTGATACCATATTTAATATACACTCGAAAGGAAAAGCACATGAGTCTTTCTTTTACTCTTCAGAAGCAAAAAGCATAGTAACCAGAATTGGCCCTACCCTATGATTAAGTTCCCAAAATACAACCCTGCTCTTTAAAAGATACTGTAATAGGGAAACAGGCACAGTTTGATTCACTTAGGTTTTCGGTTATTTCATAGTATCAATAATGTGACTGGCTCCTTTTTGGTTTCGTGAAAATGAAGGAGATATCTGATGTATCAAATATCCCATTTTGGTATGCAATGAATCCCATTTCAGTTTTATAATTTTAATGAGTTACTGGACACATTTTAAATGTCTATTAATCTATGTGTTTTAAAATTCTGAGCAAAAAGACAAGTTTTGAAGTAAGATTAATTTTTATCCTACATACACTAATGAAAGCAATCTCATAACCTAATAGGGGTCTAGGTAGTATATTCTTGATAAATGTGATTCGGATAGCAATGTCCTCTCAAATTTTTCCAGTCTAATATTGGAGTGATCATGTTAAGATGCTCTGCAGTGCACATATCTTAGTAACGAAAAGCATGTACGTCTCTTGTTAAGATAAACACGTGGCTTCGCATGCTTAGTGATCCTTCTTGCTACAGCAGCAATTTATTTACTACGGTCAGCAATGTGGGATCTAACAGTTATTCCCTTAAATCACATTAGTGTTAGCATAAAATTTAAAAGTACATATGTTAACAAGAGATATCAAAGGCTGATTTGCCTATCAAACAAAAAGAGAATAAAATATAAACATAAGTTTTGGGTCACATAAATTATTTAATTTAAAATGCATTTTATGCTTTATAAAATACATGGCTTATGAGAATAAAGTAATAAAGTAATCATATAGCAACAGACATTATATAAAGGAAACAGATCATTCTTAAGCCCAAACACTCACATCTTTGAATCGCTGACAAAAATATAATAATTTGCCGTCAGAGAAAAATACAAAACCTTAAAGTCATTATATCCTTTGATTAAAGCATGCAGAAAAGGGAGATTGGGAAGCATCATTCTCTTATGAATTTTTAACAATGATAAATGTCTTACAATTTGAAGAGCTTTTTTGAAAATATTGCTTTAGAAATATACTATCATTGAGCTAATACAGTAGAAATACCAGTGAGAAAATTCACAGCAACATGACTATGCACTTTTAAACATACTGTTGTTCAGCGGGGAGTATCCAAACCTGCTGGCAAGCTGGTTACCACACGGGGTGGATTTCTCACCTCTTCCCACCGCATGTACCACCGAAGGGCCGTATCCTCGGATCTGGAAGCCAAGTCCCTCCGCTGAATCTGGGATTTTCACTGTCCTAAAGCCAATCAAAAATAAGGTGAGATGATTTTAAAACACCACAGTTGGTTGAAACAATAGTTGTCCACACCTTTATTCAGTCCTTCAGTAAATACGTATCATAGTCTCCCGTGTGAAAGACACTGGGCTGGACACGCATGGCGGGTGCCCTTCCAGGCGCCCAGAGCAGGCACGTCGCCCTGGGTTCCTCCACGGAACACAGTCGTTGTGTAGGATATCCTGAACAAAGGCTCTGGGGTCAGACAAACCTCGCTTTGAATCTTGATTCAGTCGCTTCGTAGTTGGATAACTTGGAAGAACTCCTTAACTGAGCCAGTTTCCACGGAAAGATGATGATGTTAACATTACTTTGCAGGGTGTCAGTGGAGACGAAAAGAGAAAGCTCTGGTAAACTGCCCCGCCGTGAACTATGTAAATACTTAGTAAAATGGACGCTTCTCTCCTTAGTTTACTCTGACAAAGAAGGCATCAGTGCGCTGCGAAACCTCATCGTTAATATTAATATAAAAGAAACACAGGGTTCACGCGTTTCTACCTGTTGGGAACTTCAGCAAAGAGCGACAACAAAGAGCTGGTTTTAAAGAACAGATCTGTCAAACACAGTATCAAAAGAATTTAACAAATATGATTAAATTTTGTGTTTATTCAGTGGAATTTTAAAAGGATAACACACCAAAAGGTAAACCAGAATAAGAAAAGCTGTATTTTTTGTTTTCTGGTTTTCTTTGCGGTACGCGGGCCTCTCACTGTTGTGGCCTCTCCTGTTGCGGAGCACAGGCTGCGGATGCGCAGGCCCAGCAGCCACGGCTCACGGGCCCAGCCCCTCCGCGGCATGTGGGATCTTCCCGGACCGGGGCACGAACCCGCGTCCCCTGCATCGGCAGGCGGACTCTCAACCACCGCGCCACCAGGGAAGCCCGAAAAGCTGTATTTTTAATGAATCCACATGGAAAAGAAGATGAAGAGATGGAGAACTTGAGTCAGCGGTCATGGCAAACCAGGGACGGATGTCCCACTGGTAGTAATCAATGAACTACTCCATGGAAGGAAGGCAGAAATCAGAAAGCAACCATGAAAAGCAGAGAACACGAGGCAAGACGGAACATCATAACAATAAAAATGAGTTTAAATAAACTGCCAGAGAGAGCAAAGACAAATGAATACAACCCAGTACATTCTGATGGATGGCCCTTGACGCCCCAGAAACAAGTGTTTTCCAAAAGATGATGAATTAATCATGAACTAAAGGTTGGCAGCACTTCAAGGGCACATTAGACAGAATCAGAAGTTAGGTACAACAGCACTTATTTGCAGTCTATGAAAGAGCAACACCGCATCTAGAAAACTCGAGAAAGCCATACACTGCCCTTAGGGCTGAACGCAGGGGCTGGCCCCGCAATTTAAAATATAACCCCGGGGCTTCCCTAGTGGCGCAGTGGTTGAGAGTCCGCCTGCCGATGCAGGGAACACGGGTTTGTGTCCCGGTCCGGGAGGATCCCACATGCCGTGGAGCAGCTGGGCCCGTGAGCCATGGCCGCTGAGCCTGCGCGTCCGGAGCCTGTGCTCCGCAACGGGAGAGGCTACAACAGTGAGAGGCCCACGTACCGCAAAAATAAATAAATAAATAAAATAAAATATAACCCCAGTAGGCATTCAGGCATTCCGTGATAGAAATGCAAACTGTCTGTTCTAGGGAAGCCTGAAAATGTTATTATAAATTAGGTTACACACTATGAAGTGATCTGTATATTGGTGGCACAGAGGTCACGGAACTAATTCATCCTGTATCCTTAATTAAACACTTTGATGGATAAGGCTGTATCTGCTTCCTTTGAACATCACCTTGGCACTACTGTGTGTCAAAGGTACACTGGAAGATGGAAGATAGAACTGACTGAGGAAAAGAAAAGGGAATAAATACATCTTCTGAGCATGAAACCAAAAATAGGGGTAGCTCATCCTTCTCTATGTTACGAATGAGAGTTCACTTTTGCTGAAATAACTTGGAGCTTTCTGGCCATGGTGAATTATTATTGCTTTTGGACTGCGAAAAATTCATAGTGAACTCTCAAAACTCTTTCTGAGTAAGGTCTTCTATCTTATATTGCTAAGCAAGGCTGATCTTACTCTAATTTTCAAGAAGATGATGATATTTTTTCTTAACAAAATTTATACAGAGCACCGTGAGATGCATTTTGTTCATAATACTGGGCTCTCTTCATAAAACGACCTTTGGAAAATATGTTCCCCTGCTGGGACCACTATACGATTAAAAGAAGAATTAAATTTATACAAGAGGAATGCTCATTTCCTGTAGGAAAATAAGTGCACTAAATTATCTGCCACAAAGCCTTCTGGAAAATTCCCTGATGTTATCAAGTGTAAAATACAGCTAGCTTCAAAACAAAACTTCTGTTGTATTTACCCGTCGTATTTTGCCTTTTTCCCCCCAAACAGGATACTACATAAATTATAAGTAGCTATTATAAGAAAATATGAGAATGATTTATAGGAATCATATGTTAGAATAAGGACATATGAAAGGAAAGGTGGTAATACTTCAGACAAATTAAAAATAAAAAGGAAAAAACTGAGTACTCCATCCTCAAAACAGTTTTGAAATAAAATGTAAAATGTGCTCTTGATGTAATAAAGAAGCAGTGAAAAAAAATAAAATGAGAATAGATAAGCGTCACGGATAACATCACTGGAATACATACTGCGTGCGGAACACCTGAATAGGTTTTTTTTTTTTTTTCTTATTTAATGCTACCTTTCATAATGTACCCAGCACCTCATAGGTGCCCAATACATTTTATTTATTTATTTATTTTTTTAAAACATCTTTATTGGAGTATAATTGCTTTACAATGGTGTGTTAGTTTCTGCTGTATAACAAAGTGAATCAGCTACACATATACATATATCCCTATATCTCCTCCCTCTTGCATCTCCCTCCCACTCTCCCTATCCCACCCTTCTAGCTGGTCACAAAGCACCGAGCTGATCTCCCTGTGCTGTGTGGCTGCTTCCCACTAGCTCTCTACCTTACGTTTGGTAGTGTATATGTGTCCATGCCACTCTCTCACTTCGTCCCAGCAAACCTAGATTTGTTTAATGTTCTTAGCACCTCTGTGACATAGGCACTCTTATTATCCCCATTTTTTATGGATAAGTTTGTTGAAGCAACACAATTAGTAAGCAAATGGTGAAAGAGAGGCTTGAACCTGGACGGGAGATATCGGGTTTCAGATACTGTGCAGCAAACACAGAGGGAAGAGTCAAAAGACCCAGGTTCCAACCCTGCTCATCTAGCAATTAATTCTAGGACTGAGGATCTGCCCCTTTCTATTCAGTATTGAAGCTGATGACTTCAAAGTCCTCTAAATTGAAATGTCTATGATCAGTGAAAAGTATTTGCCGGGTTAAATCAGGGGGCAAGGGGCTGTGGAGAGGGCCTTTAGCTTACTAATGACTGCTCCGGAATACTACTGCCTTAGTCTTTTCCAATCTGTCCTTTTCCTTTTAAATGCCCTCAAATTGTCCAGAGGTTGGCAACTAGATAAACCTCGTCCTAGATAGGGTTGGAGAAAGGGTGACTAATAGATCATAATTAGGTTTAGAGAGAAGACACTGTCATGGTTATTTGCTGCCCTGTATCTCAAAGCCTTCCTAAATTACTAACTTTAATGAGACTCTCACTCCTTCAGACCCCTTGGTAAGCTGTGGGTAGAAGCTAAAGCCTCTACCTTGATGACACTGCAGAATCTAGCCCATTACACTGCACTTTAACTCTTAAGATAAATGATGGACCCAGCTATTGCTGAAAATATATACTAAGGTAGGGAAGAATACAATACCATATATACTTAGAATATTTTTATAAGTAGTTAAAATAAACCTTTTTGTTTCTGAAGTGGTAACCTTCATTTACCTTCAAATTAATGAAGTTGCTTATTACTATTAAAATAATATACTTCAATTTTAAAGAGTAATATTGATATAATCATAGTACATTAAGACATTATGCTAAGCACTTTATATATATTCTCTCAGTTAATTAATTAGTTAAACAAATCATGGAAATCTAATACAGGAACACGAGACCACCAATGATTTGCAGACAAAAAGCTAATGTTTTCCAAGTATATCCATAATATCTTGTTAATTTTTTTCAACCCCCCCCAGATCATTAATCATGTTCCCATTTTATAAATACTTGATTGTATGTACGTGTGTCAATACTCAGAAAAATCAACTAGCACTGAATTTCAAAAAAATAACAATGGTCATTTATGGATAATATGATTATAAGAAAATGTCTTCCTTTAGAAAAACCTGTACTCGCTAACTTTTCTATAATAAACATAAGGTTTTTTTTCTAATCATAGGTAGATAGACATATTTTTTAAAAATAATGGACATATTACTAAGTACATGAAAGCATGGAAGTGTCTGTCACCCAGGTTTGATCCCATCTCCTATGAGCACTTAATCATAAATGGTATCATAGTCCCTGAAATTCTTAGAGCTGAACATGGCGGAATAAAGTTTTCATTGCCAAGTGTTCTACTAGTTTTCTTCACTCATAATCAAACTCAACCCAACCCAGAGCAGAAAAATTGGGGCATCAAAAGGAAAATATTATTCTGTTGAAACTACCTGATTTAAGTAGCAAGCATTTAACCATCATAAGCAATGTATTTTTTCCCATTATCTACAGACCAGTATCAGTAATGTTGGGGACGTTTAAATGTGCCAAGCAGTGAGATGCTTAATTCCAGATGTTCACTCTTAACTTTTCCATTTTATTCACCTATGTCTAATTTTTTTAAAAACCGCACATAAATTATACAACTTACTCTCTTGGCTTTGTGCTCACAAGAACTCTTAGAGGTTTTCTGCTATGTAAGCATGATTTCAGGAAGCAATCCACTTCATTGAAAGGTCTCATAAAAACCAGGTCACCATTAATAGCAAAAATCTTTTTCCCAACTTCCATGCCAGCCATCTAGGAGAGAAACAGCAAAAAAAAAAAAAAAAAATCAAATTTTATTTTAATAAGGAACCTATTTTTTCACAGAATTAGAATCTGAAAGGGTCTAGAACTTAGAGATTTTGACATTTTAACACATCTGCAATGTTTTCATACAATGTCACAATACAGAACTGTGGAAGAGATAACACAGTTATTCTCTTTGACCTACTTTTAAATTTGATCACGCATCTCTACTGAAATTCTCCTCCCTCCCTCCAGGACTTAACACTGTACTTCTCCTGTAACCCTTTTTTCTGTTATATTTTATAGTTTTTATTTCATCCTTTTAACTACAGTCAAACCCCAGGTTAAGTTTTTTGCCTGTGTTTTCTATCTATATCCAAATAACTGAGGGAGTTTCAACCTCTATATAGACATGGATAACAACCAAATATACATCTCTAGCCTGACATAGCATAGGGGACCACAGGGCAGGAGAGAGAAATGGCCTGGAACCAAGGAAGAGCTCCAACAGGCACAGATCACAAGATGCTGGAAAGATGACAAGGAAGACATTATCTCTCCACGTCAACCAGGCCAATCTTCTTAACCAACCCTACTGCCTATAAACTATATACTGTTTTGGTTACCAGCCAAATGACGAAAACCCGGGAGAGGGCATTTTATTGGTGGCAGAGTCAGATGAAGCTGGGCTCCAAGAACACCCTCTGAAAATGACTGGGGAAAACATTTCCTCATCATAGAAAATAATAAAAACAGTCATTTGTTGGCCAGGCCCACCAACAGAGTATGCGCTGAGCAGAGTTATTTTGTTTGAAATTAATATGCTGTACATAGAGCTTTGTCTTGCACGAGGTTGGTAAAAGACAGAGACCTTGGGCGTCAGCAAATCGGGTAAGTGACAGTTTGCTACTAACTTTAAACAGGCTCAAAGTTAAAAGCCACGCTTCATTCATTTTCTCATTCTTTATTAAAAATTTATATATTGAGACATTTGCTTGAGGATTAAGCATTTTATAAGCCAGGCAGAGGTAGGAATACTTTTAACCTGATATACTTGGGATATAACATTAGAAGGTACGTTCCATGAGGGCAGAGAACTTTGTTTTGTTCACTGCTGTATTACCAGAGCCTAGAACGCTGCTAATCACGTAACAGGCACTAAATAAATATTTCTGAATGATCAGGAGATTCCTTTGTTTAAAACTCTGGTAAGGTGAGAGTACATTAATCAATTTATCGGCATTAACCCAATAAGAAAATAAACGAAAGCATGTGCTTTACTGGTGGAAGTTGTACTTAAATAAGACAATCAAAAGTGATAGGAAAATAGAAGATGCAGCCCTAGATTTAATGGAAGAATCATGTGACATACACAATACAGTCCCACCCTATGCAGTCTCCACAGGGCTGCAGGCTAGAATCAGACATGGAATAAGCCACCTGGACTCCTAGGAGGTCGACAGTTCAAACTGTAGATCTCTAAAATACCTCCTCCCACTATCCTTAAGTACCCAGACAACCTCCGTCACGAATCCAACAGTATTTAAAAGAACCTCAGAATAAGATTATTCAGAAACATTATTTGCCATAAAGATACTTAAAGGCTGATTTCACTTTGTTTAAAACTTTTATGTTCGTATGTCACGGACAAAGTTAAATAAAAATGCTAATTTACATTACCTCAGCATTAGACCCCTTTTCTACCAGCTTTATTATTGGAACTTTATTTTTGTCTTCTAACCCAAAACCATAGCTGCCTTCATTGGATTTAATCTGAAATGCAAAATATTAACATTATTAATAAAACAACTATGAAAAAACTTACAAATCAAACAGAATGAAATAATACGGTGCATCACTGTCAAACACGTTTATGTGATCTCCTGTTAATGGCTAATCAAGAAGAAAACCTGCATAGCACAGTAACAAACTTACCAATAATGATTTGGCTATAACATTTTCTACAACTTTTAAGTCATGTTTCATCAGTCGATGTTTCATATTTGATCCTTCCATTTCCTCATCAGCAAAAAAGCGGAAAAGTAAGGGTTCGTCTTTGAATTCACTTTTTTCAAGGACTATGGAAACAGAGAGAGATTCAAACTGTTTCAATTATCCCCAAATTGACCTCCGTTTCCATACTGACAGACCCTTCAGTAAATTAATACCCCGTCCCATTACCTAGAAGAAGTTACATTCACAAATATCCCAATAACCCTTTTTTATTTCTTGCTATAATTTCAAGCCAATGTTTCCTTTAGATTACTATTACCTAAATAATTTTGAATTTTTAAAACAAGTAATATATTTTTCATTGTTAACGTTTTTTTCTTAACCAAGTCTGCCACCTTTCCAGATTAAAACCCAACTTTAAGTCAAAGATTATATTGAATCAAAAAATGTATGCAGTTCAAAACACAGAAACCTACAGTGTTTCGAATTTGTAGTAAACATTTTAACTAAAAACACAAAAACATTTCTGTTTTTAATATCCTGCACAATTATGGGAAAATTCAAATGGGTTAACTGTTGCCCTTATGTGTGTGAGCAATTCCCACTGTGGTCGCTTTTATTCCAACCCTTCAAACCAGAAAGATATCTTCTGGGTGAAAAGTGATTTTAGTTCCCACTAATTCCTAGTTCTTTTCTGTAAAAACATTATTCTCAAATAAACTTATTTCTGCAAAGGTCAGTTTCTTCCCTTTTATCTGAACATTAATATTTCCCCCCAAAGTCCCTAAGCTTCCTGGCACGCTCTCATGATATAAGGTATATGTTTTGTTAGCCTTTTTAAAAATAAAGCTAAATACTAATAGAAAGAATTTGTACTAGTGAGGACCTGACAACTGTCAAAGTGTCTTAAAAGAGAAATCTTCTCTATTTCTCCTTATCTACCTTTATACCCTAAAGCTTACTTTTTGAGACAGGCTGATTCACTGAGTCAGGGATCTAAGATCTGCAGTCCCAGGGCACAGTAGAATGTTAGGCTTTATCATAAGACAGACCCGGAGCTCAAATTCCAGGTCTGGGACTGATTCTGGGTGAAACACTAGGAAAGTTACTTAAACTCCTTGAACTTCAGTTTCCTCACCTGCAAAATGCAGGCAGTAAAACCTTCTTCATAATGTTGGACAAAACTAAAATGAGGTAATAAGTGTAAATAACTTGGCTTATAGCAGGCAACCAAAAATGACAGCTCTTTGATTTCATTATTTTAACAGAGGTCCAAATCACAATTGTTGACTAGCTGTATGTACGAATTGACCTTTGAATGAAGGACTGGTTGGCAACGTGAGTTAACAAATGAAACTACCAACCACAAATTAAAAGGTAACACAAGTTGTAGGTGACAAGAGAAATGAGGATATAATTGAGATCGAGTTAGGTCTTGCCTACATGACCTAAGCAGTTTCCCAAAACTCACATGGTGTTTCTGCTACTACTGTTTTCCTCCACCAAACAGTCAGTCTAAAGGCAGGGAGAGAGAACATCAGTAAGGCCAGGAATGAGCGGAACTAGCTGTGCTTTACTGACAGAGACTTTCGTAGGGAAAACCTTTACTGTAACTCAATATTTAAAAAAAACTATTTAGATAAAATTGCTGCTTGTTGATACTTTCAAGAGAAAAATAATCAAAACCTTTGAAGGTTGATATTATAGTTTTAATCCCCTATAATGATGTCATTCCTTCCATTCCATTGTTGGCTCTTCAAAGACAGATATTTCCCCTATCACAGCTCATACAGTGGTCCAGAGATACTAGAATGTAATGGAATTCCCAAAGGAATATACGATAACCAAGGATGCCCTCAAAATCGCTGTAAACTTTTGCTGTACTTCTTTTCTTTGGAAAGAGGTACAACTTTCTGAGTGTAATTGACAAATAGGTACAAGAGCTATCAAATATACACATATGCAAATATTAACAATGAAAAGAGATTGTTTGGGTTTATGGAATCTATAAGATGGTATGAATAGAGAGGGAAAACTAAGTCTCATTATTTTTATAAACTGAAGGGAAATGAAGTCATCAAACAAGAAAGAAATTCAATCTTTAATTAGCAGCCAAAAAGCAACAGATTTTTTTCCAGAGATTTATAATTTTGTTCTCTGAGATAATTTTGAAAGCATTTTTCTAAAAATAACAATAAATGTTCAGATTAAATGCTCTCATTTAATCATTTTAATATATACTGGCATTCAAAAAAAAAAAAAACATGGCTCTGACCTAAAATAGTTTCAAAGAGATATATCAGCTTTTTTTTTTTTTTTTTTTTAGAAACTTCTAGTTCAAGCTGTTGGTTTTTTGGGATCAGTCTAGAAAAACAGAAGAGAAGTAATGGCAACTGGTAGATAAGAGTCATTAGACACAGCAAAGGCACCAAAGTGACACTGAATGCAGACGTGGTGACCCAACAGGGACACACGGCAAGACCCAGACAGTCTTGCTGGTTTGTCTCCAGATGACTTCCCTGGAACACTGAGACACTCCCAGTGTCCTAACAAAACAAAACAGTGAAATACATCTGTAAGCTTCCACAATAACGATCCCTACCATGGTGCATAAATCCATTGTCACAGAGTCCAACGCCAAATATCATTGCCTCTTCTCTGGTGCGGCAATCCCCCTGTTAACCACAAAAGCCCTGTACAAGTTAATAGGCAACTGAAGATTCTGCTGCATCTTAACCGCGTTTGACATTTCAGCACTGGACTGACAAAGCCATTCATACATCAGGACAGACGCTGCTTTCATAAGGCCACGATCCATCTAAGGGTTATAAAACATTCACTTGATTATGAAAATATCTTCTTCTGACATTACATAAAAAATAAAGATTTCATACTTCTTGAGAAAAATCATGTCTCATTTAAAAGGAAAAATACATAGGTAACTAAAATGTATTGCTATCACAAATGATCCCTTTCTCTTATTTCTTTGATCTTATATCGCAATTATGTATCAAGGAAATATCCTACATATTGAAAACTCACTAAATAAAACTTGCTAAGTAAAAATTATTATGCGTGATCTCAGCTATCACCTCCCTTCCACAAAACGGCCTTGCTCTTTAAGTACCCCCAAAGAAACCTACTAATCTAGGGTGACTCGTAAGACCCTAAGAGTGTGTTGTTCAGTGAAGTCAGCAAATGCAAGCTTCTCTTTCTCTATCTTGCCAAAAAAAAAATCAGCTCATATAACTGATCCCCAAAAGAAAGCCCAATGCAAACTTCTGTTATGATTTTTATCTAGAAAACATCTATTTTATTCATTTAAGTATGAATTCATATACAGTCTGCCCTCTGTCACCACGGGTTCAGCATCTGAAGATTCAACCAACCACGGATCAAAATTATTCAGAGAAAAAAAATCCAGAAAGTTCCAAAAAGCAAAGCTTGAATTGCAGGACCAGACACTGTTTACATAGCATTTACATTACATCAGGTATTATAAGTAATCTTGAGATTACTTAAAGTACATGGGAGGTTATTTGCAAATACTACTCTATTTTATGTAAGGGACTTGAGCATCTGTGGATTTTGGTATCTTCAGGGGTCCTGGAACCAATCCCTCGTAGATCCCAAGAGGGCCGACTGCATGTGAATATATATGTGTATATGTATGTATGTGTGTCTATATGTCATTACAGTTGTATGTTTTACAGTTTAAGAAGTGCTTTCTTACATATTATCTCATTTTTCCTAGTCCTATGTTTTAGCTCTGAGGTACAATACTCTACCAAATCCATCCCCTCTTCTCTCTGGCTTCTATTTCATTTCTATCTCAACACCCTAACCCAGTGTTTCTTCATTTCACTTCTAAATTGCCATAATTTTTTCCTGTACTTTCTCTAACTTATTGCCTTTATAGAATTAAACTTCCTTACACAGGAATATCATGTTCCAAAACTTTACACTGACTCTCTTTTTTAATGATCGTAAAATATCAAAATTTTCTGTTGGGCTTCCCAGGCCTCCCATAATCCTAACTTCATTCTACCCCTCCAGCCTCATCTTCCAAAGGTGGGGTCACCTTCACTCTTGTCAAGCTGACCCCCCCAATTGTTACCCTTCACACATTTAAATTCTACCTATCTGTCTATCCAGGACCAAAACAAGTGCCGCCTCATGCTGTGACAACTCCACCCCTCACTAATCCTGTTAACTAACAAGACATGTATAATCTGTATCTTTGGACAACGCATCTGTACCCTTTTCAAAATATAGCTGTTACGTAACTTTTATGAATTCACTCAAAAGATTTTTTTTTCTGCCACAAAGTGTGCCAAGTGCTACAGAGAGTAAAGCACTCAAACAAAAAAATACTTCCCTGCCCTCCAGCAATTCAAATCTGGTGAAGAACTTAGTCACTTAAAATATGGTATATAATAAGTACCATCATCCAAAAGCTATCAGATCTAGACTATACTCCAAACAACACATGGACTATCACATTGGAGTCAGTTCTCTATCTGGTCCCCTTAAGCTCTCCAAGTCAACTCAGTGTCCCGGTCAATGCGAGAAATTAAGTTTTATTATCACTTGAGAGCCTTGGTGGAAAGAGACCCTTACTTTTAAAATATCTCTTTTTCATCTTAGATTAAGAACTGTAACTTATCCTTCTCTTATCATACCATTACCATGTCTTGCTTTTCACAGCCAGCCCATATTGTCCTAATCTGAAGCTAGAGTTAATCAGGTCTGATACGTACATTGGAATACGTTTTACACCATCAGACTCATAAAGCTTAAGTGACAGAGAAGAGCTGACATATACAGCTAGTCCAGTAAGCAGAAAACAGCTGTGAAAATAAAAGCTAGAGAGATTAAGTGACTCAACCGTTTGCAGAACTGCTTATCAGCAGAACTGTCATCAGACACCAGATTACCTGAATCCCAGTCCATTTCAATTTCTATTACGTACAATTTCTACAGACGTTGTCATAACAGACCACTAAGAAAACCTGAAGAAAAAAAGAATTGCAACTTGGTCCGTTTTTTGAGCAACTTATTTTAGTCTTCTAATATTCACACTTGGAAAGTAAATGCGCCAAAGAGGGGGAAAAAAAAAAAAAGTTGATAACTGACTTCCTGAGTCAGAACTTTAAATATTTATTCCACATCAGCTTTTGCTTCAAAGAAACTTTCTTCGGTTTTCTCATATAATCAACATATAGTACAAGAATTCATGCGAATTCTGTTAACAGCTTAATTTCTAGGTGAAATTCCAACTCTGTTACCAAATATAGAACCAATCCCAATGACACACACTGACCATAGTGTTATAAAAGGCTCTCACACTAGTCAAGCCCCTGGACATAGGAATTTGGGTTTTATCGAAAAAAAACTGTTTGGTTTAATCTAAGATCTTAATTTCTAGATAAAATAAATCTAAGTGCCATAAAATGCAAAAATAGGGGGTCTTGGATAGTGTAGAAGTTAACATTAAAAATAAAAATCTCAAAATGTGTGTGCACAGATGAATCAAATGGGAATTAAACGTTAATATTTGAAACAAAAAATAAACATTTCTATGACTGAGCATCAAACGTTATTATCCACTTGCAACAAAGGAGGTAGGCTAATTTCTTCAATAACAGAAAAGTAAATTGACTCAAATATCCAAATGTAATGACAACATTTCAACCAAGCAATATCCCCTTTCTCAAAATAGTAAGTTCTGTCAAAGTGGATATCAGTTTTCTTAGCCTTTTCTTTAATCCCTGGAAAACATTTGACTATTTATTACTTGATCTAGTACAATAAAACATTTAAATAAATTTATATTTGAATATCTATTATGATGGGCTAGATGCCTTGAGTTGCAAATAACATTTTCTCAATACCAGCTATCAGCTCCCACATTCTAAGAAGCAGAACAACAATCACAACAAATTTTATACTTTCCTATTTACAGTGTATGCAGATGGATACTGTATTTTTTTTTGGGGGGGAGGGGAGTGAAGCTTGAGAGTGGGCCAGTGGGGAGGGGTAAATATTTTGTGATGCTGTCTACCTATGGGCTTATAAAGTTTACAGCTGCATTAGGAGGACAAGCATTACCATTAGCATGAAAAGTAGGGCAGATCTCAGTTGCAAAAGCTTCTAGCCATACACTTAGGGCAATACGTAAATGATACATCTTATTGCATTCACCCATTCACCCTCCCCTGTTCACACTAATTGGAAATTTCAATCCATTTCAGAGAAGTAAAGCTCATATTATCAAAACACAATTATTATCTAACAGAGAAGAAGGCACAGGGAGATTAGAATAACCTGCTAGGACTAAAAACCAGATACCTTAAAACAAATCAGTGAACAAAACATACAAGTAATTTTAGTACATGCACATTTATTTAAATTATACTTCGTTTCTTGACGGATCTCAGATGATATTTTTGAATCCAGAAACACCTTCCTCTTGAAAGACAATATTGCATAAAAATCAAGTCTGGGACTCTGAAGTCAGATGATCCAGGTTCAAATCCTAACTCTGCTTCATTTTAGCTGTATGAACTTGGTCAAGTTATTTCACTGTCTCATTGGCAAGTGGGAGTTTTAAAAAGTACCTAAATCATTTCAAAGTCTAAAGCAGCAGTGAATGTAACTCAGTAACTTCTATTTGTCTATTTACCTGTGCAATTAACCAGTCTATCAGCTTGTTGGCCATAACCACAGATTTGTAGGTTCTTAAGTGGTAATCTTTATCTCTATAAAGGAAAGAGAAAGAAAAAACATTAAGCAAGAGGACAAGTAAGCACAAGGAACCATTTCATTTCGTACCAGTGTGCAACAGAAGAGTTTACTCAATGTAATTTGAATTGACTGTCCCACTTATGTGTAAATAAGACAGCTTTACAAGGTGTACACACCTGAAAACTCCCTTCACCAGCTCACACCAGAAGAAGAAACCCACAAGGATACCAAAACAGCACATTTCTTCTTTCACATTTTCCTATATCCAAACTGATTGTTAATGCTATGTTACCTGGTAATAACTTGGCTAGAAATACAATAGCTCATTAGTAAAAGAAGAATAAAATAGAATTCCCTCCCTTTAAATCGAGATAGAGTCTACGAAAAATCTCCTCAAAGTACGGGAAATAAAGCAACCCCTTGTATTTCTGCTCCTGAGTTCTCCAGGAAGGCACGATTTGCCCCAGAGGATTATTCGTTAGGCTCAGCTGTAGTGGGAGACCTGAGGCCTGTCTTGAGGGAAACACACCGAGAACCTCGTTATTCATTTTGTCTGATCAGAGCACGGACTCAGCCACGCTGCATCCCCAGGCAGCCCCGGGAATCCTGGCTCTCCGCAGCAGACTCTCCTTTCTGCAGACTTCCCAGTTCTGAGAAACGTTTCAAAGTCTAGTTAGATACCAACAAAGTGCTCATGATCAGAATAAGGCCCCAAGGGTGGAAACCTGTAATTCATTTACTTTGCGGGCCTGGATCAAAATGGAATGAGAAAACGACAGTCTTTTCAACATGTCAAAAAAATCCAAACTGCAATCAACTTGGCGTGACAAATAATTACTGGCTATATTCATGGTTCTTGAGCTTCTGTCAGTAGTTTACAATTAATACTGACATCATTTCATCCATTTTCACAAAAAGCTCCCTGAAACATGAATGAAATTTCTGAGAGTTCAACAGTGAATGAACTAGTTAGCCAGTAATCAAGAGCAGATTTTTAAAAATCTTTTTAAGTCTACCTCCCTACTTCTGATACCTCATCACCCATTTCATCTTGGTTTCCATGTGTCAATAAGAAGGACAGGGTAGTCTTTTATAGACCACACGTGGGTCTGTAGATTCTTCACCCAAGTCATTTTTCTTTTCATAAGCTGAGTTCACACATGACTATCGTACATTCCATCTGTTTTATGGGTTTTTTTCTCATAAATTTACCTTGCACAATTCATAAACCATCGTCATTTCTAGCCAAAGAACAATTCCTTCTTATCAGCTCTTTCAGAATGTAACTTTCTTGATAAGAAATCCCACATGGCTAAAATATATTTTCAGAACACATTTTCTCACATGTGAAACCTACATATACATACACATGTGGCCTGAAAAAATTCTCCAGTATCGTCTTCTATTAGTTTAGCAGAAAAAAACCTTAAGTATCGAACCATCTTTTAGCATTACATTATCCAACATATTCACAGAGTGCCTGTGCCAGGAATATAGCAGGGAATCAACAGATGTTGGTTCCTTTCACCTCTTTTTACTTTGTGAAGCCTGCTTGTGAAAGTGGACAGGGCATTTTCAGGAGTAATAGGTAAAATTCTGTCTTCTCCTTCGGGACCTGCAGTGTGGGCATTCCAACGCTGACCAGCAACTTTTGGAATCTTTTTTTTTTAAGCTCTGCGTTTCCTTGGAATTGGAAAGCAGAGTGAAAAACAGAAACACTGTCCATCAAACGTTTGGATTCTACAGACACAACTGAAAAGCCTCTATATTCATTTTAGAAATAGTGTGTTCATTTTTCTGTTCCAAAAAGTATGTTTTAGTCAATAAACTCCAAATGACATCTGGCCATCTGAAATTAGTTTTACATTACATTACATCCTACTACTTAGTGTATACCAGTGCATATTACAAAAGTACTGATGATCTCTGTTAGTAATCATAACACAGAACTCAAAGTTTTCTGCTGTTTTTCTAAAGAGATAAACTGAAAATGAATCCTGATGTCTCTTTAAAAAACAAAAAGGCATCTCTTCAGAAGTTAAAACATGGTACAGAAAAAAAATGAGAAAATTATAATTATTAACTCCAAATCAATTCTTAATTTTCAAGTGCAAAATTTTTTCTTTGGATAAAAGATGATTAAAAAAATATTGTGAAATAAAATACATATCCAAGATTTGATTACACAGTCTAATGAAAAAAATTACTATACAAATAACCATAATGGTAAATATTTATAGTAAACAGTATTTTGAAATCCTCTACCAACCAGCCAACTATTATTTATTAAATATTAACTGAAGGTGGATCATTTCAAAATCAAGCCTGTAATTTACTATGAATTAATGGCAAATAATTTTAGAAATCAGAATAAAAAGAGTAGAAGAAATGGTATAATTAGAGCCTCAGAAAATTCAGAAATATTTTCAGATAAATTGTGACTTAATCTTTAAAAGTAAAATTTTCACTTTGGGAAGAAAAACAAAATAAGTTAAGTTCCAGCTTAATAATATTTATCTAATATGCAATATAAATATTTCCATTTAACCTCCCAGAACTTAGAAACTAGACTCACCTTATCACTGGAGTAAATAGACTATGAAGACGGCAATACAATCGTACGCCCTATTGTAAAACAAAAATATGTCAAAAGCAAGTAAGATCACTCAAAGGACAAACCAATGAAATTTTGAATAAAACAGATTCACTGTCAACATGCTGAAATCATTACCCTATTATTCAAATGATACATTACATCATAAAAATAATATAACTTAAATCTTTAAAAACAGGATTAAATTGTGCTATGAATTTTTCATATACATATGACATATACATACACAGAGGACTTTTAAAACTATTTTCTTAAAATATAAAATTTTGGGATATAATGTAAACAGAATATAAATCTATGTAGTGGTCCATCATACTACTTGATCATTACATGTCAATATAAATTTTGTCAAGTGTACAAAGAAAACTGATATTACATAAATTTTATGTATTTATCTTTTTGTTAAATTTATTCAAGTATCATGACCACTTGTTGCTACATGTGAAACAGTTTTCAACAGATATAATCTTCTGAGTTATGCAATTGCACTATTCCCTTTTAGAATTAGATAAACAGAATAAAAACAATAATCTAACATTCTAATTCTTAAAATAGCAAGACAAAAATCAAGAGGTTTGCTTACGTAGGTCATGTAAAAATTTTCTATACCGGCAGAATTATTTTAAGTCTCTCTACAGGATTTTATCTTGCTGAAGATAAGAATATAACGACAACACGAATTCTTTTATTGATAAAAGGTTATGGGAGAGGTTGTTACCTTTGAAATCACATCCTGCATCTCATTTCTTGGATAAAAGGTTCCATCATCATAGCGAAATCGATATAACATCTGTTCTGGTTTGAATTGATGTTTATCCGTAACTAAGAACATAAGAACAGTATATTAAAATCCTGACAAACTAAAAACTGGCAGATAAAAAACATATTCCCAAATACTGAAACTTTTAGTTTTATCAAAAGCTTTCATTTTCCTAACATAGTAATGCTAATCCAGTATTTTGATGGTAAGATTCATGATAAGATTTTGTTACATAATATAGTTACAACTTCCATGTAATGACTGAAGAACTAAATTAAGGTTAGCCACATTTAGGTAGCATAGCGTATGCATTTGTGCGTGTGCGCAGTGATTTACACTTAAATAAATAGACGAGTTTGTGTTTTCTATTTCTTCACAATGCCACAAAGTCAAGCAAAAAGTGCCCTTCGAACAGCAGATACTCCAACTAGTGAGTTATAATTTGACTCTCAGCCCCAGAAGTGAATTTTAGCATTTATCTGTCTTATCCCACAGCGATCAGGCCAAGACCACACATATACCAATCTTGACCATTTATCCTGTGTTTAGATCTTCAGAGTAGATTAGATAAATTCAGTATGTAACTGATTCCAAAATTTTAACAGTTTTCTTACACTGACAAATGCTTTTGTTACACGTCACTTAATTTTTTTTTTCCTCAGTGGAAAATGAGAGTGGTCAACCTTCACTTCCATCCTTAAGATAAGACTTTCCATTCATAAAGACTCCTACTAAACTTTCTCTCAAGTTTCCTTTTATTCTAGGTAGTCTGATAAAAAAAAAAAAAAAAAA
Organism: Pseudorca crassidens; assembly: GCF_039906515.1. Lineage (NCBI taxonomy): Eukaryota > Metazoa > Chordata > Mammalia > Artiodactyla > Delphinidae > Pseudorca > Pseudorca crassidens. The sequence goes on from NC_090312.1 coordinate 72,183,490, forward strand.
ACTGTTCTAGAAAGGAAAAACCTCAAATTAAATCTCAAAGAGTTTACATTTAAATGTTTTATTTACAGGGAATGAAAAATTTGCAGAAGAGATAATTTGTTGCAATGGGCTCTATTTTCATGATTACATAGAAGACTTTGACCTTTACTTTTTGCTAAAAATGTTGAAGGGGGAGAAAAATCTGTCAGAATTCTCATGAACTACATTGGTGAATCCAGAAGAAAGCCAAGAGACTTGTAACACACACACACACACACACACACATACACATACACACACACACACACATACACACACACACACACACACACACACATATGCAAAGTTTCAGCAATTTCACCCTCATCTATCCAAACCAAATGCATGGCTTGCAGCCATAAAACTGAGACAGGCTTGCTGCCAAAAAGGGACAGACAACACAACTTTTGGCATCTTTTTTCCAGATTAAGCCAAAAAGAAAGAAAAGCATATGTGAAAGAAAAATAAAATCGGAAGAAATATTTTGAAATCCTATGGCATGTCTCAAGACCAGTTATTTATTTCTCCTGTGCAATCTACCTATTCCCATTTTTATCCCTTAAGAGTCATTGAAATAAGTTATTATATTGATGTTCCAAAATTCAAGGAAACTTGGGCCCAAAGGTATCTTGCCACAATAAAACAAGTGGTGTTTCAACCTGTTCAAAATAGAATGCTTCACTGTAAGGTAAACTCTTGTGACTTTGCTAGTGAATCTTGGGCTAATCTGCAACTCTACGCTGTTGCCTTGGAAAAACAGTGAATAGTTCTGCATACAAATCCACTCCCCCAACTTCTCGAGCATGGAAAATGGGTTTATTAGCTGATGAGAAAGGTTGCTGAATGACATCTTTTAAACAACTCTGTGATGCTGGATATTACCAGGGATGTACTGGTAAATGATGAACAGCTTGCTCTCTAGTGTTGTGGAAGAAGGAGCACTGATGTGTAACATTTGCCAGTTTCCACGGTATCAAATACTCCCACGCTGGCCAATTTCCAGCTACCAAAATAAAGTCACTGAACACAGAATGAGATGTGCAGTGACACATTATTATTTAGTATTTCCACCATACAAAAATAATAGACATAAGTAACACCACGACCACAGATAACAATAAAATGTAGTAAAATGATTAGGAAGTGATGAGTTCTAAGGGTATAGTACCTTTGTTTATAATATAATTTAGGTACTTATATGTTTATATAATTTAATTTTAATAATAGCTGTGCTTAACTACAAGCTTGCAATTTATTTAAACAGTTAATCACCAGCTCTCTACAGCTTTGACCAGCCAACTTCAGCACACCACTGGCTATAATGAATGAGCTCTCTGAATTCCCACATAAGCATTTATAATGTAAATAATAAAGCCAGACAAGAAGAACATTATCAACATATCACAGAGAAAACATATGCTGCCTCAACCCAAGAATTCCCAGTACAGCAAGGCTTTGCCTCTGATGAAGTTCTCAACGATATTTGCAATGTGAATAATAGCATTAACAGTCAACTTTTTTTTTTTTTTTTGCTGGCTCTTTATAAAACAGATGGCTCATTCAACTTTATTTTAGGAATTCTATTTTCACTAAAATGCAGCTGGAACCACATACTAATGAAACTAGCCTGCTTGGCCCATATTTCTTCATTCTAATAAAATTATTAATGTGAAATTGCATAATATGTTCTCTTATCCTAGGCTTGGGAGAATCTCTATTAGTTAACTTTGGACACTAAAAAAAAAAGGTTACTTCCAGCAACAAAAGTTCTGTATACCAGATCGGACATTACAACTGATCAGATCCTGGTAACAGTAACAGCACAGGCCACTGAAATCAAACTGTGACCAACAGGACTTTTAATACAGGGTACTCAGTGCTAAATTTCTCAGAAAAAGAGTTAAGCAGGTTATAAATATCATTGTTCAAAAAGATTTCAATTCTTTTAAGTTAAATAATAAAGTGTCCTTGAATTTGAAATTTCAGAATAAATTTTAATACAGAATTTACTACTTTCTTTTCAAAATTGTATTACTGGAAAAGGTGGTGTCTGAGGAAGGGGAGGAAAGTTGATTAGGACTGAAATTCTGATATCCGTTCCAAAAAAAAAATCTTATGCTGTTGATTTTTTCTCTTTTAAGAGGAGGCAATTAAAATATTTTGAGACATATGTTAACAAAATAAGTAAGGGTGGTTCTCTCTGTGATTCCTTCCAGATCTTTCAGCAGTCCTGAACTGAAAAGGTCAGACTCTAGAGTACTATGTTCATGAAGAGATTGAATAAATATTATTCCAACTCCACTTTGTACTAACTTAAAATTGACTTGAATGTGTCTGCCTAGCTACGCATGCCTTCAGCGAAAGTAACAACAGTTTTGTTACTGTAA